>NC_136271.1:54251498-54941498 GCF_964187855.1 Myxine glutinosa | reverse complement strand
TGCTGGCCACTTCAGAACAGTCCAGCATTTTATCTTGAAACATTCCCGGGTGCTTTTTAAAGTGTGTTTGGGGTCATTGTTATTCTGCAAGACTCATCACCTTCGACGGAGACCCAGCTTTCTGACACTAGGTTGAACATTGTGCTCCAAAATGCCTTGGTACTCTCCTGATTTCATGATGCCATGCACACATTCAAGGCAACCAGGGCCAGAGGCAGCACAGCAACCACTAAACATCACTGAACCTCCTCCATGCTTGACTGTCGGGAAGTTGTTCTTTTCTTTGAAGGCTTCATTTTGTTTTCTGTGAACATAGAGATGATGTGCTTTACCAACAAGCTCTAATTTGGTCTCATCTGTCCACATGATATTCCCCAGGAAGGATTTTGGCGTGTTCATGTGTGTTTTGGTAAACTCCAGTAGGGCTTTCTTATGTCTCTCTCTCAGCAGTGTGGTTCTCTCGGGTCTCCTACCAAAGAGAACCCCCTTTCATTTATTTGGCGACTGATGGTGCGAGTTGAAACTGTTGTACCTTGTGTCAGAAGGACAGCTTGAATCTGTTTGGCAGTCGATCGGGGTGCGTTCTCCACCATTAGAACAATCCTTCACTGCAATATTCGATGAAGTTTTATCTTGCAGCCACGTCCAGGGAGGTTGGCTACAGTGCCAAGGGCCTTAAACTTCCTGATAACATTGCGCATGCTGGACACAGGGACACCAAGGTCTCTGGAGATGGACTTGTGGCCTTGAGATTGTGCATGCTTAGCTACAATGTTGTGTGTGACCTCCTCACAGTGACACGCAGTGACACAAAGCAGCAGAATGACTCCTTTTCTCTATTCAGTCTGGTTGAATGAGTGATTTTTATATTGCAGGCACCTGCAACTCACCGCAGGTAAGTTCAATTCCAAAGTAAAGGAGAATCACCTGCTTGAATTCTAATTAATTTGAACAACTTATAAAAGGTGCCAATACTATTGTCCAGGCCATTTTAGGATTTCTGTGTGGAATAAGCTAAGATTTAGTATTTTCTTCAGATTTTTTTTTGTTTTGTTCCATTACAAACCAAAGAAATACAAATGTGGATACCAAAATATTTTTTAATTTAAATTTTCTGTAAGAAATGGTGCATTTTTTGAAAAAAGTACAAGGGTGCCAATATTTTTAGCCACGACTGTATATCAATCATCATCATCATCATCATCATCATCATCATCATCACAGCCTGGTGTTGGCTTAACGGTTAGGGTGCTGGCGGCTTGGGATGCTAAGATCTTGAATTTGAATCCGGTCGATCATTGAATTAATGCCAGGGGGGTTGACTCAGCCTCCCCCCTCCCCCTCGCCTCCTCCCCCCTCCCCCTCGCCCCCTCCCCCCTACCCCTCCCCCCTCCCCCCTCCCCCCTCCCCCCTCCCCCTACATATATATATATATATATATATATATTGTTGCGGATCTCTCGAGCCGTCGACGTACAAAGAGGGGTTAAGCCCTTTCCTCCCCTGAGCTTCGAGTCCACGAGGCCGAGCCGCCACTCCCGTAGCGAGTGTGCGGAAGGGTGTCCCCACGTACCTTCGGTACACACGCCGCCACGAGAGCGGGGACTGGACCTCGCATGAGCCACGCTAAACGGATACGCCGAGTGGTTTGCGTGTCACGTGACTCATGCGGTTAAGTCTTATTGAACCCGATTGAGCGGTCTTATTCGTACAGTGCGAAGCCAATGGTAGAAAATGATGGGGAACGACCAAATGGAAGGAAGAACACAGGTTTATTATACAATTTACAATGGCCAAAGAAAAGAGACACAGAGCAGATACTTCATCAGTCTTACTTAATCCCCGGACAAGGGCCCACTCACTGACGCGGGGAAAGAAGGAAGGAAAAGTACATGCTCCAAGCGCGTCCTTGGCACCATTCGCTCCGGTCAGCTCGCCGGGCGTGTCCCTCAAGGTGTTTGCGGCACGCGTGCAGGGAGCTCGTTGGCGTCTGTGGCCCCGGGAGGGACCGTCTTCGCAAGCGCCGTTATCAGGCAGCAGAGCGCAGGGCACAGGGAGTGTTCGTGCTATTTCTCGATCACACCTCACTATGACAGAAGGAGCATAGTATGGAGGAGATCATTCGGGGACAGGGGGCAAGAGAGGCCGTTCACAGAGAGAGAGAGAGAGAGTTCACACGCTACTCCTTCGACACTCTGACTCGATTCCACTCTCCGACTGGGACTCTGGGGCACTCGTCGACTGAGGGACCAGGCGACTGGCGCGGGTGGCCCGGGGCAGGGTCTTATAGTCCCGCCCCAGAGTCTTATCCGAATGTTCCGAGTCCCTCCTCTGGCTGCTGTTGTTAGCCACTCCCCTGTAGCGTTCATTGGCTGCCTGCCGCTTACCGGCCACTCCCCTGCAGCTCCTCCTTCGGGCCTGCCAGACTTGTTCTAGGCCCTAGCACATGGCATTCTAGCCCAATTGAGGCCTACACTCACTGGCCTGCTCAACGCATACTAACACAGGAAAGGAGACTATGCTTACATTTAATAGGAAATAACTGAACTAAAGCGAGGCTACATGTTGTGGTGCAACTAACTAAGAGGGGGGGGGGGGGGTTATCTTTATTCTCACAACCGCAACACTACCCCCCTCTCTCACCAGACTCGTCCAGTGTCGACCCCAACATTGGAACAACCGGTGGAGCCTGGCATGCAAATTTACCATTACTTTTAAATGCGACACATAGGTGTAATCCCCCTAACATTTATTCTGACAACTATCCGGGTATTTTCGGAATTCTCAAACTAAACACATAGCCGGTGGGCAACATTCTCATATTTACATGCACAGAACTTTAACTTTATTTACAATTCTATGACCCAGGACCTGCACTTTGGAAAATAATTGGAGGAAAGGAAAATCAGCACTTGGTATGACACTTGCTGCTTGCATCTTCAGTGTGCGGCTAACAAAACCGGCTGGCCCTGACCGGCATACAGGCCATATGAAGCATCAGGGCCATCTAAGTCTTCCACATCTTCATTCCTGGCACACAATAGCACACACTTGCTTTTATTATTTGCCAGCATGGCCACTCTCATGTGGTCCAACTGTGTGGCATCAGTGCCACTCAACAAGTGGTCCGAAGGTGCAAGATGAATTTGCAGCAAGATGCTGCACAGCAGAGGTGCGAGGCCACAAGGCTTGTAGTCCATAAGTGTGACAAGGGTGCAGCAAGGGTGGTTTGGCAGCAAAGTGCGGCACAGGTTGGCTGCACAGGTGTAGCAAGGGTACAGCAAAAGGACTGGCAGCAAGGTGCTGCACAGGTCGGCTGCACAGGTGCAACACGGCAGAATGGATGCCGCACAGGTGTGATGGTGCTGCACAGTTCGGCCTCCAAAATAGTCCTGGGGCGGGGAGGGAAAACAAGGCGCAACAAGCAAATGGAAAGCACACAATGGCCACGAAAAACAAGGTGACCAGGCACCACCATGCCTGGTGCTGTGCGAGGGACGCGGAAGAGCGAGCGGAGCAAGCTCGTCCCTAACCGTCCGTACCTCCCCCCCCCCACCGTTGGCTCCCCTACCCTAGCCCCCCTTGTATTTACAATCCGTCTCTACGTCTTGTCTCCCATGTCCCCCTCTAACTCCAAATTCGTCCCCAAATCCCTCCCAGGAAGAAAGGAATGGAACACAACAATGTCCCATCCACGTCGTGATGCGTCTTACTTCCAAACAGTCTACAGAGCCCTGTTGTGAAGCTCGTATTCCTCGGTGACTGGCTGTGGATGGTGCGAAGGGATCACTCATATCCTAACTACACCAATAGCATTACTCATTTAAACTACCCAGGGTCGTACCCTGCCAATCGGCCTCTTTAAACTATGTGGTTCTAAGAACCCGAATTACCATTGCCCACACTGTGGTGCCCTCCAAATTTGGGTCTCACTCCTGCAAATATTCACTCGTGCCCTCGCACAATTTCAGGGCTGGGTCGTGTGGCTCTACCAGCAGGCCTACTTACCTGCACACCTCCGCCACTGAAGCCGCCTCCCGAGCTTGCCTGCTCCTGCGACTACACTAACCGGGGAAGGCCCTCCCTGGCACTTACCCCCTCTATGCCCACCTCGGCATCGGGCAACCCGGGTCCTCCCCTGGGATCCTCGGGCCCCACTCACACACTAACAACTACCCTAACCGGCTCCCAGAGCCTATCTGTGGCCTTACCTGGCCGACAAGCTACCAGTGACAGAGTGCCCCAATAACCACACGCACTAAATAAGCCACACGCCCAGCCATTCTACATTCTCCTGCACCCTACAAAACACTACTTGCTACTACCTGCACCATAGGTGTCAATATCAAAGCAATTTACCTATGCCCTCTACCTGTCTTTACACTTCCCCCCCCCCCCCCGGGCTTTCTCAAATGGGTTCCACTCCCCCCCCATTCAATCCTTCGCACCATGCAATCCACACCTAGCATTCCACACCATTTACTTCCACACCAACTACTTTCACACCTTTTATCTTGCACACCATTTATTTTGCACACCAAATATCTTGCACACCATTTTTCTCACACACTTCAACACAATTCCATTTATTTTTCACACACAATTCCTCATCAAACAGCATCATCTACCTAACTACTTTCCCCATAACTCATGTTTCCCCATCGGCCCTTTACACTATGCACTCCCTTTTTCTTTAACATCCACCTAAACTCGCTAAGTCCTCTCTACAGTACAGGTGTCCTACTAAATTCTTGTCCCTAAGGTCTTCTAAATCCCGAACAATTATCCTAGCCCTCCCTCGGCTAGCTTCGGTGCCCCAGGGAGGCAACCATTGCTGGCCACTCCATGTGCCTAACTGCCATCCCCCTAAACTAATGCTCATGGGCCCCCACGTGGGAGGAATGGTTACTCTACCAGTCTACCATTCCCCCACGTGGGGTGCATTACTCTCTTTAGTCCTCTACGCTATGAGCCCCCATCTATGGAGGTACATTGTCACAGCTCGGCCTCGAAGGGCCGAGCGATCCATGCGGGTGGTTGGTCATCTGTATAGGGTGTCCGTCCGGCATTTACGATCCAAGGGGGGAGGGATTGATGGGCCCAGGTGCCGGGCTGCATCCCTGCATGGGGCCTAGTGGTCCCACGCACGATGACCCAGACGGCCACGGTCAGCGCACCTCACCCGATAAGGTGCGTGGCTCCGATAACTCATGCCTCACCTTGAACCCGGCCGATCGCCCTTGTCGCCATACGGCACCAACCAATCAGTGCGGAGGCGGCCGGAGGCACGAATCGTGCACGCCGGTCCTTTTGAGACCGACGCAGCACTGATCCCCTCCGGTCCCTGCTGCACACAACTCACCGGGGACTCGCATTCGCTCCTCGTCCCGCTAAATGCTACCCCGGTCGGTGTCGATGCTTGGGCCGCGTCCTCACCACGCGCGACCCACTCCACAATCGCACACCCAGGCGCACATGCGCCCCACACACACTTCGCTATCGCACACTCCGGTGCACACTCTCCTTCCACACACTCCGGTGTGCATTCTCGCTAACACTCCGCTATCGCACACTCCGGTGCACACGCTTCCCACACACACTCCGGTGTGCATTCTCCCTCACACTCCGTACTCGTACCTGCACACATAGGCGCACTCACGCCTTTCACACACTTCAGTATGCACTCCTTCTCCACACACTCCAGTACGCAATCTCTCTCAACGCACTCCAGTACGCACTCCCTCACGCACTCCCTCTCACACCACACATTGGGCCCTTTGCAAATCGTACCACCCTCACTCGTACACCGCACAATGGGCCCTTCGCGAACGCCCGGGTCTCGCCTTTCTCCCAAGCGCGCCGAGCACCCATTCACGTCAACCACATTCTCGCCATTAGCACCACTCACCTCTGGGCTCTCCTTCCCCTGCTTCTCCGCCAGCACCTGCAAACCTTTCATGGGGTTAGCAAGCACGGCATCACGGTGCAAACACAGACTTTGTGCGGATTACATCACCTCCTCCTGTGATTTGCTCCCCTTCTCTTCTGTCTCTTCAACCCCAATCATTACTTCTTTTTCCCAGGTTGTCTCCTCTAACTCGACGATCGTCGGCGCCCCCAAAATTTCGTCTTCCAATTCGACCTCCCTCGGCGCCCCCAAAATTTTCTTTCCCAACTTGACGATCGTCGGCTTCTCTACCATTTCCTCTCACGTCGCGACTCTCATAGCCCCGGTCAACTTGGCTGTCCTCCGCTCTAACCCGCTCTCCACGCGTTCCCCACACCACGTCACCTCGTCGCGTACCACCGCGACCTTCCCGCTTAGCCTGTGCCCAATGTCCTCCCCCATTTTTTTATATCCCTCTTTGACGCTGCCCTCATCTTTTCAATTTCACACCTGGATTCTTTTATTTCGTCCCTCTGGGCATCCATTTTGTCATTCATTTTATTCATGTTATCCCTTTGGGTGTCCATTTTTTCATTCATTCTATCGAGGCTCGCTGTGAGTTGTACCATAAATAGGTTCATATCTATTGGCACCGCGGCGCCACGTGCGAGGCACCGCCATTTTCTTCACCTGCTGCCGCACCCTCTTCAGCTTCCTCCACAGCCAACTGTCCCTGCTGGTCCTGGGCCATTAATTCCTCCTCATCGGCATTTGGTCGTCACCGGCATTTGGTCGTCACCGGCATTTGGTACTCTCACCGGCATTTGGTCGTCTTGGCCAGCCATTGTACGAATTTATAAATTTGATTTGAAACTAAATTTCGTACGCTAGTAATTTTTTTTAAAGTATGTGAAGCGCACTCTAGGTCAAAATATCCCACTCCTGACACCAATTTGTTGCGGATCTCTCGAGCCCGTCAACGTACATAGGGGGGTTAAGCCCTTTTCCCCCTCGAGCTTCGAGTCCCCGAGGCCGAGCCGCCACTCCCGTAGCGAGCATGCGGAAGGGTATCGGGTCGAATCCCCACGTACCTTCGGTACACACGCCGCCACGAGAACCGGGACTGGACCTCGCACGAGCCACGCTAATCGGATATCCCGAGCAGTTTGCGTGTCACGTGACTCGTGCCGTTAAGTCTTATTGAACCCGATTGAGCGGTCTTATTCGTACAGTGCGAAGCCAATGGTGGAAAATGACAGGATCGACCAAATGGAAGGAAGAACGCAGGTTTATTATACAATTTACAATGGCCAAAGAAAAGAGAGACAGAGCAGATACTTAATCAGTCTTACTTAATCCCCAGACAAGGGGCCACTCACTCACGTGGGGAAAGAAGGAAGGAAAATTACGTGCTCCAAGCGCGTCCTTGGCGCCGTTCGCTCCGGTCAGCTCGCCGGGCGTGTCCCTCGAGGTGTTCCCGGCATGCGTGCAGTGAGCTCGTTGGCGTCTGTGGCCCCGGGAGGGACCATCTTCGCAAGCGCCGTTATCAGGCAGCAGAGCACAGGGAGAGTTCGTGCTATTTCTCGATCACAGCTCACTATGCCAGAAGGAGCTTAGTATGGAGATCGTTCGGGGGCAGCGGGAAAGAGAGGCCGTTCACAGAGAGAGAGAGTTCAAACGCTACTCCTTCGACACTCTGACTCGATTCCACTCTCCGACTGGGACTCTGGGGCACTCGTCGACTGAGGGACCAGGCGACTGGCGCGGGTGGCCCGGGGCAGGGTGTTATAGTCCCGCCCCAGAGTCTTATCCGAATGTTCCGAGTCCCTCCTCTGGCTGCTGTTGTTAGCCACTCCCCTGTAGTGTTCATTGGCTGCCTGCTGCTTACAGGCCACTCCCCTGCAGCTCCTCCTTCGGGCCTGCCAGACTTGTTCTAGCCCCTAGCACATGGCATTCTAGCCCAATTGAGGCGTACACTTACTGGCCTGCTCAACGCATACTAACACAGGTAAGGAGACTATGCTTACATTTAATAGGAAATAACTGAACTAAAGCGAGGCTACATGTTGTGGTGCAACTAACTAAGAGGGGGGGGGGGGGGGGGTGGTTGGTGGGTTATCTTTATTCTCGCAACCGCAACTATATATATATATATATATACACGGTATATACACACACATATATGGTGCAGTTACCTTTCTAGATTAATATATTGAGTTTCTGGACCCGACTATAGGCTGTCAGATTGGTGCTTTGAATGAAGGGAGTCCAATCACAAAGTGTGCCATCCTTTCGATGGACGTTAACCTGAGTATCCCATCTACTAGTTGGTGGAAGTGGAAGATGGCATGGTATATTTTGGGAAAAGTAGGCGAGATAACGCCGGCACATTGAACAAATTACAAATTCCGATCGTAACAATCTCGCCAACCCGCACTTGGCAAGCGTTGCGAGTTTGCCAATACCCACATTGTGAGCTGTTTAAGGCTTTAATTCGTCCTGTGAATGGAAAATAGGCTGTTGTGTGTGTGTGTGTGTGTGTGTGTGTGTGTGTGTGTGTGTGTGTGTGTGTGTGTGTGTGTGTGTGTGTATATATATTTGTGTGGGTTTCAGAAGATGGAACGGAGTCCTCACAGGACCTAAAGTATCCACCTCCTCTCCGGTAAGGGATCACTGTTCATGGACAAAGCTGTTGAACATTTTCATATTTTTGTTCCAAGGGCTCTTTTATGGATTGTCACCGAACCCTGGATTGCCTCCAGTTGTTGTTCATTTGTGGTAATATTCCCGGGGATGGTTTGTAAAATGTCAGTGAGGTTCTTCTTCATCATTCATTTTGCTCCAATTTATCACTGGCACAATTTCGATGCTCTTCAGCTTTCATGATCTCTTGACCTAATTTTGAGGTCTTCGTATTTGGTCATTTTCTTGATTTCTGCGTTGTTCAGGCCAAAATCGTTGGGTACTGATATCTCAATTAATCAATGCTGTCTTTTCCTTTTTGTTCCAGAGTACAATGTCTGGACCCAATGCTTTGTTTTCCATGTTCACCCTCGATAAAATCATCAGGTTGTACGTATATGAACATAATGTCCTCATTTTCAATGATTGCCCTTGGTTCGTGTTTCCATGAGTTTTCTGGTGTAACTTTGTTCTGATAATCGTTTTTTTGCATCCTGAGAGCAGGTGACTCGTACTTTTTTCTGTCTTGCAGAATCTACACTTGTCCGTCTGGCTCAGTCCCACCATCTTTTTAAATCCATTGGTGTGGTCCTTGATCTTGGGCATTTATTATGATTCGTTCGCTATCCCGTTGAGAAACCTGTATCGTTGAGAGAGAGGAAGACAAATGATGAATTGCGAAAGATGATGGGAATTGAGCCTGTGATGGATGCTGTTAAGAGAAACAGGTTGAGATGGTTTGGTTGGATGTTGAGGAAGGATGAAAGTGACTGGTTGAGAAGAGTGATGGAAATGAATGTAGAAGGAAGTAGAGGACGGGGAAGACCGAGAAATACTTGGCTAAAGATGGTGGAAGAAGAAATGCGGGCAAATGGGTTAACAAGCAGAGATGCAGAAATAGGGCAAAATGGAGAAGATTGTCATGGGATCCTGCAAGGATAACCACCGCTCTAGCAGGGAAAATGGCCTAAAATGCCTGCTGTTGTTGTTCGCTATCCCAGTCGAGCTGACCTCTTCTTAGCCATTCCAATGAGCCTTCTTCGTCTATCCCCACTCTGTCCAATTATTTTGTGTATTTTCCTGCTCTTTTGTCACTCTCCCAGTTGTTGGTGTATATTTCTTGATAATTCTTTTCATCTATTTATTTTGTCTTTTTTGCAATTGTTGGGGCTGTATTTGTTGCTGTTTCATATTCCTGTGTGGCATCTTCTATGTGCACCTGTTTTTGGAAATTCTTTGTAAGGTGAGTTAGGGATACTTTTTCAGGTTTGTTGTGTTCATGTTTAGTTACAAATTACATCCAATAGTCTGTTGAGCATTTCACATACTCGGCCAGACATCCACTTGTCGCTCTGTGCACCTGGTTGGGCTCCATAAGACCGCTCCTTCCCTCTCGTCTCGGCAGGTACATTCTCGGGATGCCTTGGTTTTTGTAAAACATTTTGTGGATGGTTTAAGAGTTTTCTTGTTTTGATGTCTACCTTCCACAGCTATATTGGAACACTGGTACTGCGAGCTGGTTTATGGCTTTAATTTTGTTTCTTGGGGAGAGGTATGTTTTCAGGATCAGTTTCGTTCTACGTAGGTATTCTTTGGTGATTGTTTTGCGCATTTGTTTGTGACATATTTAGTGGCCGTCTTCTACTCCGAGGTATTTGTATGATGCTTCATTTTCTAATTACTGTGTTGTTGTTTCAAGGTCAATTTTATGTTGTCTGTTTTTGTTCGTTTACCTTGTACAAATGTGCACTTGTCGCACTTGTCTCGGCCAAATTCAATTTGAATGTCCTCGAAAACCGTTTTACTAGTTTTAGTTGTTTTGTCATTTTTTGTCATTTGGTGAAAAGAGCTTTAAATCATCCATGTAGAGTAGATGTGTCACCTTTCCTATTTCTTTGGATGTTCGTCTCTTGGTTGTTAAGTGTGTATCCGTGTCCTTGTTCATTGCTCAGGTTACTTCGTGGGTCCAGAGCCAGACAAAACAGAAAGGGGGAAAGACTGTCTCCCTGGAAGATTCCATGCCATATCTTCACATCTGGTATTTCGATATTTCCTGCTGAGTGCTGTAATATCAATGTGCTATTCCAGAGCTCCATTGCTTTCTCAATCAGTTTGATTATTTGGGGATTGATTTTGTATACTTGCATGCATTCTATCATCCACGAATGTGGGACACTGTCAAAAGCTTGTGTGTGTGTGTGTGTGTGTGTGTGTGTGTGTGTGTGTGTGTGTGTGTGTGTGTGTGTGTGTGTGTGTGTGTACTGTGTACTGTATATGTATAATTGTATATATATATATATATACACATAAGTATATATAACTTAGTGCTCCAACCTAATGAGCGAACGCCGTGACGTCACCGCCACGTACGTCTGCCTTGACTGCCAAGCTCCGGAAGAACCATCCTGCAGTACGTCATTATAAAGATGTTAATTCAGATACTGTCACAAGTGCATGAAAAACTCAGTTACCGACCTGGTTTCGCCATTATTGGGGCATCATCAGGGCAACGCAGTGAGTGAGCTTCCCATAGACCAGTGACTGAAAACCTTTCGGTTATGTACCACGTAAGTGTTTGGAAAGACATGAGAAGGTAAGGAGTTCCAGAGTTTGGCAGTGGAGGGAAAGAAACAAACATGATAGCGGCCCACCCTTGAGTTGCCATTGGCCACACAATAATCATGCGATCTCGTGGCTTGTCGAGTCTTCTGTGGTATCGCTAATGGCGGAGGAACACAAGCAGCAAGTTCTTGGGAGCAGAAACCGAAGTAGTATCTGTAGAAAATAGAAAGAGAGCCAACTTTGTGACGTAATTCGAGCGAGTCGAGTTTTGAGTTCATATTGGGAGAGTTGACAGACAAACTATTTGACAGATAAACTATTTGTGTAATGTATGGATTCCAGGATAAATTTAATGTTCGGGTAATACATAGTAGGTTTGGTAGGGTAATACCGAGTCGGTAATATTTGCAGTATGGAAGATAGATTGCTGTTACCTTCACTCCTTATCTATCATAGGGGAGTGAAGGCAACTGCAAGCCATCCAACTTATTACTTTGTCAAATAAATGACTTCAGAAACAAATGGTTCATTATTAAATAGATCAGCACATCTAACGCATGTACCTGGAAAAATGAATCTTGAATAAAGGAAGAGAATGATTCATAGGAAAGAGGATGAAGAAGGTCAGAGAAAAAAAGAAGAGAATTAGAGGTTGAAAGAAGATGTGGAAAATAAAATGTTTCTGAGTGGGGTGGGTGCCACAGGGTTCTAAAGTCGGTAATATACGCACATAATGTAAGGATTCTTGTGATGCCTCTGCAGTATTCCACAAGCAAAGTGTTGGAAAATTTTAGATTGCCATTCTGACCCCTGGATTTTCTATGGAGCATTCCGTGATGCCTGGTGGACTTTGGCAGCTCCTGTAGTTTGCTCTAATGAAAACTACTCGTCCACTGTGATTTTTGCACCTGGCCAGATGTTCTCTCAAAATGAGTTATACACTCTGTTGCTGACAGCGAGACATGAAGGCGTAGAAAGTTCATTCATTTATGAAAAAATGCCGTCTGGCTGCCCCGTGTCAGAACCACTGGGCTGTTCATTATGTGTCTCCACGAGTGATCAGCCAGCACTTCCACTAAAATGGGCATTCTTTTTTTGACAATTCTGAATTTGGCAGCATTCCCTTCCATTCCGTAATACGACAGGTATAAGACGAGCGGTAAGATCCATCGTTTCTGCCTATTGCAAATCCTAATCTGTTTCATGATTAAAATTTTGTTTTCGATTATATATGTATAATCTTACACATACTATTGCCATAGAAAGATAAATTCCCAGAAATAACTTTTTTAGGGCAATGTATTCGCAAATGACAACACATAAGACATTTGGCCTAATCCTCTGTGCCATCTCTTAATTAATAAATGCACCTATTCATTATTTCTATGCATTGGTGTTAAAATAACAATTAAGAGCAATAAAGCGGTGACGATTTTTTTTTTTTGCTATTTCTAAATAAAACTTCCTGTCTATATCAATCAAGTGTCTGCCACTGACAACATATAAACATATGGCACACAACATTCGAAATGCAATTACCCACTGAAGCATATACATGGCACATACTGACACGATGACATCAGTGCTGCCAACATTGAATACGTTGATAAAGAGTAATTCAGAATTCATTTACAATTACAATCTTCAAAAAGGATGTTTCTCCTTAATGCTTGTAAACATTATTTGAATGACAAGTAGATGAGGACACAAAAACGAATCAACATGTATTTGTATATGTCGGTATATGGATGAAGGAATGGAATAAAGCGAGAGCAAAAGAGGAGAAGAGACATGTGAAGGCAGTGGAGTGGGTGCAGTGTGCATATGCAGGACGTTGAAGTAGCAAGAGATTTGGAATATGGAGCCCATGGTGTTGAGTTTCCTTTTGTGGTAACATATGATGTGCTTCTGTCGTCAGAAAACGTGAGGGTGACTGCTTGGGCAAGAGTAGAAATGCTTTTTGCTTTGGAAGTTGGGGAATGCTGACAAGCATGCACTGTGTGCTCAATAGCATTGACCACATATTAGGTGGCGACACAATCAAACTGGTGGTAGAGTTGATGCAGTGAGAGGTGATGTGATGGGGAGAGCGAAGAAAGGAGAGGTAGGAGGAGGTTGCTGGTACAGATCAGCTGCTCTTTGTATGCATGAATGATAAAAATCAGTTCTCCAACCTCACACATCCAGCAGCATGAATTGAGCCTTTATGGTTCGGGTCAAAATGCCACAAGCAGAGGTATAGCATTGTTGTGGTCATTGCTGCATATGAAAAGAGTCTGGCCATCTATTGTTCTCTCCATAGAGTGCTGTGATTGGTCGATCGCAGGTCACATGGTTTCAAGACGCCATGTTTCCCCCTATTTGAACAGCTCTAACTGTGTTCAAGGAATACAAGGAAGGCTGTCACACCCATTGCTCGGACATAGTAATGAAACTCTTCATCGGTGGAGAGCACTACTTTAGAGAGGTCGAAGGCCAGCTGAAAGGTGCTGACCTTATTGGTGAAACTAGTTGAGCCAGCTTATGACTTCACTCACGATGTTCCTTAGTCACTTGAGTACTATGTTTTTCCTTCTCTAAGTTGCCCAGCATAACCTTCAAGATTAAAGAGTGTATCATTTTCATCTCCAGTGATCTAAGGTTTACGTTGGGGATTATATAATTAACAGATGTTTGGTACTACAGAACTTTAATATACAAGAAAACAAAGACGACATTATGACAATAACACCGAAGCTTTTCGTGCTGTGCTCTTCAAGGCGATTCACAGCAAAGAGACCGGAAGAGATGAGAACTAGTGCATTTATATGCATGTCTAAATAACCGTGACACCGATTGGTTCTTCAGTCATGACGTCATTGGTGTTCTGAATGCCCATTGGTTGTTTCAGTCACCACAGTACCTGGCTCTGATTGGCTGGAGCAGAGGTGTCTGCGATGACGCACCATTTGCATCATTACCATGGACAGCGGTCAGGGAAAAACCTTGAATCTTTCCCGTGTTGAAAGAGAATGAGAGAATGTACAAATTCCTTTTGACGACACAATGTAGGGTCCGTGTAATGGATGAAGGTTGCTTCTAACATAGGTAGATGTAACGTACTCCGACCTCGGCTCAATATCTTGAACGTATCTGCATTGTACTCGTCTGCACACTCGGGGTTGGCATCCAAGTGTCGTGCAATGGCAGAAGAAGAAGAATAAATGGTCGAAGGTCTTTGAGCATTCTTGCATGCTTGTACCGGTTGTGTCCTCACTCCCAAGTTCTTTCTTCAAATCGCCAGAGGACATCCGGACATGCTGTTTAATACGATCAGCCAACCTTTGGGTTGTGCGGCCCACGTACCGAGATTGACATCGTCACTTAAACTCATAGATAACATTGCTGATTTGTGAGGTGGGCAGCACATTCTTGTTGACTGGTGTGAGCAGACGGCGAGAGGTGAAGATTACTCGAGGTTGCACAGCCAGGTACGTGTTTAATACCGTATGTTTGATTTGTTCTTCAAACCTTCGTGATGAGTGTCCTTTCCATGGCATCCTGATATATACCGGACATTTGTCAGGACCGATCTTGTGTTCCTTTGTCGTGTTGAGAAACTTAAGCACATATATCTTGATTATAAACTCCGGATAACCATCGTCACCGAGTATATTCATGATTTTGTCTATTTCAGCAGGTAGATTACACGGTGAGCAAATCCTCCAAGCTCTGTTCACAAGGATGTTGATCAAGGCGATTTTGTATCTCGTGGAGCTGTAGGAATCCCAACGAGTATTCTGCCCAGTGAAGGTCGGCTTCCGGTCGATGGATGTGGTGAAACGACATGGGGATCTTTCGACCACCACGTCCAAGAATGGTAAAGGGTTTGAAGATTCCAGCACTAGGCCTAATGGGGAACCCATGGCGTCTCCATCAGTTTGGACATACATAATATTGTTGAAACTAAATTCAATGTGCCTCATTGTTGTGTTCATCAACTCCACAAAGACTTGTTCTGAGATCTGCGGATGTTCCAGATCAATGTGATATAGCAGATGTGCACATATATCAATAGTCTCCATCAGCGGGACATTCGTGAACAAACTTTGTATATCAAAGGAGGCGATTATGTTGTCCGCACTTGTCGGTGTTGTAGCACAAATTGCTTCTGCAAAAGTGAAAGAAACTTTGATCACGAATTGTGAAAGTGACTCCAATACTGGTTGCAGGACCTCTCCCAAACACTTGGCAAGTTCATGTTGTGCCGAACCAACCATGGACAATATCGGTCTTCGTGGGACATTTTCTTTGTGGGTCTTGGGCAAGCTGTACAATCTTGGGCATTGGGCTCCAACAGGTTTGATTCTGTTGTACAACTCCTTAGATAGTTCCCCTCGCTTGTGGAGCTGCAACAGGCGTTTGGTTATCTGACCTTACAACCGTGACGTACGGTCGTGTTCGGCTGCACTTCCCAATTGTTGGAATTTTGTCTCGTCTTTGAGAATAGCCATCATTTTGTTGATGTAATCGATCTTATTCAAGATTACAACTCCGGTGCCTTTATCAGGTTTACAAATGTAAATGTCACCATTCCTCTTCAATACTCGTATTGCCAAGCGACTGTCGCGTTGCATGTGAAAGTCCGTGACGTCATTTGGGGTTCCACAGTGCGCATGCGCGAGATCCGATAGACTGACCTTCAACGCTTCGTCTGCTTCCTCCGATACGGATTGATGCATTGACAGTTAAGCAAAAAGAAGTTCAAACTCGTCATTATGTCGTATTTGTTTTCTTGTTGATTATATCATTATATCACATCTGTGTACTTTTACGTGGATTGCAAGGACATTAGTAGGCAATAAAGAAACATGTTATACCTAAACCGCCCCATGTATATAGCATATACTCGATATTGAAAGCAGTCTGACAGAAGGGTCTGGGCTGTGCAAGATGCCGTCGCATTGTGGTTGAATTCTTATCCCCACACTTTTTGAAAAAAACGGGGGGATATTGTAATCAGCTCTGTCTGTCTGTCTGTCCGTCCGTCCGTCACACTATCTCCTGCTGAATGATTGGGCAGAAATTCACCAAACTTAGTAGTTATGATTACCACATGGCATGCAGATGCAAGAGCAAGGCCATTTTTGACCTCATCCCCATGGGCGGAGTCTAAAGGTCAAATACCAAAAACGCAATTGCAGGCACATTTTAAAACATTTTTAAATGAAAGTTTGTATGTGCAATCAACATTGGAGGACACATCAAATATGTAACGATTTTTTGGATTCGACCCCTAGTTCATTCCCCGAGGGGGTGGGTACTTTGGGTTACGAGGGTCAAAACATTGGAAAAAATATTTAAAATTTGATATTGGGTCATTTCTGGTTGAACTTTTTGTCATCTTTCAACTTTGCTTTCGATGGGAAGCGTGGGGATTTGCGTTGGCACATCATCGACTTCACTCTAGTTGGTGTTCTCATCATTTCTCAGCAGTTTGCTTTTATGCAAGATAGGAAACAAAAACAACACTTTTACATTTGAGGACAAAAGGTTAACAAGCAAGTTTTCCAAACGCTCTCCCCTAAAAAGGAAAACTGTCTTGATATCATATATGCATGCAGCTTCTTTTCTCGATAAAAAATGCTTTTCACGGATTCCATCTTACAGTAACTAAATAGTTAAATTGATAAATAATTGTGCACGATGCTTCATCCACCATGATTGAGTCTTAATGACTTTTCACCAATGTCAGGTAACTTGGCAGAATAAGTGTCAGTTGCAAAAAGCACAATACCACCTTTTGTCAAATCTCACACCTCCTCCTGTCTTTATCAATCACTCCCTTTATATTTCTATCCTTGTTGTCATTGATTACTTAATGGAGCTTCACAGATGTACTAGTGCGATCTATGATACCATAGTCCATATATGACATGACAAGCTTATAATAACTTATTGCAGTCGAAGTTTCAAGAAGGAGCTTTGCAGTAGCTGTACTGTACATCAAGTGGAGACAAGTTATGAAACCAAAAGTATAAAGAGAAGATAATGGTGTTTAAGGGACAGCAATATAACTTTTGTTTTATAATTTTGTAGTATTAAAACTATCAACAATTGTTGAAAAGAGTCAGAAACGCACGTAGTTTTCATGCAATTTATAAGTGCATCTGTGATGCTTGTGATATTTGAATTCATTTTTAATTTTGATTTTAGTGAAACTTGTTATCTGAGATAGGCCAACTAATTTTCTCAAGCAATTGTTAAGAGAGGTGTGCTAACTGCCATGTGAAACAAATATAACTAGAACGCCACTCAGTAGAGCGCATACTCCCGCCGTGGGTCAAGTTGGAATAGTATGATTTCACAAAAGTTTGAGGGAGTAGTTCAGTGACAACACAAGACAAGACAACACAAGACAGACACTGCACAGATATATATATATATATATATATATATATATATATATATATATATATATATATATATATATATATATATATATATATATATATATATATAGTGTTGTGGATATGAGAATGTTTTTTTTATTTATGTTGTTGTAAAAGGTTGTTGTAAGATATAACCCCTCCTCCCTCCGTTTGTGGTTGTATAAAGGTCAAAGGGCGTTCCCGTAGTTAGTCCATAAAACATACATGCAGGACACGATATATCTTTGTTGACAGTTATATCCTTATTATGTGTATTAGTGTAAGGCTGTGTCTTCCATTAAGTGAAATACTCCATTGCACCAAGTGAAATAAGATAGATTCCCTTTCATTCCCCATTCCCACTCCCAAAACTTCTACTGCCAACTACAATTGCCGCCATTAAGCATGTGCTCAGCTCGGGGAAGAAGGGCGTGCCCGCCCATCGTCATCAAGGGCGGAGCCAGAGGGCCGTGCCGACCAATCAGGGCCGAGGCGAGCTGACCGATGGGCGTGTCCTGGACACTAGCGGCTTGATCGCCTGAGGCGCTATAAAAGCGCGCGCGCAAGAGCCGAGTGTGTGGTTGGACTAAGCAAGAGAGGGAGAGGAGAGTTGAGTTGAGTTGAGGAGAGTTGAGTAAGGGATCCCTGAAAGAGCAGCAGCCACAGCAGCTTCAGCCACAGCAGCAGCAGCCACAGCAGCTACAGCCACAGCAGCAGCAGCCACAGCAGCTTCAGCCACAGCAGCTTCGGGGCCTTGACGGCAGTTTTGAGCGGAGCCGCGAAGGAACGGCAGCTGCTAAACGCGCCGATCGAGAGAGGGCGGCGGCTGCTCATCCCCGACCCGACCGTGCTGCGGTTCCAGCTGACCTTCCTCCCCCTCCAGCCATCCACCTCCTGCCATTCCTGTCATCATTCCCCGCGTGAGTCTGTCTTTTGTTTGTTCTGTCCCAGGGTATTAATTAAGACTGTAGGTAAGCTAGCATTGCACTGTGTCTCTGAGTTCTTCTGTATATTATTTTATTATCTTTCCCTCTCCTTGGTTTTTTTGGTCTTGTAAATAGTAAATAAATTATATTTGTATTCCTTACCCTTTGTCTTTCTTCTTCTTCACATCCTTCGCTTTAGTCTTTTCCCCATTGAATATCTGTGGCGCGATTCGGCCAACGTTCAGGAATCGGGTTAGTCGGGGTAACTGTTAGGGCCGCGGCGCCATCCGCTCGGCAAATCAACATCTTATCCGCGGTCCGTAACAATATATATATATATATATGTATATATAGAATATATAGAAGATAATGTTTTAAAAAAAACAAGGCAATTTCACTTACATTTTCGGATTCAGCGTTCAATTCTATATAAGTGAGTGTATTTTGAGGCACTTGTGACTTCAAATAAAATTGTAAGCCAGGAAAACGTTCGTTTCATTCCTTAGGGATACATGTAAAACTGGCCCAAACGTCAAAACAAAACTCGCTCATTTTAAGTCGTACAAGCTAATGCGACGATTCATTCTTCTAGGAAGAATCCCGTGCACATGCTGGTCACACTTATAAGTCACCTAAGTCTTTATAAGTTCATCAAATACTGACACCGCGATTGACATTCGCTGAGGTAAATGTTGATATCTCTTCTGAATAAAAAAAAAAGTTTTAAAGCATTATACGTATCAAACGATACATTTTATGAAACGGGGAAACCTAATGCACACTTTGGTGGTTTTAAAATGATGGAATATGTCTTTATTAGAAAAACAAAATGAACATTGAAGACGACGCTGCTAAAAAATATACCACTCTAACGCATAACCACGAGTTTAAACTACATTTACAACAAATATGAAAACTATTTTAATATCACAATGTTAAATATATAATATATAGAAGATAATGTTAAAAAAAAATGAGCCCTATCTTCCAATGGTAAAAAATCCTTCAAAAAATTCCTGGATCCAGAATAATATCCTGAGCTTCACCAAAAACGAATCAAGTCTTCCTTATCCCAAGGGCAGTCATCCCACCAACTTTAATCCAAATCCGTTCAGAACTTTTCCAGATATCTTGTTCACAAACACACGTACGCACACACACACACACACGGATGCACACAATCGAATGCATTACTCCCTGGTGGGAGTAACAAGAAAAAGAGCAATCAGAGATTGCAAACCCTCACCAGGATGTATTTTCAGTGGTTTTAAAGACTTTTGTGTTAAAACAAATATGGCGGCCCAACCACGTGACCGATGACGTCATCATTATTTTTTTCCTAAACTAATTTATTCCTTGATTATGCTCAAGAAATTTCATCTCGATAGGATGAAGTTTTGTGCTTGTCGAATTATGACGTCATAATGGAGGCACCTATGCCATCATCATTAACAAATTTTATTCCCCATGGAGATTTCTTTACAATGAGCCATGTGTCAATTTTTTCTATTCAGCACTTTTGGAGATATAGAGGTGCAAAGTTTTTCGATTTTTCAAGATGGCGGGTGAACCACGTGACCTATGACGTCATAATTATCATAAAAAATTATACAGGTGGAGACGCACCTATGGTGAAAATGTCCTGTCAATCGGACCAACGTTTGCAGAGAAAATCATATTTATTCTGTGCGGACAAATAAATAAAATAAATAAATGTAAATAAATAAAATAAATAAATGTAAATAAATAAATAAATAAAACAGACAAACAGACAAACAAGAAGACGTCATGCGTAGCACGATACTTGCAAAATCCCCCTCCCCCCCCACCCCAAAAAGTTTTCCATTGATACAGCAAATTGTCCATTTCATGAAGATTAAAATTTACAATCTTGATCAAAGCTCGGGTCAACAAGATGAAAAGTGACGATTTTTCAGATGAAATTAAAATTTACAATCTTGATCAAAGCTCGGGTCAACAAGATGAAAAGTGACGATTTTTCAGATGAAAAATGACGGGTCAACGTCAACGGGTCAAATGACGGGTCAAAAAAGGGTCAACAAGATGAAAAGTGACGATTTTTCAGATGAAAAATGACGGTTTTGGAAGGTTGACCTTGAGTTGACCTTTGACCTTTGACCTCTTGACCTCAAATAGTTAGTTTCCCTATTTAGTGACTCAATGTGCAAATGATGTTCAATTTTCAAGTCAATCGGATGAAAATTGAGGATATTAAAAATTTGGCCTATGTTGACCTTTTGGCCTATGTTGACCTTTTGGCCTATGTTGACCTCAAAATAGATGGTGGTTGAATTCAGTGACCATATATATAAATCCTCTTAGAAGTTCAAGTCAATCAGATGAAAATTGAGGATTTTAGAAATGTGGCCCATGTTGACCTTTTGGCCGATGTTGACCTCAAATATGCTTGGGGGTTGAATTCAGTGACCAGATATGCAAGTCCTCTTCAAATTTCAAGTCAATTGGATGAAAATTGAAGATTTTAGAAATTTAGCAAAGTTGGTGACCTTTGGCCTATGTTGACCTTTTGACCTATTGCCCCCAAAAACAATAGGCTTCTTGCTTTTGACCAACTCTACCATTTGGTGAAGTTTCGTGAAGATCGGTTGAAAATTGTGACCTGTAGGCCGGTAACAAACAGACAAACAAACAGACAGACAGACAAAACCACAAACACAACCGACCAATATAATTGAAAAATCTTCGATTTTGCAAGTGACAAACGGACTCAAATGCAATACCCTCTCCTCTAACGAGGGTAACTAGAACGGCTCTCAGTAGAGAGCATACCTCCGCCTGGTAGGCCATATCACTCAATGGTGAAGAATCACTTAAAAAATTCCACTACCTGGATCCGGATTTTCACCAAAATTGAATCTAGTCTTCCTTGTCACACACACAACCTGTCCAACAAGTTTCGTCCAAATCCATCCATAGCTTTTTGAGATATCCTGCTTTGTCTTGTTTTTGGCCATATCTCCCAATGGTGAAGAATCACTTAAAAAATTTTTTTCTCATATCCGATTCCATATTCATATCTTCACCAACATCGAATCCAATCGTCCTTGTCAGACACCCAACCGGTCCACCAGGTTTCGTTGAAATCCGTCCACAACTTTTTGAGATATCCTGCTATGTATCGTTTTTGGCACTATCTCCCAATGGTGAAGGATCACTTAAAACATTCTGGTATCCGGATCTTCACCAAAATCTAATCATTTCGTCGTTGTCGCATATGCTACGTCTCTGCCAAATTTCGCCCGAATCCGTCCACAACTTTTTGAGATATCCTGCTATGTATAGTTTTTTGCACTATCTCCCAATGGTGAAGAATCACTTAAAACATTCTGGTATCCGGATCCGAATCCGGATCTTCACCAAAATCTAATCATTTCGTCGTTGTCGCATATGTTACGTGTCTGCCAAATTTCGTCCGAATCCGTCCACAACTCTTTGAGATATTTTGTTCACAAACGGAAAGACAGTGGTGAAAACATAACCTCCATCCACCTTTGGTGGCGGAGGTAACAATGTGTCAGATCTGAGCCCTTCTTCAAAGTAAGAGGCTCCATGCCTGAAGCATCAGTTCTCTCAGTCCTGCTTAGAAACGAACCTTGTTGCTTTGAAGAAGATCTCATGGCCGAAATGTTGCATCACCCTCTTTCTCGTAGTCATTAACATACATCTCTCGACATTTGGTTGAGAAAATGAATTGTCCTTATTTTTCTGCCATTGCAGACCCACTGAAGTCTTTATAAAGACTAGTTTTCCATCGTGTGGTTCGCTCTAAGAGAGGATATTGGTTTGTAGACATGATGTGGTTGAATGAGCTCCAAACTCTCTTGATTACTTTTCGCATTGTTTACAGATGCTTCGAACTCAATTCCTCAACAGTTATTGATGGAAGATTTGTCATGGTGAGTATCTTAGCGAAGCAAAAGGACTGCATAGAAAGTATTACATTATTGCACATAACTTTACTAAACTGCCATTTTTGTTTGACATTTCATGTATCATATTGTCTTGTTAGAGGGTCCGTTAACACAGACCTGCTGAGTCGGAGGTCTGATAAAGTCCTTCGTGAATGCCGAAACGATGTTTTACGACGATACCACCAAATGATATTTCAAAAAAAGTTGTGAATGGATTATGACAACAACTAGGAGGACGAGTTGTGGAAAAACAAGAACAAGACATTCAATTTTGGTTCATGTTCGGATCCAGATTTGGCCTATCAGTATCAGTGCAAAACGTTAACTGTTCAGCCTGATGGAGGTATGCTGTCTACCGAGTCCGTTCTGGTTACCTCCACCACTGAAGGTGGATGGATGTTATGTTTTCAGCGTTGTCTGTTTGCCTGTTCGTTTGTGAACAGGATATCTGAAAAAGTTGTGGACTGATTCAGACGAAACTTGGTGGATAGGTTGGGTGGGTTACAAGGAATAAATCAATTTGATTTTGGTGAAGATACAGATGCGATATTTTTTTGTTTTAAGTTTTCTAAGTTGTTATGTTTTAAGTTTTCTTTTAAACCAAATTCTGGCCTATCAGTGGGATACAAAATATAAACTGTTCAGCCTGGCAGAGGTATGCGCTCCACCGAGTGCTGTTCCCCCTGTTTCTGTAATTTAACAGACGTTGGGTTCAAATTCTGCGTGCAGGACAAAGCTGGTTGGAATAATGAAATGAATTGACACAAAAGGAGGAAGTTGCCAAAAGTCTGCTCCCAAGACAGCACATTGTCAATTTTCCTTGTCGTATCAACAAGGGCCACAACACAGTGCACTTTGAAACGAGTCATCGAGGTCGGCCATTTTCTTTGTGTGCGTTCATCATTGCACCATCTGTCGTCATTGGGAAAATTATGAATAAATTATTGCGGAAAATAAAATACAATGTCCCATCTTGGTCAACCGTCCCGAATATCAAATGAAGATATCAAATATCATTTACTTACGGTACATGTATTTTTGTGATTTGCTTGAAAAGTGTATTTCATTCCTTACAATGTGAGATAAAAGAAGTTGTGGAGAGGGAGCGTGTTTCCCATTAGGAGACAACCCACGGCTTTTTGTGGTTCATTAAGCGACACTTAAACATTCTTTATCCACATAAGGACGACAATTTCATTGCTGTAGTTTATCTTGAAAATAAAGAAGAGGAACATTAATATTGCTAAAAATGTCAAATTACACTGCAAAGTCCTGGTGGGTGGGAGTTAATGGGTAGTGAAGTAGTTTTGGAAATTTCGGCAATTTTTGCAGGCTGAGGTGTATCGAATAATGTTGTGCCACAAGTTCAAATTTAAACATTCTATACATACAAATGTCTAGTGAATGAGTTGCCACAAGTTCAAATTTAAACATTCTATCCATACAAATGTCTAGTGAAAGAGTTGTCATAAGTTCAAAGATAAATATTCTATACATACAAATGTCTAGTGAATGAATTGTCACAAGTTCAAATTTAAACATTCTATACATACAAATGTCTAGTGAATGAGTTGCCACAAGTTCAAATTTAAACATTCTATACATACAAATGTCTAGTGAATGAGTTGCCACAAGTTCAAATTTAAACATTCTATACATACAAATGTCTAGTGAATGAGTTGCCACAAGTTCAAATTTAAACATTCTATACATACAAATGTCTAGTGAATGAGTTGCCACAAGTTCAAAGTTAAATATTCTACACATACAAATGTCTAGTGAATGAGTTGTGTTGTAAGTTCAAAGTTAAATATTCTATACATACAATTGTCTAGTGAATGAGTTGTCACAAGTTCAAAGTTAAATATTGTTATGTCGGTGGGGTAGAGGAATATGTAGAGCCATGTAGATCTGTATAGGTAGGTATTCGACTGTCGTGATAGGGAATCTACCTTGTAATAAGTTCTGTGTTTTTAGGCGGTTTGTCGGGATAAGAGTATACCTGTGAACATACCAGGATGTTCTGGTGTTAAATAGTGTCGGGAATAAGATAACACCCCTTGTGTGTCAGACCTGGTCATCATTCCTTTGTCCCTTATGGCAACGCACTCCTATAAACACTTAGATAGGCCCTTTAGTGCACACAGTAATTAAATCCCCTTCCCTTACAACGACTTTGGAAAACAGGCAGGAAGCCAGATCGGGGCACTGCCGGATGGCGGCCGCCAGCTACACCTCTGGCAGGCCGAGCAACATCGAGTGACACGAGCTATAACCACGCTGCAGGGAACGTGTGAATGGTTGGCGCGGAAGACGCAAACCTCCAGCCAATCAGGGCGAGCAATACCGGTGCGGGAAGCACTCGGCCAATGAGAGGGCGCCAGCAAAACAGAACATTGGAGGAGAGTCGGGGAAGGTTATAAAAAGGGGTGCTGGACGACATTTTTGTCTCTCTGACTTGTCTGGGATCTGTCTCTCTCTTTCCTCGCTGGTCTCTTGTCTCTGCACTTCCTTTCTTGGTCTTGAGAGGTCCTGGTGGTCGTTGGTTCACCATCTTCGTGGTGCTTGGAGCGGTGCTCGGTGCTTTTGGTGCTGTGATAGGGCGGGACCTCGTGTGCGATCGATTTGGAGCTTGGAGCGAGGCGTGCCACTGAACAGGCGAGGCCGGGGCGAGCGGGTCGTTCGTGGCCTGGTGGCGCACGAGCGGGGCTGAACGGAGCCACGTTGGACGACACACTACAAGACGACGGACAGTTAAGACGCCCCACATTTCACACATTTTATACACGCCATACGCTTTATTTTCCTTTCATTCATTCCTGTGTCCTGTTGCTGAGTCTGGTGTGTGGGATCCCAATTTAGGATTATCATTTATTTACCGTCGCGCTTCATTGTATCGGGTTCCACTTAATAAACCATTATTTTTGTACATTTTACCCTGCATTCCCGTTTTTCATTAATTCCCTGCAGGATCGGAGCTGCTGTCGGTTCGCTCAAGGGAAGCGCTTTTGCCACATCTTCCTCTTCCCTTCCTCTTCCCGTGAGTCAAAGCAAAATCCGTGTTTGGTCGTCGCCTCCAGTAGATCTGTTTGGTCCATCCGCGGTCCCTAGTGTTAACCGGAGGGATTTGCACGACAATATTCTATACATACAAATGTCGAGTGAATGAGTTCTCACAAGTTCAAAGTTAAATATTCTATACATACAAATGTCGAGTGAATGAGTTCTCACAAGTTCAAAGTTAAATATTCTTTATATACAAATGTCTAGTGAATGAGTTGTTGCAAGTTGAAAGTTAAATATTCTATACATACAAATGTCGAGTGAATGAGTTGTGTTACAAGTTCAAAGTTAAATATTCTATACAAAAAATGTTTGGTGAATGAGTCGTCACAAGTTTGAAGCTAAATATTTTATATAAATATCTTCCCGTCAATGCCCATCTCAAAGCTAAGGTCAAAATTCTATACCAAATTGCACTTGCAAGTTTATAATTGAGGAACATATGTTGTCATTCATGATCTACACAAACTACTGCAAATAAACGAATAAAGCGTACTTTATCATAAAATTCCCATAAGTTTCGGCAACCATTGCTGCTTAACCCTAAATATGTAGGCCTGTTTAATGCCTTAGTCTGAGTAGGCCTACACACTTCCTCGTTTCCCTGGTGCCAACTGCCAGGAGCTATGTTAAAGCTTTGAATAAATATATTTAAATAAATATAAATATATAAAATTTGAATAAATAATTAAATATATATATTCTTGCCAGAGTATCACGTTTCATAAGTATTTTGTTTTGTCCATTTAAAAAAAAATCCAAATCTTCATGTCTGTTATTCATGTGAAGGTGCATTTTCGTTTTCTATGTGGTGTATGTGCAAGCTTATGCATGATGCTCGACCGAGGTAAAATACCTTAGCTGTTAAACAAAAGAGGAAACGTGTTCAGCAACTTCTAGTTGGCGTCATGCTGGAAGTATTATCTTGGACACATCCAGATTCTGATAGTGTGTTTAAATTGATTACACCACACAAAATTACACCAGTTTTTTTGCACCACCATTATAGATTTTCATAGATTTGCAAAATTACACCACCATTGATTACACCAGTTCCGTCCATTTTAGCTCTTACACGAGCCTCGATCTTGTATACAAAAAAAAAAACCATTTTAGCTTCACGACTGAACTAATTATTAGGATTTTTTAAAGGGAAAACATCTGTAGTAAAGTATTTAACAGCAGACATCCTTCTCATGGTGCAGTTGAGCACTGGCACAGGTATTTCAGGTGGCAGCCATGTGGTTGCGTAAGCGTTAAAAGGAGTGGGTATGTCTCCAGCTTGATTTATTGCAGCCATGGGAGCAAAGGGCCAGGCTGCCTTTGTACTTGAAGCCAGCATGACAGCTCTTGCTTTATCAGCATCTCCAGTCAAAGCTCGGATGGCAGCCTCTTGTAGCATGCAAACAACGAATCACAATGAGACTTGTTGGAGTGAGCATGTGGTGAACCGAATATCTCAAAATAAAACAAAAACACAATTACCTGCCTCTGCAGTGAGGACAGTGTGATGAATTGTTGCAAAGCAATATAACGAACCCTCATGCCAAACTCAAATTGAGCTAAGGGTAGAATTGTTATTACCTTTTTCTTTTTTTTTTTGTATACAAGATCGAGGC
Organism: Myxine glutinosa; assembly: GCF_964187855.1. NCBI lineage: Eukaryota > Metazoa > Chordata > Myxini > Myxiniformes > Myxinidae > Myxine > Myxine glutinosa. The sequence continues at coordinate 54,914,396 of NC_136271.1, read as the reverse complement.
TCGTGTAAGAGCTAACATTGATCACAAAAAGACAAACACACATAAAACATAAAACATATGATAAAGGGAACCTTTGTGCTGTTTGGAATTATACAGTATCTGGGCTGTGTAATAACGTACAGTTTACTAGTACTTTTTCCTTTTGGCAGAAAAACTTTTAGCCCAAGAGCTATTTACTAACATATGGCTTCCTGGTGATCCATATGCAGGACGAGGCATCGATGTGTGTGCCATCCATCAGAAGTACCTTATTCACAAATGACCTACCTGACAGCACCGGTCATTTGTGACCGTTTTAAGACCCCATTATGTATTTCGTTTAGAGTCGGCAAATTTTCGCCCGAACCCTGAACAAAATGCAAATTTCTGGCCAAACCACCTTCAGTCGAACAACAGGCTTTGTCGGCCACTTCACGAAGGATTTGAGACAAAAGGTTCCATGGCCAAGACCACTAAAAGATTGGAGTATGTTCACCGACCTGGCTGTTGAGATCGCGTTTGTAAAATGCTGAATTGCTATTGTGACCATCACTCTAATATCTGTGTATGCGTATGCATCGCATTCGACCTTGTAATCTGCATTCTCCGAAAAAGTGTATTTCTCGATGGAGGAGAGCGGGCCTCAAATTATGCGAATTCACCTTGTCAAACATAACGATTTCACGACAAGTCATTTTGTTAACATAAGTCTATAGCTTAATGACACAACGGATTTTTTTTATGCTTGGAAGATTTTATTACCTTAGTTTTTAATTAGGTTAGCAATCAAAAATTAGCTTAGTTTTTCATTTTCCATTCACTAAACTTAATGAACAAGGCAGCAATGGGAAAGCCTCACGGAAGAGGTGCACCTGCCATATCTGAAAGATAATTGCTCTGAGGTTGTGGCGATAGAGATGAAGGGAGTGAAAAGTTTAATGCCTGTACGCCTCACTTTCCGAAAATTCATCCGAAACTCTTTTCTTTCTTCCAAAAATTCATCCGAAACTTTTTTTTCCCGAAAATCCATCCACTGGTGCATAAATTATATTGCTTATCTTTGTCTTTATTGGTAATAAATAGATAATTGCTATATAGGTTGCAGCGTCGTGCTTCATGGTGAGTGGCTCGGTGGTGGGGTGGGTAAAGCCTTGTTGCGTTGCTGTCGTGGTGTCAGTTTCATTCTCAAGGCCGTTTATTGAATTATATCTGTACTGCTTTATTAGCCCGTCCCCCGTGCAGTGGGAGACGGGGTTTTGTAATCGTGTGTGTGTGTGTGTGTGTGTGTGTGTGTGTGTGTGTGTGTTTGCCTGGGCCGTAACATTTTTTTACCATTTGAGCTATTGTCATCAAATTTTCACCAAAGCTTTATTACAATATGGAAAAGGCAAGTTAATAATTTGGTCAAAAGGTCAAAGGTCAACCTCACATAAAATTGTCAATTTTTATCCGATTGACCTGAAATTTTAAGAATTCGCATATTGGGTCACTGCATTGGTTCACCAATCAAAATGTAGAAGACGATTTTTTTTTTTTTACATCAAAAGGTCAAATGTCAAGGTTGCATAAAATATCAATGTCAGTCATATCAATATTTCAGTGACCCAATATGACCCAATTCCTTGAGTGTAACCCATGTTCTGTCAAGAAGGTCAAATGTCAAGGTGAAATAATCGTTAATTCCCATCTGATTGACTTGAAATTTGAGCAGGGTTTTGCACATTGAGTCACTGAAGTCTATTGTTTTTTAGGTGAAAAGGTCAAGATCGCCAAAAATCGTCAATCTTTTCGTATTTTTTTAGCTGTTTTTGTCATGTTTAGCATGCAGAAGAAGAATAAGAAGAAGAAGAAGAGGAAGAAGAAAAGGAAGAAGAAGTCCGAATTAAAGCAGATGCATTTTAAGTTGCTTTCTCGTTAGAGTTATGGCGTGTCCAGGATTAATTATAGGCTTGAGCATCCCATTTCTCAGTCATGTAGTGCTTGTGAGACTCGACTATCATTGCCACCACAATCAAGCTTTGTAAATAGTGGGTTTAGAGTCTGGAAATTTTACAACATCACTGCTCACATCCACTCATTCATTCCTCTTTTTTCCCCCATCTATGGATCCTACTTCTGTAGTCTCTTTAATCTCATTCTGCCCTCCAGGGCTTCAAGACAGCTGTTCACCACAATCCTAGATCATCCCCCATCCAAAAGCATCGTATTTTCTACCCCCGTTAACCCTCCCAAAGCTTACCTCTTTCCAGGTTACCAGTGTTTCCTTCCTGAGAGTTTGCTTCTGCCTACACCTTGCCCACCCTGTGCATCCTCAGCTACCCCTCATTCTTCCCCACATCCCTTGTTTCTCCAAGTCTCCCTCCATTTTATCCCCCAACACTGCTGTTCGTGTCTCCCCCCCTCTCTTTCTACTGTTCCTTTCGTTCTGTTATGTCCTGATGCATTATTTGCTCTTGCTCCTCCATGAGCCTCGACAGTGTATACAATATTTTCTTTACATGCATTTACTGTAGTTTTAGGCAGGCAGGATAGCCTAGACCTAGAGGTACACACATTCACCTCTCAGTGTTGTGTAGCCTGTGTTCAGTCTCGGCCCAGCTATAAACTGTCATCCTGCTTTTTCGCATGCCAAGCAATTCATCATTGTGTGTGTTATCCCTCAGACTGGACATCCCATATGCCAATATTAGTAGTTAGACGTTAAAATCACAATGTCCTTCAGAAGAGTAGGCGAGCTATGACCGGCATATTGGCCAACTTCCAAATTCCTGCTCTAACCTAAAGGTGACACTGCATCAGCGGCACCTTTCTGCCACCAGCAAATGATGCTACCCACAGCCATGTGCTGCATTAAAGAAGAAGAAGACTGCGGACCTTTTGCATTTTAATATACATGAAACTTAAGTTCAGGAGTTTAAGTGGATTATAAAATTGCGAAATGCAACAACAATCCATGTGCTTTTGTAAGCTCATAAATGAGTTTTAGACATTGCAAGAAAAAATATCTATATATTGATACGGTTTTGAGATTTGTATATATGACATCATGAAAGGTTAAAGGTTTGCCCCCCATAGTTAGTCCACGAGCAACACGTAGGCCCACTTGGAGTATTAGTTATGTCATAGTATGTGTAAGAGTAGGCCATTTCCCTAGTAATATCTGCGTTGTGTAAAGAAATGAGCTTAGGTCCTTTCATTTTGCGGCCACCCTCCAATTACATCTATGGGCAAACTCGATCCCGCGCCCCAATTGGCTGATCCGTCCGTGTGTTACGCTTTGGCTGCCAGCAGCATTAGCTGCCCTTTGTTCGCTCGAACTAGTCAAATGACACGAGGTAGGCCTGAAAAGAGGGAGGAGCGCAGGGTCGGGGTGTGGCGGTATGAAGGAGCACGTCAGAGGCAATTACGGTAAGGGCCACCAGCCAACCAGGGCTCTGAAGGCATGGCATGATAGGGCGTGGTAAGGGCGCGTCTGGCAAAATCCAGAGAGTTCGCTGGGCAGGGCTATATAAGCCTTCGCACAAAGCCCTTGAACAGGACTTGATGAGGACTTGTGAGGACTTGTTGGAGGACTCGCGAGAGAAGGACTCGAGTGCACAAAGCCTATGAGAGAGGACTGTATCCAGAGGACTGAAAGGAGTTGCATTGTATTGAACTATTACGTACGCAGCCACGCGAGTGATTAACCGCCAGAGCCCAGCCCTACCGTTTGCCCCGTAATTATCCCGTGCATGCCAACAACAGGCGGAGAGCTCCTGCCGTCTACTAATCATCTGCTTCGCGGTGCGAGCTGGGGACCGGAGGGAGAGCTGCCCGGACGCCATCCCTGGACGTGCTGACCTGTTCGTCTGCAAACCCCGTGTGAGTGTGTCTGAGTGTGAACTGGCCAGTTTATCCAGGGAATAAGTTAAGACAGTGATTAAGGCTGCACTGTGTCTTCTTCTTCTGATCATTGTACATTGTGTAAATAAATCTTGTTATTCCTTTTCTTCCAATTCGACCGTTTCTGTGATTTCAATCATTGGGTAAGCGTGGCACGAATAAGAACCGCTTGGATCGGGGTCTAGTTATTGATAACGGCTTGGGTCACGGTTTCGCTACCACTCGGCGTATCCACTGACACCCGTGATTCGTGTGGGGCTTATTTCCTCATTTCTGGGCAGCGTGAGTAATTAGTTATTAGTGATTAGTCCTACGACCCTATTTCGCGCTGTCCGGGAAGGACGTCATAGTCCCCGGGTCCTGTCGGATAGTCAAAGACAAGGGGACTAATCCCCCCTTGGTAAGGGGAAAAGGCCGGCGCCGAGATCCGCAACTATATATATATATATATATATATATATATACATACATATATATTGTTGCGGATATGGGATTTGCATCCATCCATATCCACTTGTAAATATTCCCCTATTTCCTCAATACTTCCCAACTATCCCCAATCCCCCATTCCCTAGTCCCATTTTCTGTAAACAACACTCTGTAGACCCGACCTCCCCCTATTTCCCCCATTAAATGTCGTGCCCAGGTTCACCGCATCTCATGTAAGACAACTATAGGACATCTTGCTAGTTATTCTTAGTCTATGTCAGTTAAGGATTCGTTTCCATTTATTCTGACCCTTCTTTGCACCAGAATGTGATTGTATGGCACCGTTAGGAAGTTTAGGACCTCCCAATACCTCCCCGCAGCTCTTCCTCACAGTTCTCAGTAACAACAACAACAACAACAACAACCACGAGCGCAGGGAGTGCGCGTCCTCACTCCGGCTTGGTTGGCTTGGTTTGGTTGGCCATGTGCTCGACGGGGTTAACAAACAGGGGCTCCCTGTCAGCTCCTCGTCAAGGGCGGAGCCCGGTAACCCCCGCACCCAATGGAAGCGGCGGACCGGGCCCAGTGGGGCGGAGCCAACCAGCCGAGGGCGTGTCACTCCCCGTTGAGCATGCGCAGCAGAGGGAGTGGTGACGTGAGATGCGCGCAGAGCTGAAGGAGAAAGGACGCACCCTCCGAGCGCCGAGAGACCTCTGCCATTAAGAAAGACCTCCCAAAGACTGAGCTGTATCCTGTCCCCGGGCCAAGGTGCACCTTGTGCCATCGGTCTACCTGCCATCAATCCCTGTGTGAGTCAGCCTTGCCCGTTTGTCCGTGGTCTGTCTGGGACTAAGTCAGCCAGTTAGATAAGCTAATCTTTGCACTGTGTCACCTGCTGTAAATAACCTTGACTGCTCCTTTTCGTTTGTGTGGTATAAATAATAAAGCCTGTTCCTCTTCTGTACGTCTTCGTCCTCTTCTTCCTCTTTCCATTCGATCGCTTTAGAGTTTTCCCCAATTGAATATCTGTGACGCGATTTGGCCAACGTTCGGGGTAATCGGGTTAACTGTACGAACACGGCGGCCATTCCGCTCGGTCAAGCAACATCTTTAGCCGTGTCCGTAACAATATATATATATATATATATATATATATATATACATATATATATATATATATATATATATATACACATATATATATATATATATATGTTCAAAACACACCTGGTCACAAGTGTGCCGCACTGACAGGGTCCTCAGTCGAGGTCCTCAGTATCATCCCGTTTCGGCCCTTCAACCTCGATACGGTCAGCTAAGGTGGGCCAGCAGGGGCACATACACATCCACATGCAGCAACTGCACCTGGACGCGTACATACCCCCACCCCCAGCCAGTGCGAACAACAACAACAACAACACCTCCACATCCAGAATCCACAGCACCAAACAAACATGGTGGAACACTCAAACACCCACCTTTATACCCTTCACCACTCACCAACAAAACACACCAGATCATTCATACACACCCATACACACCCATACACACACATACACACACATACACACAGAACACCAACCAAACAACCACCTACACTTACATCATACACCACTCAACACACAAAAACACACACTCATGCAAAAATTAATTCATGCAAAAGCACACACCCTCACCCACTCACTCATATACACAAATTAAGGAATAATAATGGTAAAAAAACAAACAAAAAAACACACACAACCAACCTACACCGTTCGACGTGCCTCCATAAACTTCCTCCATATCCAAAATGAGCCTTTCAAGGCAACCTGGGCCATCTTGTCACACATCCTCCTTCTTTCTGTCCCACACAATCCCAGCCGAGCAAGAAATGCAGAAAAGGAATTGCCAATATACCCTCTACACCCCACCTCAAATGGCTGACACAAAACTCGCCAACCCTTCTCCCGGCACTCTGCCTCCAGCTCACTGTACTTTCCTCTCTTCCTCTCGTGCACCTCCTCCATGTTCTCTTCCCAAGGTAACGACAACTCCCCTAAGATGACCTGTCTTGTTGCACTTGACCAAATGACAATGTCAGGCCGCAACCTTGTCACACAGATCTCCTCTGGGAATACCAATTGTGGCTTTAGGTCTGCCACCACCTGCCAATCACAAGCATCTGACAGCCCTCTTGCTTTCCACCTCCTCCTCTTTCCACCTATTACCACTTGGCCCTCTTTGACAAACCACACCTCTCCCCCATCAGTCTCCTTCTCCACTCTTCTCTCTCTCGATCTCAGCACCTCTTGTTGCACCATCTGCACCACCACTGCCAGCATCTGATCATGTCGCCACCTGTATCTTCTTGCTGCCAATGCTACTGAGCATGCACTCAGTGCATGCTGCACCGTTCCCACACCTCCACACAAATAACATCTCTCCTCCTGCAACAACCCCAACAATTTCAAGTTTACTGGTGACGGAAGCACATCATACGTTGCCCGCAACAGGAAATTCAACAATATTGGCTCCAGCCTCCAAATCTCTTGCCACTTCAATATCCTCGCCCGCACACCTTCCCACTTAGTCCAAGCACCTTGCTGTGCCTGACCGACTGCTTTCACATATCTCCCCTCCTCTTCCTTTCTTCTCACCTCCCTCTCAACCATCTTCCTCGTCTCTTTCACACATGCCTTTCCCCATCGCTCATGCTCCATCCACCCCAAGCCATGCTTCCCATGCTGTACCAATGTACCATCTCCATGACCTCCTCCTGTTGCAACCGCTCCTCCATCTCGTCCACCTCTGCTCTTGCATTCCACTTCCGACTTCCCTTCTTCTCTGGGAGAGCATTCTTTGCCACTGCATCACTTGAATCCCGCAACATCATGAACTCCCGCACCCGCACCACCTTAAACTCCTCGGTTAATGATGTCAAGGGAAACTGGAGTTTTCCACCCTGACCATAAAAGGCAATGTTCGTCAAACAGCGTGGCACTCCCAACCACCTCCTCACAAACCCACTCACCACAACCTCCATCCTCTCTACATGCCCAATTGCAATATCATGCATCATCAATGGCCACAATACTCGTGGCATCAACCCAAACTTCAAACACCATACCTTCAACTTACCTGGCAAACCACATCCATCAATCCTCTTCAAACCTCTCAAAAGCTTGTTTCTGACCTCCTCCACTCTTCCCACATCATTCAACTCCACTGTATTCCATCTTCCCATACTCTTCACAGCGGCTTCTACCAATGATGGAACCACCTCCCCTCCCAGGTCAAACCTGTGCATGTTATCCACCACTCCTCGTCTCACTTCTACACTCCTCGACTTTCTTGCTTTAACTCCCATAGACTGTGGGGCAAGCCCATTTAAAATGTTATTTCATAGTCCCTGGTGTTGGGCTAGCGGCTAGGGTGCCGGCTTAGGATCCTAGGATCCTGGGTTCGAATCTCGGTCGATCGCCGAATTAATGCCAGGGGGGTTGACTCAGCCTGTCATCTTCCGAGGTCGGCTAATTGAGTACCAGTTCACTGGTAATTCCCTGTTTGTCGTTGAAGGCGGCAAAAAGGGTTGGCGTCAGGAAGGGCATCCGGCCGTAAAACATTGCTTCAAAAAGGGGACCAAAAAAACAACAACTACCACGGTCCCCGAAAAGGCCAACCCCCGCTTTGTGGGGAAAAATGGCCTCTAAACGGTGGTTTATAGTCCCCTTATTGGCAGAGACCAAAAACCTCTCTAAAATGTATGAAAAAATATAATAATCACAAAATGTTTTTGTTCTCTCAGTAAACATCCCGTCTCTTCTTGAAAATGAATAAAATAAAAGCTTAATTTGGTCTCAGAATATCTGTTAAAATCGGCTATAAATAACCATGCATCGACGAAATAAACCAATCACAAGGCAGTTATAGCATCCTCGTCCGCGACTGAAGAATACTTGACAACAAAATGGCGGATAACGCCACTTCCGCAGAAGCCGTGGTAGCTGATGAAAATTGATGTTTTATTCACTTTTCTTCAGTAAATGAAGCCTTTCTGAAACCATTTACCGATACAACTTGGTCCAGAGCATTGGAATGTGCTCACGTTTGGAAGAGTTCTGACGGAGAAAAGGCCAAAATCGCCACTGATTTCATAAGTTCCATTGGCAGTAGCTCGGACTGTATGCAATTAGATCTACCCAGTACGAGTGCGACAGCTACGACTACGAGTGATCCGAAGCCTCATAATGTTCGATTCCATCGGCGATGCTATCAGAAATTCACCGATAAATCTAACGGAACGGAAGACATTATAATAGAAGTTTGCGTTGCCACAAACTTCTGGTAGAGGCACTTCATCGTCTACGATGGCAAACCTTTGTCCAGTCCCAGTCGCAAGAAGTCGCTAATACTTATGAAGAGATTATCATGAAGCTACAAGAAGCATTTCCAATGCAAGGCTATACAGAAGTAATAAATGGTGCTGCTTTCCGCTCCATGGAAGAGGCATACAGAAACTTCATTGAAGACAAGAAGAAGACAAATGCAACATTTGCATTTTGGTGTTCGTATGTGGAGATGGTGGAGATACTTCTTCAATTCATCAGAAGTTCCAGAGAAGGAAACTGGTCATTACATATGTCCACAGTGAGATTAATGATGCCATGGTTGTTCTCCTACAATCGCCACAACTATGCCAGATACCTCCCTGTGTCTGGATGGAAATGCAGAACCTTCCCAACTCTCACCCATCCATCCACGACCAGTTTATGAGAGGGAATTTTGCAGTCCAAAGACAGGACACATATGGCTTTGCTGGTGTTCCCTGTGATCAAACAATCGAACAAACTGTGAACAAGGACTCCAAAACGCGCGGTGGCATTAGAGGGTTCACGGTGAACAAAGGAGCTGTCAATAGATGGACAACTGGCCACCATGAACGTGCCGCCATAACAAGACAATGTGAGGAAATGGCCGGCAAAAGTCAACGAGCAGTTTTGAGAAAGGATCTGACAGTGAGTCGCATGACGCGAGATGAGGAAGATGTGAACCGCATCATCGAGACAACTTCAAATCTAACTAACCCATTTGAAGAGTCGGAAATGGCATCAAGTGAAGTAGTACATCTCGCATCTGGTGTTGTGGCATCACCTGAAGTGTCAAATGATCTCCTGACGACCGAAGAAAAGGGAGATGCTGCGTTTCTTCATTATTGCCAAGAAAGGCTCCAGAACGGGGAGAAATCTATCCAGGACACTCTACCAAAAGCAAAGCTCAAAACGTTCACTGAGATGTCAAAGACAGTGGTCTCAAGTGTGAGAGGGAAAGAGGTTGCCTTGAAGAGTGACAGGGACCTTTTTGCCAGACTTGTGATCATTGGCAAGGTGAGGTGTGTGAACCTCCAAAACATGATGACCTACTCACTTGGGCCTTTGCCTCTTCCAATAGCAAAAAGTGATGGTTGCTTGGTCAAAACCAACAAGGCAAAGCTCCTTCATATGTTAGAAGAGGTAAAAGTGCCAGAAACTGGTGAGATACCACTGGGGCCTCCAAAATGTGGTGTTTGGATTGTGGATGGCATGGCACTTCTTCAACAACTAAACCAGAAGAATATGCCACAGACCTTTGGGCAGCTTGCTGTTAAAATACTGAAGCAACTGGTCAACATCAGCTTCTTGAACAAATCTCAGTGTATGCACTTTGTAACTGACACCTACCCTGAAGTCAGCATTAAAAATGCAGAGCGCAAAAGAAGAGCTGCCAGTGGATCACAAAAAATAAAGATCGCAAAACCAGAACAAAAAATTCCTAGGCAATGGAAAAAATTCCTCGCAAACGGCCACAACAAGCATCAGCTGGTGAAATTCCTTGTGGCAGAATGGAAGAGATGCAAGGCAGACCAGCTCAAAGGAATTCACTTGGTTGTAGCCCATGAAGACAAATGTCATTCAATTTGTACAGACACAGACGGAACTGTCAAGTTTGAAACAATAGAAGAATTATCCTGTGATCACGAGGAAGCAGATACTTGCATGCTATTACACGCCAAGTACATAGCTGCTACAAGTAACAGCCCACCAGTTATCATCAGGAGCCCAGATACAGATGTATTTGTGATCGCCTTGGGACTTACTAATCAAATCGGTTCACTGCTGTACTTTTATACTGGTAGAGAGGACAAAGTGCGCACAATTGATGTCGGTGCTGTTCAGCAGGAGTTGGGAGATGAACTGACGGAAGCTCTCATAGGATTCCACTGTTTCACCGGTTGTGATTCGGTCAGTTCCTTTTATGGAAAGGGGAAACAAAGACCCTTTAAACTACTGCAGAAGAATCCCACCCTTATAGAGTCATTCAAGGAACTTGGTACATCTTATGACATATCTGAAGAGATGGTCAGTCGTCTGGAAGAGTTTGTATGCCTACTGTATGGGCAGAAGGAAATTACTTCAGTAAATTAAGTGAGATATCTCATGTTGAAGACAGCAACCAGAACTGAAAGTGGCATGCCCCCAAACCAGGACTCCCTCAAAAAGCACATCCAGAGAGCTAACTATCAAGCCAGCATCTACAAGAAAAGCCTGGTGCAACACCAGGATCTGCCATCTCCTGCAGGCAATGGTTGGAAGATGGATGGCAATGAGCTCACAATTGACTGGATGGACCTAGCTCCAGCTCCTGAAAGTGTTCTAGAACTTGCATTCTGCAGATGTAGGGGATCAAAGTGTAAACCTCCAAATGCTGATGAGTCATGCTGTATCTCTCTTGGACTGAGATGTACAGATCTGTGCCAGTGCAAGAAATGTGAGAACATTCAGCTCCCAACAGACATTGAAGAGACAGAAGACCCCGACAATGGTGAATGATGATGAGGAATATGGAGAGGACCTGTAAGTTCGCAAGTAAGGTGCTCAAGTATAAAAGAATATAATACAAATATAAAGTGTATGCTACTCTATATATGACAAGGCAATTTCACCTCGTATATTTTACTCAATAAATTGGTAATAACATGATCAGACAAGTTATGTCGCTTTTTTGTGCAGATTTTTGATTGGGTTTAATGATCTGAATGCGTTTTCATGAACTGTCCATTACAAAATTATAATAATTAATCTTTGGTTAGGGTAACCCATCCAGGACGAACCCCACGTATTAGTGGTTTGGTGAAATAACTGTTACTACAGTCATAAACATCATACATACATGAGCAGAAAGAGCCAAAAAAAATACAAACTTTGAGCCCATTTTTGTCACAGTGCGAGATATAGTTCATTCACAGCTATATTTCTTAATGTGAATAGCACTAAATCATCAAATTGGCAACAATGGAACATTCAAAATCACTATTTTTCCATTCAAATTGGCAATTTTATGGTTTATAATTAAATTTATGTTTATATTTTCATTTCTAATAAACTACATCCCTTTGTAAATACTTTAATAGTGCAAGAAAAAAGATATATTGCCAATTTGACTAATTAATAGATTATATAATTAATGTGCACTAAAAAAATAGGGAACAATGCATTTTCTTTCTTGGTAACTATTGACAATTCAATTTATAAAGTTTATTTCCAATGCCAATGAGGAGACTACGAAAATATTTATCCAAGACATTAATAAGCCATCGCCCCACTGTCTACCATTCTTGCCCACCGCATCAACCTTTCCAGTCGTCCCAGTACCTCTACTGCTGCATCAGCGGACTGTTGGACAACTGTCAGGTCATCCATGAAAGCAAACATTGCTGGCAGCCTCTGACCAGGGGCTAGCTCCACTTCTTTCACATGTCCACTCACCGCATGTATCAACAACTCCATAACCAGCACAAACAAAATCGGGGAGATGGTACATCCCATCGGGATCCCCACTTCCAACTTCTGCTACTCTGTTACATAGGACTGTGTCGCAAACCGCATCCAGAACTGATCATAATATGCCATCAAAAAATCCCTAAATCTCCGTGGCACCCAAAAGAAATCCATGGCATACCTGATCAAGGCATGCGGCACTGAACCATATGCATTCTCCAAATCCAGCCATACCACCGCCACATCCTTCCTTTGCCACTTTGCCTCCTGTAACACTTGCCAGACCATTGCCGAGTGTTCAATGCATCCTGGTGATCCTGGTATTCCTGCCTTCTGCACAGAACCATCCACAAAACCATTCCCTCTGATGAAGCCTGAGAGCCATGCCGCAAAGACACTCATCAATATCTTCCCATCTACATTGAGCAATGATATTGGTCTAAACTGCTCCAGTGTCACAGCCTCCCCCTGCTTTGGAATATAAACTCCTTCCGTCCTAGTCCATTGACTGGGCACCACTCCTTGCCTCCATACCACCTTCAGAGCCTTCCACAGATACTGCCTGATGCCATCACAACTCTTAAACACCTTGTATGGCACTCCACTTGGTCCTGGAGCTGATGCCGCCCGCGCCTTCCTCAAAACTGCCTCAATCTCAGACTTCTTTGGCTCTGACAAATCAAATGGAACACCTGGCTCTGTCGGTCTCACCAATCCTTCGATGTCCTCCACCACTTCGTTCCTCCTTGTGTCTGCATACGTGACACGCAGGTGACCTTCCAACTCTTCTTTCGGTACCTTCAGTCCACCAAATCGAGACGGCTCCAACAGATCCTTCATAAACTGAAAAGGCTTCTCAAAGAACCTCTTTCTCTTCCTCTGCCTCTCCTTTCTTCGCCTCCTCATCCTTTCCACTGTCTTCAACTTCACCAACCTCATCCTCACCTGCTTCGTCAACACCTCAAGCCCATTTCTCTCCCCTTCCACAGCCCTCTTCCATCTTGCATTCAAACTCCTCAACTCCATTCTCAACTCATGGATCTCCCTCTGCCTCCTGCTCAAACATGCCTCCTTCTCACCCTTCTCTACACACTCTTTCACTCCAAACGTGACACATGCATACTCAAACACAATCTCATTCATCTTTCTCAATCTATCTTCCACCCTTCCTTTCAACCTATGAAGTGCCCCACACATCACTCCATCCATTCTCTCCCATACTTCCCTTTCTCCCCCATACTTCCCTTTCTCCCATACCTGGCCATTTCACTCTCCTCCTCCCATCCTTTCCCTGCTGAAGTACAACCCCAGGACATACAACACTGTGGCTTGCTACCTGGCTGTTTCTCCCGGCCGTCTTACGTGTCCCCTTTTCAAAGGCACTGCGTTGCTGCACCTCCTCCTCACCCACCTTACGCACACACCCCATTCGGCTCTGATGTATATGCAATCCTCTCACTGACTCAAACTCACGTCCACACCCACACTTCTCTCGAACCTGCCCTGCCTCCACTTGCACACCATCACCCCATAGACATACATCACCCACACGATCACTCCCACACCTTTTCCTGGCCTGATGGATCCTCAACCCTCTGATGGATCCGAACTCACATCCACACTGACACCTTACCAGACTTGCATCCACAATCCGTTCTCGTTTGTCAACATCAGTATGGGGGTCTTTATCCGTTTAATCTGTCCGTTTGGGCCCATCTTCTGCCCCACCTCTCGGAGAGCCCTTGGGGTGTTCTCTATTTTTAACCAACACTGTAAATTATGGGTGCCACACAATCCAAACCATGCAGCTTGGCAAAATGGCTCACAAGGCCACCTGCCCCCGATGCTGTCTCTCCAGCGTCACCAGCTTATTCCTGGTCGCCACCCAGTTTTTCCTGGGAGTCACTGGTAGCACCAGCACAAACATAAGTTCAAAACACACCTGGTCACAAGTGTACCGCACTGACCGGGTCCTCAGTCGAGGTCCTCAGCATCATAACAACAATGCAACAACAATCCATGTGTTTTTGTAAGCTCCTAAATGAGTTTTAGACATTGCAAGAAAAAAATATATATATATATATATATGTATATATATATATATATATATATATATATATATATATATATATATATATATATATATATATATATATATATATGTATATATATATGTATATATATATATGTATATATATATATATATATATATATATACATACATACATACATACATACATACATACATACATACATACATACATATACATGTATATATAGGAAATGTGAAATATACAGACTTCGCATTTAATATGGAATATTTTTTTTTTCTTGACTTGGGTTTACTCTCTTAACTCAGTATATCAATCTGGTGAGTTTATTTTACACTTTGGTGATTTATTTGTTAAAAGAAACATGTCACTGATTGTCTGTCACAGCAAGAAGTCAACAACAGGATTATCTCACAGGTGGCGTGGCAAAATGTACGGACAGGTGCATTTGACGATTGGCTTCACAGTCGGGTATACAAGGGTTGTTGCGTTCTGTATTAGTGGAAAAAACTGCTGCACGTCTCCACAAGTTATTGCCGCTTCCTCTGGAGATGGTCCGTCAACTCGACAATGCTGTTTGTCATGGAGTGGTGGCTTTACGAAATTACAGCGTGAAAGAGCGTGCTATTGCTCGGCAGTATGGCATCACTCAAGGTCAGGTGTCAAAGATCCTGAAACGAAATGCTCAGAGGGGTGTCCCTACTCCAATACCGAGGCCAGTACGCCCCCGCAGAACCCCAAGGAGGGATGATCACCAGCTGCACCGGTTAGTCCGCAATGGCCGTACCAAGTCAGCTAATCGGCTTAGGGCTGAGTGGCAGCAACTGACAAATGTGCCTGTATCCAGAAGGCGAGTCAACCAACGACTGGTTCAAGCAGGCTATCGTGCCAGGCGTCCCCTGAGAAAGCCACGCCTGACCAGACAACACTGCCAGCGCCGATTGCAGTGGGCCAGAGAGCACCGTCAATGGCAGCCAGGACACTGGAATCATGTGATCTTCAGTGACGAGTGTAGATTTCTGGTCTATCGTCAAGATGGCCGCGTCCGAGTGCGCAGACAAGTGCATGAAGCCTACAACAAAGATTGTACAGTGCCAAGAGTCCAAGCTGGAGGTGGTGGGGTGACCGTTTGGGCTGCTTTTCATGCAGGTGGCAAAACTGACCTGGTTGTTCTGAATGGAAACCTGAACCAGTTCAAGTAAAGGGCCATTCTGGAAGAAACATTGCTTCCATTTGCTCGTGCAGCCTTTCGAGGAAACTTTTTCTTCCGAAGGTGACAATGCACGGCCTCATCGTGCTCGCATGATCCAACACTTTCTTGTTGACCGTGGTGTAGAGCATATGGAGTGGCCTGCCATGTCCCCGGATATGAATCCGATGGAGAACTTGTGGGCAGAATTAACGCGTCAAATCGACCACTTGGAGCAGCAGCCGACCTCTGTGCGTGAATTGCAGCAGGCTATTGTCACTGCATTGCAAGAGATTCCTGTCCAAACCTTGGCAAATCTCGTGAACAGCATGCCTCAACGTGTACGTGCTCTCCTGAATGCTCGTGGGGGTTACACGAAGTACTGAACTGTAATTTTACTGTCGGTAATCCCAGTCGTAATTTAACTTATGTTTTTGTTTAAAAAAAATTTGGCTAATGTGCAAAATAAAAGAGATACTTCTGGAAAACGTACAGAAGTTTAACACAGTACTGTCCATGAATTGAGTTCGATATCAGTTTACATCACTTTCAAGGATCAATTTATTTGTTTCGAAATGTCAAATGTGGTTTTTGTTTCTTTTAAAGGTCACATTAACAAAATCTAGAATAATTTCAACATAATTCCAATGAACTTTTGGTTCTAAGACATCTTGAAAAGGAACTTCACCCCCACAAAAAATATATCCATATTAAATGCCAAGTCTGTGTGTGTATATATATATATATATATGTATATATATTGTTGCGGATATGGGATTTGGCCTCCATCCATATCCGCTTGTAAATATTCCCCTATTTCCCCAATACTCCCCAACTATCCCCAATCCCCCATTCCCTAGTCCCATTATCTGTAAACAACACTCTGTAGCCCCGACCTCCCCCTTTTTCCCCCATTAAATGTCGTACCCAGGTTCACCGCATCTCACGTAGACAACTATAGGACATCTTGCTAGTTATTCTTAGTCTATGTCAGTTAAGGACTCGTTTCCATTAATTCTGACTCTTCGTTGCACCAGAATGTGATTGTATGGCACCATTAGTAAGTTTAGGACCTCCCAATACCTCCCCGCATCTCTTCCTCATGGAACAACAACACCAACAACAACAAAAGCGGCGGCGGCGCGGCAGCGGCACGGGGAGTGTGCGTCCTCACTCCGGCTTGGTTAGCCGCCATTGAACATGTGCTCCGACGGGGTTACCACGCAGGGGCTCACTGTCAGCTCCTCGTCAAGGGCGGAGCCCGGTAACCCCCCGCACCCAATAAGAAGCGGCGGACCGATTCCATCTGGGGCGGAGCTAACGAGCCGAGGGCGTGTCACTCCCCGCTGGACATGCGCAGGAAGAGGGAGGGCACGTCAGATGCGCCTCAGCTTGGAGAGAAAAGGACGCCACCTCCAGCGCGACGATACCTCCCCGCATCTCTAGACCGGACCGGGTCGATTCTGCCCCTGAGCCAAGGTGCACCTTGAGCTATCGACTGCCTGCCCTTCCTTGCCATCAATCCCTGTGTGAGTCAGTCTTGTCCCGTTTGTCTGTGGTCTGTCGGGAATAAGATAAGACTGTGTCTAAGTGCCCATCTTGCTGTGCTTTACCTCTTGCCGTGTAATCTAACCGTTCTGCATAACCAATATTATATCCTCCTCCGGAGGTCTTGAGAACTGTACCCCTTGTGTCGTTGCCTTAATCCCAGCCGTTGTGTCCTTTCCTTCATTGATTTAGCATAGCGCGATTCGGCCAACGTTCGAGTGTAATCGGGTAAACTGTGCGAACACGGCGGCCATTCCGCTCGGCCCATCATAACATCTAAGTAGTGTCCGTAACAATTGGTGTCGAGGAGTGAGATTGGACCCGAGCGCGTTTCACGCGCTCGAAATTATAACGGCGAAATTTGATTGTGTTTTACAAAAATAAAAACCCGAATTTTGAAAGTCGCGCTATGGCAGATCAAGACGGCTGGGTTCCGGTAGAGGAGAGTGAGGCAGGGTCGATCCAGGACCAAATTGAGGGACAAGAGGAGAGCGAAGCAGTGAGGGTGGCAGGTTCGCAAAATAGCGTCGTCGCGCACGAGGTTACGGGCGCGCAAAATGGCGCCTCGCACATGGCCACGGCGACCGCGCCCGCGACCGTAGTAGCGCCACCGGTGGATTTGAACCTTTTATTTTATGCAAATGAAGGCCCTTATGGACAAGAATAGCGAAGAAATGGAAAGCAGAATGATGGGGGCCCTTATGGGGCAAATGGGGGTAATGGGGAACCGGATGGATGCTCAGGGTGAGCGATTGGAGGGCCAAATGGGGGTAATGGGAAACCAAATGGGGGTAATGGGAAACCAAATGGGGGTAATGAGGGACGAAGCGAGGGATACCAGTGAGAAGTTAGACAATAATTTTGAGGGGTTAGACAACGGGATAAAAGAGGTAAAGAATGGGTTAACGGGGGTGGAAAATAGAATGGCTGCCCAGGAGAATCAGTTAGAGGGGGTAAAAAATGGGTTAATGGGGTTAGAAAACAGTATGGAAGGCAAATTGAGGGACATGAGGGACCAAGCGGAAAGGGAAGTTGAACAAATGGGGCAGCAGATAGAGGGGGTCAGAATGGGGGTAGAAACCAAACTGGATGCTCACAGGGAGGAAATGGAGCAGATGAGGGTGGCATCTGGGCAGGAGATGCAAGTGATGGGAGAAGAGATCAGAAGAGGTGTGAGTGAGGAGGTCGGAGGAGTGCGCGAGGAGGTGAGGCACTGTAAGGAGCACATGGAGAAGGAGGTGAGAAAGGGGACTGTAAAGTTACAAGGGGGCATAGAGGACCTGACGCAGGAAGTAGAACAACTGACAGAGGGACAAAAAGAACTAACGGACCAGGTAAAGAAGAACACAGCGGTAATAGGAGGGTTAAAAGCGACACAAAATGACCTAAAAAATGACTTGGTAGCGACGAAGAGGGAATGTCAGATGGTACGTGAGGGACTGACAACGAGGTTGGACGAGGTGATAGAGGTAATGGAGACGAAGGACCGGCAGGTGAGGACGCACATGGAAACGGTCAAGGTAGCCTTAGAGGACGAGCTTGAGGAGACGTACCGGGACATAAAAGAGGTGAAGCAGAAATTAGAAGAAGTGGAAGAAGGGGTGAGCGAAATTAAGAAGCGACGGAGAGAGGATAAGAAAGAGATAAAGGAGGAAGTAAAAGAATTGGTCCAAAGTCTGTGTTCGGATCGTGATGATGTGCTCATTAACCGGATGAGGGATTCGCAGGTGATGGAGGAGAAGCGAAGAGGAAGAGGACCCGGTGTAAGTGGTGACCAATATGGTCGTGCGTATGATGCGCCAGGTGATTTAAGAAGCTTGGGGGTCGAGATGGACCCGGGTGTTCGTGAGAGGCCGTTGGTGAAGTGTGCGACAGGTCTGGTGTGCGAAAAAGGAGGTGTGCGAGAAAGTCCGACTCTGGGGTGTGTGAGGAAAAAGTGCGTGCCAAGGAGTGAGGGTGCTGGCGAGAGTGAGTCGGTCGTAGCGCGTGTGCGAGGGAGCACATGGAAGCGCGGTGTGGTAAGTGTTACAGAGGGTGTGACGGGAGAGTGTGCGCAAGAGTGTGTGCGAGAAAGGTGTGTGACGGACAGGTGCATGGGGAAAGTGCGCTGTCAAAGGTAAGGAAGAATGCACGCCTGTGGTGAGTGTTACAGAGGGTGTGACGGGAGAGTGTGCGCAAGAGTGTGCGCGAGAAAGGTGTGTGACGGACAGGTGCATGAGGAAAGAGTGCGCTGTCGAGAGTAAGGGTGAGTGCGCTGTCAAGAATGGAGGTGAGAGTAGTGAGAGTGACAAGGAGCGTGAGTTGGTTGTGACAGGTGAGCGAGGATGTACACCTGGAATGGAAGGATGCACACCTGGAATGGTAGAGCGTGAGTGGGAATGCACGCTGGAATTGGTAGTGAGGCACGTGGTTGGGTGTGCGAGTGATAGCACACCTGTGATTGTCACAGAGGAGGTGACCGAGGAGGGGGCGCAAAGAGGTGTGTTGGTGAGGTGTGCGAGCGACGAATGTGTGCCAAGGTGTTCGGTGGTCAGGTGTGTGACCAAGTCGGTGAGCGGAATGAGTGTACCGAGGTGTGTAAGAAGAGGTACGACGAGGAGCATGGAAACGGCTGCCGGTATGAGCAAGAAAGGGGTAGCGTATGCGTGTAAGAATCCAGGTGAAGCATCGACGGTAACCAGGTTAGAGGTTAGAACGACTTATAGCCGAATCGGGCCCTCGGTGCGCGTCGGGCAGCTTCGCGTGCCGCGAGGACCAGCGGGGATCCGAACCACGGCGGTTTCGAAAGAACCGCCGTACGCGATCCACGCTGTGCCTCGCTTGGAACGGCCGCGTCCGGGCTCCACTAGGCGGAGCGGGCAGCCCGATAGGAAGGGTCGTCATGGCGACCACTTTCTAGTGAGACGTGCCGGCAGGTCGAGATCGGGACATTGGATGGCTCCACGCCGAGGTGGTGCGTGGGATCTCGGCCCGGGTAAGCCCCCGCCCCTGCCACGAGTGCCGGACGCATCCAGCCGCCGGCACCAAAGAACCCGCGTTCATTGCTCGGCTGTACGAAGCCGGGCTGTCGACGTGAATTGGCGCACCGAGAGGATGTAATAAGTAGACGGGTGACGAGGATAGTGTTTTGGCGCCGAAATTAGAAAAAAACAAAATTTGATGATTGGCAAAGGATTGGCAGTAATGATTGGCAGATGATGAGTAGTGATTGGCAAATTTTTGATTTGTTGAAATTTGGACGAGCAAAATTGGTAGTGGGAGATGCCCGATGTGGTGGGATGGCAACTCTGTCATCCCTCACAAAAGTGGGGCAAAGGCGCTATAGATTATGGGGTGTATGGCAGTGAAAACTAGCCCGGGTGGGTTAGGTTATATTGTTAGGGATCTAGCGAAGATGACATTAGGTAACGATAATATTAGTTAGTGACTGATACCTGTAGTGGGGACGCAGGTAGATTAGTGTGGATTATAATGACGAGGGAGCGCAATAGTTTAACGGGACGACTGGGAAGCGCAAGTTTCAGAGGGGAGTAGTTAGATGAGATGATGCTGTGTGAGAACTGGACAGGTGTGTGGAGCAGTGTGGAGCAGTGTGGAGCAGTGTATGAGTAGTGAGTGTTGTGGATCAGCGCGAATGCGCTTGGGGAGAGAAGGGTGCAGGTGGCACCAGGTGTGAGAGCACAGGTGTGCAAGTACAGGTGTGTGGAATACATGGAGCAGAGAATGAGTGGTGTGGAGAGAGTTGGAGTAAGTGGTACGGAGTGGTGTGCATGGTGCGAAGGTGTGGATGGGGGAAGAGTGGACCCCTTTCACGAGTACCCGGGGCGGGTAGTGTAAGTGTTAGGTAGAGGGTATAGGTAAATTGTGGTTGGATATTGGCATTTGTGGTGCGGTTGCAGAATGGTATTGTGGATGGGTGCATTAGTGTTGTGGAAATGGCTGGGCGTGTAGCCTGTTAGTGTGTGTAGTTGGTTTGGGCACTCCACCACTGTGAGGATGTCGGCCAGGTGAGGCCGCAGGTGGGCTCTGGGAGCCGGTAGTTGTGGATGGGGCCCGAGGATCCGGAGGACGGACCCGGGTAGCCCAGTGCCAGAGGGCACCAGGGGGTGACAGAGCCAGGAGGGGGCCTTCCCCAGTTAGTTAGGTTAGGGTGAGGAGCTAGGTAAGCTCGGGTGGCAACTGCAGTGGTGGAGGTGTGCAGGTGGGTAGACCTGCTGGGAGAGCTACACGTCACAGCCCAGAAATTGTGCGAGGGCACCGGGAGATGAATCGTGGGAGTGAGACCCAAAATTGAAAAGCACCACAGTTTGGGCAATGGGAATTGGTTTTTAGAACCCATAGTGTAAGAGGGCCAATGGTTTGGCAGGAGAAAGACCCCGGGTAATGTAAAGTTGTTAAAGTCATTTAGGAAATAGTTAGGATTGATGAACCTGTCGCACCATACGCAGCCACTTACCTGTGGTGATGATGATGACTCCACACCTGTGTTTTCTTTGTTCTGTGTGCAAGAAATGAGAATTGCTGTGTGGATTGGTGAGACGCATCACGACGTGGATGAGACATTGGGGTGATTCCATCTCTCCCTCCTTAGGAGGGACTGATGATGAATTGGTGATGGCAAATTTTGCTGTTGAGTTGGAGATGGCAAATTTTGATGAGAGTTGGAAATGGCAAATTTGATTGGTTAGGAGGGAGAGAGGACGAATTTGGTTTATGGGAGGAACGGGGAAGACAGTAGGGACGTTTGTTGATTTGTAAAGTAGATGTTTATGGGTAGTGTTGTGTTTTGTGGATACAGTAAGGGGTAAGGGAGGGGCAATGTAGGTTACCTGGTGGGGGGGGGGGGGGGTGGCGTACGGTAGGAACGTACCTGTCTCACCTGGTTCCCATGTGCCCCCAGTGTGAATTACCTTATATTGCGTGCACTTTTGCGCCCTTACCACCTTACTCACTTGTCTTCTTCTTTTGTCTCCCACCTACGAGGATCTGACTTTGGGGCAGAGAGAGAGGAGAGAGAGGTGCTGGCTCCGCAGTTGTGGGCCTGCACTTTCGCTGCTTGCTGCCTGGATCGATACACCATATGGACCGCAATGTTTGTGGCCGCCCACCATGGACCGCAGTTCTTTTGCGGGCAAGCACCACCCGATGATGGACCTATGGGTCAACGTGGCACCTATGCCATAGAGGTGAACCATTATAGTTGGCCCCCTGACGGCCACAATTTAGAAATGGACGCGGTTGGCGCCTTTCTTTATTTTTGAAAGAAGCCAGAAGGCCAAGTACACCACATGAAGGCAAGACCAGCGGCAGAACATCGGCCGGCTGCGACACCACCGGTGATTATTGAACACTTTATTGGTGCACCGGATGGTGCTGACTGTGTTATGGGGTGGTGCTTTTGGTGCTTGGAAGGGGTGCTCTGCACATTATTAAAGGCCGTAGGGCCACAGAGCACTCGTGGGTTGGTGTATCGATGCTGGCATGCGTGCTCTCTCTCTATGCATAACATCTGCATGTGTTCCTCCAAAAACAGGTCCTGGATCGTAGTGTAAATATCAGTGTAGTCTTGTGTAAATAATGCTCCCTACCGGCTGTATGTTTAGTTTGAGGATTCTTTCCGCGATTCGGTTATCCTGTGGGTGTGGTTCTGTGAGGAGAAGGGTGCAACGTCGCAGGGGGACATATTTACTCATTTGTGAACATCTGTAAAACTGTCGCACTCAGGGTTGAGTTAATAGTAGAGGGAACTACATCTGAGTGCCACACTAACGTAGGTAAAAATTTATCGGGTCGGGACGCCCCGAGGTAGAGAAGGGTGCAATGTTGCGGATATGGGATTTGGCCTCCATCCATATCCGCTTGTAAATATTCCCCTATTTCCCCAATACTCCCCAACTATCCCCAATCCCCCATTCCCTAGTCCCATTATCTGTAAACAACACTCTGTAGCCCCGACCTCCCACTTTTTCCCCCATTAAATGTCGTACCCAGGTTCACCGCATCTCACGTAGACAACTATAGGACATCTTGCTAGTTATTCTTAGTCTATGTCAGTTAAGGACTCGTTTCCATTAATTCTGACTCTTCGTTGCACCAGAATGTGATTGTATGGCACCATTAGTAAGTTTAGGACCTCCCAATACCTCCCCGCATCTCTTCCTCATGGAACAACAACACCAACAACAACAACAGCGGCGGCGGCGCGGCGGCGGCGCGGGGAGTGTGCGTCCTCACTCCGGCTTGGTTAGCCGCCATTGAACATGTGCTCCGACGGGGTTACCACGCAGGGGCTCACTGTCAGCTCCTCGTCAAGGGCGGAGCCCGGTAACCCCCCGCACCCAATAAGAAGCGGCAGACCGATTCCATCTGGGGCGGAGCTAACGAGCCGAGGGCGTGTCACTCCCCGCTGGACATGCGCAGGAAGAGGGAGGGGACGTCAGATGCGCCTCAGCTTGGAGAGAAAAGGACGCCACCTCCAGCGCGACGATACCTCCCCGCATCTCTAGACCGGACCGGGTCGATTCTGCCCCTGAGCCAAGGTGCACCTTGAGCTATCGACTGCCTGCCCTTCCTTGCCATCAATCCCTGTGTGAGTCAGTCTTGTCCCGTTTGTCTGTGGTCTGTCGGGAATAAGATAAGACTGTGTCTAAGTGCCCATCTTGCTGTGCTTTACCTCTTGCCGTGTAATCTAACCGTTCTGCATAACCAATATTATATCCTCCTCCGGAGGTCTTGAGAACTGTACCCCTTGTGTCGTTGCCTTAATCCCAGCCGTTGTGTCCTTTCCTTCATTGATTTAGCATAGCGCGATTCGGCCAACGTTCGAGTGTAATCGGGTAAACTGTGCGAACACGGCGGCCATTCCGCTCGGCCCATCATAACATCTAAGTCGTGTCCGTAACAATATATATATATATATATATATGGGGGTCGCATAGTGACTGATATATATTTATATATATATATATATATATATATATATATATATATATATATATATATATATATATATATATATATATATATATATATATATATATATCAGGGCAGAATTAACTTCTGAATTACTGTCTGAATTCAGATATTCAGACAGTATCTGAATTTATAATCCGTAATGACGCACTGCTAGATGGTTCCTCTGGAGCTTTGCAGGCAATGCAGACATGCATGGCGCTGATGTCATGCTGTCCGCTCATTAGGTTGGAGAACCAGATTACAGATACCATTATTAGTAACTCCCAACCGCAACCAGGTCGACTCCATATGATGAGTGGATACCAGAGATAACGTTACCGTGTGGCAGGCGGTGCTTATCGCTCCCAGCAAGGTGCAGCAGCAGCTGTATGGGACACCTTGCTGGTGGTTCTCCACTGATGATATGGGGGTCGCATAGTGACTGATATAAAAACCGAAAGGTTCACAGAGTTACAAGTGTATGGGCAGCCTCACTGCGTTGCCCTGATGAAGCCCCAACAAGGGCGAAACCAGGTCGGTAACTGTGAGTTTTGCATGCACTTGTGACAGTATCTGAATTTATAATCCGTAATGACGCACTGCTAGATGGTTCCTCTGGAGCTTTGCAGGCAATGCAGACATGCATGGCGCTGACGTCATGCTGTCCGCTCATTAGGTTGGAGAACCAGATTACAGATACCATACATATATACAGACTTGGCATTTAATATGGAATATTTTTTTGTGGGGCTGAACTTACTTTTCAAGATGACTTAGAACCAAAAGTTCATTGGAATTATGTTGAAATTATTCTAGATTTTGTTAATGTGACCTTTAAAAGAAACAAAAACCACATTTGACATTTTGAAGTAAATAAATTGATCCTTGAAAGTGATGTAAACTGATATTGAACTTAATTCACGGACAGTACTGTGTTAAACTTCTGTACGTTTTCCAGAAGTATCTCTTTATTTTGCACATTAGCCAAAAAAAATTTCAACAAAAACAAAAGTTAAATTATGACTGGGAATATGGACAGTAAAATTACAGTTCAGTACTTCGTGTAACCCCCACGAGCATTCAGGAGAGCACGTACACGTCAAGGCATGCTGCTTACGAGATTTGCCAAGGTTTGGACAGGAATCGCTTGCCATGCAGTGAAAATAGCCTGCTGCAATTCATGCACAGAGGTCGGCTGTTGGTCCAAGTTGTCGATTTGACGCGTTAATTCTGCCCACAAGTTCTCTATCGGATTCATATCTGGGGACATGGCAGGCCACTCCATATGCCCTACACCACGGTCAGCAAGAAAGTGTTGGATCATGCGAGCACGATGAGGCCGGGCATTGTCATCTTGGAAGACAAAGTTTCCTCAAAAGGCTGCACGAGCAAATGGAAGCAATGTTTCTTCCAGAATGGCCCTGTACTTGAACTGGTTCAGGTTTCCATTCAGAACAACCAGGTCAGTTTTGCCCCCTGCATGAAAAGCAGCCCAAACTGTCACCCCACCACCTCCAGCTTGGACTCTTGGCACAATACAATCGTCGTTGTAGGCTTCATGCACTTGTCTGCGCACTCGGTTGCGGCCATCTTGACGATAGACCAGAAATCTAGACTCATCACTAAAGGTCACGTGATTCCAGTGTCCTGGCTGCCATTGACGGTGCTCTCTGGCCCACTGCAATCGGCGCTGGCTGTGTTGTCTGGTCAGGCATGGCTTTCTCAGGGGATGCCTGGCACGATAGCCTGCTTGAACCAGTCGTTGGTTGACTTGCCTTCTGGATACAGGCACATTTGTCAGTTGCTGCCACTCAGCCGAAGCCGATTAGCTGACTTGGTACGGCCATTGCAGACTAACCGGTGCAGCTGGCGATCATCTCTCCTTGTGGTTCTGCGGGGACGTCCTGGCCTCGGTATTGGAGTAGGGAAACCCCTCTGAGCATTTCGTTTCAGGATCTTTGACACCTGACCTTGAGTG
The DNA here is from genome assembly GCF_964187855.1 of Myxine glutinosa. NCBI lineage: Eukaryota > Metazoa > Chordata > Myxini > Myxiniformes > Myxinidae > Myxine > Myxine glutinosa. The sequence goes on along the minus strand of NC_136271.1, from coordinate 54,888,590 downwards.
ATGCCATACTACCGAGCAATAGCATGCTGTTTCATGCCGGAATTTCATAAAGCCACCACTCCATGACAAACAGCATTGTCGAGTTGACGGACCATCTCCAGAGGAAGCGGCAATAACTTTTGTAGACGTGCAGCAGTTGTTTTCCACTAATACAGAACGCAACAACCCTTATATACACGATTGTGAAGCCAATCGTCAAATGTACCTGTCCTTACATTTTGTCACGCCACCTGTGATATTATCCTGTTATTGACTTCTTGCTGCGAAAGACAATCAGTGACATGGTTCTTTCAACAAAGAAATCACTGAAGCGTAAAAGAAACTCACCAGATTGATGTACTGAGTTCAAAAAGTAAACCCAAGTCAAGAAAAATATAATATTCCATATTAAATGCCAAGTCTGTATATATATATATATATATATATATATATATATATATATATATATATATATATATATATATATATATATATATATGTAGGAAATGTGAAAAGGCACAGATAAACAGGTGTGGTAAGGGAAATAAAGCTGCATCGTAAAAACGATATTATCAACTTTAGTTTCAACAGAAGATGTCAAACACAACTGGCTTGAAGTCTTAAAAGTCGTGGTGGGACAGGAAATAATTAGAAAGCAGACTCCATGTGTGGGAAAACAAAGGGGGGATTAGCAAGACATTTCACTTGCAGAGATGGAAAAACAAGAGGAATGTCGGAAACATTTTCGGGATTGAATGGTGACATGAAGAGGTGGTATGTAAACATGAAAGATCACAACTAGTTTGTAATGGTAACACCTCAGCTTGTTGCATCAAGTGTTCTGGAAATATGCCTATGTTGTGTTGGATCCTCCAATTTTTGCTGAATGCTTTGACTGTATTTTTCCTTATTCTTTGAAAAAAATTAATATATATATAACGTAATGTTATATATATATATACAGTCACGTGAAAAAGTAAGTACACCCCATGTAAAGTTTTGACTTTTTCAACATATTTCAACATACAGCTATTTGATCATCATTTCAACAATATTGATAGGGAAAGGTGATATAATATAACAAATATCATGAAGCATTTACATTTTGTAGTCCATTGTATAATTTAAATAAACATAAATGCAAATTTTGCATGTGGAAAAAGTAAGTACACCCCTACATTTATCACTACTTCAAATACCTAAAATTAGAATCAGGTGCACCAGCTCAGGTGCAAATGATTAGAACATCGTTAGAGAGGATCTTGGAGGAACCTGTCTTATTTAAACCTCAGACATTTAGTTTGGTTTGCACTTTGTTGTTGAAGTGTGCGGCGTCACCATGCCTAGATCAAAAGAACTCTCTGAGGCCTTCAGAAAGAAGGTTATAGATGCATACGAGTCTGGGAAGGGATTTAAAAAGATTTCCAAACAATTTGAAATCAATCATTCGACTGTCCGGAAGATCAACTACAAGTGGAGAAGATTACAAACAACTGCCAACTTGTTCAGGCCAGGCCGTCCCAGCAAGTTCAGCCCGAGACGAGACCGCAAGATGCTGAAAGAAGTCTCGAAGAACCCCAGAATGTCATCACGGGACCTACAGGTAGCTCTCGCCACTGTTGATGTCAAAGTGCATGAGTCTACCATTAGAAAGAGGCTGCACAAATTTGATCTACATGGGAGGTGTGCCAGGAGGAAACCTTTGCTCTGCAGAATGAACATCGGGGCAAGACTAAAGTATGCCAATGAACACCTAGGCAAAGACCAGCACTTCTGGAACAATGTGAGAACAGATGAGTCAAAGGTAGAGCTATTTGACCACCGTACCAGAAGACATGTTTGGCGAAAACCAAAGACAGCATTTGACCACAAAAACCTGATACCAACTGTAAAGCATGGTGGTGGAAATATTATGGTTTGGGGCAGATTTGCTGCATCAGGGCCTGGGCAGCTCACCATCATAGAATCCACTATGAATTCTTCATTGTACCAGAGGGTGCTTGAGGATAATGTGAGGCCATCTGTCGGAAAGTTGAAGCTCAACCGAAGGTGAACCTTGCAACATGACAATGACCCTAAACATACCAGTAAATCCACCAAAGAATGGCTGAAAAGAAAGAAATGGAGGGTTCTGGAATGGCCAAGTCAAAGCCCGGATCTAAATCCCATCGAGATGTTGTGGGGGGATTTGAAACGAGCTGTGCATGCAAGAAACCCCTCAAACATCACACAGCTGAAAGAATTCTGCATGGAGGAGTGGGCAAAAATTTCTCCCAGTCGATATCAGAGACTGGTAGACATTTATAAGAAACGTCTACTTGAGGTTGTTTCTGCCAAAGGAGGCAATACCACCTATTAGAGCCAAGGGTGTACTTACTTTTTCCACATGTGAAATTTGCATTTATGTTTATTTAAATTATACAATGGACTACAAAATGTAAATGTTTCATGATATTTGTTATATTATATCACCTTTATCTCTCAGAAGTGTTGAAATGAAGTTCAAATAGCTGTATGTTGAAATATGTTGAAAAAGTCAAAACTTTACATGGGGTGTACTTACTTTTTCACGTGACTGTGTATATATATATATATATATATATATATATATATATATATATATATATATATATATATATATATATATATATATATATATTGTTATGTTTATGGGGGTAGGTAAGAGAATGCCATAGGAAAGGTAGGAATAGCATGGATCGTGTGATGTATAGGAGCATTTCGATGTAATAAGTCGGGAAAATGTCGCAAAACGCTGTTTGCGCATGTGCACCATACGGGGGGGGGGGGGGGGGTGGTCCTGTGTTAATTAGTAGTGGGGATTAAGGTTAATACCCTCTGTGGCCATCCCTAACATTTACAACATCAGCGGGCCAAGTTATTCACTCTCCAGTGGGCACGATAAGGCAAAGGCCTGCCTAGGATAGGCATTGCTACAATGGTTCGATGGGTGGGGGAACAGGGCCAGCAGGCCACACCCCTCCGAGGGACTCGGCCGGATGACGTGGGCGAAGCCTGAGCAAAAAGCAAGGTTTGGAGAAGGATGTTCGAGAGAGAGGAGAGCATTTTTGTGTGGTGCTCGTGTGGAGGCTGGTGGTGGTGTATGTCAACACATGGCCGTGCTTCCCTTTACCTGAAAGGAGGATTTTGTTTGTTATCGCTCTGAGGGAGCGTGAAGCGGTGGACGGAGGAGAAGAGAACGAGGGTTGTGTTCCCTGCTCGCCGAAATCCCAGGCGCCCTCGGCATTCTTTTCGCCGCCATTTTCCGGGCTTCCCGCCTGTGTGACTTTGGGCTTCGACAACTGCTGACTTCCCACGGGATCCATTTGGGCCAGTTGAGTGCCGGAGTGTGACCTTTATTTTCTTACCTGAGCCTGTGTGTGCTTCTGTGTCTGTTTAGAGGATCCTCACCTTAGCATTTTTACCTTAACAATTAATTTTATTTATTCTCATTCCTCACCTTATTTTATTGTAAATAATTACTGTTACATTTTTGTTTTTCTCTTGGTGGGTTTTGTAATAAACCCATGTGTTTGCGAGAATAAACGCTTTGTGGTTCTTCAGTCCCTTGCGCCTCAATAACCGCCAAAATTGGAGATTGCCACAGGAATTAAAGTTGGTTCGGCTCATCTGTCCAAGGCTTGGTGGTAACCAGCTGTGGACAGGAATATATATATATACAGTCACGTGAAAAAGTAAGTACACCCCATGTAAAGTTTTGACTTTTTCAACATATTTCAATATACAGCTATTTGATCTTCATTTCAACAATATTGATAGATAAAGGTGATATAATATAACAAATATCATTAAAACATTTACATTTTGTAGTCCATTGTATAATTTAAATAAAGATAAATGCAAATTTCGCATGTGGAAAAACTAAGTACACCCTTGGCTCTCATAGGTGGTATTGCCACCTTTGGCAAAAACAACCTCAAGTAGGCGTTTCTTATAACTGTCTACCAGTCTCTGACATCGACTGGGAGAAATTTTTGCCCACTCCTCCATGCAGAATTCTTTCAGCTGTGCGATGTTTGAGGGGTTTCTTGCATGCACAGCTCGTTTCAAATCCCCCCACAACATCTCGATGGGATTTACATCCAGGCTTTGACTTGGCCATTCCAGAACCCTCCATTTATTTCTTTTCAGCCATTCCTTGGTGGATTTACTGGTATGTTTAGGGTCATTGTCATGTTGCAAGCACATTATCCTCAAGCACCCTCTGGTACAATGAAGAATTAATTGTGGATTCTATGATGGTGAGCTGCCCAGGCCCTGATGCAGCAAAGCTGCCCCAAACCATAATATTTCCACCACCATGCTTTACAGTTGGTATCAGGTTTTTGTTGTCAAATGCTGTCTTTGGTTTTCGCCAAACATGTCTTCTGGTACTGTGGCCAAATAGCTCTACCTTTGACTCATCTGTTCTCACATTGTTCCAGAAGTGCGGGTCTTTGCCGAGGTGTTCATTGGCAAACTTTTGTCTTGCCCTGATGTTCTTTCTACAGAGCAAAGGTTTCCTCCTGGCACACCTCCCATGTAGATCAAATTTGTGCAGCCTCTTTCTAATGGTAGACTCATGCAATTTGACAACAACAGTGGCAAGAGCTACCTGTAGGTCCCGTGATGACATTCTGGGGTTCTTAAAGACTTCTTTCAGCATCTTTCGGTCTGCTCTCGGGCTGAACTTGCTGGGGCGGCCTGGCCTGAACAAGTTGGCAGTTGTTTGGAATCTTCTCCACTTGTAGATGATCTTCCGGACAGTCGAATGATTGATTTCAAATTGTTTGGAGATCTTTTTAAATCCCTTCCCAGACTCGTAGGCATCTATAACCTTCTTTCTGAAGGCCTCAGAGAGCTCTTTTGATCTCAACATGGTGACGCCGCACACTTCAACAACAAAGAGCAACCCAAACTAAATGTCTGAGGTTTAAATAAGACAGGTTCCTCCACGATCCTCTCTAACGATGTTCTAATCATTTGCACCTGAGCTGGTGCACCTGATTCTAATTTTAGGTATTTGAAGTCGTGATAAATGTGGAGGTGTACTTACTTTTTCCACATGCGAAATTTGCATTTATGTTTATTTAAATTATACAATGGACGACAAAATGTAAATGTTTCATGATATTTGTTATATTATATCACCTTTATCTATCAATATTGTTGAAATGAAGATCAAATAGCTGTATGTTGAAATATGTTGAAAAAGTCAAAACTTTACATGGGGTGTACTTACTTTTTCACGTGACTGTATTTATATATATCTATCTATCATGTGCCATTGTCGGCAGCAGTACCTTTGTTTCGGTACCATTTCAGTGCTCACCTCAGTTGGCCTATTGGCTGGAGTGTCTACCTCAGTGTGAACTAGCGAGCACCACGTGCAGGCCAAACTTTGTGGGGGGCAGATACCACAGCCACGCTATAAAGGTTATTAACGTTTATACCCATTCTTTCAGAATACCAACTAATTAATAAGTTAGCTAGGTTTTTATTTACAATCTGCTTGTAACACAGATAATGGTTCTTCTGAAACTCACGATGTTTGTCGGAATTTAGAATCCAAATCTTTGATATTGCTGCTTTTAATGGGATTGGAACACACAACCGACCTCTCGGAGGTCATCCTGGGCAGTGTCCTCATCTTTTGGCTGCCACCGTTCCCTCGATAATGCAAATGGACATAGATCCTTTCCTCAGATCGATGGAAGTGACACAAACAGACTTAAATATTGGTGGAAGGCACAAGTCTCAGTGAGCATACTTCAGGAAATACGTCGACAGAGGAGATGGAAGAACTCAGACTTTTTCATTTTTGCTGCAAAACATATTTGAGACATAGACCGCAAAATCCAAGCTTTATTTAATTGAAATGTGAGTTTTTTTTCCACCCGTCAGCAACTGCTCCCAGCATCGTCTTCCCACTCTCTCCTTCATGCCCCTTTCCTCTCATCCAAATCTTTTAAACTTCCAAACTTCAATCATTGTTTCTCTCTTCTTCCTATTTTCATATTTCCCTCATCATGTGGCTGCAGATAAACTTTCCTCTGCAGATTTTGTGCAATGCCAAACCTGGCATAGCCCAGTTTGTTCCATACTTTCTGTGTATTGTTGTCTTCATGTTTCACTTGGTTGTTGAACAAACATCACGGACAAGGCCTACCATCCATTAGTCTTGTTCTGAAGGCATGTAAGCTAATCCGTCCACTTCAGCCAAGGTGGGATGGGCAAGGTGGGCAGCCCAAGGTGCTTTGACAGATCTAACATTGTGAGATGAGGTCGCCAAGCAAACAAACGGAGAAAAGCACTTAGCCGGTGGCCAGTTGAAGTCGCTTGTTTTTTCTATTGAAACAAAGGGAAGAAAAAAACAACTTTCTTTCTTTTCTCAGCTGCTGGCTTTCTCAATGTAGTGCGCTTAACAAAGCGTATTTGCGATGTACGATGAAAGGATCTCTCCATTTTCCTTCATGTTAGGTTATGATTGTTTCCAGGCATTCTGGAGTGACATCCAATTAGTGGAACGACAGTCCGAAGGCCATGGCTTTTGCTGACACGCTTGCGCTGTGTGGGGAACACTCAAGCTGATCGCTCACACAGGCGGAGTGATTTGTGAGTTAGAACATGAGTTTGATGCCATTAAAAACCACCGTTGTTTTTGGTAATTTTGTAATTTTCCTGCACCTGATGGAACCATATTTTTCAGCAGCTTTTTTGTTTTACGGATGGATGATTGGAAAAGTGCAAACTCTCCAGCTTGCCTCCCATGGGTTATTTACACCTCCCTCCGTTTGCTTACAAACCCCCCTGAGAGCCCTCTGATTACATGGGAGCCCCCCTGTTATGAATTCGAAGAATCGAAGACTGAGCGATCCTACAGATCATCAAATAAAAGGGCTGTATTGGGTTTCAGAGCAATCGGTTGGTAAATTAGGGACAAGTAGGGATCCAAAGTTTGGGGGTTATCCACCCTGGAAGCCCCCATGATCCGAAATCGAAACATTGAAGGCAGTGCGATTGTGCAGGCTACTGTCTTGTATTCATGTGTCAAGTTTCAGAACAATCAGCCACGTGTTAAGGAAGGAGTAGCAAAAATAGCAAAAAGTTAACAAAAGTTAGCGCAGTAACATATTTTTTTACCAAATGGGACCTCAAACCTTTTGACCTCTTGACCCCATAATCTAATCCGTTTATCTTTACATCATTATACATACTTGTAACAAGTTTGACTTCGTTCCTTTCAGCCATACTTAAGTTACCATGGTTCAATTTTTTTTTTACTGAACATGACCTCTGACCTTTGACCAGTTTACGCCAAAATCGAATCGGTTCATATTTGCATCATAATATATACCATGTTTCGTCAAAATCATATCACTGGTTCACAAGTTAGCTCGACAACAGAATTTTTACTTAACAGGACCTTTGCCCTTTGATATCTTGACCCCAAAATGCAATCACTTCATCTTTACATCATTCTATTTTCTTGTACCAAGTTTGACTTGGATCCCTTCAGCCGTTCTTAAGTTATCGCGGTAACGAAAACAAACCTATCATGGATGGACGAATGGACGCACGGACAGACGGACGGACAACCCGAAAACATAATGCTGTCGGCGACTTTGTTGGCAGAGGCATAAAAATATGGGCAATGCCCCTGGGCTCACATGGTAAAACCAGGGAACCACTGGTAGGCGTGGATGACTTACAAAATATGTGACGGAAAATAAAGTAAATACCTATTTTGGGGGGCAAACCCATGGATTTTTTAATGCCATGAACAAACTTTGGTACATCACGGGTGATGAAGATTGTGATCAGGTTTCATCAAAATAGTGTGTGTAGTTTTGGAGAAAAATATCCGAGTGTTTTTGCATATTATACTGACTGACTCACTGACTGACTGATGGACGGACACCGCACGTGCTCAAACCTCTCTGAACTATGTTCCAGGTGAGCTAAAAAAATACATCGACAAGTAGCTCTTTGATTCAGCAAGGAGCAGTGGGCGTATCGAGGAAAAATGACGCTCGGGGCGTGATGTTAAATTGCCGCCCTTCGTACCTTCCCATACGTCTTTGAATGGTGTGTGTGTGTGTGTGTGTGTGTGTGTGTGTGTGTGTGTGTGTGTGTGTGTGTGTGTGTGTGTGTGTGTCCATGTGTGTGTGTGTGTCCGTGTGTGTGTGTGTGCGCAGTGCCCGTGGCAGAGCTGTCATGTTTTTACCATTTGAGTTTTGTCATCAAATTTTCACCAAAGCTTTATTGTGAGAATATGGAAAAGGTAAATTCATAATTTTGTCAAAAGGTCAAAGGTCAGCATCACATAAAATCATAAATTTTCATGCGATTGACCTGAATTTTTTAGAATTTGCATATTGGGTCAATTAATTTGTTCACCAATCAAAAGCTAGAAGCAGATTGTTTTTTTTTAAGATCAAAAGCTCCAAGGTCAATTCTGCATAAAATCATTAATTTTCATTTTGTATAATTTAACTGTTTTCGTTATTTTGAGCATACGGAAGAAAAAGAAGAAGAAGATGTCTGCATACAAACGGACGTGGACGGCTTTGCATTTTCAGATGCTTTCTGGTTTCGCAGTTGGAACTGCTGTTTAGCTCAATTCCTCTGTTTAAATTTTGAAATTCGGTTCAGGTTAAGAGTTTGTGGAGCGCATTGCGTTTTAGTTTTAAAACGTTGTGCGGAAATAAAATAAAAGCACGAACAACGCCATGTCAGGACTCTATGTGCAGTGACCGACATCCTCCGAAACCCACACCCAATACTCCACCCTCATACAACTCTTTCTCCAACCCCCCCCCCCCCCCCCTCCCACTCTTCCATCCACCCTCGTACAACTCTCCGGACTTCATCGGGTGGTGTTTGTACCTTTATTTCATTCCCGCGCGTGGAAAAAACTAAAATGCGATACCGTATGCTCTGCAAACTCTTAATCTGAACTGATTTTCAAAATTTAAACTGCAGAATTGAGCTTAACAACAGTTCCGACTACTCAAAAAGTGTACATTTGCTAAAAACGTTTCATTAAAAAAAACCCCGTCTCCAGGCGGTGTTGGCAGTGGATGGCCAAAAGTGCCACTGGGGGGGGGGGGGGGGCCGCCACCTTCACCCCCACCCCGACCCCCACCCCTCCCTCACTACACCAGTGTGCAGTGGAGTGACACTCTATCCCATGGCAATATGAATTAACTTAAAAATTATTAAGTTGAATAAAAAAAAAACTAACCCCAGAAGGAGAATGACAGCCTCGCTCAAATAAATGAATATATACACTTAGTTATAAAAATCGCTAGATATGGAACATTTTGTCAGATTTCACTCCAGATTTGAACATTTATTTAATCTACAGGATCCAATCCTCATATCAGAATCCAGATTTTGATGATGTGCTTCAATTATGTAATGATAATCGATCGTGTTTCGTGTTTCCAAAGCAAGGCACATTTGAATAGGACAAAACAAAATGGCAGCTTAAGAACCCAGTAAGTGGCAGTGGGCTGAACAAGATGGTGGGCTGCCATATTGGTAAGGCTTTCTTGGGTTTCTTTTCTTTTGAGCACCTTGTTAGTCATCTTCAAAAAGGGTGTTATAAGACACCCAAACACCTAGTTTTCATCATTGCAATCTGTTGGAGGTCCAGGTGTATGCATCCAAATTTGTGGGCGCTAGGTTTCATGGTTTTGGAGTTATGGTGGAGACAGACAAACGGACGGACACTGACTTTTATTATTATAGATTATATCTGACCTGGTGTACATACCTTTTGAGCAATGATCTCAATCATTCCCTGGTTGAAATACGCATTGATTTGTCCAGTGTCTATAAATGCTTTTACAATTAATGCGGATGAGAGTGGTTCAAATTTGTCCTGGACATTTGCTTAAAAAGGCAGAGTCCAGCAAAAGATAAATAATTTTAGAGGTAATTTGTCTTTCGAGTTAATCACTAACATCAACTTGTATAATCACGTGTTTCTTCCTTTAATGCACGTACTGAAAATGAGGATGACTGCAAATGGTACAACAAAGGGGGTAAAGCAGTCAATGGTTATGAAATTTCTGGTCTGTGTTCATTTTCTAATCATAAGTCTCACTTATTGGATAAGATATTGGCTCTCAGAGTGGTGTGCCCCAGGGAGCTGGGTTCCAACATTTCTCTTAGTCACCACGGCACCTAAATAGTGAAACATTTGAGAATCTTTCATGAGGTATAAAATAAATTAAAGACTTTGACATTAATTTTGATTAAATATAGCAAAAGTATATACAACATACATACATACATACATACATACATACATACATACATACATACATACATACATACACGACCCAAAATAACCAAAAGATCCTGAAGACCCTTAAAGACCCTTAATGACCCTTAATGACCCTTAAAGGGTCATTACCTTTCCCCAAGGTAGTGTTCTGTTCACTACCTTTCCCCAAGGTAGTGTTCTGGGCCCTGTGCTATTTCTGGTCTTCATCAATGACCTCTCCGACTCTCTGGAAAATCCTCTCTATCTCTTTGCTGATGACTCCACTATCTGCCGCTCCATTCCTCATCCCTCAGATCGGCAGTCTGCAGCCTCCTCACTCTCTGCAGACCTGGACAAAATCACAGACTGGTCAAACAAGTGGAACATGTCTTTCAATCCTGACAAATCTCACACTCTTACAATGTCTCTCCGAAAGGACCGACTGGACAACCCTCCCATCTACTTTCTCAACAATCCTCTCCAAGAAGTTCTGTCACTCAAGCTTTTGGGTATTACTATCTGCCATGATCTTTCTTGGGAAAACCACATTTCCAAGCTGGCCTCCAAAGCCAGTCGCCGACTGGGCATCCTCCGTCGTGCAAAGTCCTTCCTTGGCACACCTGGGCTCCTCACCACATACAAGGCTTTCATCCGCAGCTCAATGGAATACTGTTCCCCCCTCTGGGCTGGTGCTCCTGCCTCACACCTTGCTCGGCTTCACGCTGTTGAGGCCAAGGCTTTCAGAATCATTGGAATCTCCTGCGATGTAGTCAACTCCGAGGGCCTTTCACTCACTCACCGCAGGCAGGTTGGTGGTCTTTCTGTCTTCTACCGACTCCTCTCCGGCCTTTCTCCCCCAGCTCTCTCTGTGCTCTGTCCCCCCAATATTCCTTCAGGTCGCACAAGATCTGCCTGCAACCCTCTTATGGTTAAACTGCCAAAGTATAGGCTCTCTGCTCACCTTCACTCTTTCATTCCCCTTTTCTCCCGCCTCTGGAACAAACTCCCCCACTCCCTTCAATCCCACTCCTCCCTCCAGGTCTTTAAAACAGCTGTTCACCACCATCTCTTATCTTCCCCCATCGAAAACCTTGATCTTTTCTACCCCCGGTAATTCACCCCAGAGTCCTTGCAGTGTTCATATGTGTTATTCCTCTCCCACCTCCCCCCAAGTCCTCCCGATGTCCCTGCTCTCAAATGTTGTGTTTGTGTCCTTCCCCCTCTCTCCCCATCTTGTCTGCCGCTCCCCTTGTTTTTTGTGTTTTGTGTGTCGGTTTGTCTTTTTGTGTGATTAATGTTAGCTCTTTCACGAGCCTCGATCTTGTATACAAAAACAAACAAAAAAAAAAACCCAAAATAACCAGAAGACCCAAAATACCCTGAAGACTGGTAAGACCCATAATAGCCTCTTTTTTTTTTTTACACAGAATCGAGGCTCATGTAAGAGCAGACACATTGAACATGAAAAGATGCACATACACATAAAACATACAATGAAGGGAGCGGGAGACAAGAGGGGGAGAGAGGGGAGTACAAAAGGGCAATAACAGAAGAGAACAGGGATGTCGGTAGATCTGTGGAAGGGAGAAGGCTGGGGGAGGAGGGAGGGGTACATGGTACAAAGCAAATGATCACTTCTAGGAATTTCAGGAAAGAAGTTGGGGATTGAAAGAGGCGGATTTGGGGAGTTTTAACGGGGGTAGAAAAAGAAAAGATCAAGGTTTTGGATGGGGGAAGATAAGAGATGGTGGTGAACAGCTGTTTTAAAGACCTGGAGGGAGGAGTGGGATTGAAGGGAGTGGGGGAGTTTGTTCCAGAGGTGGGAGAAAAGGGGAATGAAAGATTGAAGGTGAGCAGAGAGCCTAGATTTTGGCAGTTTAACCATAAGAGGGTTGCTGGCAGATCTTGTGCGACCTGTGGGAATATTTGGGGTCAGAGCACAGAGAGAGCTGGGGGAGAAAGGCCGGAGAGGAGTCGGTAGAAGACAGAAAGACCACCAACCTGCCTGTGGTGAGTGAATGAAAGGCCCCCGGAGTTAGCTTCATCGCAGGAGATTCCAATGATTCTGAAAGCTTTGGTTTCAACAGCGTGAAGCCGAGCTAGGTGTGAGGCAGGAGCACCGGCCCAGAGGGGAGAACAGTATTCCATTGAGCTGCGGATGAAAGCCTTGTAAGTGATGAGGAGCTCAGGTTTGCCAAGGAAGGACCGCACGACAAAGGATGCCCAGTCGGCGACTGGCTTTGGCAAAATTCTCTGTTAAATTTTTTTTTTTTTGGAAGGTTAGGTGAAAGCGGATCTGAGAAAGGAAGAGAACGGTTGAAGGGTTGTGGTGAATTAAAATTGTAAAGGTTAAAATAAACTGCTGAAGAGGAAGGAGTTGTGATGGATAGACGGGAGTGACGGGACAACACGCGGTCGGGGGAGGGGAGACCGAAAGGAGAGGGGGTAATTATTATTATTATTTTTTGTACTTAAGACATCAAACAAAGGGTAAGAGGTTAGGGGTAAAGTAGGGGGTGAAAAAAAGGTAATCCAGAGAGAGATCGAACGTGAATAACAAAATACCATAAGAGGAAGGCAGGCATCAAGGCTAACCCCAAACCCAAAACACACACCACCACACTGACTGACTCGTACACAATTGTGCACGAAATGCGAAGCACTATCGAACCAGAAACACAGTGGACACATACATAGAAAAATAAAATACTTAACTTTGAGAAAAAAACAACTTAACTTTTATCGACGTGCATGAGCTCTGACGACACACAACCTCACCCGGGGAACCAGAAGCGGAAGATTGGTGTAAATAATGACAACACAGCAACTCGTGTACAGCGAGGTCATTATCCTCAGTTAAAACAAGCCCGTGCTTCTGCGACGACAACGTGTCATGAGGTGAGCGCAGTGAGCTGATCCACGCTCCTATATATATATATATATATATCTATATATATATATATATATATATATATATATATATATATATATATATATATGTCTAATGGTCAAGGAGGCTGTGCAAATGTCTAAAGGGTATAAATGTCTTTCATCAGGAGTCTTAAGGGTCTAACAGGGTCTATAGGGTGTCCGGGGCCTTAGGGTTCTAAAGAGTGAACGGAAATCTTAATGCTACAGCATACAATGACATTCTAGACATTTGTATGCTTCCAACGTTGTGGCAACAGTTTGGGGAAGGTCCTTTCCTGTTTCAGCATGACAATTCCCCCGTGCACAAAGCGAAGTCCATACAGAAATGGTTTGTCGAGATCGGTGTGGAAGAACTTGACTGGCCTGCAAAGAGCGCTGACCTCAACCCCATCGAACACTTTTGGGATGAATTGGAACGCCGACTGTGAGACAGGCCTAATGCACAACATCAGTGCCCGACCTCACTAATGCTCTTGTGGTTAAATGGAAGCAAATCCCCGCAGCAAGGTTCAAATATCTGGTGGAAAGCCTTCCCAGAAGAGTGGAGGCTGTTATAGCAGCAAAGGGGGGGACCAACTCCATATTAATGCCCGTGATTTTGGAATGAGATGTTCGACGAGCACATACGGGTGTGATGTTCGTGCGTCCACATACTTTTGGCCATGTAGTGTACATGTACATCCATATATTATTAATTCATACATAGATATCTTTAATTTCTTTTTTGCATGTAGCAAGAGTATATACGACATACAATATCATTTGAAAGAGTTCGTTTAAAACAGGCAAGTGTATCTCACTGTTGCAAACTTGTAGTTCTTTGTATTCACTATTTATCAAGCAAACTGTAAATGAAATCTGTAGATTAAGCATATATCATGTAGCACATAACAATCATGTATTGATCATATAGCCTGTAGTTGTATACAACGCTACAATGTATATTTATTATGTCGAAGGCAGTGATTGTACAACAGCTTGGCTTCAATTTTTCGTTTCGGTTAACATCAGAAAAAGTTTGAATTTGTTCCAAATTACACAATCTGTTTGTCTTTATTGCATTTTGGCAGGGTAAATAAAAGGGGACTGGAACGCAAATTCCAAAGCTTTTAAAGAAGATATTTACAAATATAAAGGGCAGAGGAGGGTTATTTACCCTCCTTCAATTTGTAAGATGTAGCCAGAGGCTATATGGTGAGAAATGAGGACTTTAAAAGGGACTGACTTCGAAACGAGGAGTGACAAGGAGTGAAGGGGTGACATTAGAAGGAGTGATACTGAAAGAAATGTGAAAATGCTGGTGATATAGAGCCAATAGTGTAAGGGAGTGTATAAAGGCCTTCTGGGAGCAGTTACACCAAACCACAATAATCCAGCTGCATAGGCAGGGCTGTGAGTGGGAATTCCTGTACCGGAGCCAAGGAATGCATCTCACGCCGCAACATGTATGACCACTGGATTTACAATAAATGAGACTCCACTAGGCTGGCATGGTGGCCTAGAGATGCGCACACTCACCTCTAAGCGGTATAGCCTGGGTTAGAATTCCGACACAGCTATAAACGGTCATGCTGGTGTTTCACAGGCCGGGTGATTTTTCAATGTGCAATTTTTCAATTTCAATGTCCCTCGGATGGACGTTAAACTGGGCCGGAATTAGTTGCTGGACGTTGAAGATCCGAAGGTGTCCTTCGCGAAGAGTAGGCAAGCTATCGCCGGTACCCTGTACTAATTCCAAATTACTGCCACGGCTAAAGTGCAAGGTGTCTCAGAAGTCTGGACCCATGAGAAAATAGACATTTTACTTTTAAAGTTAATTTAAATAAACTTATTTTTATTGTCGGTTTTTTATATTGCGTGTAAATAAAATACCCTCATGACTCATTATATCAAGAAAGAGAAGGTGGAACTTGTGTTGCGAAATGTTTCCGGAAACAGTCAGAGTGGGTATGTCAGTTATTCCAAGAAAAATACCACGAGAAGCCAAAGCCAAGTCATCGATTCATCAGTAACGTGTTACAACGACTGAAAGGGACTGGAAGCGTTGCGGATAAACTTTGTACTGGTCGTCCTCGTTCCTCTACTGGATAAACCAATTCTGAAAATGTTTGTGCAGTAGTTGCAAGAAGCGCGAGTTAGCCATTTTTCCAGGTTGCAATAATTTCAAAGTCAAACAACAAAGAGAAATCTGAGATTACAGACCCTGTAATTCCAGGTGGCCAGTAATTTTGGTTTGTGTGGAAAATAAACAGTAGGGTTACTTAATGATGAAAGGTCATTGATTGCAAATGAAAGATCTAAATGCTCTAAAGGGCTGTCTGAAAAGGTGTAATGGTCAAATGCAGTATGAAAGCTCTATAGGGGTCCTCAATAGTCTTAAAAGGTCGAAGGGGTATAAAGGGTGTAATTTTAGGTCGAAATTGTCTGGATTGTCTGAAGAGGTTTAAAGGGGTCTGAAGGTCTAAAATTTACATTCCAGTAGTACGTATTTAATGGATATAACTAGAACGGCACTCAGTAAAGAGCATACCTCCGCCAGGTGAACAGTACGTATTGTATCCCAGAGTAGACCAGAAAATCACAATACAGAATCACATTCAATCAAAATCATCGGTCCACAACTTTTTGAGATATCCTGCTATATATCGTTTTTGGCCTTATCTCCCAATGGTGAAGAATCACTTTAAAAATTATACTTGCCAGATCCGGATCTTCATCAAAATCTAATCATTTCGTCCTTGTCACACACTCTAACTCTCTGCCAACTTTCGTCCGAATCAGTCCACAACTTTTTGAGATATCTTGTTCACAAACGAACGGACAAACAGACAGGGTTGAAAACATAACCTCCATCCACTTTTCGTGGCGGACGTAATTACTCCCGCCAGGGAGTAATGCATTCGATCGTGTCCGTCCGTCCGTGTGTGTGTGTGTGTGTGTGTGTGTGTGTGTGTGTGTGTGTGTGTGTGTGTGTGTGTTCGTATGGTTGTGTGTTTGTGAACAAGATATCTGGAAAAGTTCTGAACGGATTTGGATGAAAGTTGGTGGGATGATTGCCCTTGGGATAGGGAAGAATTGATTAGTTTTTGGTGAAGCTCAGGATATTATTCCGGATCCAGGAATTTTTTTTGAACGATTTCTTTACCATTGGAAGACAGGGCTCAGCAGCGGCCACCCACGGTGGGAGTATGGGCTCCACTGGGTGGCGTTCTAGTTAATAGATGAAGTGACGGTAAAAAAACGTAATTAATAGGCATACTCACGGTTCAATTCACCTTCTAATAGTACGTAATTAATAGATGTATTCACATTCAAATAGTAAATAATTAATAGTCTTGCTCGCATTTCAATAATACGTAATTAATAGACATTCATCTTCCAATGAAATATAATTGATGGATGTACTCACCTTCAAATAGTAAGTAATAAATAGACATACATTCCAATAATACATAATTAATAGGCATACTCTCGGTCCATATCATCTTCAAATTGTATGTAATTCATCGACGTATTCACATTGAAATAATAAGTTATTAATAGACATACATTTCAATAATACGTCTTTAATTAATAGACATACTCATTGTCCAATTCACAATCAAATAGTATGTAATTAATCGACATACTCACATTCAAATAGTAATTAATAGTAATACTCACATTTCATTAACTAGTGAGGTACCCGTGCTACGCACGGGTGGGAGGCCAGAAGCAAACAGACAATGCAGATACGGCGAATGCTAAAGCATGAAACCAATAAATTCCACATTCCTGCAGCACCTTCATTCGCACGTCAGACATGGACAGCAAGTTCGTGAAGGACTTCCATGAAAAACGTACCCGTTGGCAAACAAACGGGTACGTTTGTTCCATACCCAGTCAATGGCGAATCTGCATATGGCGATCCGCGAATTCACGTTTAGAAAGTAGAAACCGTCACGGCATTTCGTCATTCACTTGAACTCGATATCTTTTTTCATTCCAAACAGCATAACTCCAATCACAAATGAAATAATATTAATATAAAAAATAAACTTTTAACAACATTCGTGATATAAACAAATATTTAAATCCTGATGGGAAGTTCCGTACGGGTGGGTGAATACAATTACGAATTCAAAATCGTAATTGTATTCAGTTGCAATCATCAATTGATACTTTAACAAAACGATTAACATGATTAACGTTTAATGATTTAACATTACGATTGAATGACGGTTGTATTTGGATATTATCAATCCCGCGCATTGCGTAATCTGTCCACTTCCGGATTCGCGGCAGGTTCGTAATTCTCATCAAAATCTAACATTGTCATTATTTATTTTCATTATTGATCACTTATTATTTTCTTTCTCATCTGGGCAATATCTCAGGCACCGTTTGTAGTCAGGGCCCTTAGGGATATTTTGGGGCCGTTTGGTTCAAATTCTTCCAAAAGCACCAAATTTGGCCCAGATGTTGCCCATGCCATACTCTTTCGATTTTTGATGGGCGCCAAGACGGACGCCCCCCCCCCCCCCACCGGGGCCCCATATTGGCGAAATACTAAATGGCCGCCACCCGGATTAGAGGAAAATCAGTTAAATAACCAAAAGGGTTGGAATCATGTATGATACCACTTTTCAGGGGTTTTCGAGGTCGAGGAATCCAATTATGATGTTATTTTGATGATTCGAGGTCAAGGTCAACCCTCAAGGTCATCTTAAAGGTCATTTTTGAGTCAAACATGTCGGTTTTTGGGTTTTTTGTCAAGATTTACGCGAGGTTCACCATTTTATGTTTCTGGGTTGGGTAATCGAACTCTGACCTTATTTTTGACAATTAGAGGAAATATTTACATGTCTATTTCCTAATTTTCAGGCATATGCAGTTCATCAGTCTAATTACAAAGGTATGGATTTTTGTTGTTTTTTGAACTGTATGCCATATCCTTGTGTTTAATTTTTGTGCGATCATGATCCGGGTTCATGTATACATGATTGTATACATGTCATAAATATGACGTCATAGGTCATGTGACCTGGCGGCCATATTGGATTTTATGAAAACCTTTAAAATGGATCCCTGCCTTCATTTTTCGATCGATTCATTTTGAACTTTGACCACTTATAGTACGCCATGTGATTGGACGCATAACTTAATTATGACGTCATTGGTCAGGTGACATGGCGGGATGGACCGGTATGGTCCCTGGATCATACCGCCCTTGGCGCCCATCAAAAATCGAAAGAGTATGGCATGGGCAACATCTGCGCCAAATTTGATGCTTTTGGAAGAATTTGAACCAAAATATCCCTAAGGGCCCTGACTATTGGGCTAGGAAGCTAATATTAGGACACGACAGTGACCAAGTGTTGTGGCTATAAAGGATATTTTTGATTTATTGATTAATCAATAAATTGATTAATTGTTCATTGATTAATCAAGTAATAAATTTATTTATTTATTTTTCAATTCATTATTTATTTAATTGTCTAAAAGTTACAGCTTAGGATGAAAGACTGGTGGTTTAGGTATGCTATTAGCCAATTGATCAATAAATATATTATTTTATGAGTATTAGTTATTTATTTTAATTACGCAATTAATCATTCAATTATTGTACATCTCTCCTTCCCAATATCGTCTCTATGTGCTGCACTGCACCATCGCTGGACTTTGTGCATTACTTGCTGAAAAAGTATTGTCTGTATATTGCAAGAAGACTCTATAAATATTTGTGTGGTGTGTGTCTAAATGGGTCTAACGGGTCTATGGGGGTCTACAGGGTCTAATATGTTGAAGGAGTGTAAAGGTCGAAGTGGTCCAAATGGTCTATAAGGATCTGAATATCTAAAGGCTATTTTCCAATAGTAGTTAGAGTCTAAAGGACTCTAATGGGTCTAATGGTCAAGGGGTCTGTGCAAATCTCTAAAGGGTATGAATGTCTCATCAGGAGTCTTAAGGGTCTAACAGGGTCTATAGGGTGTCCAGGGTCTTAGGGTTCTAAAGAGTCTTTGGGGTCTTAAAGGTTTTATAGGGTCTACGGGTTATTTGTGTCTACTGTGGTATTAAAGGTGTTGGCTGGTCTCAGGGTGTCTTAGCAGTCTTGTGAGCTATTAGGGGTCAAGCGATATAAACAATCTATAAGATCAATGGATCTCAGTGTTCTAAGATGGTCAAAATGGTCTAAAATGTCTGAAATAGACCAAAGAGGTCTGAAGGGTATGTTTCAACAATAGTTACAGGTGTAAATTGGTCTTTTAAGTCAAGAGGGTGAAAACATGGTCTAATCTCATGGGTCTAAAAGGCCGAATGGAAAAGGGGGTCTCAAGGCTGTAAAGGTATTCAGGAGTCTAAGTTTGGCAGTGGTGGGGAAGAAACAAACATCATAACCGCCCACTCTTGAGTTGCCAATGGCCACAATAATCGTGCGATGTAGTGGCTTGTCGAGTATTCCGTGGTCTCGTTAATGGCAGAGGTACAAAAGCAGCAAGTTCTTTGGAGCAGAAACATAGAGCATAAATATCTGTAGAAAAGAGAAACAGAGCCAACTTTGCCCCATACTTTGAGCGGATCCAGTTTTGAGGTCAGATTGCGAGAGTTGACAAGTCGGATTACTTTTGATTCAATTCTGTCCAGTTAGTATGTGTAGCTAGATCCGCCCCAGATGTGAGAGCAGTACCCAGACAAGGGCGAATCAATCCTTTATATAGTTGAAGCAACTGTTGAGAGAAGAATCTTTGACATCTGAACAGGACTCCCAGTTTCTTTGAGGCAGACTTCACTATTTGCACAATGTTTAGATTCCAGGATAAATTTGATGTTTGGGTAATACCTAGTAGGTTTATTGTACCACATGGTGTAATTGTGGAGATAATTGTAATGGTCAGATAGAAGACTGAGATTCAAGATGCTTGAGGAAATGGGAATTGAGAAGACATTCAAAGACTTTGGAAATAGTAGAAGTCAAAGAAATAGAAGTTAGATGGAAGGGTTTGAACGATCACCCTTCTTTAAAGTAGGCTGTAACAGGCATGTTTCCAGGAAAGAGGAAAAGTTTGGGTTTTAAACAAAAGCGAAACAAACGAGCAAGCATGGGTACAAGTTCTGAAGCACACTCCTTCAAGACACGAGGAGGAATGCCATCTTGTCTGTATGCCTTGCTTGTGTCCAGAGAGAGGAGTACTTTTTTTGGCTGCATAAGAGATTATAGGGAGGGGCATAGGATTGGTAACGGATGCATCAGAGGGAGATGGAATGTTAGAGTTATCCAGTTTGGAATTAGAGGATAAAATAGAACCAAAAAGTGTTGCTTTATCAGTCGGAGAAACAGCTATAGTATCGTTGGAACGGAACAGTGAAGGAAAGAGTGCGACAGAAGTTGTTGGAGACGCTTTTAATTAAGGACTAGAAAGATCTATTTGTGGAATAAGATGAGAGGTTGTCACATTTCTTTTGGATTCAGGAATGCTTCGCTTCACGAATAACATGCTTGGAATGATTTGTGGCAGATATGAAAGCTGAATGCGAGTCAGAGAGAAGAAGAGTTTTTCCATGTCCGATATGCCGCATCTCTTGCATGAATGACCGCAGAGTAGGAATTATTGAACCAAGAGTCGGTAGGAGAGATAGACTTGAAAGAGAAGGAGATATAAGCCTCAATTCCTACAACAATAAGTTCAGCAGAGATAGAGGCATCGCTCGAGGAGAGGCAGTAGTCTTTCTAGGGAAAATCAGAAAAGAAGTTTCTTAAACCCGACCAGTCAGCACTATTGAAATGCCAATACTGGTGTTTAGTCAGAGCAATCAGAGGAGAAGGAGAGGTGGCAAGTAAAGTGATGTTCACAAGAATGTGGTCAGAAGAACCAATTGGATGTGAAATTGTGTAGCTGGAACACAATGGATTGGAGGTAAATAACAAATCCAAAGTATTCATTTTTTCAAAATTATTGAGAATGGAAAAAATGTAAGAGTTTCAACTCCCCCAAGGATTCATCATGTAAGAGCTTCAACTCCCAGTCTGTTTGGTATAATAAGAAGATCCAAATACCAACTATTATACTAATTTAATTTACTTCAAGTGAATCTATTCCAATACTTTTGCTTACCTAAAATGTGGGGACTGAACATAAAAAGTGTTATTGTTCGAAAATGGTAAAATATTGTTGCGGTTCTGAAAGTGTACATATTGGAGTAAGAAAGGTTAAAGGTTGCACCCCATAGTTAGGCCACATGCAACACATACGTCACCTTAGAACGTTACTTATTTCTTAGTATATGTGAGATAAGGCCATTTCCAATAGTTATCATCTGCGTTGTGTACAACAAATAAGAGTAGGCCCCGTTCATTCTGCAGCCCTCCCTCCAATCGACTCCATTGCGCAAAATCCAGTCTGCACCCCATTGCCCCTCGCATTAGGATGCTCGCAGTTTGTTACGCGTTGGGCTGGCAGCGTTAGCTGCCAGTTGCTCGCTCAAACCAGCCAAATGCCACGAGGTACGGCCCGAAAAGGGGGGCGGCGCGCAAGGGTGGGGGTGTAGCCACGTCAAGCAAACATCAAGGGCGGAGCCGGTAAGACCCCAACAACCAACCAGGGCTGAGGCGACATCGCGTGACGGGGTGTGGCTAGAGGGTTCGCTGGGCGTGGCAATAAAACCCTTTGCGCGAGGCCCCACCTCAGTTATGAGAAGGGAGAGGCAGGCGCTCGAGTAGAGGATTTGAGTTATGAGAAAGGAGAGGCAGGCGCTCGAGTCTCGGAGTGCAGTTATAAGAAGGGAGAGGCGCTCGTCAAGTTCGTGTGAAGAGTATTGAGAAGAGAGCCCTCTGAAGGACTTGGTGGGAGCGCATTGCATTGCTGGTTTCAAGGACTCGATTGGGAAAGGCGCTTTGGTGACATCATTGGGAAAGCACTGCCGGAGCGGCGCCTTGCAGAGGACTTGTGGGAGTGGCGCATTGTACCGAGCTATACCGGCAGCGCGTATAAGGCGCCGGTACAACTATTACGTATGCCAGTATAATCGCCAGCTTACCGATCCCCCCCCCCACCCCCCCCCCCCAAGTATAATTGTGTGATCCGTGCCACCGACACGGGGCAATCTTGCCTGCCGTCTACCATCACCAGCTGCTTCGTGGAACGAGTCTGGGACCGGAGCGAGCGGTGGATGCCATCGGTGGACCCTCAACCCGACCATCTACAAACCCCGTGTGAGTGAGTCTGAGAGTGTGACTGAGTGTGAACGGGCCTGTGTCCAGGGATAAGTATAAGACTGTATAAGGCTGCCCTGTGTATCTGCTTCTTCTTCTTCCCTGTACATTGCTTCTTTTCCTCTCCTGATGTGTACAAAGTGTAATAAATTACCTGTTCTTCCTGTTTTCCTCTTAATTCGACCGTCTTAGTGATTTCTCAATTGGGTAAGCGTGGCACGATCACAACCGCTCCAATGGGGTTAATACCTGTTAACGGCCCGAATCGCGGCTCGCTTTTGCTCGGCGTGTCCACTGAAACCGTGGTTCCGGTGGGGTTATTTCCTTGCTTCACGGCCGGTGTTAGTACTTAGGTAATAAGACTAATTCGGCTTACAACCCTATTTAACACCGACCGGAAGGAACGTAATAGCCCTGGATCGTGTCGGCTACTAAAAAGACAAGGGGATTAATCCCCCCTTGGTAAGGGGAGGGCTGATGTTCTGAGATCCGCAACAATTGGTGTCAGGAGTGGGATTTGGAACCTGGGACTACATTTTTCTAGACCAAATTTTGGACACCAATTTTGCACATTGGCCGCAACAATTGGTGTCAGGGAAGTGGGATTTGACCCTAAGTGCGCCTAACGCACTCAAAATTACGAGCGGCTGAAATTGTAGTAACATCTAAATTAAATCGTTCCATGGATAGCCAAGGCGGTCGGATGCCGGTGGGGGTAGAAGATGAGGAGGTAAAGGAATTAGAGTCAACCCAGGACCCCAGGGAAGAATTGGAACAAAAGGGGGGAAATGGAAGGGGACATTGAAGAGGGTGCAGCAGTAGGTGTGGCAGGCGAACAAAATGGCGGCGCCTCACACATGGCGACGAGGGCCGTGCCCACTGCGCAAATGGGGGGGATCGATGTGCAGGCCCTCATGGCGCAGATACAGGCGGCCATACAAATGGGGATGGAAAAGAACAGTGAGCGATTGAAAAACAGAATGGGGGAGCGATTGGGAAACCAAATTGGGGGATTGAAAATTGAGATGGATGTGCAAAGTAACCAAATGAAGGAAATGGGTGACCAAATGAAAGATGGGTTAAATAATTTGGAAAACAGAATGGGGGAGAAATTGGGGGATTAGAAAGCAAATTGGGGGGATTAGAAAGCAAATTGGGGAGCCAATTGAAGGACGTGGGTGGCCAAATGGGAGACATGAACGAGGGGTTGACGGGGTTGGAAAACAGGATGGCCACCCGAGAGAATCAAATGAAAGGAATGAAGGACGGGTTAGCGGGGTTTGAAAACCGAATGGGTGGCCACATAAAAATTTTTTGGGGAGAACATTGACCGAAGGTCGAGCGGGAAGGGCACAGTGGTACGCGACGAGGTAACGCGATTTGAGAAGCGCGGGGAAAGCGAGGTTGAGCCAAGCACAGCCGGGTGGACCGGGGTAGAAATCGCGACACGGGGTATAGAAAAGCCGACGGCCACTGAATTGGGAAATTTTATTTTATGTGTGCCAGCAGTCATCGAGCTGAATAAGGAAAAATAATTTATAATTAAAATTGGGGTTGAGGAGACGGCAGAGGTAGTACATGAATTGAAGAAAGAAATGGAATGTACTCAAAGTCTGCATTCGCATTGTGATGTCGTGCTGCCTAACCAAAATGGAAGTTTGCAGTTGGTGCAGGAGAGGAGGATCCCGAAGGTAAGAAGGATTGTGTATGGCGCGAAAAGGTTTTGCGTGAAAGTTTGGCGCGAAAGGATTTTTCACGCGCTTAGGATCCCGACGTCACCCGGGCGCTTGTGGAAGGTCCGTGGTGCGCTGTACGAGAGTGAATGGCGCATGTGTGCGAACGGCGCCGGAGCGCGAGTGTGTTACAGAGAGTGAGGGTGAGTGCACAATGGAGTGTGTGTGGGAAGAGTGTGTTGAAACGGAGTGTGAAACAGAGTGCGAAAGTGAGAGTGAGTGCGACACAGAGTGTGGGATGGATGAAGAATGTGTGTGAGGATGCACACCAGAGCGTGTTGTAGAGAGTGTGCGAGAGTGCACACCAAAGCGCGTGATTGGGTGTGCAATAGAGTGCACACCTGTGAGTGTTACGGAGTACGTAACGGAGGAGTGTGCGCCAGGATGTGCGCGAGGATGTGTGTTAATGGAGTGTGTGAGTGGCGTGAGTGCGCCTGAGTGGTGTGCCCCTGAGTGTGTGAGAGAAGAGTGTGCACGGAGAGAAAGTGCAGTAGTAGAATGTGTGGGATGTATGGGAGCCGCTTGAGCACCGCGTTTTGTGAGTGTCGAAAGGGTCGCGTGGTGTGAGAATGCGATTCGAGCATCGACGCAGACCGGGGCAGCGTTTAGGGCGACGTACAGCCGACGCGAGCTCTCGGAGCATGGTGTTCTTTGTGTGCTGCGGGAGCCGGCGGGGATCGTTGCCGCGGCGGCGTGCACGATTCGGGCCGGGTCGCGCCCTGTATGGTCGGTGCCGTGCCGTGGCGCAAGGGGCAAACGGCACGATTCAGGGGGAGGTAGGCCAGGTCGGACCTTCGCCCCCTGGCGGGTGCGGTGCTCCGACCGGGGGAGGTTGGGTCATCGGGCCGGAGACCGGAAGGCTCCGCGCCGAGATGGTGCCTGGAACCTCGGTCCAAGTATGCCTCCTCCCCAGAATCGAAAATGCCGGACGGACCCAACCAACAGGAGACTGACCATCCGCATGCATTGCTCGGCTTTGCGAAGCCGAGCTGTAAGGATGCTGTATTCCCGCACGGAGAGGCTCAAGTGGACGGATAGTAATAGCAGTAGTGATGGCGAATGGTAGCTTAACCATTCACCTCACGTTGGGGCAGAGGAGCAGCAGAGTATGGGGTTTGGCAGTGTGAACTAGCCAGGGCGGGCTAGGATAATTGTTAGGGACTTAGAGATGACTTTAGGAGACTGAGAATTAAGTAGAGACATTGATACCGGTAGAGGGGACGTAGTCAGATTAGGTGGATGATAATGACTTGGGATGTGCTTAGTGTAAGGGAAGACGGGGAGCACGAGTTTTAGAGGGAAATAGTTAGATTAAATGATGCTGTGTGTGTGTAGTAGTGTGGAGAAATTGTGTGTGAGTATGCGGATGCGCTTTAGGCGCAAATGAGGAATTGAATGGGAATCTTTGTGGTGAGAGTGAGCAAATGAGGCAATGGTCAAGAATGATGTGTGTGTGTGTGTGTGTGTGTGTGTGAAAGTGTATGAGTAGAGTATTGTGGACAAGTGTAAGTGTATTGAGTGATTGGCTTGCATGGGGTGCAAGTGAGAATACTGAGTGGTGTGGAATAAATGGTGTGGAGTAAATGGTGTGTGGAATGAGTGCTGTGGAGTGCATGGTGCGAAAGAGTGGATGGGGGAAAATGGACCCCTTCACGAATACCCGGGGAGGGTAGTTTAAAGTTAGGTAGAGGGAGTAGGTAAATTGTTGGATATTGACATCTGTGGTACGAGTAGTAGCGACTCCAGTGGCGGAGGCACGCAGGTAAGTAAGACCTGCTGGTAGAGCCACACGACCCAGCCCCGAAATTGTGCGAGGGCACAGACAGAAAAATTGGGGGAGTGAGACCCCAAATTGGAAGAGCACCACAGGATGGCCAATGGGAATTGGTTTTTAGAACCGCATAGTTTAAAGTTGCCAATTGGCAGGGCAAGACCCCGGGTAGTGTAAAAGAGTTAATGCATTAGGATGCTCGCAAAGGGTACATTAGAGGATAGTTAGGATGAAATCTCTTCGCACCATACAGATCCACTCACCAAGGTGACAGGACTCCACACCGGGTTTTGCAAATGTTTGGATGGAAAGACGCATCATGACGTGGGTGAGACATCGTGTGTGATTCCATCCCTTCCTTCTTGGGAGGGATTGGGGACGAATTTGGAATTAGGGGGAGATATGGGAGACGAGACGGTAGAGACGGAATTTGTAAAGTGTAAATACGGGGAGGGGCAAGGGTAGTGTAGATTGACATGGGGGGTTACGTACGAGTAGGGACGAGCTTTCTCCGCCCGCTCTCCCGCGCCCCTCATGTCGCATTACCTTGTTTTGACATGTACCCTTGCACCCTTTCCCCTGCTAACCTTTGCTTTGTCTTTCCTCCCCACCCATGGACCCATACCTTTTGTCGAGGGGAGTGTGCAGGTGCCCTGAGCTGTGTGGCTGCACCTTTGCACTGCACCCTGCTACCTGTTGCCTGCACCGGTACACCATATGGACCACACGTTCTGTGGCCTGGCACCTTTGCTGGGCAGACAATCGCGGCAAACATTACCTTGCCCTGCAGACCACTGTGTTTTAAGTGGCATCGATGCCATGCAGTCGGACCACCTAAGCTGGCCCTGCTGGCCGAAATAAAAAGCGGACACGGTTTGTGCCTTTTTAATAATCTTTGGTGTGTCAGGACAAGAAGATCTCAGGTTTTGATGATGGCACACCTAAGAACATGAAGCAGGAAGACGTCGCAGCCCAGCAGCCAGCCAAGCACAAGACCTCATGGTTTATGAAATTGTTTTTGTGCATGTGTGATGAATGTGCATTTTTTAATTTTTTTAGGTGCATATTGGTGTATGGTGTATTGGTGCAGTGATGTGCATTCGGTGTTTCCTCTTCTCAAAATTTATTCTTTCTCCCACAAAAGACAGGTCCTGGGTTGTAGTATTGTAAATAATTAGTGGTCTTGTAAATAACATGCTCCCCACCGGCTTTATGTGTAGTTTGAAAATATTTCCGTAATTCGGTTAATTGTGGGTGTGAGTCAGTTAGATAGTACACAACGCAGCAGGTGGGACATATCTAGTGTTTAAAACTGTCGCACTCGGTGTGAGGTTAAATGTAGAGGGTAACCACAACTAAGTGTCTCACTAATTTAAAAGGTAGTCCTGACCCTTGCTTGAAGCCGGCCGTCCTCACTGGTATGTGGTTCGGCTCGGGGTGCAGTGTTGCGGTTTTGAGAACCCTCACAGGTAACATCATTAAAGGTTAAAGGTTGCACCCCATAGTTAGGCCACATGCAACACGTAGGTCACCTTAGAACGTTAGTTATTTCTTAGTATATGTGAGATAAGGCCATTTCCAATAGTTATCATCTGCGTTGTGTAAAACAAATAAGAGTAGGCTCCGTTCATTCTGCAGCCCTCCCTCCAATCGACTCCATTGCGCAACATCCAGTCTGCACCCCATTGCCCATCGCATTAGGATGCTCGCAGTTTGTTACGCGTTGGGCTGGCAGCGTTAGCTGCCAGTTGCTCGCTCAAACCAGCCAAATGCCATGAGGTAAGGCCCGAAAATGGGGGCGGAGCGCAAGGGTGGGGGTGTGGCCACGTCAAGCAAACATCAAGGGCGGAGCCGGTAAGACCCCAACAACCAACCAGGGCTGAGGCGACATCGCGTGACGGGGTGTGGCTAGAGGTTCCAGAGGGTTCGCTGGGCGTGGCAATAAAACCCTTTGCGCGAGGCCCCCACCTCAGTTATGAGAAGGGAGAGGCAGGCGCTCGAGTAGAGGACTTGAGTTATGAGAAGGGAGAGGCAGGCGCTCGAGTAGAGGAGTGCAGTTATAAGAAGGGAGAGGTGCTCGTCAAGTTCGTGTGAAGAGTATTGAGAAGAGAGCCCTCTGAAGGACTTGGTGGGAGCGCATTGCATTGCTGGTTTCAAGGACTCGATTGGGAAAGGTGCTTTGGTGACATCATTGGGAAAGCACTGCCGGAGCGGCGCCTTGCAGAGGACTTGTGGGAGTGGCGCATTGTAACGAGCTATACCGGGAGCGCGTATAAGGCGCCGGTACAACTATTACATACGCCAGTATAATCACCAGCTTACCGATCCCCCCACCCCCCCCACCCCCTCAATATAATTGTCCGATCCGCGCCACCGACACGCGGCGATCTTGCCTGCCGTCTAACATCACCAGCTGCTTCGTGGTACGAGTCGGGGACCGGAGCGAGCTCTGGACGCCATCGGTAGACCCTAAACCCGACCATCTACAAACCCCGTGTGAGTGAGTCTGAGAGTGTGACTGAGTGTGAATGGGCCCATGTCCAGGGATAAGTATAAGACTGTATAAGGCTGCCCTGTGTATCTGCTTCTTCTTCTTCCCTGTACATTGCTTCTTTTCCTCTTCCTAGTTGTACAAAGTGTAATAAATTACCTGTTCTTCCTGTTTTCCTCTTAATTCGACCGTCTTGGTGATTTCTCAATTGGGTAAGCGTGGCACGATCACAACCGCTCCAATCGGGTTAATAGCTGTTAACGGCCTGAATCGTGGCTCGCTTTCGCTCGGCGTGTCCATTGAAACCGTGGTTCGGGTGGGGTTATTTCCTTGCTTCACGGCCGGTGTTAGTACTTAGGTAATAAGACTAATTCGGCTTAAAACCCTATTTAACACCGACCGGAAGGAACGTAATAGCCCCGGATCGCGTCGGCTAGTAAAAAGACAAGGGGATTAATCCCCCCTTAGTAAGGGGAGGGCCGACGTTCTGAGATCCGCAACAATATATATGCAGAGACATACCAAGGAATAAAAGCTGACCTTCTGTACTCTTGCTTCATATTCATCTTTTGATCTCAAATCCAAATTTCTTCATATATAGCAATAATAGCTAATTTGATTACATTGTTCCAATACTTATAGAGGGCACTGAATATGCACAGTTATCATATACAAGGTGTCTCAGAAGTCTGGACCCATTATAAAAAAAATTCACATTATCTATCTATAATTCCATTAATCTCTGTGTGTATGTGTGTGTGTATGTATGCGACAACGATTTCTCGACAACTACCGGTCCGATATACTTGAAACTTGCCAGGTATATTGCTGGGGACCCGAGGATGTGCCTTTTCAAGGTTTGAAATTAATCGGACAAGTACTTACCGAGCTATGGCGATTTAGCCGTTCGCCGTTCGCTTTGGCGTTGCGAATGGACCAAACCATTGCATGTAAATAGAGGGGGGGGTTCTGTGGTCGTTGCGAATGGACCAAACCATTCATGTAAATAGAGGGGGGGGGATTGTCACTGTACTCGCAAGCCGTTCGCCGTTCGCTTTGGCGTTGCGAATGGACCAAAACATTTCATGTAAATAGAGGGGGGGGGGGATATAATTTTAGATATATATATAGTACGGGCATGCCCTAGTACTCTTAATTCAGTAAATGTTCAAATTGATTCCCATTAAATTGCATTCACATAACAATTCTTGCACGCATGTTTCTCTGAACATTTCTTAAGGAGGAAAGACCGATGTCAGCACATTCCTTCTGAATGTTTACCTTCAGCTCTGCTATATTGTTCGGTATCGTGCTATAAAACCCGGATTTCTGGTGTCTCCATAGGAAAAAGTCTAGTGACTTAGATCTGGACAATGTGGGGGTTATTTTACTGGGTCACGGCGTCCCACCAATCTCAAAGGTATTTAGTTCACCCAGCCAGTTTTTGGACAGTAGTGACATAATATGGCGGTGCCTCATCCTGTTGAAACGTTACTTTTCTCAACCTAAACCGCTTTTCTCAACCGCTAAAAACAGACCATCCAAATGAAAAAAACAACCTCTTGTAACATTATGAGGGAGTGAGCACCAGAAACATTATCTTCGTAAAAGTAGGGGCCCAACGGAGCATCACCATGAATAGCATACCACACCATAATTATCGCTCCAATATTGGCAATTATAACGGTTGACTCTCCCAGTCAAATGGAACGGGGCTTCATCATTGAAAATGATATCAGATAATAATATTGGTTCTCCATCAAGTATATGCATTACCCACTCACAAAATTCCATACGTCCGCTGGCGTCATCTCCATGTAGAGCTTGAACAAAACTAACCTTATATGGGTGGTACCTGTTACCCTTACCATAGGAGAGGGTATTGCATTTGGTGCTGATTGTATGCTACTTGTGAAATCGAAGATTCGCAAGCATATTGGTTGGTCTGGTCTGTTATTCTGTCTGTTTCTTTATATGTCAATCGCCTCCAGATCACAGTTTTACTCCAATCTTCAGAAAATGTTACCACCTGGAAGCCTATTGTTTTTTGTGATCAATAGGTCAAAAGGTTAAGTTCACATTCATCGACAATTTTCATCTATTTGACTTGATATCTACAGTGCCCTCCATAAGTAATGGAACAGTGAAGTCAAATTTGTTATTGCTATAAACTTTAGAAATCTGAATTTGAGATCAAAATATGAATACGAGGCAAGAGTACAGAAAGTCAGCTTTTGTTTCTTTGTATTCCTATGTATATATGATTTTTCCATTGTTGAACAATAGCACTTATGTTCAGTCCCTCCATTTTGGGTAAGCATAAGTATCTATCTATAATTCCAGTAATCTCTGTGTGTTTGTTTGTACGTTTGTTTGTCTGTGACCGCTGTTTCTCGACAACCACGGGTCCGATATACTTTAAACTTGCCAGGTATATTGCTGGGGACCCGAGGATGTGCCTTTTCAAGGTTTCATATTAATCGGACAATTACTTACCAAGCTATGTCCAAAAAACGATTCAACCAATCAGAGAGCAG
Source organism: Myxine glutinosa (assembly GCF_964187855.1). NCBI lineage: Eukaryota > Metazoa > Chordata > Myxini > Myxiniformes > Myxinidae > Myxine > Myxine glutinosa. The sequence continues at coordinate 54,857,664 of NC_136271.1, read as the reverse complement.
CGAGCTATCGCGTGTGCCGAACGTGGCGGACACACTCTGCCTCGGATGGCACATTTGAGAGCGTATTCATTTATTTCACGTTTGCAAACTATGTTGGCGCTAAACTATGTTTTAAAACTAATAAAAAACCCCGGGGGGATTGTCACTGTACTCGCAAGCCGTTCGCCGTTCGCTTTGGCGTTGCGAATGGACCAAAACATTTCATGCACCAAACCATTTCATGTAAAGCGTTCGCCGTTCGCTTTGGCGTTGCGAATGGACCAAAACATTTCATGGACCAAACCATTTCATGTAAATAGAGGGGGGGATATAATTTTAGATATAGATATAGTACGGGCATGCCCTAGTTGGAACAATTGACAGAGTTCTTTCTTGTTGCATTGGATGTTCCCAAATAAAAAAGCTGTGCATATCTAGTCTTGTTTTTTTCCGTTGTTTTTGCCTTGGGAGTCCACCTTTGGAGTCAGTAGGCAGAAACCAACATGAAGATCAGAGAATTGTCTATGGATGAAAAGGAAGCAATTTGGAAGCTGAAAGAACAGGATAATTCAATTAGAACAGAGGCACAAAAATTGGGCAAAACAAATACAACAATTTTGAATATCAGGGAAAAGAAAGAAACCACTTGGTGTACTTAAAAATAGACAACGACCAGGTCGGCCAAGGAAAACAACTGCAGTTGATGATAGAAAAATCATCAGAGCTGTGAAGAAAAACTCTAAAACAACTGTCAGTGACATCACCAATAACCTCCAGAGTGCAGGCGTGAAAGTATCACAATCTACCGTTTGAAGAAGACCTTGACAGTAGAATTACAAAGGCCACGCCGCAAGATGCACCAAAAATAGAAAGGCCAGATTATAATTTGTCAAGAAGTACAGAGGTGAGCCAATAGAGTCTAGGAACAGTTTTATGGACAGATGAGACCAAGATAAACCAAAGAGATGGAAAGGCATAAATGTAGAGAAAGGAAGGAAATGCATATGATACAAAGCATACACCTCATCTGTGAAGCATGGTGGAGGTAGTGTCATGGCTTGGGCTTGCATGGCTACCTCTGGAACTAACTCTCGACTTCCGTTTCCGGTCCCTGGAGCAAGGAAACGACTTGGAGCTCTCTGCACGGCAGCAAAAGTTATAGTATTTTTTCCATTCGTGTTCGTCAATTCCTGCTCGTTTTTTTATTGTGCATGTGTTGCAGGGTGTTTTCCAGTTGGTGTTGATTTGCAATTCTTGCAAACTTTTGTATAATTTAATCCTTTTCTGTCCCACCGCGTGTGCGGCCTAGTTTATCTCGGCTTCCCTACCCCCATAGGTGTTCTGTGAATTTAAGTTCTTTCCTTCGCTGTATTGCTTATTTCTTAGATTTTCTCTTCTCCCCCTAACTTCCCCGAACATCGACCACTTGTCTGACGTTTTAAATCTCTTCAAAGTCTCTTCACGTCTCTTCTCGTCTTGGGAAGTCACGTGACGTCACGTCTCTTCAAAGCTGTGCATGCGCGCACGCTTTCGAAGTTAATAAGTAACTGTTCACAATTGTGTTTTTGTCGTAATACCGGCTTTACCACAGGTCGAAACTTTATCTTTCTTTCGGTGTGTATGTAACTATTGGTGTGTCTCTAATAGTATTCTTGGTGTTGGTTTTTCATACCTGTGTACAGAATCGTCGGTTTCCTTTCGGCGCTCGCAATTCCTTTCGGTCTCTATTTTTCACGTTCCACGTTCGGTCTCTGTCTTTGTTTTCATCCCAACTCAAAAAAAATAAAAAAAATAAATATATATATATATTCCCTTCTCTGTTCTTATCCGTTTCGTTCTTATTTGTTCATTCGTTCTTTGTTCACGTCGTTAAAAAATGTTCCATCTGTCCCCTGAAGAAAGGTATTCTGTCATATTCTATAACACCTTTTTCTTCTTCTTCTATAAAAGGATGCTTTCGACTTGCTCACCAAATCTATTCATTCCAAAAAAAAATTCCATCTCTTATAGTGCATCTTTCATTCATTCCCTAAACTCTCCAGAACTCCACCCATCCTTCAGCATCCTCAAACGTATTTTTGACTCGAAGGTCGCAAGAATTTCATTTTGCAAGAAATGTTCGTTTCCCATTAATCGTACATTACATCTCAAAATCCAATCTCACCCCTCCCCTCCAAATCTTCCCCATCACCCATCCCTTTCAAATCTTCCCCCTTGCCCCTCCCCTCCAAATCTTCCCCATCACCCATCCCTTTCAGATCTCCCCCCTTGCCCCTTCCCTCCTAAACTCCCCCCACACCCCTCCCCTCTGAGACCCTCCCTCACTCCTCCCCTCCTAGACTCCCCTCTCACCCCTCCTCCTCAAAGCGTCCTCCCCGCTTCTTCCCCCTTCCAACTCTCACCTTCAGCTCCCTCAACCTTCTGCCTCACTCTTCCCCCTCCTCAAACAACACCTCACTGCCCCTCACCCAATCACCATCAAACCTTTTGTCCATCCCATACTTCCCTTTCTCCAAGCTGTTCTGAAATCTCTGACGCATCTTCAACAGCTCTCCCTACCTCTTCCCTCCTCTTCCACATCATACCGTACCGCTCCCCCCCCCCCCCTGTTCTGTATCCGATGCTCCCCCTTCCTCTTCTTTAACAGTATGGACCTCAAACATCCGGGGCCTTCGCTCAAACTTGACTGATCTCTCCATACAGGTTGCTTCTGACAAACCAGACGTGATCTGCTTAACAGAAACTTTCCTCCTTCATGATGTCTCTGATTCCTTGGTATCTCTCCCAGGTTACTCCCTCCTCCGGTATGATAGACCTGAGCCTCGTTCTGGAGGGGGGGGGGGGGGGGTTGCTATCTTTATAAAAAACTCTCTTCCTCACTCGCCCTGCACTGCCCTCTCTCCACCTCACCCCCAGGAATACCTTTGGCTACGGCTTCCCCTTCACTCCCACCTTTTGTTCATATGTGTGTTGTACCGTCCACCAAACAGTGATGACTCCATCTACATCTCGCTGTCTGATAAAATGGACCAACTTCTATCTACCCATCCCAACTCTCTCTTCCTCATATGTGGTGATTTCAATTGTCACCATGCCAGTTGGCTGGGTGTGGGTACATCTCTCACCAGCCATGGCTCTTCAGCAAAGGACTTCTGTGACTCACTGGGACTGACACAATCTGTCAATTTCCTGACCCGGATCTCAATCAATGGAGCATCTTCTCTTCTGGACTTGGTTATGACTAACTTCCCTGAAAATGTCTGCTGCTCTTCTTCTGCTCCAATCGGCTCATCTGATCATGTGCTTGTTAAAGTGGACATCTCTCTGACCATTCTCAGAGAGCCTCCTCAGCGTCGACGAGTCTGGCATTTCACTCAGGCCAACTGGCATGGTCTTCAAGCAGCCATCAATTATCTGGACTGGTCTCCCATCTCTACCACCTCTGACATCAACTCATCCTGGGAATTCTTCCAAAGTAAACTGCTCTCTCTCATGCACAGATTTATCCCATCTCGTCTTCAGTTGTCATACCCTCCCTCCCGTCCATGGTACACGGAATCTTGTGGTGAGGCTATTGCCCAGAAACAACTTGCTTTCGTCTCCTGGAAAGCAAATCCAACGGAAGGAAATCTCATTTCCTTTCACAAAGCCCGAAACAAGTGTGTGTCCACCCTCAGGAGAGCCAGGAAACAATATCTATCCGTTCTCAGGACAGAACTCTCTTATCTGTCTCCCTCTTCCAAATCCTGGTGGCGTCTGGTCAAATCTGTTTCTGGTGTTTGTTCCCCTTCCATCCCCTCCCTCACCTCAAACGGCCACACGGCTGACTCCGCGCGTGAAAAAGCTGAATGCCTCAACTCTGTGTTTGCCTCTAAATCTTGTGTCCCAAACCCATCCCTCTCTGTACCCACTGTACCCAGTCGTACCCAGCTGCTCCTGGACTCTGTGTCCTTTCCTCCTGACAAGGTGGAAAAGTTTCTGTCAACCCTCGACTCTGATTCTGCAACTGGACCTGACGGCATCAGCCCACGGGTCCTAAAATCTTGTTCTTCCGCTCTTTCACTCCCTCTCTCTGTTCTCTTCACACTCTCTTTTGCTCAAGGTCATCTGCCATCTGCTTGGAAATCTGCCACCATCACCGCTTTGCACAAAAAAGGTGCAAAAACAGATCCTAGCAACTACAGACCAATCAGCCTTCTCTCAATTATCAGTAAAGTCATGGAATCCATCATTGCTTCAGATATGAAATCTTTCCTCTTCTCCAATGGCTTGATCTCTGATCATCAATTTGGTTTCAGACCTGGTCACTCTACTCTGGACATGCTGCTTCTGCTTTCTCAGCAATGGATGGAGGTCCTCAATGCCAAACAGGAAATTCGAGCTGTCTCCCTTGACATATCACGTGCCTTCGATACGGTCTGGCACCCCGCCCTGCTCACCAAACTCTCCTCTGTTGGTATCCATGGAAATCTCCACGCATGGCTGGCGGACTTCCTCTCTAGTCGGAGTCAACGTGTGGCGCTAAATGGGTTTCTCTCATCTCCTCTTCCTGTTCAGGCTGGAGTTCCCCAAGGCAGTGTTCTGGGCCCTGTGCTTTTTCTGGTCTTCATCAATGATCTCCCCGACTCTCTTGAAAATCCTCTCTATCTCTTTGCTGATGACTCTACTCTCTGTCGCTCCATTCTTCATCCCTCAGATCGACAGTCTGCAGCCTCCTCACTCTCTGCAGACCTGGACAAAATCACAGACTGGGCAAACAAGTGGAACATGTCTTTCAATCCTGACAAATCTCACACTCTTACAATGTCTCTCCGAAAAGACCGACTGGACAACCCTCCCATCTACTTTTTGAATAATCCTCTCCAAGAAGTTCTGTCACTCAAACGTTTGGGTCTCACTATCTGCCATGATCTTTCCTGGGAAAACCACATTTCAAATCTGGCCTCCAAAGCCAGTCGCCGACTGGGCATCCTCCGTCGTGCGAAGTCCTTCCTTGGCACACCTGAGCTCCTCACCACGTACAAGTCTTTCATCCGCAGCTCAATGGAATACTGCTCTCCCCTCTGGGCTGGTGCTCCTGCCTCACAACTAGCTCGTCTTCACGCTGTTGAAAGCAAAGCATTCAGAATCATTGGAATCTCCCGCGATGAAGCTAACTCCAAGGGCCTTTCACTCACTCACCGCAGGCAGGTTGGTGGTCTTTCCGTCTTCCACCGAATCCTCTCTGGCCTTGCCCCCCCAGCTCTCTCTGGGCTCTGTCCCGCAAATATTCCTACAGGTCGCACAAGATCTGCCTGCAACCCTCTTATGGTTAAACTGCCAAAATCAAGACTCTCTGCTCACCTTCGCTCCTTCATTCCTCTTTTCTCCCGCCTCTGGAACAAACTCCCTCACTCTCTTCAATCCCACTCCACCCTCCAGGTCTTTAAAACAGCTGTTCACCACCATCTCTTATCTTCCCCCATCCAAAACCTTGATCTTTTCTATCCCCGATAATTTCACCCCAATTCCACTTTTTGAAATACCAACTTCTGACCTGGAAGTCCTTGGTGTCCTTGTGTTTTATACTTCTCCCACCCCCCACCCCCCCCCCCCACCCCTTCCCACGCCTCCTCCCCCCGAGCCCTCTCCCTTCCCACACATCTCCCTGCTCTCAAATGTTGTGTGCTCTCAAGTGTTTGTGTGCTTCCCATTCTCTTGTCTTCCGCTCCCTCTTTTTATATATTTTGTTTGTCTGGTTGATTTGTTTGTGAAGTAAATGTTAGCTCTTTCACGAGCCTCGATTCAGTATACAAAAAAAAACAAAAAAAAAACTCGCTCATCTTTATTACCTCCGCCACCAAAGGTGGATGGAGGTTAGATTTTCACCCCTGTTTGTTTGTGTTTATCTGTCTGTTTGGTTGTGAACAGGGTATCGCAAAAAGGTGTGGATGGATTCGGACAGAATTTGGTGGAGATTTTGGGTATGTGACAGTGATGAAATGATTCGATTTTGTTGAAGATCTCAATCAGTATCTGGATCTGAGAATTTTTTAAATGTGATTCTTCACTATTGAGAGATAGGGAATTTTTTTTATGTATATCAGGATATTTCTAAAAGTTGTGGACAGATTATGACAAAACTAAGTGGATGAATTGGTTAGGTGACATGAACAAGCCAATATATTTTGGTTCATGGCCAGATGCAGATCTGGCCTATTAGTGGGATACAAAACAAACTGTTCAGCCTGGTCAAAGTATGTGCTCCACTGAGTGCCGTTCTAGTCGATGATGTATCTAATGATTGCAGCGGCAGAATAAATTCGGTAGTGTTACAGAAACATGTTGTCCACCTATGTACCGTACAAGGAAATGTCTCCAAACTCATTGGGAGATGTTTCACCATGAAACAAGACAATGACCCAAATAACACTCCCAACGCAACCAAGGGGTTCATCAGAGGGAAAAAGTGGAGGTTTTAGACTGGCCAAGTCAATCCAATGGAGCATTTCACTTGCTGAAGAGAAGACTAAAGTCAGACACCCCCCAAAACACAAACAACTTAGAATGGCTGCAGTAAAGGCGGCAAAGCATCTCAAAGGAAGATACCAAGAGTTTGGTGATGTTGATGGGCCACAGGCTCAATGTAGTTACTGCATGCAAAAGATATGCAACCAAATAGTAACTATTATACAACTTTCATTTACTTTAAGTTCATTTGTTCCAATAGTTATGCTTACTTAAAATCGGAGGGGGGGGGGCGACTGAACATAGAAAGTGCTATTGTTCTACAATGGTAAAACATATATACATAGAAATACCAATAAATAAAAGCTGACCGACTGTACTCTTGCCTCATATTCATCTTTTGATCTCAAATCCAAATTTCTTGAGTATGTAACAATAATAACAAATGTGACTTCGCTGTTCCAATACTTATGGAGACACTGTAGATTGCAATTTTTAAAATTCTCTACAATATCATGGCTCATGGAAAAGTGAGGTGATGGAGGGTATGAACCGACTAGAGCAGCAGGGCAACTCTTGGACATGAACCAAACAAGGGAATTAACTTGTAGGAAAACTGAGAGAGGTGGGAAGGAAACTGCACCCTGCAGGTAAGAGAGTTGGGTGAGAAAAGGTTAATGTGGGCAATTAGGGTTGGAGGTAAGGCTAGTGGGTGATATGAAATGGGGGTGCACCTCATGCTTGAAGTTCTGCAGGGGAAGAGTGGAATAATACAGACTATGGAAGGTTGTTCCAAATATGGCACAAGGGAGTAACAAAAGAGTTGAAGTATGCAGTCATCCTGGATTTTTGAAGTTTATCCAGGAGGGGCTTTCCAAAATATTGCGTACATCCTGGAGTTGTTGGAGTTGGTTAGAAGGCAGAGAAAGCGAGTGGTATAGAGATTGATAAACCAGAGGAGAGGTGAAAAAAAACGGAGAGGCCACCGACCTATGTGGCGTAATATTAACATCTTTAGAAATTTCCTGATTCAAATCTGCTCTGGGGTAAATTGCCTTTATCGGTAAATATCGTATAATCGTATAAGTCTGCATAGTAAAACCCATGAGTCATTGAAGGAAAATGAGATGCAATATCACAAAAGTGCCAAATAGTGTAAAGTAGTCCTTGGCACACCTGCGCTCCTCACCACATACAAGGCTTTCATCCGCAGCTCAATGGAATACTGTTCCCCCCTCTGGGCCGGTGCTCCTGCCTCACTCCTAGCTCGGCTTCATGCGATTGAAACCAAAGCTTTCAGAATCATTGGAATCTCCCGTGATGAAGCTAACTCCGAGGGCCTTTCACTCACTCACTGCAGGCAGGTTGGTGGTCTTTCTGTCTTCTACCGACTCCTCTCCGGCCTTGCTCCCCCAGCTCTCTCTGTGCTTTGTCCCCCAAATATTCCTACAGGTCACACAAGATCTGCCAGCAACCCTCTTATGGTTAAACTGCCAAAATCAAGACTCTCTGCTCACCTTTACTCTTTCATTCCCCTTTTCTCCCGCCTCTGGAACAAACTCCCCCACTCACTTCAATCCCACTCCTCCCTCCAGGTATTTAAAACAGCTGTTCACAACCATCTCTTATCTTCCCCCATCCAAAACCGTAATCTTTTCTACCCCCGTTAAAACACCCCAGATCCACTTTCTTGAAATTCCAACTTCTTTCTTGGAAGTCCTTGCAGTGTTCATATGATTTATACCTCTCCCACCTCCCCCCAAGCCCTCTCCCTCCCACAGTTCTCTCGATGTCCCTGCTCTCAAATGTTGTGTTTGTGTCCTTCCCCCTCTCTCCCAATCTTGTCTACCGCTCCCCTTATTTTGTGTGTCGGTTTGACTCTTTGTGTGATTAATGTTAGCTCTTTCACGAGCCTCGATCTTGTATACAAAAGAAAAAAAAATTCTTTATTACCTCCGCCACCAAAGGTGGATGGAGGTTATGTTTTCACCCCTGCCTGTCTCTCTGTCTGTGAACAGGATATCTCAAAACGTTGTTGACGGATTCAAATGGAATTTGGAGAGGTTGGGGATGAAAATATTAGATTTTAGTGAATATCCTGATCCGGATACATAATTATTAAGTGATTCTTCATCATTTCTCAATGGCAATTGAGCGGTCGGGCCAAAAACGATATATCGCACGATATCTCAAAAAATTATTGATGAAGTATGACAACACTAGGTAGATGAGTTGGTTGGACCAGAAGAACAAGCTGATTAGATTTTGGTTCAGGTATGAATCCAGATCCGGCAGGAAGGGCATCCGGCCGTAAAAAAAACATTGCTTCAAAAAGGGGACCGAAAAACAACAACAACCACGGTCCCCGAAAAAGGCCAACCCCCGCTTGCGGGGAAAAATGGCCTCTAAAGGTGGGTTATGAATCCAGATCCGGCCTATCAGTGGGATAGAAAACCTAACCGGTTCAGCCTGCGGAGCTATGCTCTCTACCGAGTTTCGTTCTAATTTTATATACTCTCATCACACTTATTCAATTTCCCCAATTAAGGTCAAGGTGTAATCTCACTCTTTCCAGGATGTACCTGTAAGTATTTATCTCATACTCTTTATCAGGTATCATACAGGTCTCTCATACTCATACAGGTGTCTCATACTCTTACCAGGTTGTCCCTTTCCAGGGTGTACTTGTAAGTATTTATCTCACACTCTTTATCAGGTATCATACAGGTCTCTCATACTCATACAGGTGTCTCATACTCTTTCCCTTTCCAGGGTGTACTTGTAAGTATTTATCTCACACTCTTTATCAGGTATCATACAGGTCTCTCATACTCATACAGGTATCTCATACTCTTTCCCTTTCCAGGGTGTACTTGTAAGTATTTATCTCATACTTTATCAGGTATCATACAGATCTCTCATGCTCATACAGGTGTCTCATACTCTTACCAGGTTGTCCCTTTCCAGGGTGTACTTGTAAGTATTTATCTCACACTCTTTATCAGGTATCATACAGGTCTCTCATACTCATACAGGTGTCTCATACTCTTTCCCTTTCCAGGGTGTACTTGTAAGTATTTATCTCACACTCTTTATCAGGTATCATACAGGTCTCTCATACTCATACAGGTATCTCATACTCTTTCCCTTTCCAGGGTGTACTTGTAAGTATTTATCTCATACTTTATCAGGTATCATACAGATCTCTCATGCTCATACATGTGGCTCATACTCTTTCCCTTTCCAGGGTGTACTTGTAAGTATTTATCTCATACTCTTTATCAGGTATCATACAGGTCTCTCATACTCATACAGGTGTCTCATACTCTTTCCCTTTCCAGGGTGTACTTGTAAGTATTTATCTCACACTCTTTATCAGGTATCATACAGGTCTCTCATACTCATACAGGTGTCTCATACTCTTTCCCTTTCCAGGGTGTACTTGTAAGTATTTATCTCATACTCTTTATCAGGTATCATACAGGTCTCTCATACTCATACAGGTGTCTCATACTCTTTCCCTTTCCAGGGTGTACTTGTAAGTATTTATCTCACACTCTTTATCAGGTATCATACAGGTCTCTCATACTCATACAGGTATCTCATACTCTTTCCCTTTCCAGGGTGTACTTGTAAGTATTTATCTCATACTTTATCAGGTATCATACAGATCTCTCATGCTCATACATGTGGCTCATACTCTTTCCCTTTCCAGGGTGTACTTGTAAGTATTTAACTCATACTCTCATGTAGTACCAGTTCACTGGTAATTCCCTGCTTGTCGTTAAAGGCGGCAAAAAGGGTTGGCGTCAGGAAGGGCATCCGGCCGTAAAACATTGCTTCAAAAAAGGGACCGAAAAACAACAACAACCACAGTTCCCGAAAAAGGCCAATCCCCGCTTGCGGGGAAAAATGGCCTCTAATGGTGGTTTTTTTTTTTTTTTTATACAGGTCTCTCATACTCATACAGGTATCTCATACTCTTTCCCTTTCCAGGGTGTACGACGACCGGGGCCTCCACCTGACCAAGCGTGGTGTTACTATCATGCCAGGTTCGGACAGAAGGCCCGGACATGCCGACCCCCGTGCACCTTCGGCAGGCCGGGAAACGGCCGGGCCTGCGTTCATTACCAGCCATGAGCGCCGGCCACACGGGCAACTTACTGTTCATCACGGATAAAGCGTCCGGACGGCGCTTCCTGTGCGACACCGGCGCCCAACTGAGCGTCATACCCGCCTCTGACCAGGACAGGCAATCCGCGGTTTGCGGCCCCTCCTTGGTTGCGGCCAACGGATCGACCATCCGCACCTTCGGCCCACGCAACGTCACCCTCTGCTTCGGCGGCCAACGCTTTGCTTGGACGTTTGTACCCGCAAACGTGCCCATGGCTCTGCTAGGCGCCGACTTCCTCTGCGCACACGGACTGCTGGTGGACGTCCAACGGCGTCGTTTAATCAACGCCGAAACCTTCAGCTCCCTGGTATGCACATTGAGCAGCTCCGCGCCGACCGAGCTGGCATGCGCCGTTCCGGCGGCGAACGAGTTTGCTCGCCTGCTCACGGAGTTCCCGGCCCTCACGCGGCCGACGTTTTCGGCCGTCGCAGTACGGCATGGGATCGAGCACCACATACCAACCACGGGCCCGCCGGTCTATGCCAGGGCCCGCCGCCTCGACCCAGCGAAGCTCGCCGTGGCGAAGGCCGAATTCGATGCGTTGGAGCACCTCAGCATCGTGCGGCGCTCCGATAGTGCGTGGGCCTCGCCACTGCACATCGTGCCAAAGCTGGGGGGTGGATGGCGCCCGTGTGGCGACTACCGCCGTCTCAATGACGATACCACCCCCGACAGGTACCCGATCCCGCATATCCAAGACTTCTCCGCCCGTCTGGCGGGACGGGTCATTTTTTCGAAAATTGATCTCATACGGGGATATCACCAGGTACCTGTCAGGGCGGCCGACGTCCCTAAAACGGCAGTCATCACGCCGTTCGGCTTATTCGAATTCTTGCGGATGCCGTTTGGTCTCAAGAACGCGGCTCAGGCGTTCCAGCGCTTGATGGACGGCGTGCTGCGTGACCTGCCGTTCCTTTTCCTTTACCTGGACGACATCCTCGTCGCCAGCACGTCCTGGGCCGAGCACCTCCTCCACCTCCGAACAATGTTCGGGCGCCTCAGCAAGCACGGCCTCATCGTCAACCCGGCCAAATGCCACTTCGGCACGACGGCCGTTGATTTTTTGGGCCACCACATCACCAAGAACGGGGCCGTGCCGCTGCCAACCAAGGTCGAGGCCATCACCACGTTCCCGCGTCCCCACACCATAAAGGCCCTGCAGGAATTCCTGGGAATGGTGAATTTTTATCACCGCTTCGTGCCCCGTGCTGCTCAACTCATGCGGCCCCTCTACGAAGCCCTCCGGGGCAAGCCGGCCAAGCACGACATCGTCTGGTCCGCAGCAATGGATGCGGCCTTCCAAAGCTCAAAGCGGGCCCTCGCCGACGCAACACTGCTCGCTCACCCGGTGCTCAACGCTCCCATCGCCCTCACCACGGATGCCTCCGACTACGCGGTGGGCGCCGTACATGAGCAATGGGTGAACGGGGTTTGGCAGCCACTCACTTTTTTCAGCCGGCAGCTCCGGCCGAACGAGCTCAAATACAGCACGTTTGACCGGGAGCTCCTCGGTCTACACCTGGCCGTCCGCCATTTCCGCCACCTCCTGGAGGGCCGACCTTTCACGGCGTTCGTCGACCACAAGCCGTTGGTTTACGCCATGGCCAAGGTCACGGAGCCGTGGTCGGCCCGCCAACAGCGCCACCTCTCCGCCGTGTCGGAGTTTACCACGGACATCCGGCACGTCGCCGGCAAAAACAACGCCGTGGCCGACTGTCTTTCCCGGGCCAGCGCGAACGCGGTCCACCTGGGCGTGGACTTTGCGCTTATGGCGGCGGACCAAACCACCGACACCACGGTGCAAGCCCTCCGGGCAGCGGACACGGGCCTCCGCCTGGCCGACATCCCCTTCGCGGACACTGTCCTGCTCTGCGACGTCTCCCAAGGCCAGCCTCGCCCCATCGTGCCCGTCACCTGGCAACGCCGCATCTTCGCCTCCCTCCACGGCCTTTCCCACCCGGGCCAGAAAGCTTCCCAGAAGCTGGTGTCGGCGCGATTCGTCTGGCACGGCCTTAGTCGGGACGTCCGCGATTGGACCAGCACCTGCACGGCCTGCCAACGGGCCAAGGTCCACCGACACACCCAGGCCCCGCTGGCACCTTTCACCGTGCCCGAACGATGTTTCGACCACTTCAACGTGGATCGGGTGGGCCCCCTCCCCCCATCACGGGGGTTCATACACCTGCTCACCATGGTGGACAGGACCACCAGGTGGCCGGAGGCCATTCCCCTCGTCTCCACCACCACCGCCGACGTGGCGCAGGCTTTCATCGCCACCTGGGTCGCCCGCTTCGGCGCACCGGCGGACATCTCGTCAGACCGCGGACCACAGTTCACCTCCGAGCTGTGGGGCGCGGTCGCCCGCAACCTGGGGGTCAAGCTCCACCGTACTACGGCCTACCACCCCCAAGCAAACGGGTTGTGCGAGCGATTCCACCGCTCCATGAAGGCCGCGCTCATGGCCGGCCTTCAAGACGGCGGTTGGGCCGACCGGCTGCCGTGGGTCCTTTTGGGCCTCCGCACGGCCACCAAGGAGGACCTCCAGGCATCCACCGCCGAGCTTGTCTATGGCCAGGCGCTACGCGTCCCGGGCGAATTCGTGCCCGACGCTACCAGTCCCTGGTCCGCAGCTCACCAGCACTCGGACCTCCAGGAGGCCGCCCGACGGTTTGCCCCCGTGCCAACATCCCACCACGGTGACCCCCAGTCCTACGTCCCCCCAGCACTTCGCACAGCGGAGTATGTTTTTGTGCGTCACGACGCACATCGGGGGCCACTCAGGCCGCCGTACGACGGGCCCTTCCGGGTGCTGCGACGGGATGACAAGTCGTTCGTCATCGACATCGGCGGCAGGTCGGACCGGATTGCGGTGGACTGCCTCAAGCCGGCGCAAGTGGACGTCGACCACCCACCACGGGTGGCCCTTCCGCCGCGGCGAGGCCGCCCCCCGTCCACGGTGCCCCCCACTCGACCACCCACCACCACACCGGACCCCCTCCCACGACCCGCCAGGGGTCGCTTCGGCCGGGTCATCAGGACCCCCCTCAAATTGACCCTGCCGGTGCAAGTCGATTCTGGGGGGACGTGTGTAGCGGCTACCGCTGGGTTTTCACAATCGCCTTGCACCTATCAAGGACGCGGAGCGATCACCATGCCGGGCTCGTCCAGGACGCACGGGCAGGCTCGCCCTCAACTTGCCAGGCCGCAGCCAGGACGCTGGGCCACGCCCCCTCTCGCCTTTCCTGGGCAAACGCTCCGGGATAATATGTATATATATTGCTGCCCGATAAACGGGCTTTTCAGAGTGCCTGAGTGTTTGGTTTGATTAAAGCAACTCGGATGAATTCCAGCTTTTTGTCGCGTCCATTCTTCCGATCGACGTGGGAGCCCCAGCTCCTTCAATAACATATTTAACCTCCTCCAGAAAATGCTTGAAATTCTCAATGAAGTCATTTCCCTGCCTGTAAAGTGCTGACATAGCCGATTATGCTCAGTACGGCAATTGTACCCACACTACACACAGCAGCGTACACTACATCTGAGCTGTCCTGCTTTGTTAGACATAACATATATTGTCCATGTATTCCAATAAACTCGATATTAGACTTATCGAAAGACAAGCTCAGGGTTGAAGACAATTTATGAAAATCGTCAAGATTTATTTACAAGACTCGGGAACATACAAATATTGCATTTGAGTAAAACAATGTACAATAGAGAAAGCAATGATTAATTATACGATCATTTACAATGATGGATGGGCGAGTCGACTGGTTGTGAAACGATCACATTAACATCTACTAACTAATAAATTAGAATGTCATCGCACCACCATCCTGGGTCACACAAGAGCAACTTGACAGATTGCAGGAAATCTACCAACTTCATGTGCTGTTGAACATTGCTGCTGATGATTCTATATTCCTTAATTCATACAAATTTTTCACAAGTTAGAAAAAAAAAAACCTCCTGCAAACATTCGACTGAAATAGGGTAGGTAAGACAGGTTGGAAGATGCGTACACAGCTTGAGCATTATATCTACTGTAGTTTCGGTCACCTGTCTGACATTAGGAGACATCAATGTACCATTACATGAATTACAAGGACAGTGGGAGACAATTAACAAATCTGTGAAACAACCTTAAAGGACATGATGGAGGATTTGATTCTGGGACAAAATCATTACCAAACACAAGAGCTGTAATTATCTATTTGCTATATATGCCAACGTGATGGTAATTTTGAGCCCTGCCTCGCACTTTGTATGGACAGGGAAGAATTTCGCCGCCCCCCCCCCCCCCAACCCCCTCACCCATCCTCCTCCCACACTTACAAAGTGGTCAATTGAACCAAATCTCCCTTATTTAATATCCACTTGCCAGAGTATCTCCTGAAATTAGTAAACCGTCGGCTAAACTGAAAGTACGATTTGTTTTCCGTAATAGAGGAAAATTAAATGTATGTTGAGAATTATATGAACAATAGCTTTCTATGGAAAGAAAATACAAATCATACAAAACCTTGAATAAACTATCTGCAGAGCCTGAAAATGTTAGGGCTATGCCAAATAGCAATAACATTTAAACACGCACAATATAAACAAGAACAAGAAGTAAAAAAAAAAAGGCATAAAATGTCATAGCCCCCGTGTTTTTAGTAATTTTGCTGTTAAAGGCCATTTGTCAGCCATCTTTGGTCTGATTACAAAACAAACTCTTCTGCTTATGTATACCCTCATGTATTGTCTTTGTGCCAAGTTAGAACAAAATCGGTCCATACATGTTGAGAAATGGTTTGGGACACGTATAAGTAACAAAATGGCCGCCAGTCGGCCATCTTGGATCTGATCTCAAAAGAAAAGGATGAGCATATATAAACCATAATTTATTATCTGTGTGCCAAGTTTGAATGACATCGGTAAATGCATGTCCGAGAAATGGTTGAGGACGTATTCAACATCAGATTTTTTTTACAACTAAAATGCCCGCCAGTCAGCCATTTTGGATCTTATCTTGAAAGAAAAGGATGTACATACGTATAACATCATGTATTGTCTTTGTGTCAAGTATGAACAAAATCGGTGCATACATGTCGGAGATATGGTTGCGGATGAACGGACAGACTAGACCCAATGTTATAGCAGCAAAGGGGGGGACCAACTCCATATTAATGCCCATGATTTTGGAATGAGATGTTCGATGTTCGGGTGTCCACATACTTTTGGTCATGTAGTGTGTGTGTATATATATATATATATATATATATATATATATATATATATATATATATATATATATATATATTGTTACGGATCTCGGGGGTCGGCGCTCCCCTTATCAAGGGGGGATTAATCCCCTTGTCCTTTAAGCTGGCCGTCCCGAGTCCTGGAGCTATGACGTCACTTCCGGTCGGCGCTGAATAGGGTGGTAGGCCGAATAGTTCCTATTACCTAATTACCAGCGCCTTCCGGGAAGCGAGGAAATGAGCCCCGCCCGAGCCGCGGCGTTAGTGGACACGCCGAGCGAAGCGAGCTGTGACTCAGGCCGTTAACAATTACTAACCCGATTCTGAGCAGTTCTGAATCATGCCACAGGTACTCAATTGAAAGAAAGGACGGATGCGATCGGATTAGGGAAAACAAAGAAAGAACAAGGTAATTTATTTACAAACCAAAAAGAAGAGGAAAGGAAAGAATGTACAGGAAGAAGAAGAAGAAGCAGGTCACAGGGCAGGCTTAACTACACAGTCTTAACTTACGACCCCAGACAAACATACGCACTCACACGGGGATTGTAGCTGGTAGGGTGGAAGGTCCAGGTGGATGGTCCAGGCGATTGGGGTCCAGGCTCCGGTCCCATGGGCGAAACCCGGCAGGCAGCTTCGCGCGTAGTTGGAACGCGACCGGACCTTACATATGGCGGGGGGGGGGGGGGGGGGGGGGGTGGGGAGGCTCGTGTCCTTCAGCGTACGTAACAAATGGATGGTTGTGCTTAACGCACCCTCTCCAAGTCCTTTCAATGCGTTTGCAATGAGCGCCGCCGTATAGTCCTTTCGCCACTGCCGTGTGCACGTGAGTCCTGTTACAAGAGCGCCGCTGAACAAGTCCTTTATAATGCGCACTCTCCCACCAGTCCTGTTCGCGCGAGTTCCCCGAAAGAAGTTCGTAAAAGGGCTTTGCGCTCGCGCTTATATAACGCGCGCCAAGATCACTCCGCGCTCCACAAAGGCCACGCCCGTCGGTGATCTTACATCAGCCCTGGTTGGCTGGTGGGGGCTTACCGGCCACGCCTTTGACGGCTAGTTGATGGGCCACACCTTGTTCTTGGCGTCCCGCCCCCTACTTCCTCGAGCCTGACCGCACGGTTAATGGCGGCGTTGAGCGAGTGCTAACCAAGGCGCGTAACAGAATTGGGAGAGAGAGGTTGGCAAAATGGACGAAAGGGCCTACTCCTTATTTGATTGATGCAACGCAGATTCAACTATTGGAAACACAGCCTTAACTAACACATAATAATGAAATAACTGGAATTTCTAAGGTGGCCTACGTGTTGCTGTGGCCTAACTAAGGGTGCTACCTTTAACCTTTAATGTCATGGGATATTTACAAGTAATTATTTATTTACAACAAGTGTGGGTTCTAAAACCGCAACAATATATATATATATATATATATATATATATATATATATATATATATTGTTACAGACGTGGCTTAGATGTTATTTTACCGAGCGGTTTTGGGATGACCACGTCTGCACAAGTTACCGATTATACTCGAAGTTGACTAGTCGCGCTATGCTAGGTCAATGAAGGAACAGACACACGGCTGGGTTTCAAATGACACGACTCCAAGGGTTCAGTTCTCAAGACCTCCGGAGGAGATTATATTCGTTACGGAAGGTCAGATTACAGGGACGAGAGGGACAGCAAAGGAAGATAGGCACTTAGACACAACCTTATATTAACCCCAACAGACGACAGGTAAACGGGACAAGGCTGACTCACACGGGGGTTGATGGCAGGAAAGCGGTTGTCGATGGCTCCAGGTGCACCTGGGCTCAGGGCAGGATCGACCCGGTCCGGTCCAGAGATGCGGAAGGTTGCACAGCGCTCGAGGTGGCGTCTTTTCGTCTCAAGCTGGGGGCGCATCTGACGTCACATCCGGCGCGGGGCCGCGTATATCCGGCGGGGAGTGACACGCCCTCGGCTCGTTAGCTCCGCCTCGTGGAATCGGCACGTTGCTTCTCATTGGGTGCGTGCGGGGGGGTTACCGGCTCCGCCCTTGACGAGGAGCTGACAAGGAGCCCCTTTGTGGTAACCCCGTGGAGCGCATGGTCTGGAGCGCGTTGTCTGGAGCGCATTGTCGATGGCGGCTAACCGAGCCGGTGGGAGGACGCACACTCCCCCCCGTGCAGCGCCGTGCCCCTCTGTTGTTGTAGACGGGGAAGAAGATGGGAGGAGGTATGGGAAAGGTCCTAAACTCACTACTGGTGCCATATAATCACATTCTGGTGCAACGAAGAGTCATAATTAATGGAAACGAGGCCTTAACTGACATAGACTAAGAATAACTAGCAAGATGTCCGAAAGTGGTCTACGTGTGGTGCGGTGGACCTGGGCACGACATTTAATGGGGGAAAAAGGGGAAGGTCGGCTCTACTGATTGTTGTTTACAGACAATGGGACTAGGGAATGGGGGATTGGGGATAGTTGGGGAGTATTGGGGAAATAGGGGAATATTTACAAGCGGATATGGAGGCCAAATTCCATATTCGCAACATTGCACCCTTCTCTACCCTCGGGGCGTCCCGACCCGATAAATTTTTACCTACTTTAGTGTGGCACGCAATGTAGTTCCCTCTACTATTAACTCGACCCTGAGTGCGACAGTTTTACAGATATTCACAAATGAGTAAATATGTCCCCCTGCGACGTTGCACCCTTCTCCTCACAGAAACACACCCACAGGATAACCGAATCCGGAAAGAATCCTCAAACTAAACATACAGCCGGTAGGGAGCATTATTTACACAAGACTACGCTGATATTTACACTACGATCCAGGACCTGTTTTTGGAGGAACACATGCAGATGTTATGCATAGAGAGAGCACGCATGCTAGCATCGATACACCAACCCACGAGTGCTCTGTGGCCTACGGCCTTTAATAATGTGCAGAGCACCCCTTCCAAGCATCAAGCACCACCCCATCACACAGTGAGCACCATCCGGTGCACCAATAAAGTGTCTATAAATCACCGGTGGTGTCGCAGCCGGCCGATGTTCTGCCGCTGGTCTTGCCTTCATGTGGTGCACTTGGCCTTCTTATTTCTTTAAAAAATCAAGAAAGGCGCCAACCGCGTCCATTTCTGTGTCGTGGCCTTCAGTGGTGTCAACTAAAAGTGGTTCACCTGCATGGCATAGGTGCCACGTTGACCCATAGGTCCATCCACGGGTGGTGCTTGGCCGCAAAAGAGCTGCGGTCCATGGTGGGTGGCCACAAACATTGCGGTCCATATGGTGTATCGATCCAAGCAGCAAGCAGCGAAAGTGCAGGCCCACAACTGCGAAGCCAGCACCTCTCTCTCCTCTCTCTCTACCCCAAAGCCAGATCCTCGGAGGTGGGAGACAAAAGAAGCAGACAAGTGAGTAAGGTGGTAAGGGCGCAAAAGTGCACGCAATACAAGATGATGCACACTGGGGGCACATGGGAACCAGGTGAGACAGGTACGTTTCTATCGTACGCCCCCCCCCCCCCCACCAGGTAACCTACATGGCCCCTCCCTTACCCCTTACTGTATCCACACAACACAACACTACCCATAAACATCTACTTTACAAATCAACAAACATCCCTACTGTCTTCCCCGTTCCTCCCATAAACCAAATTCGTCTTCTCTCCCTCCTAACCAATCAAATTTGCCATTTTCAACTCTCATCAAAATTTGCCATTTTCAACTCAACATCAAAATTTGCCATTACCAATTCATCATCAGTCCCTCCTAGGGAGGGAGAGATGGAATCACCCCAATGTCTCATCCACGTCGTGATGCGTCTCACAAATCCACAGCAATCTCATTTCCTGCTACAAACCAAGAAAACACAGGTGTGGAGTCATCATCATCACCTCAGGTCAGTGGCTGCGTATGGTGCGACAGGTTCATCAATCCTAACTATCTCCTAAATGACTTTAACAACTTTACACTACCCGGGGTCTTTCTCCGGCCAAACCATTGGCCCTCTTACACTATGGGTTCTAAAAACCAATTCCCATTGGCCAACTGTGGTGCTTTTCAATTTGGGGTCTCACTCCCCCGATTCATCTCCCGGTGCCCTCGCACAATTTCTGGGCTGTGGCGTGTACCTCTCCCAGTGGGTCTACCCACCTGCACACCTCCACCACTGCAGTTTCCACCCGAGCTTACCTAGCTCCTCACCCTAACCTAACTAACTGGGGCAGGCCCTCTGGCGCTCTCCCCACTCGGTGCCCTCTCTGGCACTGGGCTACCCGATCCACACCCGGGATCCTCAGGCACCCACTCACAACTACCGGCTCCCAGAGCCCACCTGCGGCCTCACCTGGCCGACATCCTCACAGTGGTGGAGTGCCCAACCAACTACACACACAAACAGGCTACACGCCCAGCCATTTCCACAACACTAATGCACCCATCCACAACACCATTCTGCAACCGCACCACAAATGCCAATATCCAACCACAATTTACCTGTACCCTCTACCTAACACTTACACTACCCGCCCCGGGTACTCGTGAAAGGGGTCCACTCTTCCCCCATCCACACCTTCGCACCATGCACACCACTCCGTACCACTTACTCCAACTCTCTCCACACACCTGTACTTGCACACCTGTGCTCTCACACCTGGTGCCACCTGCACCCTTCTCTCCCCAAGCGCATTCGCGCTGATCCACACACTCACTACTCATACACTGCTCCACACACCTGTCCAGTTGCACACCTGTGCAATCACACCTGTTCAATTCTCACAAACACGGCATCATCTCAGCTAACTACTCCCTTCTGAAACTTGCGCTTCCCAGTCGTCCCTTTAAACTATTGCGCTCCCACGTCATTATCATCCACACTAATCTACCTGCGTCCCCACTACAGGTATCAGTCACTAACTAAACATAACGTTACCTAAGGTCATCTTCGCTAGATCCCTACAATATAACCTAACCCACCCGGGCTAGTTTTCACTGCCATCACCCCATAAACTATTGCGCATTTGCCCCCCACACATGGGAAGGATGGTGGATTTGCCATCCCACCACATCGGGGGTCTCTCACTACCAATTTTGCACATCAAATTTCCACAAATTAAAAATTTGCCAATCACTGCCCATCATCTGCCAATCACTACTGCCAATCCCTTGCCAATCATCAAATTTTGTTTTTCTCTAATTTTGGGGCCAAAACACTATCCTCATCACCCAGTCGACTCACTAATACCTCTCGGTGCGCCAATTTCCTTGGAAAGCTCGGCTTCGTACAGCCGAGCCATGAACGCGGGTTCTTTTGTGCCAGCGGCTGGATACGTCCCGCATTCGTGGCAGGGATGGGGGCTTACCCGGGCCGAGATCCCACGCACCACCTCGGCGTGGAGCCATCCAATGTCCCGATCTCGACCTGCCGGCACGTCTCAATAGAAAGTGGTCGCCATGACGACCCTTCCTATCGGGCGGCCCGCTCCGTCTAGTGGAGCCCGGACGCGGCCGTTCCACGCGAGGCCCAGCGTGGATCGCGCACGGCAGTTCTTTCGAAACCACCGTGGTTCGGATCCCCGCTGGTTCTCGCGGCACGCGAAGCCCGGCACGCACCGAGGGCCCGATTCGGCTATAAGTCGTTCTAAACTCTACCCCGTCTAACGTCGATGCTTCACCTGGACGCTTACACCCCGCAACCCGTTCCTTGCTCACACATCCAGCCGTGCCCATGCTCCTCGTACCTTTCCTTACACACCCAGGTACACCCATTCCACTCACAGCCTTGGTCACACACCTGACCACCGAACACTTTGGCACACATTCGTTGCTCGCACACCTCACCAATACACCGCTTCGCGCCCCCTCCTCGGTCACCTCCTCTGTGACAATCACAGGTGTGCCCTCATTCGCACACCCAACCACGTGCCTCACCACCAACTCCAGCGTGCATTCCCACTCACGCTCTACCATTCCAGGTGTGCATCCTTCCATCCCAGGTGTACATCCTCGCTCACCTGTCACAACCAACTCACTCTCCTTGTCACTCTCAATACTCTCACCTCCATTCTTGCCAGCGCACTCACCCTTACTCTTGACAGCACACTCTTTCCCCATGCACCTGTCCGTCACACACCTTTCTCGCGCACACTCTCCCGTTACACCCTCTGTAACACTCACCACAGGTGGACACTCTTCCTTACTTCTGACAGCGCACTCTTTCCTCATGCACCTGTCCGTCACACACCTTTCTCGCGCACACTCTCCCGTCACACCCTCTGTAACACTTACCACACCGCGCTTCCATGTGCTCCCTCGCACACGTGCTACGACCGACTCACTCTCGCCAGCACCCTCACTCCTTGGCACACACTTTTTCCTCACACACCCCAGAGTCGGACTTTCTCGCACACCTCCTCTTTCGCACACCAGACCTGTCGCACACTTCACCAGAGGCCTCTCACGAACACCCGGGTCCATCTCGACCCCCAAGCTCCTTAAATCCCCTGGCGCATCATACGCACGACCATATTGGTCACCACTTACACCGGGTCCTCTTCCTCTTCGCTTCTCCTCCATCACCTGCGAATCCCTCATCCGGTTAATGAGCACATCATCACGATCCAAACACAGACTTTGGACCAATTCTTTTATCTCCTCTTTTATCTCTTTCTTATCCCCTCTCCGTCGCTTCTTAATTTCGCTCACCCCTTCTTCCACTTCTTCTAATTTCTGCTTCACCTCTTTTATTCCCCGGTACGTCTCCTCAAGCTCATCCTCTAAGGCTACCTTGACCGTTTCCATGTGCGTCCTCACCTGCCGGTCCTTCGTCTCCATTACCTCTATCACCTCGTCCAACCTCGTTGTCAGTCCCTCACGTACCATCTGACATTCCCTCTTTGTCGCTATCAAGTCGTTTTTTATGTCGTTTTGTGTCGCTTTCAACCCTCCTAATACCGCAGTGTTCCTTTGAACCTGCTCCGTTAGTCCTTTTTGTCCCTCCGTCAGCTGTTCCACCTCCTGCGTCAGGACCTCTATGCCCCCTTGTAACTTTACAGTCCCCTTTCTCACCTCTTTCTCCATGTGCTCCTTACAGTGCCTCACCTCCTCGCGCACTCCTCCGACCTCCTCACTCACACCTCTTCTGATCTCTTCTCCCATCACTTGCATCTCCTGCCCAGATGCCACCCTCATCTGCTCCATTTCCTCCCTGTGAGCATCCAGTTTGGTTTCTACCCCCATTCTGACCCCCTCTATCTGCTGCCCCATTTGGTTAACTTCCCTTTCCGCTTGGTCCCTCATGTCCCTCAATTTGCCTTCCATGGTGTTTTCTAACCCCTCTAACCCTTTTTGCATCCCTTCCATTTGATTCTCTTGAGCGGCCATTCTGTTTTCTACCCCCGTTAACCCCTCCTGTATTTCCCCTAATCTATCGTCTAATTTCCCAAATTTCATGTCTAATCCCTTAAAATTATTGTCTAATCCCTTAAAATTATTGTCTAATCCCTCACTGGTACCCCTCGCTTCGTCCCTCATTACCCCTATTTTGCCCTCCAATCGCTCACCCTGAGCATCCATCCGGTTCCCCATTACCCCCATTTGGTCCTCCAATCGCTCACCCTGAGCATCCATCCGGTTCCCCAACCGCTCACCCAATCGCTCAATTTGGCTCTCCATACTCATCTGTACAGCTGCCTGTAACTGCGCAATGAGGGCCTGCATGTCAATCGGCTGCATGTTAAAGCCCGTTGATACAGCGGCCTCGGCTACCACGCGCTCTTGCGAGGCGCCATTTTGCGCGCCCGCTACTTCGTGCGTGACGGCGCTATTTTGCGAACCTGCCGCCCTCACTGCTTCGCTCTCCTCTTGTCCCTCAATTTGGTCCTGGATCGACCCTACCTCACTCTCCTTTACCGGACCCCAGCTGTCTTGATCCGCCATAGCGCGACTTTCAAAATTCGGTTTTTTTTTTATTTTCGTAAAACAAATTCAAATTTCGCCGTTATAATTTCGCGCGGGAAACGCGCTCCGAATCGATTCTACTTGTTACAAATTTGGGCCTAATAACGCGCGGGAAACGCGCTCCGAATCGATTCTACTTGTTACAAATTTGGGCCTAATAAATTTAGTCCCGGGTTCGAATTCCACTCCTCGACACCAATTGTTACAGACGTGGCTTAGATGTTATTTTACCGAGCGGTTTTGGGATGACCACGTCTGCACAAGTTACCGATTATACTCGAAGTTGACTAGTCGCGCTATGCTAGGTCAATGAAGGAACAGACACACGGCTGGGTTTCAAATGACACGACTCCAAGGGTTCAGTTCTCAAGACCTCCGGAGGAGATTATATTCGTTACGGAAGGTCAGATTACAGGGACGAGAGGGACAGCAAAGGAAGATAGGCACTTAGACACAACCTTATATTAACCCCAACAGACGACAGGTAAACGGGACAAGGCTGACTCACACGGGGGTTGATGGCAGGAAAGCGGTTGTCGATGGCTCCAGGTGCACCTGGGCTCAGGGCAGGATCGACCCGGTCCGGTCCAGAGATGCGGAAGGTTGCACAGCGCTCGAGGTGGCGTCTTTTCGTCTCAAGCTGGGGGCGCATCTGACGTCACATCCGGCGCGGGGCCGCGTATATCCGGCGGGGAGTGACACGCCCTCGGCTCGTTAGCTCCGCCTCGTGGAATCGGCACGTTGCTTCTCATTGGGTGCGTGCGGGGGGGTTACCGGCTCCGCCCTTGACGAGGAGCTGACAAGGAGCCCCTTTGTGGTAACCCCGTGGAGCGCATGGTCTGGAGCGCGTTGTCTGGAGCGCATTGTCGATGGCGGCTAACCGAGCCGGTGGGAGGACGCACACTCCCCCCCACGCAGCGCCGTGCCCCTCTGTTGTTGTAGACGGGGAAGAAGATGGGAGGAGGTATGGGAAAGGTCCTAAACTCACTACTGGTGCCATATAATCACATTCTGGTGCAACGAAGAGTCATAATTAATGGAAACGAGGCCTTAACTGACATAGACTAAGAATAACTAGCAAGATGTCCGAAAGTGGTCTACGTGTGGTGCGGTGGACCTGGGCACGACATTTAATGGGGGAAAAAGGGGAAGGTCGGCTCTACTGATTGTTGTTTACAGACAATGGGACTAGGGAATGGGGGATTGGGGATAGTTGGGGAGTATTGGGGAAATAGGGGAATATTTACAAGCGGATATGGAGGCCAAATTCCATATTCGCAACAATATATATATATATATATATATATATATATATATATATATATATATATATATATATATATATATATATATATAACTGTAAGAAATAGTAGAAACTCCAAAGTACGAGCAGGGCGTCTCATTTGTATTGAATAAATAATCGTTAGATTAAATAAGACGCGGACGTAGCTTCAGGACGTCGATCTTTAATTGTCGACAAGCTTTCGACCAACAAAGGTCTTCTTCTGAGTCTACAAAAACAGCAGGCATGAATATCAAGTATAACCCTTCTGAATAAGGCCCTTCCTCTCCTCCATCAATCAGAAACACTCGGCACCACATTTCCTCAACCTCCACTAACATCATTTCGACGTGGTCGGACACTCAGGGACCTCTTGGTAAAAGCAAAGCACCCACAGCCCCACAACAAAGAAACTAGGATCCCTGGCTTCTATAAATGCACAGCAAACAAATGCATTATTCACAAGCATTTACTAGAAGGAAACAAATTCTGTAGTTCTAGCACTGGACAAAAATTCCCCATCACCTCCTATATGAACTGCAAATCTACATGGGTCATATACCTCATCACTTGCTAAAAGTGCACCAAACAATATGTTGGAAAAACTGAAAATACACTCTACACACGATTTAATAACACCCGGTCAGAAATCAATAACTTCCACACCAGTCAGGGCAAATCTCTACCTTACACGATACACTTTAATCAACCGGATCACTCTATAAATGACATTCAGATCTCTGCTATTGAATCAATCACAAATCGATCACACACCACGATTCTGAAACGTGAGTCCTTTTGGATACACAAACTTCGGACAAAATTCCCTCATGGCATAAATTTTGATGACTAAAGCATGTTCCAACATCAACCCAATCAAATTGTTAACCGTAACCCATTCATTCATTCATTCATTCATTCATCATTCATTCATTCATTCATTCTACCTTTATATATCATTTATATAAATATATAAATATATTATATGAATATAAATGGGATATGAATATATGCTTGTGTGTTTATGTATGTATATCTCTATATTTGTATATGCACGTGCACCCTAACTGTAACGCAAACGGTCACTTCCGTTGAACTTGGGGCTGGTGAGTGAACTTTGGCGTGGCTCTTCCTTCTGTATGCATTTTCTACACACATCACACATCTCACACACATATCACCATACATACTTGACTGATATACATGCCTGCTGTTTTTGTAGACTCAGAAGAAGACCTTTGTTGGTCGAAAGCTTGTCGACAATTAAAGATCGACGTCCTGAAGCTACGTCCACGTCTTATTTAATCTAACGATTATATATATATATATATATATATATATATATATATATATATATATATTGTCGTGCGATTGCTCTCAGTTAACACCGGGAGAGTCACGGAAGGCAGTTGAGCATTACTCCAAGGCGATGATCAAACATACAGATTTTATTATATGCGGAAGGAAGAAAGAGAAGGGGGAGGGATTAAGGGTCTCACCTGTCACGATCGCCAGCAGTTCCCAAACCTGCGAAAAATAAACTCAAACAAAACGTATTTAAATGTACAAAAAGAAACATGTTTATTAAAATGGATGCCCATACCAAGAAAACGCGAAGGTGAACTAAGTTTCTAAATGGGACGTCCCCTACACCAGACTTGAACACAGATGAAGGGAAGAATAACCTGGAAAATAATGGGGTGTGTGTGCACTTAGCTCCGATCACTGGTGGGATCTCATGAGGGTCATCAAAAGTCGTCCGGGGTGCCGGTGACGTTGCGCGCGAAGCGCACGCGTTGGTGGGAACCAGGTCTCTCGTTGCGCCCTTTTGCGCTGCAGCGCTCGTACACTCGCCCACGCGCCACCTCTCCCGTCAACTGCAGCTCTCAATACCAAACGTCAGACAAACAGGGGAACGAGGAGATGATGCCAGCACACAACCGCTTGCGTCAAGGTCCAGGACGTCAAGACAGGAGAGTAGAATCGTCAGCGCACAGCCGTCCACCGTTACCCAGAACGCGAGCAGGTCAAATGGATCAGGAGAACAAGAAGGTGCGAGAACAAGAAGGGCCAAGAGCAAGAGGGAGAAGGGGAAGAATTTTTGCCAGACGCGGCTCCTCGGGGCATGTCCTCAGCCTGCCTGAGCTATGTGTACCTGCCAAGTCGGGGTTGTCAGCCCTAGTGCTTGATGCCTGGCTTCCGGTTGGTTTTTATTGTTATTTAGTGCAATTTAATGGGCACTTCCTGCGCTACATGTCTAATGCGCTGCCATAAGGGACAAAGTATAGATCACAGAGGTATGATGAACAAGGTATAATTTACCCTTATTCCCTAAGCTAGTTAACATGCCCCATTCCTCGTAATAGGGAACAGATATTCACTTATCCGACATCCGGGCTTAAACAAGTACTTATTACATCAAGGTTCTCCTTCTTCACGACAATCGGAGCAGGCTACCTATACAAATATACCTGGTCTAAAGGCATCACTACCCCACCGACATAACAATATATATATATATATATATATATATATATATATATATACTGTATATATATATATATATACAGTCACGTGAAAAAGTAAGTACACCCCATGTAAAGTTTTGACTTTTTCAACATATTTCAACATACAGCTATTTGATCTTAATTTCAACAATATTGACAGACAAAGGTGATATAATATAACAAATATCATGAAACACTTACATTTTGTAGTCCATTGTATAATTTAAATAAACATAAATGCAAATTTCGCATGTGGAAAAAGTAAGTACACCCCTACATTTATCACCACTTCAAATACCTAAAATTAGAATCAGGTTCACCAGCTCAGGTGCAAATGATTAGAACATCGTTAGAGAGGATCTTGGAGGAACCTGTCTTATTTAAACCTCAGACATTTGGTTTGGTTTGCTCTTTGTTGTTGAAGTGTGCGGCGTCACCATGCCTAGATCAAAAGAGCTCTCTGACGCCTTCAGAAAGAAGGTTATAGATGCCTACGAGTCTGGGAAGGGATTTAAAAAGATCTCCAAACAATTTGAAATCAATCATTCGACTGTCCGGAAGATAATCTACAAGTGGAGAAGATTCCAAACAACTGCCAACTTGTTCAGGCCAGGCCGCCCCAGCATGTTCAGCCCGAGAGCAGACCGCAAGATGCTGAAAGAAGTCTCTAAGAACCCCAGAATGGCATCACGGGACCTACAGGTAGCTCTTGCCAATGTTGATGTCAAAGTGCACGAGTCTACCATTACAAATAGGCTGCACAAATTTTATCTACATGGGTGGTGTGCCAGGAAGAAACCTTTGCTGTCCAGAAAGAACATCAGAGCAAGACTAAAGTTTGCCAATGAACACCTAGGCAAAGACCAGCACTTCTGGAACAACGTGCTCTCGACAGATGAGTCAAAGGTAGAGCTATGTGGCCACAGTACCAGAAGACATGTTTGGCGAAAACCAAAGACAGCATTTGACCACAAGACCCTGATACCAACTGTAAAGCATGGTGGTGGAAATATTATGGTTTGGGGCAGCTTTGCTGCATCAAGGCCTGGACAGCTCACAATCATAGAATCCACTATGAATTCTTCATTGTACCAGAGGGTGCTTGAGGATAATGTGAGGCCATCTGTCAGAAAGTTGAAGCTCAACCGAAGGTGGACCTTGCAACATGACAACGACCCTAAACATACCAGTAAATCCACCAAGGAATGGCTGAAAAGAAAGAAATGGAGGGTTCTGGAATGGCCAAGTCAAAGCCCGGATCTAATCCCATCGAGATGTTGTGGGGGGATTTGAAACGAGCTGTGCATGCAAGAAACCCCTCAAACATCGCACAGCCGAAAGAATTCTGCATGGAGGAGTGGGCAAAAATTTCTCCCAGTCGATGTCAGAGACTGGTCGACAGTTATAAGAAACGCCTACTTGAGGTTGTTTCTGCCAAAGGGGGCAATACCACCTATTAGAGCCAAGGGTGTACTTACTTTTTCCACATGCGAAATTTGCATTTATGTTTATTTAAATTATACAATGGACTACAAAATGTAAATGTTTCATGATATTTGTTATATTATATCACCTTTATCTATCAATATTGTTGAAATGAAGATGAAATAGCTGTAGGTTGAAATATGTTGAAAAAGTCAAAACTTTACATGGGGTGTACTTACTTTTTCACGTGACTGTATATATATATGTATATATATATATATATTGTTGCGGATCTCCCGCCAACCTTCTCCCCTTACCAAGGGGGGATTAGTCCCCTTGTCTTTGACGGACCTGGCGCGACCCGGGACCTATTACGTCCCTTCCGGACAGCGCTAAATAGGGTTTCAGGACCAAATTCGCTGTTACCTAAGTACTAGTGCTGTCCTGGAAGCGAGGAAATAAGCCCCGCACGAACCACGTGTGTTGGTGATACGCCGAGCGGTTGCGTACACGTGATCCGCGCCGTTATTACTTACTAGACCCCGATTCAAGCGGTTCTATTCGTACCACGCTTAGTCAATGGCGAAATCACAAAGACGATCGAATTGGAAGGAAGGAAGAACATGGTTTAATTACTATCACACGTATGTACAGTACAGGATGAAGAGACACAGAGCAGCTTATACAGTCTTATTCTTAATACCCAGGACAAACGGGCCCGTCTCACACACACACACTCACACGGGGATTGCCGATGGGCAGGTTGATGTTCACCAGCACGTCCAGGGATGGCTCCCGTGCAGCTCTCTCCGGCCCCCGGCACGTCCCTTGGAGATGGAAGTAGGTGAAACCAGGAGCTCGCCGTGTGTCGCCTGAACGGAGCGAGTTATCACGGCCCGAACGGTAGGGAGCGGACTTTGGCGTGACTGGCGGTTATTCACTTGCGGCTATGGCCGCGCTTACTCGCGTGGCTGAAAAGCACTATATGCGTTACCAGCGCGTCTGGCTGCGCCCACGTACTTGTACGGTTCAACGCCTCTTCTTCTATCTCCTGGCGCGCATGTTCTAATGCGAGGTCAAAGTTCAACAACGGCGAGTGATGCACGTTCATCTCTCTCTCTCTCTTCACGTCCTTTGCCACTGCCGTATGCACGCGAGTCCTCTTATCAAGCTCCCTCTCTGCAAGTCCTTCAAGTCCTCCAAGTCCTTTTGAGGGCTTTTCACAGTGGGTTATATAGGCACACCCCGCGAACCTTCTGGAACTCACCAGACGCACTTCACCATGCCCTCTCACGCCATCCCGCTTGAGCTCTGATTGGCTGGTGGCTCTTACCGTCATCGCCTCTGCCGCTCCCGACCTCAACGCCGCCCCCACCATTTTAGGCCTACCTCGTGTTACTCGACTAGTGGTCAGCCAAATGGGGCGCGGGATGGATTACGCCCATAGAGGTAGAATTGGAGGGTGGACGCAAAATGAATGTAGGGCCTACTCTCCTGTCTTTACACAACGCAGGTACTAAGAGGGGAAATGGCCTATTCTTACACATACTAAGACATAACTACACTACAAATGGGCCTAGATGTTGCTCGTGTGACTAACTATGGGGGGGGGGGGGCAAACCTTTAGCTTTTAATGACTTCAATGTGCAAATCTCAAAACCGCAGCACTATATAAATATATATATATTGTTACGGACACGACTTATTAGGATGTTATGAAGGGCCGAGCGGAATGGCCGCCGTGTTCGCACAGTTTACCCGATTCCACTCGAACGTTGACTAAGTCGCGCTATGCTAAATCAATGAAGGAAAAGGACACAACGGCTGGGATTAAGGCAACGACACAAGGGGTACAGTTCTCAAGACCTCCGGAGGAGGATATAATATTGGTTATGCAGAACGGTTAGATTACACGGCAAGAGGTACAGCACAGAAAGATAAGCACTTAGACACAGTCTTATCTTAATCCCGACAGACCACAGACAAACGGGACAAGACTGACTCACACGGGGATTGATGGCAGGGGAGGGCAGGCAGTCGATAGCTCAAGGTGCACCTTGGCTCAGGGGCAGAATCGACCCGGTCCGGTCCAGAGAGGCGGGGAGGTATTTCTCAGCGCTGGAGGTGGCGTCCGTTTCTCTTCAAGCTGAGGCGCATCTGACGTCACCTCCGTCTTCCTGCGCATGTCCAGCGGGGAGTGACACGCCCACGGCTCGTTAGCTCCGCCCCAGATGGAATCGGTCCGCCGCTTCTTATTGGGTGCGGGGGGTTACCGGGCTCCACCCTTGACGAGGAGCTGACAGTGAGCCCCTGCGTGGTAACCCCGTCGGAGCACATGCTCAATGGCGGCTAACCAAGCCGGAGTGAGGACGCACACTCCCCGCGCCGCCGCCGCCCCGCCGCCGCTGTTGTTGTTGTTCCATGAGGAAGAGATGCGGGGAGGTATTGGGAGGTCCTAAACTTACTAATGGTGCCATACAATCACATTCTGGTGCAACGAAGAGTCAGAATTAATGGAAACGAGTCCTTAACTGACATAGACTAAGAATAACTAGCAAGATGTCCTATAGTTGTCTACGTGAGATGCGGTGAACCTGGGCACGACATTTAATGGGGGAAAAAGGGGAAGGTCGGGGCTACAGAGTGTTGTTTACAGACAATGGGACTAGGGAATGGGGGATTGGGGATAGTTGGGGAGTATTGGGGAAATAGGGGAATATTTACAAGCGGATATGGATGGAGGCCAAATCCCATATCCGCAACAATATATTAGCCTCTGTTCACTGAACTCCATCATCCTTGCTACTGAAGGTATCATACAATCATCTCGGATGGTCTTCATGGTTTGTTTGGTTCAATATCAATTACGAATCAGACGTTTTGAGGTGATTTATTATTTCCCCAAAGTTAAAGTTTAAAGGAAAATGTAAATTAAAATGTTTTTTCTCTCCACATTTTCTTCAGCCTTCCACTTTGCAATACAGGCTTAACCATGGAATCTTGAACATTCCTCACGAAGGGTGAATATCATTCAGGACGAGCAATCTCCAAATACCAGAAATTTATATTTTGGGTTGGAAAGATTGCCTGGAGGTATGCACACTCACCTCTGAGCTGACTGGTCTGGATTTGAATGTCGGCCCCACAATAATCTGTCACCTTGGCCTTTCACATACAGCATGATTCATCAATAGGTGTGCCGTTCCTCGGATAGACGTTAAACTGGCGTCTCATCTGCCGACATTAGTCGGTGGACATTCAAGATCCCACGGTGTCGTTGAAGAGTAGTCAAGTTATTGCTGGTAAGCTGAACAAATTCCTGCCCTGACTTTCTGTGTCAGAATTGCGACCCGTCCAGGATTGTAAACAAAGCAAGGAAGAGAACAAACTCGATCGATCTTCTCAAGCTCTCTTTTTTCACTCACAATTGTTATCTTTTCTAATTCTCTACTCTCTTGATTTTGCACGCATCTGGCGTGGATGGTGTTCCTCCATTTTTGGCCTTCACTTTCCTTCTTCACACACACATTGATGCTTGGCTTACCTGTGAAACAACAGGACAACAACAACACCCATAGCTGGTTCAAGATTCAAACCCAGGCTGGACAACTCAAAGGTGAGCATGCATACCTCTCGGCCATCCTGGCAGTGTGGGAATGGTAAGGATAATACATATATATGGACTGCACTCACACATGATATACAAGGGACACTCTTGGAGGATGTGACACAGGCGTAGGATGTTAGGGGTAGTTGTGTATTTTGTTGTAGGGGATTGTATTAGCAGCCAGCACATGCTGAACGGCTAAAGGTAACGCTCCTCGGGGTTCAGGTTGTTATTAGCAGGGGTATAAATTAGAAAGCCAAAAAGGTAGTGTTAACACTGTACAGGAACATTGTGAAGCCTGACGTATAACATTACGTCCACATTTGGTCACCATATCTGAGGAAGGACATGGTTGCCATAAAGAAGGTTCAATGCAGAGACTGTGATTTAATCCGAAAACTACCTACCTGGACTCGGCTATGACAACTGACAAGTTGAAGGAGACACAACTTTATAGATTAGAAAGGATGTGATTACGTCGGGTTTCATAGAGAGGTTTAAGGTAATAAAGCGTGGAGACAAAATAAATTCAAAATATTTTTTTCCTGCAGAATGCAGGAGTAGAGGCCACACGAATTGAGGAAGAAGAGCAGAGTGAGGAAGGTAGTAAGGCAGGTGACCTTCACTCGGAGAGTAGTTAATGCATGGAATGGTGTACCTGGAAATATGGTGGCAGCAGAATCAGTCGGTACGTTTAAAATGGAATTACACAGGACGATAAAATCATTGAGGATGGAACTGGGAGGGATTTTCGGTTTGGATGGGTGATTAGAAAGGATCTCATCATAAACTGAATGTGTTGTCGATCTTGATGCCGATTCGTCGCCTGACAACCCACACCACCCACCCCTCCCACACCCCTCCAAAAAAAACAAAAACAAAAGTAACACCTTGGTGTTATTATTCCATTTCCTTGTCCACAGTTCTCCTCCTCACTTCGGTTTCCAAATGAGATGAAGTAGATAAACTGATAGGTTGAATTAATATGGTGTAAAGTTCCTTGTGCAAGTCTGGTGTTGGCTTAACGGTTAAGGTGGCTTAAGATCTGCAAGGTCTTCACTTCAAGCCCCTGTCAGCCGTTGAATTAACACCAGGTGGGTTGAATCAACCCGTCATCCTTCCGATGTTAGCAAAATGAGTACCAGCTTACTGGGAAGAATGAGCCATTCGAGTATCCTGCACTTTGGGAGTGACGACCCATCCAGGATTGTGCCCAAGAAACTGCTTCGGCAGCCATATGCATATCTGAAGATGCGAAACGAATAGTCTTCTTCTTCTTCTTCTCATATCCTTGTGCGTATAATTTCTGAAATTCTGTGGGCAGGATTTGTTTTGTAATACTCGTGTGTCAAACAACATTGTTTAGCCGAGTGATTGTGAACTTAAGCAAAGCCACCGCCAGGTAAGTCCTACTGATTATTAGGACTTGTTTCCTGCATTAAATAGAAACAATAGGAAAAAATATTGGGTAACTTTAATCGAACTGACGTCCTGGAGTTTTTTTTCTTGGCAGAACATTCCATGTAGAGACGCGTTGTCATGAGGACGGTAAAGATCCCACGATATCTTTGGAGCGCAGTTGGCTTCCTGACCTGCATAACATGGTGCATTCTTCGACACAAAGCAACGGCATTGTGACGTCATAGTTGGACTAAGTGGGGGGAACAAGGTAATGAAACGCGGTTGCCCGCAAGGTAATGCTTTCACCAGGTTTGTAGGATATCTCTGAGCCATCTTGATTAGCCGGTGCATTCACTCATGTGTGCAAAAAGGCGATAATGCCTTGGGCCTGCGAAAGGTGGTCGCGGACACTGCGAGCAGAGCCCGGAGAGACCCCGCATGCTCTCCCATTGGAAGAGAGGTGTCAATTACTTTGGGGCTTTACCCCCGTGGCGTCATGTTTGCATTTCCCAGAGACTGATAGTTTCTGATCATGTAATGAAGACCCTGATTAATAAAGAAAATCCTTCGGTGGTGATGGGTGACATTGCAGACATATGTGATTTTAATTGGGAGCAGAAAATATTTCAGAATAATTTAATCGCCGGGTGTAGATGGGATTTAACATTTACGCTTTCGTTCATTCCAAGTTAATTTTGCAAATAATTGCACATCGCTCCTTTCCCATTCCATCTCTAGATGCTGCATGAAGGGAGTACCCAGTTTTCATTCCATTTGTTTTCTTGTTACCTTCGCCACCAAAGGTGGATGGAGGTTATGTTTTCACCACTGTCTGTCTGTCTGTTTGTCTGTTTGTCAACAAGATATCTCAAAAAGTTGTGGACGGATTCGGACGAAATTTGGCAGTGATGTAGCGTATGTGGCAAGGACGAAATGATTAGATTTTGGTGAAGATCCACATTCGGATTCGGATCCGGCTACTAGAATATTTAAGTGATTCTTCACCATTGCGAGATAGGGCCAAAAATATATATAGCCGGATATCTCAAAAAGTTGTGCACGGATTCGGACGAAACTTGGTGGATAGATTTGGGGTTTGACAAGACCGAATCGATTAGATTTTGGTAAAGATCTGAATATGGATTCGGATGTAAGAATTATTTGATTTTCAAGTGATTCCTCACCATTGAGTAAAACCACTGTTTAGAGGCCATTTTTCCCCGCAAGCGGGGGTTGGCCTTTTTCGGGCACCGTGGTTGTTGTTGTTTTTTGGTCCCCTTTTTGAAGCAATGTTTTACGGCCGGATGCCCTTCCTGCCGCCAACCCTTTTTGTCGCCTTTTTACGACAGTGAACTGGTACTCAATTAGCCGACCTCGGAAGGATGACAGGCTGAGTCAACCCCCCTGGCGTTAATTCAGCAATCGACCGGGATTCAAACTCAGGATCCTAGGATCCTAAGCTGGCACCCTAGCCGCTAGCCCAACAACACCAGGCAACACTCAACTCACCATTGAGTGATCGGGCGAAAAGCGATGCATAGCAGGATATCTCAAAAAGTTGTGGACAGTTATGACAAAGCTTGGTGGACAAGTTGGTTAGGCGTCAAGAACAAGCCGATTCGATTTTGGTTCAGGTCCGAATCCAGATTCGGCCTATCAGTGGGATAGAAACCATAAACTGTTCAGCCTGGCAGAGGTATGCTCTCTACCGAGTGCGCTTCTATTTTCCTTGTTTGTTTGTTTGTCCGGGGGATATCTCAGTCATCCTTTGAGCTCGGAAGCTGAAATTTGGGCACAATAGTGAACACGTCCTTTGGGGAAAATGGTATTTTTACTTTTGGATTAACGACTTAATTGATTAATTACTTAATTATTATCGATTAATTAAGCACTTATTTATTTCCTTTCTCATCTGGGCAATATCTGAGGCACATTTTGAGCTAGGAAGCTGATATTTGGACACGATAATGACCAAGTGATGTCGCTATAAAGGGTATTTTTGATTTATTGATTAATCGATTGATTATTTATTGATTGATCAATTGATTAACTACTTAGGCGTGTTATCGCTAAGTAGTAGGCGTTCTATCGCCGGCACCCTGAAAAATTCCAAATTCTCCCCTTAACTTTCGTCGAACGTTTGGTCTGGCCAACCCCAACTGACCCCACAATAACGTGTGCATAATTGTCGCCATTGCAGAAGGTCGTGCAGTTTCTGCGTCAATGCGCCATTTCTCTCTTGCTCCAGGGTGAACGCTCTTTCAAAATGGTCTGAAGGTTCAAGGGCAGCTCGTATGTATTCCCACAATGGCAGGGCATGCTCCTCCGTTGTCGGTCGTTCTTAGAGTACAAGGTCTCATCACGGCCGATTGATCGAAGGATTCGCACAAGACAATCGTTACATCCTTCGGCCGCATTCACCTGGCTGATCAGATGAGGAACCCATTTTGGAACATGCGCTCCTGACGAACAACGTGGAGCAGAAATCGACAAACATATAATTACACTTGCTTGGATTTGATGTGTATCGGACCCTGACTGTAGTCTGTAATGGAGTGTCTTTAACCCTTCCAGCTCGAATGATGCGGTTATTCATGGGGCAAAAAAACCACGAGATTCTCACCTTTGCCCTTCCCAACCAAAGCTGCTCCATATGCAAATTTGGTGAAGAACTTGACACTGATAGCTCGGCGTCTAGATTATTTGGGCGTAAATAATCCTGCAAACATAATTTGCATAAAGAGTATGAGAATAATTGAGCAATTTGCCATGTTTACAGCTCCTTCAGTTGAAAGGAACGGAGGGAATTGGAATACAGTACCAAGGGAAAAGAGGGGCAACGACGGATGGGAAATGTAGGATTCCATCATTTTTGTGTACGTAATATGTATATGGTACACGTGCTTTGTGCAAATGTAATATAAGGCGGTTTAGTGCATGGTAATAATATACTGAAACGCAATGTAGAGGTATTATCTTACAAAGACTTAGCAAAATGTGCAGCGGGGTGACTAAACGTTTTGAAGAGTGAAGCAAATGGTCTGTGTGACGTCATACTTGGCAAAATGGCGGGAGTCATGATTGTCAATTTGGTCTGATTAATATGCATTGTCAAATTTCTGGTGAAATCACCACCTCGCATTCCCCACCACCTTGCTTACAATAAACCACATGCTGCTACTTCTACTACTTATCACTTGGCAAAATTTTTTGGACAAATATGTTGGTCAATCCGGTTTGTGTGTTTGTCTGTCCGCTCACTTATACTTGCTTACAAGTCAACATTTTAAACTTATCTTCACAAAACTTCACCAAACGGTAGAGTTGGTGGTCCGACAGAATCCTATTTTTTTTGAGGTCAAAAGGTCAGCATAGGTCAACCACTTTTTTCAAATGTCTAAATCCTCAATTTTCATCAGATTGACTTGAAATTTGAATAGGATTTTCATATCAGAAAACTGAATTCAACCAACAACTATTTTTGAGGTCATCATAGGTCACAAGATCAACATAGGCCAAAGGTCAACCACTTTTTTCGAATTTCTAAAATCCTCAATTTTCATCCAATTGACTTGAAATTTGAATAGGATTTTCATGTCAGTTACCTGACTTCAACGACAAATTTATATTTGAGGTCAGCATAGGCCAAAAGGTCAACATAGGCCGAATTTCTAAAATTGTCAATTTTCATCCAATTGACTTGAAATTTGAATAGGATTTTCATGTCAGTTACCTGACTTCAACGACAAATTTATATTTGAGGTCAGCATAGGCCAAAAGGTCAACATAGGCCGAATTTCTAAGATTGTCAATTTTCATCCGATTGACTTGAAATTTTAAGAGGATTTGCAAATCAGGTCACTGAATTCAACCACCAGCTATTTTTGAGGTCAAAAGGATGCTCTACCGAGTGCCATTCTACTTTGTTCTATTTTTCCAAGTGTCGCTCTATGAATAATTTTTCATTTATTTATATTATTATTTATTATTCTAGTATTTATTACTACTACGACTACTACTCTTATTACCTCCGCCACCAAAGGTGGATGGAGGTTATGTTTTCACCCTGTCTGTTTGTCCGTTTGTGAACAAAAATATCTCAAAAGGTTGTTGACGGATTCGAACGAAATTAGGCAGAGATGTAGCGTATGTGACAAGGACGAAATGATTAGATTTTGGTGAAGATCCGGATTCGGATCGGGCAGGTACAATTTTTTTTAGTGATTCTCCATCATTGGGATATAGGGCCAAAAACGATACATAGCAGGATATCTCAAAAAGTTGTGGATGGATTTGGACGAAACTTTGTGGACCGGTTGGGTGCCTGACAAGGACGATTTGATTCGATTTTGGTGAAGATCTGAATATGGATTCGGATATGAGAATTATTTAATTCCTTAAGTGATTCTTCACCATTGGGAGATCGGGCCAAAAACTAGACATGGCAGGATATCTCAAAAAGTTATGGATGGATTTGGACGAAACTTGTTGGACAGGTTGTGTGTGTGACAAGGAAGAATCGATTCAATGTTGGTGAAAATCCGGTTCCGGATCCAGCTAGTAGAAAATTTTAAGTGATTCTTTACAATTGAGTGATGTGGCCAACCAGGCGGAGGTACGCTCTCCACTGAGTGCCGTTCTAGTTACTACTACTTTTAACGACCTCATTTATTTCCGCCTTATTTTGTGCTGTCGATCAGGAAACTTTTTTGATCCAAGTCTTTCACAAACCAGCTGGTTCGGCCTGTCGTTGGACTGAAGATGGACGGAATTTGTAATTTGTTCAGGGTGCCGGCGATAACTCACCTACTCATCGCAAAAGACCCTGAGAAATTTAATGTACAAAACCAAACAGGGCTGGGCGACAAACCAATGATGGACCACAACCTGTGCTGGCAGACGAGTCTCCCTGTTTAACGTCCATCCGAGGGGTCGCCACACACATATTGATGAATCACCCTTTCTGTGAAACACCGGGATGACACTTTATACTTGGATCGGGATTCGAATCCAGGCTAGACAGCTCAAAGGTGAGTGTGCATCAGCGCATACCTCTAACTCTAAGCTATCCTGCCAGCCCATAAGTACATCCTACAATTATCTATATGTTGACAATAATTATGTGTTGACAATTATCTTTATTATCAAATGGAAGACCAAATACTGCATTGAAGTCATTAGAAGGAACCCGAATAAGCAAAGATCTCACTTTTGGGTCTCACTATCTGCCATGATCTTTCCTGGGAAAACCACATTTCCAAGCTGGCCTCCAAAGCCAGTCGCCGACTGGGCATCCTCCGTCGTGCGAAGTCCTTCCTTGTCACACCTGAGCTCTTCACCACATACAAGGCTTTCATCCGCAGCTCAATGGAATACTGCTCTCACCTCTGGTCTGGTGCTCCTGCCTCACACCTAGCCCGTCTTCACGCTGTTGAAACCAAAGCGTTCAGAATCATTGGAATCTCCCGCGATGACGCTATCTCCGAGGGCCTTTCACTTAATCACCGCAGGCAGGTTGGTGGTCTTTCCGTCTTCTACCGACTCCTCTCTGGCCTTGCTCCCCCAGCTCTCTCTGGGCTCTGTCCCCCAAATATTCCTGCAGGTCGCACAAGATCTGCCTGCAATTCTCTTATGGTTAAACTGTCAAAATCAAGACTCTCTGCTCACCTTCACTCCTTCATTCCTCTTTTCTCCCGCCTCTGGAACAAACTCCCTCACTCTCTTCAATCCCACTCCTCCCTCCAGGTCTTTAAAACGGCTGTTCACCACCATCTCTTATCTTCCCCAATCCAAAACCTTGATCTTTTCTACCCCTGCTAATTTCACCCCAAATCCACTTTTTTGAGGTGACTTTTGTCTTCTTTCCTGGAAGTCCTTGGTGTCCTTTCGTTTTATACCTATCCTGCCTCCCCCCAGGCCCTCTCCCTCCCACACATCTCCCGATGTCCCTGCTCTCAAATGTTGTGTTTGTGTGCTTCCTCCCCTTCTCTCCCCATCTTGTCGACCGCTCCCCTTTTTATATACTTTGTTTGCTTGTTTGTTTGATTTGTTTGTTTGATAAATGTTAGCTCTTTCGCGAGCCTCGACTCTGTATACAAAAAAAGAAAAAGAAAAAAAAAAAGAGCAAAGATGGAGTCATCAGGAGAAACCTGGATAGGATGTGGGTTTCTACTCTACTATCCTCAAAGTGAGCCTTACAGAATAAAAACTCTGCAAGAATTCACTTCTCCTAGTCAGATAGATAAATAAACAAACAAGAAATGTGTCATATAGTACGATACTTGCGAAATCCTTAAAATAACTTGTTGACCTTTGTCCTATGTTGGCCTTTGACCGATGTTGACCTCAATAATAATTGTTGGTTGTATGCAGTGACCTGACATGCAAATCCTCTTCAAATTTCAAGTCAATTGGATTAAAATTGGCAATTTTAGCATTTTTTTGTTTTTTGTTTTTTGTACACTGAATCGAGGCTCGTGAAAGAGCTAACATTTATTTCGCAAACAAATCAACCAGAAAAACAAAATATATAAAAAGAGGGAGCGGAAGACAAGATGGGGAGAGAAGGGGAAGCACACAAACATAACCTTCGAGAGCAGGGAGGTGTGTGGGAGGGAGAAGGCTTGGGGGGAGGAGGCGTGGGAAGGGGGAGGGGGGGGGGGTGGGAGAAGTATAAAACACAAGGACACCAAGGACTTCCAGGACAGAAGTTGGTATTTCAAAAAAGTGGATTTGGGGTGAAATTAGCAGGGGTAGAAAAGATCAAGGTTTTGGATGGGGGAAGATAAGAGATGGTGGTGAACAGCTGTTTTAAAGACCTGAAGGGTGGAGTGGGATTGAAGAGAGTGAGGGAGTTTGTTCCAGAGGCGGGAGAAAAGAGGAATGAAGGAGTGAAGGTGAGCAGAGAGTCTTGATTTTGGCAGTTTAACCATAAGAGGGTTGCAGGCAGATCTTGTGTGACCAATTTCGTGTATGTTGACATTTTGACCTTTGGACCTCAAGAATAATTGGTGGTTGAATTGAGTGACCTGATATGCGAATCCTGTTCAAACTTCAAGTCAATCAGATGAAAATTTACAATTTTAGAAATTTGGCCGATGTTGACCGTTTGGCCGATGTTAACCTCAAATATAATTCGTAGTTAAATTCGCAGACCTGATGTTCAAATCTTCTTCAAATTTGATGTCAATCGGATGAAAAGTTATGATTTTATAAATTCGACAAGGATGTTGACCTTTGGCCTATGTTGACATTTTGACCTAAAAATCAATAGGCTTCTTCCTTATGACTAACTGTATCATTTCGTGAAGTTTTGTGAAAATCGGTTTAAAATTGTGATCTGTAGGCGATTGACTTACAGACAGATAGATAAACAAGAAAGACGTGCAAAGAACGATACTTGGAAAATCCACCCTTGCCCTCCGCCCTCCCCTCATAAAAAAGTTGCCATGGACACATTTTGGAAAATTGTCCATGTCATTAAGATTAAAATTGATCTTGATCAAAGCTCGGGTCAGTCGGATGAAAATTGATTATTTTTCAGATGAAAAGTGATGGTTTTAGAAGTTTGACCTTGAGTTAACCTTTTGACCTCAACAATACTCGGTTTCCCTATTTAGTGACTCAATATGCAATTGTTGTTCAATTTTCAAGTCAATCAGATGAAAAATGGCAATTTTTGAAATTTGACCTCAAGATGACCTTTGACCTCAAAATCAATAAGCTTCTTGCTTATGACCAACTCTACCATTTTGTGAGGTTTCGTGAAGATCGGTTTAAAATTGTGACCTGCAGGCGATTGGCAAACAGACAGAATCACACACACGACCAAACCAATATACTTGAAAAATCTTCGATTTCCGCAATAAATAAATAAAGAAAAATCAATAATTAGAACTAACCCTAACCTATACTGGAGGTATTGCTGATTTCTACTCTACATTCTGATCCCGATACCTTTACTCACATCTTAATTATAATCTCCACCTGATTGATGGAGCGTGAGATTTCCTCGCATGTTGTGTTTCGTTGGTGTACATATTATGTAGATCTCACAGCATAAGATTATCTGCATATACAGTAACTCAAAGCTCGCTGTTTGGTCGATTGGTGATTTCTTTCTCCACTGGATGGTATGGGTTCGATTCCCGTGATTCCCGTGGCTGCTCACCCTCACCAACCCCAATTTGTACAAGCCCTTGAAGCATTGTGATCAAGTGTGCCAAACACCCCTGACACAAGTCGAGGTCTTCATTATATGCAGTGCACTGGAATTGGCTGCTTCGCAGCATCAGGAGGCTCTATATAATTAATAAGAAAGTGTATTTTTTTTTTTTTTTTGCATGTACGCCTCATTAGACTACTTTTTCCATGTATTGGACAATTGTGAGTATTGTCTCGAGAGCATTTTGAATCCCCCCCCCCCCCCCCCCCTCGTACTTCGGGCCTTAAGATGGAAGTCATTTGTAGGTACCATGATGATGTCAGACTACCTTTGCACGCCTCTTTCTAAATTAATTTTTTGAATCGGTCTTTTATTATATATTTTGTGTGTTATGTATGTATGCATGCATGTATGTAGGTATGTATGTATGTACATATGGCCATGGTATGCCAGCAGGAAAGAGTGGGGGGGAAAAGGTTGGGCGTCGGAGGTGTGGTTTGAGCAGAATCATGTCACCGCGGGAAGCATGGACAGGAACATAAAAATTTCATGACGTTCTGTGCAAAACTGCACGTTGCCTTGCCAATTAGAGTCACTGCGGGCGCAACATTTTCGGTCCCCATATCAGGATTGGGAAATATAGGCAAACACGACGGGAGTTGTTGATTGATGAAAAACAGGATGGTGTATTTGCTGCTGGAGGATTTTGTTTTCCCAGTTTGTAATTAGATGCTTCTGTCCCTTACTAGTGGGGTATGCTTACACATTGTAAGCAATAACGAACTGCGCTTCGGACGTAGGTACATAATAGATAGAAGCTTTATGATTGTTGGCAAGCATCACCGACCTCCTGCTAGGTATCAATTGAGTTGTTTTATT
Source organism: Myxine glutinosa (assembly GCF_964187855.1). Taxonomy (NCBI): domain Eukaryota; kingdom Metazoa; phylum Chordata; class Myxini; order Myxiniformes; family Myxinidae; genus Myxine; species Myxine glutinosa. The sequence continues at coordinate 54,814,607 of NC_136271.1, read as the reverse complement.
GTAACGAATGCGTTTACGTTTTTTTTTTAACGTAAATTTTTATTCACCGATGCTTTCCGACGGTTCTGTGATTTTTCCCGGTGTATCGGCTTCGATGTCCGTTGGCACGCCAAATTTAAGCTTTCTTCGTCACCCAGAAGGTACGAGCTTTATATCTATTAGATGCAGTAACGATTCAAAAACCTGCATCGACGACTGCACGAGAAGCTGCACAGTTTGCAGGGCAGAGCGGAACTTCAGGAGCCACAAGTCAATTGTGTTTCACCCTCTCAACGGCAGAGAGAACGCTCACCCGGCGTTGAGTGATTGTCTTATCAAATCGAAAGCATCCTCGGTTCCTCCCTCGTCAGGAAACACCAGTAATGTGATTCTCGTCCCGCTATACATTGCTCTTACTGATCGTGCCGAGCTCCGCACGCATTCCCTCCACCCCACCAAGAGACATGACCTTTGTGAGATGCAGTCATGGTCGGCGGTCGCTGCGCGTTTCAGTGACAATGGAGTCAAAAAAAAGTCCTTCCTGCAAAGCGCTCGTGTTCCCAGCTCCTCAAATCTGGGAAAGTATGAAAAGAGAGGAAACGAGATGAACGAAGCGCAACCAATTTAGCTCTTCGGTGGTACCGACCGAGCTGCTCATTCAAACTCCCCGATGCTTCCTCCTCCACCCGATTGTTGTCCTTTCTCCTCGGCATGATGTCATGGTTCTCCACCCGTTGCTTCTGGTTTCAAAATCAAGTTTGAATGAACATGTTTTGGAGCTTATTTGCCCCTTGCGTTCAACTCTTCCGATAGAGACGTCCACCAGAACGATCTTATTTCACTTGATGGGAATTAAAGGAGAGCCGCCGGTTGGGTTCACTTCTCTCGAGGTCGACATGGCATCGGGGTCATTTCGAGCCAAGGGAATGGGAGGGGGCACCACGTGGTCCAGGAAGGAGATCTGGAATACTTGAATACCAGCACAAAGTAAGAACGATTTGATTTCACTTTGTGCAAGTCTTGGAACCTCTTAGCTCTGTGCTAAAAATAATGGCAACCTTTCATATCTGCGACAGTTTCATAATGTACGAGACGCTCAACATATTTGATCTCTATTTAAGGAGCGTTTGTCCTTTGAGGGAAGGCAGCGTGGTAAATAAGGATTTCATTTCGACAAAACTGATTTGTCTTCCTGTCGGAACATTGGCTGACTTATTTTGACCCTTCGTTACTTGAACCTTGTCCGTGTCTTGAATTACTGAAAACTCATTTTATTGCCACTTCTATTTTGTTTTATTTTGGAGGGCCAAGTGAAGAGTCATATAGTGTTGCCACTTCACTAATATGATTTCCCCCCCACCCCCCAAACGCTGCCCCCACAGCCCTTTCATGTGCGTTAAACTTCCACTTGGTAAGAGTGTCACTGTAATTGTGACTGCTTGTGACGGGCACAAAACATGATCATCAATGCACCACATTCTTAAAATAGTGTTGGTGCTGCTGAAAATGCAGTCTCTTTACAGGGTTATGCTAGATAGTTTGGTTGTGCTGGATGGTTTGGTTATGCTGGGTGGTTTGGTTATGCTGGATGGTTTGGTTATGCTGGGTGGTTTGGTTATGCTGGGTGGTTTGGTTATGCTGAGTGGTTTGGTTATGCTGGGCGGTTTGGTTGTGCTGGGTGGTTTGGTTATGCTAGATAGTTTGGTTATGCTGGATGGTTTGGTTATGGGTGGTTTGGTTATGCTGGGTGGTTTGGTTATGCTGGGTGGTTTGGTTATGCTGGATGGTTTGGTTATGCTGGGCGGTTTGGTTGTGCTGGGTGGTTTGGTTATGCTGGGTGGTTTGGTTATGCTGGATGGTTTGGTTATGCTGGGCGGTTTGGTTATGCTGGGCGGTTTGGTTATGCTGGATGGTTTGGTTATGCTGGGTGGTTTGGTTATGCTGGGTGGTTTGGTTATGCTGAGTGGTTTGGTTATGCTGGGCGGTTTTGGTTGTGCTGGATGGTTTGGTTATGCTGGATGGTTTGGTTATGCTGGATGGTTTGGTTATGCTGGGTGGTTTGGTTATGCTGGGTGGTTTGGTTATGCTGAGTGGTTTGGTTATGCTGGATGGTTTGTTTATGCTGGGCGGTTTGGTTATGCTGGGCGGTTTTGGTTGTGCTGGGTGGTTTGGTTATGCTGGGCGGTTTTGGTTGTGCTGGGCGGTTTGTTTATGGTGGGTGGTTTTGGTTGTGCTGGGCGGTTTGGTTATACTGGGCGGTTTGGTTATGCTGGGTGGTTTGTTTATGGTGGGTGGTTTGGTTGTGCTGGGTGGTTTGGTTATGGTGGGCGGTTTTGGTTGTGCTGGATGGTTTGGTTATGCTGGGCGGTTTGGTTATGCTGGGTGGTTTGTTTATGGTGGGTGGTTTGTTTATGGTGGGTGGTTTGGTTGTGCTGGGCGGTTTGTTTATGGTGGGCGGTTTTGGTTGTGCTGGGCGGTTTGGTTATGCTGGATGGTTTGGTTATGCTGGGCGGTTTGGTTATGCTGGGTGGTTTGTTTATGGTGGGTGGTTTGGTTGTGCTGGGCGGTTTGTTTATGGTGGGTGGTTTTGGTTGTGCTGGGTGGTTTGGTTATGGTGGGCGGTTTTGGTTGTGCTGGGCGGTTTGGTTATGCTGGATGGTTTGGTTATGCTGGGCGGTTTGGTTATGCTGGGTGGTTTGTTTATGGTGGGTGGTTTGGTTGTGCTGGGCGGTTTGTTTATGGTGGGTGGTTTTGGTTGTGCTGGGTGGTTTGGTTATGGTGGGCGGTTTTGGTTGTGCTGGGCGGTTTGGTTATGCTGGATGGTTTGGTTATGCTGGATGGTTTGGTTATGCTGGGCGGTTTGGTTGTGCTGGGTGGTTTGGTTATGCTGGGTGGTTTGGTTATGCTGGATGGTTTGGTTATGCTGGGCGGTTTGGTTATGCTGGGCGGTTTGGTTATGCTGGGTGGTTTGGTTGTGGGTGGTTTGGTTATGCTGGGCGGTTTGGTTGTGGGTGGTTTGGTTATGCTGGGTGGTTTGGTTATGCTGGATGGTTTGGTTATGCTGGATGGTTTGGTTATGCTGGGCGGTTTGGTTGTGCTGGGTGGTTTGGTTATGCTGGGTGGTTTGGTTATGCTGGATGGTTTGGTTATGCTGGGCGGTTTGGTTATGCTGGGCGGTTTGGTTATGCTGGATGGTTTGGTTATGCTGGGTGGTTTGGTTATGCTGGGTGGTTTGGTTATGCTGAGTGGTTTGGTTGTGCTGGATGGTTTGGTTATGCTGGATGGTTTGGTTATGCTGGATGGTTTGGTTATGCTGGGTGGTTTGGTTATGCTGGGTGGTTTGGTTATGCTGAGTGGTTTGGTTATGCTGGATGGTTTGTTTATGCTGGGCGGTTTGGTTATGCTGGGCGGTTTTGGTTGTGCTGGGTGGTTTGGTTATGCTGGGCGGTTTTGGTTGTGCTGGGCGGTTTGTTTATGGTGGGTGGTTTTGGTTGTGCTGGGCGGTTTGGTTATGCTGGATGGTTTGGTTATGCTGGGCGGTTTGGTTATGCTGGGTGGTTTGTTTATGGTGGGTGGTTTGGTTGTGCTGGGTGGTTTGGTTATGGTGGGCGGTTTTGGTTGTGCTGGGCGGTTTGGTTATGCTGGATGGTTTGGTTATGCTGGGCGGTTTGGTTATGCTGGGTGGTTTGTTTATGGTGGGTGGTTTGGTTGTGCTGGGCGGTTTGTTTATGGTGGGTGGTTTTGGTTGTGCTGGGTGGTTTGGTTATGGTGGGCGGTTTTGGTTGTGCTGGGCGGTTTGGTTATGCTGGATGGTTTGGTTATGCTGGGCGGTTTGGTTATGCTGGGTGGTTTGTTTATGGTGGGTGGTTTGGTTGTGCTGGGCGGTTTGTTTATGGTGGGTGGTTTTGGTTGTGCTGGGCGGTTTGGTTATGGTGGGCGGTTTGTTTATGGTGGGTGGTTTTGGTTGTGCTGGGTGGTTTGGTTATGGTGGGCGGTTTTGGTTGTGCTGGGCGGTTTGGTTATGCTGGATGGTTTGGTTATGCTGGATGGTTTGGTTATGCTGCATGGTTTGGTTATGCTGGGTGGTTTGGTTATGCTGGATGGTTTGGTTATGCTGCATGGTTTGGTTATGCTGGGTGGTTTGGTTATGCTGGGTGGTTTGTTTATGCTGGGCGGTTTGGTTATGGTGGGCGGTTTGTTTATGGTGGGTGGTTTTGGTTGTGCTGGGCGGTTTGGTTATGGTGGGCGGTTTTGGTTGTGCTGGGCGGTTTGTTTATGGTGGGTGGTTTTGGTTGTGCTGGGCGGTTTGGTTATGCTGGATGGTTTGGTTATGCTGGGCGGTTTGGTTATGCTGGGTGGTTTGGTTATGCTGGATGGTTTGGTTATGCTGGATGGTTTGGTTATGCTGGGTGGTTTGGTTATGCTGGGTGGTTTGGTTATGCTGGGCGGTTTGGTTATGCTGGGTGGTTTGTTTATGGTGGGTGGTTTGGTTGTGCTGGGCGGTTTTGGTTGTGCTGGATGGTTTGGTTATGCTGGGTGGTTTGTTTATGGTGGGCGGTTTTGGTTGTGCTGGGTGGTTTGGTTATGGTGGGCGGTTTTGGTTGTGCTGGGCGGTTTGGTTATGCTGCATGGTTTGGTTATGCTGGGCGGTTTGGTTATGCTGCATGGTTTGGTTATGCTGCATGGTTTGGTTATGCTGGGCGGTTTGGTTATGCTGGGTGGTTTGGTTATGCTGCATGGTTTGGTTATGGTGGGCGGTTTGTTTATGGTGGGTGGTTTTGGTTGTGCTGGGTGGTTTGTTTATGGTGGGTGGTTTTGGTTGTGCTGGGTGGTTTGTTTATGGTGGGTGGTTTGGTTATGCTGGGTGGTTTGTTTATGGTGGGCGGTTTTGGTTGTGCTGGGTGGTTTGGTTATGCTGGATGGTTTGGTTATGCTGGGCGGTTTTGGTTGTGCTGGGTGGTTTGGTTATGCTGGGCGGTTTTGGTTGTGCTGGGCGGTTTGGTTATGCTGGATGGTTTGGTTATGCTGGGCGGTTTGGTTATGCTGGGTGGTTTGGTTATGGTGGGTGGTTTGGTTATGCTGGGTGGTTTGGTTATGCTGGGCGGTTTGGTTATGCTGGGCGGTTTGGTTATGCTGGGTGGTTTGGTTATGCTGGGCGGTTTGGTTATGCTGGGTGGTTTGGTTATGCTGGGTGGTTTGTTTATGGTGGGTGGTTTGGTTGTGCTGGGCGGTTTTGGTTGTGCTGGGTGGTTTGGTTGTGCTGGGCGGTTTTGGTTGTGCTGGGCGGTTTGGTTATGCTGGGCGGTTTTGGTTGTGCTGGGTGGTTTGGTTATGCTGGGCGGTTTTGGTTGTGCTGGATGGTTTGGTTATGCTGGGCGGTTTTGGTTGTGCTGGATGGTTTGGTTATGCTGGGCGGTTTTGGTTGTGCTGGGCGGTTTGGTTATGCTGGGCGGTTTGTTTATGGTGGGTGGTTTGTTTATGGTGGGTGGTTTGGTTATGCTGGGCGGCTTGTTTATGGTGGGCGGTTTTGGTTGTGCTGGGTGGTTTGGTTATGCTGGGCGGTTTTGGTTGTGCTGGGCGGTTTGGTTGTGCTGGGCGGTTTGGTTATGCTGGGTGGTTTGTTTATGGTGGGCGGTTTTGGTTGTGCTGGGTGGTTTGGTTATGCTGGGCGGTTTTGGTTGTGCTGGGCGGTTTGTTTATGGTGGGTGGTTTGGTTATGGTGGGCGGTTTTGGTTGTGCTGGGTGGTTTGGTTATGCTGGGTGGTTTGGTTATGCTGGGCGGTTTTGGTTGTGCTGGGTGGTTTGGTTATGCTGGGCGGTTTTGGTTATGCTGGGCGGTTTTGGTTGTGCTGGGCGGTTTGGTTATGCTGGGTGGTTTGGTTATGCTGGGCGGTTTGGTTATGCTGGGTGGTTTGTTTATGGTGGGCGGTTTTGGTTGTGCTGGGTGGTTTGGTTATGCTGGGTGGTTTTGGTTGTGCTGGGCGGTTTGGTTATGCTGGATGGTTTGGTTATGCTGGATGGTTTGGTTATGCTGGGTGGTTTGGTTATGCTGGGTGGTTTGTTTATGGTGGGCGGTTTTGGTTGTGCTGGGTGGTTTGGTTATGGTGGGCGGTTTTGGTTGTGCTGGGCAGTTTGGTTATGCTGGATGGTTTGGTTATGCTGGGCGGTTTGGTTATGCTGGGTGGTTTGTTTATGGTGGGTGGTTTGGTTGTGCTGGGCGGTTTGTTTATGGTGGGTGGTTTTGGTTGTGCTGGGTGGTTTGGTTATGGTGGGCGGTTTTGGTTGTGCTGGGCGGTTTGGTTATGGTGGGTGGTTTTGGTTGTGCTGGGTGGTTTGGTTATGGTGGATGGTTTGGTTATGCTGGATGGTTTGGTTATGCTGCATGGTTTGGTTATGCTGGGTGGTTTGGTTATGCTGCATGGTTTGGTTATGCTGGGTGGTTTGGTTATGCTGCATGGTTTGGTTATGCTGGGTGGTTTGGTTATGCTGGGTGGTTTGTTTATGCTGGGCGGTTTGGTTATGGTGGGCGGTTTGTTTATGGTGGGTGGTTTTGGTTGTGCTGGGCGGTTTGGTTATGGTGGGCGGTTTTGGTTGTGCTGGGCGGTTTGTTTATGGTGGGTGGTTTTGGTTGTGCTGGGCGGTTTGGTTATGCTGGATGGTTTGGTTATGCTGGGCGGTTTGGTTATGCTGGGTGGTTTGGTTATGCTGGATGGTTTGGTTATGCTGGATGGTTTGGTTATGCTGCATGGTTTGGTTATGCTGGGTGGTTTGGTTATGCTGGGTGGTTTGTTTATGCTGGGCGGTTTGGTTATGGTGGGCGGTTTGTTTATGGTGGGTGGTTTTGGTTGTGCTGGGCGGTTTGGTTATGGTGGGCGGTTTTGGTTGTGCTGGGCGGTTTGTTTATGGTGGGTGGTTTTGGTTGTGCTGGGCGGTTTGGTTATGCTGGATGGTTTGGTTATGCTGGGCGGTTTGGTTATGCTGGGTGGTTTGGTTATGCTGGATGGTTTGGTTATGCTGGATGGTTTGGTTATGCTGGGTGGTTTGGTTATGCTGGGTGGTTTGGTTATGCTGGGCGGTTTGGTTATGCTGGGTGGTTTGTTTATGGTGGGTGGTTTGGTTGTGCTGGGCGGTTTTGGTTGTGCTGGATGGTTTGGTTATGCTGGGTGGTTTGTTTATGGTGGGCGGTTTTGGTTGTGCTGGGTGGTTTGGTTATGGTGGGCGGTTTTGGTTGTGCTGGGCGGTTTGGTTATGCTGCATGGTTTGGTTATGCTGGGCGGTTTGGTTATGCTGCATGGTTTGGTTATGCTGCATGGTTTGGTTATGCTGGGCGGTTTGGTTATGCTGGGTGGTTTGGTTATGCTGCATGGTTTGGTTATGGTGGGCGGTTTGTTTATGGTGGGTGGTTTTGGTTGTGCTGGGTGGTTTGTTTATGGTGGGTGGTTTTGGTTGTGCTGGGTGGTTTGTTTATGGTGGGTGGTTTGGTTATGCTGGGTGGTTTGTTTATGGTGGGCGGTTTTGGTTGTGCTGGGTGGTTTGGTTATGCTGGATGGTTTGGTTATGCTGGGCGGTTTTGGTTGTGCTGGGTGGTTTGGTTATGCTGGGCGGTTTTGGTTGTGCTGGGCGGTTTGGTTATGCTGGATGGTTTGGTTATGCTGGGCGGTTTGGTTATGCTGGGTGGTTTGGTTATGGTGGGTGGTTTGGTTATGCTGGGTGGTTTGGTTATGCTGGGCGGTTTGGTTATGCTGGGCGGTTTGGTTATGCTGGGTGGTTTGGTTATGCTGGGCGGTTTGGTTATGCTGGGTGGTTTGGTTATGCTGGGTGGTTTGTTTATGGTGGGTGGTTTGGTTGTGCTGGGCGGTTTTGGTTGTGCTGGGTGGTTTGGTTGTGCTGGGCGGTTTTGGTTGTGCTGGGCGGTTTGGTTATGCTGGGCGGTTTTGGTTGTGCTGGGTGGTTTGGTTATGCTGGGCGGTTTTGGTTGTGCTGGATGGTTTGGTTATGCTGGGCGGTTTTGGTTGTGCTGGGCGGTTTGGTTATGCTGGGCGGTTTGTTTATGGTGGGTGGTTTGTTTATGGTGGGTGGTTTGGTTATGCTGGGCGGTTTGTTTATGGTGGGCGGTTTTGGTTGTGCTGGGTGGTTTGGTTATGCTGGGCGGTTTTGGTTGTGCTGGGCGGTTTGGTTGTGCTGGGCGGTTTGGTTATGCTGGGTGGTTTGTTTATGGTGGGCGGTTTTGGTTGTGCTGGGTGGTTTGGTTATGCTGGGCGGTTTTGGTTGTGCTGGGCGGTTTGTTTATGGTGGGTGGTTTGGTTATGGTGGGCGGTTTTGGTTGTGCTGGGTGGTTTGGTTATGCTGGGTGGTTTGGTTATGCTGGGCGGTTTTGGTTGTGCTGGGTGGTTTGGTTATGCTGGGCGGTTTTGGTTATGCTGGGCGGTTTTGGTTGTGCTGGGCGGTTTGGTTATGCTGGGTGGTTTGGTTATGCTGGGCGGTTTGGTTATGCTGGGTGGTTTGTTTATGGTGGGCGGTTTTGGTTGTGCTGGGTGGTTTGGTTATGCTGGGTGGTTTTGGTTGTGCTGGGCGGTTTGGTTATGCTGGATGGTTTGGTTATGCTGGATGGTTTGGTTATGCTGGGTGGTTTGGTTATGCTGGGTGGTTTGTTTATGGTGGGCGGTTTTGGTTGTGCTGGGTGGTTTGGTTATGCTGGGTGGTTTTGGTTGTGCTGGGCGGTTTGGTTATGCTGGATGGTTTGGTTATGCTGGGTGGTTTGGTTATGCTGGATGGTTTGGTTATGCTGGATGGTTTGGTTATGCTGGGTGGTTTGTTTATGGTGGGCGGTTTTGGTTGTGCTGGGTGGTTTGGTTATGCTGGGTGGTTTTGGTTGTGCTGGGCGGTTTGGTTATGCTGGATGGTTTGGTTATGCTGGATGGTTTGGTTATGCTGGGTGGTTTGTTTATGGCGGGTGGTTTGGTTATGCTGGATGGTTTGGTTATGCTGGATGGTTTGGTTATGCTGGGTGGTTTGGTTATGCTGGATGGTTTGGTTATGCTGGGCGGTTTGGTTATGCTGGATGGTTTGTTTATGGTGGGTGGTTTGGTTATGCTGGATGGTTTGGTTATGCTGGATGGTTTGGTTATGCTGGGCGGTTTGGTTATGCTGGGTGGTTTGTTTATGGTGGGTGGTTTGGTTATGCTGGGTGGTTTGGTTATGCTGGGCGGTTTGGTTATGCTGGGTGGTTTGTTTATGGTGGGTGGTTTGGTTATGCTGGGCGGTTTTGGTTGTGCTGGGCGGTTTGGTTATGCTGGGTGGTTTGTTTATGGTGGGCGGTTTTGGTTGTGCTGGGTGGTTTGGTTATGCTGGGCGGTTTGATTATGCTGGGCGGTTTGGTTATGCTGGGTGGTTTGTTTATGGTGGGTGGTTTGGTTATGCTGGATGGTTTGGTTATGCTGGGCGGTTTGGTTATGCTGGATGGTTTGTTTATGCTGGATGGTTTGGTTATGCTGGGCGGTTTGGTTATGCTGGATGGTTTGTTTATGCTGGATGGTTTGGTTATGCTGGGCGGTTTGGTTATGCTGGGTGGTTTGTTTATGGTGGGTGGTTTGGTTATGCTGGATGGTTTGGTTATGCTGGATGGTTTGGTTATGCTGGGCGGTTTGGTTATGCTGGGTGGTTTGTTTATGGTGGGCGGTTTGGTTATGCTGGATGGTTTGGTTATGCTGGGCGGTTTGGTTATGCTGGGTGGTTTTGGTTGTGCTGGGCGGTTTGGTTATGCTGGATGGTTTGTTTATGGTGGGCGGTTTGGTTATGCTGGATGGTTTGGTTATGCTGGGCGGTTTGGTTATGCTGGGTGGTTTGTTTATGGTGGGCGGTTTGGTTATGCTGGATGGTTTGGTTATGCTGGATGGTTTGTTTATGCTGGGCGGTTTGGTTATGCTGGGTGGTTTGTTTATGGTGGGCGGTTTGGTTATGCTGGATGGTTTGGTTATGCTGGGCGGTTTGGTTATGCTGGGTGGTTTGTTTATGGTGGGTGGTTTGGTTATGCTGGATGGTTTGGTTATGCTGGATGGTTTGGTTATGCTGGGCGGTTTGGTTATGCTGAGTGGTTTGTTTATGGTGGGTGGTTTGGTTATGCTGGGTGGTTTGGTTATGCTGGATGGTTTGGTTATGCTGGGCGGTTTGGTTATGCTGGGTGGTTTGTTTATGGTGGGTGGTTTGGTTATGCTGGATGGTTTGGTTATGCTGGATGGTTTGGTTATGCTGGGCGGTTTGGTTATGCTGGGTGGTTTGTTTATGGTGGGTGGTTTGGTTATGCTGGGTGGTTTGGTTATGCTGGGTGGTTTGGTTATGCTGGATGGTTTGGTTATGCTGGGCGGTTTGGTTATGCTGGGTGGTTTGTTTATGGTGGGTGGTTTGGTTATGCTGGGCGGTTTTGGTTGTGCTGGATGGTTTGGTTATGCTGGGTGGTTTGTTTATGGTGGGCGGTTTTGGTTGTGCTGGGTGGTTTGGTTATGCTGGGCGGTTTTGGTTGTGCTGGGTGGTTTGGTTATGCTGGATGGTTTGGTTATGCTGGGCGGTTTGGTTATGCTGGGTGGTTTGTTTATGGTGGGTGGTTTTGGTTGTGCTGGGCGGTTTGGTTATGCTGGATGGTTTGGTTATGCTGGGCGGTTTGGTTATGCTGGGTGGTTTGTTTATGGTGGGTGGTTTGGTTATGCTGGATGCTTTGGTTATGCTGGATGGTTTGGTTATGCTGGATGGTTTGGTTATGCTGGGTGGTTTGGTTATGCTGGGCGGTTTTGGTTGTGCTGGGCGGTTTGGTTATGCTGGATGGTTTGGTTATGCTGGGCGGTTTGGTTATGCTGGATGGTTTGGTTATGCTGGGTGGTTTGGTTATGCTGGGCGGTTTTGGTTGTGCTGGGCGGTTTGGTTATGCTGGATGGTTTGGTTATGCTGGGCGGTTTGGTTATGCTGGGTGGTTTGTTTATGGTGGGTGGTTTGGTTATGCTGGGCGGTTTGGTTATGCAGGGCGGTTTGGTTATGGTGGATGGTTTGGTTATGCTGGATGGTTTGGTTATGCTGGGCGGTTTGGTTATGCTGGATGGTTTGGTTATGCTGGATGGTTTGGTTATGCTGGGCGGTTTGGTTATGCAGGGCGGTTTGGTTATGCTGGATGGTTTGGTTATGCTGGATGGTTTGGTTATGCTGGGCGGTTTGGTTATGCTGGGTGGTTTGGTTATGCTCGGCGGTTTGGTTATGCTGGGTGGTTTGGTTATGCTGGGTGGTTTGGTTATGCTGGGTGGTTTTGGTTGTGCTGGGTGGTTTGGTTATGCTGGGCGGTTTGGTTATGCAGGGCGGTTTGGTTATGCTGGGTGGTTTTGGTTGTGCTGGGTGGTTTGGTTATGCTGGGCGGTTTGGTTATGCTGGGTGGTTTTGGTTGTGCTGGGTGGTTTGGTTATGCTGGGTGGTTTGGTTATGCTGGGCGGTTTGGTTATGCTGGGCGGTTTGGTTATGCAGGGCGGTTTGGTTATGCTGGGTGGTTTTGGTTGTGCTGGGTGGTTTGGTTATGCTGGGTGGTACCGTGGGATCTTTAATGTCCACCAACAACCAGAGTTGGCAGACAAATCCTTCGTCTTGGCATCCTTCCGATGAATGTGGTACACATCGATGCCTCTCCCCACATGTGAAACACCAGCTTGAGAGTTTATAACTCGGTCCAGATTCAAATCCAGGCTGGACAGGTCATCGGCGAATCTTCATACCAACAGTCTCCAAACCATCCTACAGCCATAAAAATACAAGTGGCAACTTTAAATATAGATAGTTGTGGTTGAAGAAAGAAAAACATTGGACTGACTTAAAGCTGGCACAAGATGAAGGAAAAAGAAAGGAAAGATGGAGGCAGATTGCGGTGTCTACTCGTGGAAGGAATGTTTCTTGGATGCATTCACAAGATCTCAAAGTCATAATCCAAGGGGGTCGTATGGGATTATAAGTGGGACATCATGTTCTAAGAAAGGCTCCAACTCGCTTACCAAGCAGATTTTACATGAATCACGCACAAACTTATTTTCGACAAAAATATTAAATCCGTCCCTGAGTTTATCTCCGTATAGTTCTCTTTGTTTTTCACCTTCATATTGAGTAGTTCTTGCCTTGACGAATGCATTTGCTGAAGGGTAAAAAGTCCGAATGTGCTAATGGTGTAAACTTTCCAATACTCTTAAGTGCAATTACTTTCTTGTGCCTGCAGTGACATCCCAAGAAGTGCTAATGTTGTCACCACACAAATTACTTCCCAGGCCGGCTCCTGGAATTGAACTTTCGTTCATCACATTCTTAGCTTTGCTCTCAAAGTTTGAAACAATTTTATTCTGAAATGAAGAAATCTGCTGGGAAATTTAAATGAATCCGTCGATGTGGGGTTTCCACCGAGTAGCAGAGATGGTCCAGTAAGGTAAGGCTCAGGTCTGACGTTTGGACCGCCGACTGATCTTCATCTGGGACTGTTTGGGGTCGTGTGCCAATGCTAATTAATCTTCCCAATGGGGAGGGGTAACCACACGACTACAATCGGCAGATTATATTCTCACCTTCATCTAGGGACACCTTGGGGAAAGTCTTTTGTCGAAGTCTTTCACGAACCGGCTGGCCAAGTCCTGCAATTGGTCGACTGAAATTAGAAATTTTTTGAAAACAGGAATCTGATTTATTTTTCTCGTTGCCTGCGATAACTCGCCTGCTCTTCACGAAAGACACTATGAGACATTTAGCGTCCATTAATGATCGGTACTAGAAGGTGGGTCTTTCCGCGGAGCTGCAGTAAACGCTGTTCCGACAGACGGCGCATTAATGCCTCGCCCTGCATGAGAAACATCAGGATGGTAACCGAGTCGAGATTCTAACTCAGGTTAGACAACTCACAGGTGAGAATGCCTAAATACATCTACCAGTGGGATATGCTTACACCTTGTAAGCAATGAGTACGTAGGTATATAATAAATAGAAGTTTTAAGATTATAGGCAAGCATCAACGACCTCCTGCGAGATAAGGTGTTTTATTCCTCCGTCGACAAAGTTGCCAGTTTTCGGGTTGTCCGTCCGTCCGTCCGTCCGTCCGTACGGGCTAAACCTCGTTCTTCTCAGCAACCATAAGTCCGATTGAGACGAAATTTTCAGGGTAGGAGTGACACCCATGCAGAATGTTTTTATGATAATTGTGACGTCATCGGTCATGTGGTATGGCAGCCATATTGGATTAAAAGCAAATAATAATAAAATTATTTCTCAGAAACCGCTGGATGGAAAAATTTGAAACTTGGCATATTGTCAACTACTCCCAATGGGGAAGAAAAGCATGATAATGACGACATCAAATGTGAAGTGGTATACCAGCCAAAAATGCTTTAATCGAATTCCTTATCCCAAAAATCAGAAATTGCATGCACATTATCTATGACCCATTTGTATTGAAATTTTAAATTTATGACATAATAGGTCACATGCTTTGGCAGCCATATTGGATTGAAGGAAAATATTAAATAATTATATCTCTGAAACTGCTCAACCTATCAATGCAAATTTAATATATATATAATCTAACAGCACTGTTGTATATAGTTTGAAATGATGATGTCATAGGTCACGTGGTTTGGCAGCCATCTTGGATAGAAAAACGAACCTTATCCGATCAACACGAAACTTCACAAACGTGATCCCCTACCCATACATATGCAGAGTGATGGCATCTACCCTTTATGGGACGATGCGGATGCATATTGCTGACACAGTCGCATTGTTCTAGTTTTTGTTTTGCTTTTTAATGGACGCTTGTTGTTTTATGTAAATTTTCATTGAGATTTTTATTTCACAGTTCAGAGTAGAGTTATAGAAATTACAATTTTTTAATTCTAGATGTTGATTGAGGTTTTTTTTTTAACGGACGCTTTTATAGTTGTTTTTTTTACCATCAATTTTCATTTACGGACGTTTTTCCTTTTTGCCTTTAGGGACATTATTGTCATGCTTATTTCACAGTTTACAGTTATAGAAATTACAATTTTCAAATGCTAGATATCGATTGATGTTTTTTTCGTACATTTTCATTTAGGGATGCCTTTTTTTGCCTTAACGGACATTATTGTCATGCTTATTTCACAGTTTACAGTTATAGAAATTACAATGTTCAAATGCTAGCTATAGGTTGAGGTTTTTTCTAACTGACGCTTTTACGTTTTTTTAACGTAAATTTTCATTTACAGATGCTTTTTCTTTTTTGCCTTTACGGACATTATTGTCATGTTTATTTCACAGTTTACAGTTATAGAAATTACAATGTTCAAATGCTAGATATCGATTGAGGTTTATTATTGATTTTTTTTTACATATGCTTGTTTTGTTTTGGACACATAGGTTTTTTTTTTAACATAAATGTTCGTTTATGGACCGTTTCCGACGGTTCTGTGATTTTTTTCCAGTGTAGCGGCTTCAATGTCCATCGGCACGCCAAATTTCAGCTTTCTACGACACCAAGAAGCTACCGAACATATCAGTCAATCAGTGGTTAGAAAGAGCTTTATATATTAGATGTTGTCCTGTCTGTCTACTGCAGCGTCTGCGTAATCTTGTCCACTGCAAAATCTGTGTAATCTGTATGCATATATATTCATAAGTTTTTGGAAAACAATATAAATTGAGAAATACAACAGTAAGTATTACTTTTTGGGTCTTCGTTTGATATAATGACACAAAAGACAAGGACATTGGAAGACATCATCTAATGTACCTTCTACATGAATATCAACGAGGACATTTTAAGATGAAGGACACATTTAAGCATTATTTTCTATATTCTATTTCAACATGGATTCATTCGCTCGATCATGGTGCTGATGTAGTGTTTAGACTAAAGTAGTAAAATAGATCAACCCTGAATGTTCTCATTAATTCACCACACATGTAATTACACTTGTGTTTGTGGGAGTAGGAGCATTCCCAGAGATGGACCCATTGGTTGGTTATTCAGCAAGTGTTAATTGGACGGCCCTTGATACCTGCAAATCTGCTGATATGCAAATTAACAAGAGTAACAGGTTTGAAAGCGCAGGTCACAGCTGAAATAGCACATTTTAGATGTGATTTGAAAAGAAAATGGTGTTTTACTGCAATTATTTTGCACAATCGGTGGGAATAGTAAAATAAATCTGATGAACCGAGATCTGCCTATTCTGTAAGCAAGGTGAAAGGAGGGTTGGGGGAAAATAATAAATATCAAGCCATTGTCACAGACAATCATCCACAGGGGGTTTTGTGTCCATAGTCGAGGCTCGTGGAAGAGACAGGATCAGGACGTCACAGACAAAAACGGGTTGCAAAACACACACTGCAAGTGGTGGACAAGTTGGACACAGAGGATACATGGGGTGGACAAGATGGACACAGGATACATGGGGTGGACAAAATGGACACAGAGAATGCATGGGGTGGACAAAATGGAAACAAAGGATGTATGCGGTAGACAAAATGTACACAGAGGATGCATCAGATGGACAATATGGACACAGAGGATGCATGGTGTGGACAAGATGGACACAGGATGCATGGGTTGGACAAAATGTACACAGAGGATGCATAGGGTGGACAATATGGACACAGAGGATGTATGGGGTGGACAAGATGGATACAGAGGGTGCATAGGGTGGATAAGATGGACACAGAAGGAAACTCCAAGGAGAGAAAACTGGAAAATTGAAAGTAGAAGAGTCATGTAATTTGGGTTATGTTAACAAGGGTATAAAAGATCATGGTTTTGGATAGGGGATGATCTCAGAAAGGAGAAGAGAGGAAAGTTTATATGTCATGCGTATGAGGGGTTGATTGAGTGGAAAACTCCATATTAAAGGGGCTTGGAGGTTTGGTGGATGGATATGGATCACGAGTGGCGAGATAAAAAGAATGATATAGGAGGAATGTGTATATAGGAAGGTGTATATGAGGAATAGGAGGGGTTGTGTGATTCGGTCATGATAGATGGGGGAGGGTAATTCCACCATATTTGCATCTCTACATTTCCCATAAACCAGGTATACAAACAGCATTGTATGGGATGTAAAGTATACATACAGGAGTAAAATCGCATACGTTGCTCCAAGACAGACATGTCGTGCAAGAGCTCAAATCACCGCAGAAAGCAGAGCGTGATTGGTGGAGGCATTTGATGAATGAGCTCAACTCAAGCTTTGTGACATTTTGATGGGGGATTTATAGCAATACGTTATGTGTCAAAACACTATTCATGGCCTGCTGTGTGTAAAGGCATTTTACTGCAATCATTGTCACAAGATGGATAGCACAAGCGCTTTGCATAATGCAGTATTTTAATGTGTCCCTTAGCTTCATGGGGCTGTAGTTTGGATCTTAAGATGTTCCATCTATGGCAGAATGAGTTGCGTTTATCCTTCTTGCTTCTTGGTTTATCCTATACACTATGACGGTTAGGGTTAGGGTTGCATTGTCGCAATTTCGGTTTGAAAATAGTGTAGCCTTGTCTCAGATAATCGTGTAGAGATAGCGCCAGTTTGGGCTCCCGACCCGACTATCTGTAAACTGTAAAATTGGTGCGACACAAGTATGGCGTCCTGTTGTATCTTTAATGAAGAGTATGGGATTTTATCGCTGGGGCCCTGAACAAATAACGAATTCCTGCCTAAAACATCATCAGTTGAATGTGAGGCCTGGCAAGCCTCTTTGTGAATGACTCTTGGCAATGTACCACGTGAGGGTGCCCCCGCAAGGAGGATTGGAGAAGTGGTCAGGGATTATTGTGTGCGCCACTAAGCATGGTATGGAAATGTGACATTTTGACATGCAAGTCATGCCTAGAGCTCACGGAGTTATTTTGCATGTGAACTTACTGCATGTCGTGAGAAGTACAGCAATGAATTTGAAGAGCAAAACACGACTATCAAAGACCTCAGGTATCGATGCACAACGTTGGTCTGGTACGTCATTAGTTTGGAGAAATTATGTGTGTGAATTTCTACTCACGTGTGGTCATACGGTGATTAGATGCTTGCTGGCAATCCTCCATCTCTGTTACGCTCGACGAACATGGTGGAGTGGGAATAAAGGTGGATATTCCAATATTCCATGGAGATGCAGCCAATGCTCCCCAAAAGCTGTTTGAAGGTATCGGCGGGTAAACCCTTTGTGAAATGTTGATTTTTCAGAAGACGAAAATACCAATGCTTTGGGTTAAACAAAATGAATATTCCACCGGAACAAAGCGATCTAAAATGGCGGAAGAAAAAAAACCCCGGGAAGTAGAAAAGTTTGTCATGTTGTCGTGAAGAGCAGGCGGTGAAGCAGCACTCTGCTGATAGTCCCAAGGGAAACAAGCGTTACGCCTAGGTCCCCCGTCGGTGAAGTGATGTGAGTTGACAAAGTGGAAGACGCAGAAAACATGCTATGATATGATATTTCGCTCACAAGGTTCAGACATCCATGGAGGCGGCCATCTTGGATTTTGACGTGGCGACCCAATTTTCAATAGCGTTCTTCCTTATGCCTAGATACACCCACACACCAGATTAGAAGTTGGTACTTCGCTTATTTTTCAAGATATTCTGCTCACAAGGTTCAGACATACATGGCGGCGGCCATCTTGGATTTTGACGTGGCGACCCAGTTTTCAATAGCGTTCTTCCTTGTGCCTAGATACACCCAAACACCAGATTAGAAGTTGGTACTTTGCTTATTTTCCAAGATATTTCACTCACAAGGTTCAGACATATATATGGTGGCGGCCATCTTGGAGTTTGACGTGGCGACCCAATTTACAATAGCGGTCTTCCTTATGCCGAGATACACCCACACACCAAATTAGAAGTTGGTACTTCGCTTATTTTTCAAGATATTCATCTCACAAGGTTCAGACATACATGGCGGCGGCCATCTTGGATTTTGACGTGGCGACCCAATTTTAAACAGCGTTCTTCCTTGTGCCTAGATACACCCACACACCAGATTAGAAGTTGGTACTTCGCTTATTTTTCAAGATATTCATCTCAAGATTCAGACATACATGGCGGCGGCCATCTTGGATTTTGACATGGCGACCCAATTTTAAACAGTGTTCTTGGTTGTGCCTCGATACAGCCACAAACCAGATTAGAAGTTGGCACTTCGCTTATTTTTCGAGATATTTCGCTCACAAGGTTCAGACATATATATGGTGGCGGCCATCTTGGATTTTGACGTGGCGCCCCAATTTTCAATAGCGTTCTTCCTTATGCCGAGATACACCCACACACCAAATTAGAAGTTGGTACTTCGCTTATTTTTCAAGATATTCATCTCACAAGGTTCAGACATACATGGCGGCGGCCATCTGGGATTTCGACGTGGCGACCCAATTTTAAACAGCCTTCTTCCTTGTGCCTAGATACACCCACACACCAGATTAGAAGTTGGTACTTCGCTTCTTTTCGAGATATTTTGCTCACAAATTTCAGACATATATATGGTGGCGGCAGTCTTGGCTTTTGACGTGGCGACCCAATTTTAAACAGCCTTCTTCCTTGTGCCTAGATACACCCACACACCAAATTAGAAGTTGGTACCTCGCTTATTTTTCAAGATATTCATCTCACAAGGTTCAGACATACATGGTGGCGGCCATCTGGGATTTTGACGTGGCGACCCAATTTTCAATAGCGTTCTTCCTTATGCCTAGATACACCCACACACCAGATTAGAAGTTGGTACTTCGCTTATTTTTCAAGATATTCATCTCCCAAAGTTCAGACATACATGGCATCAGACATACATGGCGGCGGCCATCTTGGATTTTGACGTGGGTTGCACCCACACACCAAATTCGAATGCGGTCCTTCGCTTACGCACGCATGCACGCACGCATGCACGCACGGACGGACACACGGACGGAGGGGAAAACCATAGTCCCCCTTTCGCTCCGCTGTGCGACAGGGGACAACTAAAGAACAGTGAAGTACGGTGTTCACTCACTCAACATTATCGCGCCATTTAGCTCCAAACTCCTCGAGATGAGAGAGTTTGCGTAAAACATACCCTCTTCTTCTTCATCCTCATGCTTCGTCCTCTCTTACCGAGAGAGTTGATTGGCTGTTCCTAGTTTTAAACCACACCCACTAACCGAACGTTTGCTCGGTGCACGTCGGTATGTGTAGAAAAAACTGTGTGAATTGATTCTTCATGTACCGTCTATTCATGTAGAAAATGATGCATGTAAAACTAGAATTCACTACAAGTTTTTGTTCTACACTCACACGAGGTTCTACCGTCACAGGATATTGAACAACGGTTCAATAAATTAGTATAGCAGGTGCTTGTGGGTATCTTTTGACATCCATATTTGTTGGTTGTTATCTCCATATGTGGGTTTTAGGAGGTGGGAGGAAGTTCTCCCAGAACTCAAAATCTCCACCTCCTGTTTCATTATTATTCATGAAGCAGATTGTGAAACTTCCTTGCATAGTGGTGGTGTGTTTGCATGTGTGTGCGTACATAGTTCTATGTACACATGTATACAAGTTGGATGTCCCTCATATAACTTAAATCCAAACGATGGTGATATGATGTCCATAAAGCATTCCACAAGGGAAAAGCAGCCAAAAAAATACTGCAAATGCAAAAATCATGCTTTTAATATTTGGATTTCCCCTTTCCACTTTGATGTACACAATATAGTTGCACTGATTTCCTTTGTTTTTTGAAAAAAAATTCAAAATTTTGTTTTTGATATATATATTTTGTTGATATTTTATTTATATTTATATATTTAATATATTATATTATTTTTATTATTTATAGTTAATTATTAATTAATAGTTAATATAATAATAAAATAATATAATTATATAATATGGAGAAGATTGTCATGGGGCCCGCAAGGCTAACCCCGCTCCAGCAGGGAAAATGGCCTTAAAATGCCTGTTGTTGTTGTTGTTGTTCATATAATAATAGTTAATATAATAATAATAATATAATAGTAATATATTATATAGTTAATATAATAGTATATAATATAATAATATAATATAATATAATGTTAATTATTAATATAATTAATAATAATATTAATATAATATTATAATAAAATAAATTAATATTATATTAATATAATAGTATATATATTTTATTATTACATTAATATAATTATATTAGTTATAATAATAGTTATAATAGTTAATAGTTAATTTATAATTAATATTTAATTATTTATTATTATATTTTCATTTTTTTCTATTTATATGTTGATATATTTATAGTTATTTTTTTTATTATTTTTTATTTTATCAAATATATTTGATATATTTTGTATTTGATCGTTTTTTGTTTTTTTAAAGAACGACTGTTATCCCACAACCAGCTATGCTGCAGAAGGGAGTATCTGCAATGGCGTTTCAGGTGGAACATATTAGCTTGCCAATCTCCGGCATCAGAACCGAAAATCAAGGCCCATGGACGGCTGCTTTGTTTTGCCTTAAAACAACACCCGGGACAGAGTTCTTGACAATGCACAGACAATCTGCCCTTGTTTTGGCAACCAGAGAGTGGCCTTGTGGAGCCATGTGAAACGCACCACTGTTGTTCTCCGCCCGACAATCACAAGGAGTCTTCAACTGAGATTGTGACCCAAACAAGTTCTCGCTCGCAAGAGCTAATGTCAAGATGAGATGAAAATTTAACAAGATGTCGATGAAACCACGGAAAAGAAATTACTGTAAAAAAAAAAAAGATTTTTTTTTCTTTTAGATTCGATTGTATCAAAAGCATTTAAGCTTGTTCAGGAGTATTATATGAAGGATGTCGACAACTTAATGTAGTTTTGCTGCATGGTGATTTAATGATGTCAAGCACACGAATTACAGTGAATTATTTTGCAAGCCAGGCAACATTTGACGAAATCTAACCTGGCACGTTTAAAATACAACAAGAAAGTGATTTTATTTATAACTTTGACAAATCATTGCAGCTTTAATTTGTCCTTCCATTCCAAAGTTGCCATTAAATGTTGTAAATAATGTGCTCCTGCATGTCCACAACTTATTCGTGCATTATTGCAATTTGAATATGGGAATGAGTTGTTATTATGAATATGGTGTGCTGGAAGGATGACCTATAGGTATGCACACTCACCTGGAAGCTATCTAGCCTGGGTTCATATTCTGGTGTTTCATAGGCAGGGTACGTAGTTCTACATCAATGTGTGTGCCTACTCGAAGCGATGGACGTTAAATGGGCATCCCGTCTGCCAGCATTCGGAGGTGGATGTTCAATATCCCCCCACGGTTTCCTTCGTCCTGGCCAAATTCCAAATTCCCGCCCCTAATCTGCAGAGGGCATTTCACCAGAAGCACGGCCACACCCTCAGCCAATGATGCTACCCCGCAGCCTTGTGCTGCATACAAAACAAAGAATAGAAGATTATTATAATATTATTATTACAATAATATATTTAAGTTCTTTCTTGTATTTTATTTACTAGTGGGGTCACCCATGGGAATCCCACGGGCATGGAGGTGTGTCGTTGCGATTCGTGCAGCCCTTTTTGTGGTACCCGGGACAATACCATTAGGCAGAAGTCCAAACCTGAAAATGCTGGAGACCAAAGCTGAAATTGGGAAAAAAAATAAAATGGCCGATTTTACTCCAGGGGGTCCCAGGATGACCCACCCAAAATTTGGTTGCGATCGGTTCAGCCGTTTTTGCGGTACCTGGGAACGGACGGACAGACAGACAAACAGATGGATGGACAGACAGACGGACGGACATTTGGTGAATTATAGTAAGATGTGCTTGTATCTGCAAAGTTTGTTTCTCTAAAAGTGAACATCCAGACTCTCCACAAAATGGTGGGATTAGTTGATCTTCCTTCCTCATAAGTCTCATATGTGGGGGGTTCAAATGGTTCTACGAGGGAATATTCACAACAGTCCAAGAAACGCCAAATATTAATTTTTTTAATTTCAGTATAAAGTACTCATATATCTAAATAGTCAGAAAATAGAGAAATTAATTGTTTTTATATCTCTATACACCTCATTATACTGATTATTGAGTGTCTTTTGATTGAATGTCCAACATAAGTGCTGAATGAAAGTAATTAAAGGAGTGTTGACATTATTCAAAGTCTATAACCAGGCCTCATCAGGCAAGGACAGAATGTGTGCCAGAACTGCGAGGAATAGAAAATGTCAATGAACATATTCTGAAGCTTTAAATTAGGCAGACATTTGTATTATAATATGGACTGCCTTTCCTTAAAGGAGAAAGTTACTTACTGCAGCTGCTTCTTGTTTTGTCTTTTTCTTTTTTACCACAAATTCTCTTTTTACACCCACTTACAATAAATTGGCTGGAGTGTTCTTCAAATCTTCTTTGATGTAAATCAATACAGTATATATAACGACTATGATGTAATACAATCATGCCTGTGTTTATGATGGCTTCTCATTATGGTTGTACTTTTAAAAATAAATGCATTTTATTACGATGTATAATATGCTGTATATATGTATATGTGTGGGTTTGGATGGGAGTTTCAGTTAATGGGAGGGTTGAAGTTTCACGAGAGTCGAATAGGTTGTGGGTGTAAGTTGTGTAAAGAAGATCTACAACAATGCTGTGCCTTTGAAATGGGGCCTGGACAGTGCCTTCAGAAAGTAATCTCACCCCTTGACTCTTTCACATTTTGTTGTTACATCCTGTTGTTGTTGTTACATTTCAAATGGATTAAATTCAGAATTTTTTGATCACTGATCCACACATAATACCCCATACTGTCAGTTTTTTTTTTTTTAAAGAAATGTTTCAAAAATAATAAAAAATGAAAAGCTGAAATGTCTCGAGTCAATAAGTATTCAACCCCTTTGCTATGACACTCCCAATTGAGCTCAGGTGCATCCAATTTCCTTTGATCATCCTTGAGATGTCTCTTCAACTTGATTGGAGTCCACCTGTGGCCAATTCAATTGATGAGACATCTGTATTATAAAAGGAGCCGTGTTTGTCTGTTTGTCGTGTTCTAACTTAAGAACGGATTAACGGATTGCAATAAATCCAACTACGGTGGATTCGGGTAACTCCCGGGAGTGTTTGTGATCCAAATATATATATTTTTTTTTTACGGGTACATGGACGTTTTGTCAAAACTGCAAAAGCCAACACATGACGTTGGTTACTCCTCAGTCACATTTGCCCTACGGCTAGGATACGGCGGCCGTACCCCCCCTAAATTGACAGAAACGTGCGGCAGCCGCAGAGTTTCTGAGGTGGCCGGAGGGTGGCCCTAGGTCGTATGGCTATCTTTTACAGGCCATAGGGGTCGCCGTGGAATTATAGCGCGGAGTTATAACTTTTTTCATTTCTAGGGTGGCCGTAGCAATTCGACAAGCCGTAGCCATGACGACGATATACATATGAAAAAGAACTGGTATATATACCCACTCGTTACCGTCCGTCTAGCCGCACGTTCGCCTTAGGGCCCCCCTGCGGTCGCCTTGCGGACACCTTGAGGCTACCTTGCGTCTGCCTTGAAAATTCTATGGCCGCCGCAGGGACGCCCCAAGGTCACCGTGCGACATCAAATCAAAGACCGTACGGCACCCCCACGTTTTCGGTCTCCACAATTTCTAAATACCCCGTGCGGCTACCCGATAAATAAAAACATATGTGACTGCTACATTGTGTGACCATGGAAATACTGCGGCCGCCCTATAATTGCTAGTGGCCGTAGATTTTTTTAGACCCTACGGCCGCCGAGCCAAATGTGACTGAAGCATTATCCCTGCACAGAGAGAAGGATCTCCCAGGAATCCTTGTTTTCCTTCTTCCCCAATAGATTAACCATCGCAGCAAAGATTGGTATTTCCGTCAGAAAAGCGATGGGTCTTATATTCTAGTGAGTTATAAAATAAACACACCTTTCTATATAAGGTCCCACAGTAGACAGTCAGTGCATGTCAGAGCAGAAACTCTAGCATGAAGTCCGAGGAACTGTCCGTATAACTCCGCAATATAATTGTGAAGTGGTATAGATCTGGGGAAGGGTAGAAAACAATTTATATAGTGTTGAAACTTCCCAAGAGCACATTGATGTCCATTGTTAGGAAATGGAAATAATATGGAAATTCCCAGTCTCTCCCTAGAGCCGGGCGTCCGACAAAACAGAGCTAATGGGAAAGAAGCTCCTTGGTCAGGGAGGTGACCAAGAACACAATGACCATTCTGACAGAACTACAGACTTTCTTGGCTGAGATTGGAGAACCTGCTAAAGTACAACAGTCTCTGCAGCACTTCGCAAATCTAGGCTTTATGGGAGAGTGGACAGACGGAAGTCACTCCTGAGAAAAAGGCACATGACGGCACACCGGAGTTTGCAAAAAGGCACGTGAAAGACTCTGAGAGCATGAGGCAAAATATTCTGTGGTCTGATGAGACGAAAATTGAACTCTTTGGCCTGAATACAAATCACAACCTCTGGCAGAAGCTGAGTACAACTTATCACACATCCAACACCATTCCTAGCGTGAAGCATGGTGGTGGCAGCATCATGCTATGGGGATGCTCTTCAGTGGTAGGGACTGGGAAACGTGTAAGGATATAGTGAACAATGAATGGAGCCAAATACATGCAAATCATTGAGGAGAACCTGCTTCCGAGTGCAAAAGACCTTAGACTGTGGCGAAGATTTATGTTCCAACATAACAATGGCCCCAAGCATACAGCAAAAGTAACACTGGAATGACCGCCGGATGAACCTCACTGCTAGGGGTTGCTGCACATGTGTACCGGACATTCTGGGGCGCATTGCATCATTTTGAACGTCCTGTATTCACAACCAGCAACTTTTGAAGCATTCACCTCTACTTTTATCAAAATAATCCTTATTTTTCATTTTCAAAAAATAATTTCAGGATTTAAGAGTTCCCTTAAATTTACTGAACATTTTCATTGCACTTCCTCTAATATTATATACAGGGTTTTTGAAAAGTGCTGAATCATAGGGGTATTTATTTTACAGTTTTATTATAACAATTGCCCAAATTGTGACACGCATACACATCAATTCTTATATGTAGGTTTCTTTGAATATTTCTTCATCTTGACACATCGAATGTAGCACATTCGTTTCTGATTTGATTATTTTGATCTTCAATAGTATGTGGTTTTATGGTATGGACCACTGATTTCTGGTGTCCCCAAAAAAAAGTAAAGTGGTGTTAATTTCCTATGGTTCCAAACTGTTGAAACACCCTCTATTGTATCAACTGCACTCGATATGAAACAAACTCTACATTGGGGAGACAGAGTGTAGATTGGGTGTTCGTTTTGACGAACACTTACTGGATGTAACAATGAACAGAATGGACGTCATGAAACCAATAGCTCGGCACTTCAATCCTTCCAACTATTTCACTTAAAATGTGACTATCTTTAGACTTTCTCTCCATTATGCCACTTTGGACACGAAGACACAAAGAACAAAAGATTATTTTTAAACTCAGCACATTATCACCCAATGGGATTAATGAACATTTTTCATTTATTTAATTCTCACATCCCTCAAAATAATTAGTTTTATTTTTCATTTTTCCATTTATATTTCCTCCCTTCTTTTATTCTCTCCTTTTTTTCTCTTATCACCTTCTTAGTCTTCACGTTTTCTTCTCCTCCTCCTCCTCCTCCTCCTCCTCTTCCCTTTATAAGGGGAGAGATTCATTGACACCAAGCTCCTGCACTGCCTTGACCATGATACTCCTCCACTCACCTCTGTCCTCAGCCAACTGTCTTCACCCTCCAAACCCAGAATACCTTTCATTCGCCTTCATCATCCATTCTCCTTCTATCCATCCTCTTCACTCCCGCAATGCTCCTGACCCAGTTGTTCTTGCAAACCTGCAGCCTCTCTTGCCACCGTCTCCAGACCGTAAAGGTAGCCCGGTCTTACACACGACATTCGAATCCTTCCTTTTAATCTCCTTGAAATCTTCTCTCTGCCATTACTCCCTCCACTCTCCTCCATGCATTCACACCCACCTGAATCCTCCTCCGCACCTCTGACTCTGACTTACCATCCCCGGTTACTGTTCCATGCAGATACTCAAACCTATTTATTTGTCTGATCTCCTCTCCTTCTAATATGATATTCATTTATTTTCTCTGCTGCCCAACCCAAATCACCTCCATCTTCTCCATGCTCATCTTCAGCCCATGTTTCTCAATTGCGTCCTTCCACTCCCCCAGTACTTCCTGCATCTCCCACCCACTCTCCACCACAACAGCCTGATCATCGGCATACAATATCCTCCCCAGAATACTTTTCATGTTTACCTTCCTGCTTACCAGCTCCATCACCATGATAAACAGAAGTGGGCAGAGAGAGCTTTCCTGCCTCAAACCAATTGTTCACATTGAACTCCTCCGACATCACAGGACCAACCAAAACTCTTCCCTTCGTTCCCT
This sequence comes from Myxine glutinosa, assembly GCF_964187855.1. Classification (NCBI taxonomy): domain Eukaryota; kingdom Metazoa; phylum Chordata; class Myxini; order Myxiniformes; family Myxinidae; genus Myxine; species Myxine glutinosa. Next base: position 54,788,135 of record NC_136271.1, on the reverse strand, counting down.
TGTGCATCCCTTGCACCAACCTAACTTCTGCTTCCGGCATTCCCATCCATCTCAGTATCGACATCACCATCTCTCTCGGGACAGTGTCGTAGAGCTACTCCAGGTCCACAAATACCAATGTCATTTCACCTTGCACCTCTAACCTCTTCACCAACTGTCTGTTTGAATATCCCATCCGTCGCCCCCTACTGTTTCTAAGCCTCTGCTGCGCTTCTTCAATCTCCATCTCCACAATCTCCATATTCTTCACGATTTTTTTTCACCGAACTTGACTCTCTCTTATAATTCTTTAATGAAATGTGTGACTCCCTTTGACCTATGACCATTGATCTTTCACCCCTAACTTTGACCTGCTCACCTCCACCCGCATTTGACCCTTGATCTTGGATCCAGTTATTTGATCTTTGACCGCTGTCCTTTCATCCAGCCGATTACTTTATATAATCCTCCATCCACCCACATTTCCTTGTTTTGCTCTGAGGCTGGGCGAACACTCAGTGTCAGCAGCCCCTCATTGCTCATTGTGTGAAACATACTCATCATTTTTCAGTTGTAAGCATCAAATGCAAGCCTGTCAAAGCTACAATATCGTTTCCTAAAAGTCCTTGAATTTGCACCAATTTTCTAGCGACATTTCAAATCGGAAAACACACCTTAGTTGTTGCTGCTGTTGTTGTTGTATAGCCCCGGAAAGTTCTCTTGAACAAGCCCTCGGCACTGACACTGGTACCCATTTTTCCGACAACGGAAGGATGACAGACTAAATCATCCCACCTGGTGTTATTTGAACGGCACGATAGGGGCTTGAACTCAAGACCCTAAGATCTTAAGCCAACCACCTTGACCGTTAAGCGAACACCAGACTTGTATCACAAAGTAAAAATGACCTTCTTTGGGATCTGAACTCATTAACCATTCATAACTGTGATTCGCAATGTAAATAAACAAGAATTATGAGTGCACAGCACTTCGTAATGTGATAATTGTGTTTTTAGTGCATCTCGAGGCAGGGCGCACTATCTGAGCTCAATGCCACCGAGATGATGTACAATAATTGGAAGTAATTGTAACCATGTCTCTGTGGATGGAGCACAAAAAGCTGCTCTGCATCGCTATTTCATGATTCCCGCAGGGGGTGTGATGATCGCTTGCCCAGAATGCGCTGACGTATGTGATGTGAAAATCCACAAATACTGCACGTGTTCTGTACTCCAGGAGATTGATGGTCTCTGCGCTTGAGTCAGCGCTTTAATCAGAAATTGAAATGAGTTGATTCGACTTATGGTAAACTATTGTGCGATATTTGGAGTTTCTTGGTTGCAGCGCTGTATTTGATGGATGCATTTGATGCAATTCTTGCGATGCACGGAAAACGACAGAAAGTACAAATCGTATAATCTTCTATGTTGTTTACAGGTTAGAGGAGCTTTTGCGAATAATATTGTTACGGGACCGTGGCGAGGATGTTGTTTGCCGAGCGGATGGCCGCCGCGCCCGAACAGTTACCCCGACTAACCCGATTCCTGAACGTTGGCCGAATCGCGCCACAGATATTCAATGGGGAAAAGACTAAAACGAAGGATGTAAAGAAGAAAGAAAGACAAAGGGTAAGGAATACAAATATAATTTATTTACTATTTACACAATTGAAAGAAACCAAGGAAGAAGGAAGGATAAGAAAATAAAATACAGAAGAGGAAAGGTGACACAGTGAAAATTGCTAGCTTATCTATTACAGTCTTAATTAACCCAGGGACAGAACAAACAAAGACGGACTCACACGAATGGGGAATGGAGGCAGGAACGATTGGCTGGACCGGGAGGAAGGTTCAGCTCGGACCACAAGCTGGAAGGCTTGGCAGGGCGCACAGCAAGCCGGGCCTCGTCAGGCTGAGACGCAGGGTGACGTCGTGCACTTCTCTCAAGGCTTCCCCCGCGCTTCTCTCGCGCACTTGTGTTAAAGGCTTCCCCCGCGCTTCTGTCGCACTTGTCTCAAGGCTTCCTTCTCGCTTCTGTCGCACTTGTCTCAAGGCTTCCTTCTCGCTTCTCTTCCCTCCTCGCGCACTTCTCTTAAAACGGCTTCCGCGCGCGCTCTTTATAAAGCCGCGGGCAAATCAAGCCGCCGGCCTCTAGAACACGCCCATCGGTGAGCTCGCCTCGGCCCTGATTGGTCGGCACGGCCCTCTGGCTCCACCCTTGATGACGATGGGCGGGCATGCCCAGGATTCGGCAGCTCCTCCCCCTTCTTCTCCGAGCCTACCTCGTGGCGAACGGAGTCGCGGAGGGAACAGTTGGCAATTGCGGCTTTGGGAATGGGAATGAAAGGGGATCTATCTATTTGAATTCGGTGCAATGGAGTGTCAATTAATGGAAGACAAGGCCTTACCCTACTACACAGAATAAGGAAATAACTGTCAACAAAGGGGGAAATCTATGATTGGCTAACGTGATTGTTTATGAAATAACTACGGAATGACCTTTGACCTTTATACACAACTGGAGGCAGGAGGGTCCAGAATAAAGCAATAAAAAAAAAACACAATCCTCATATCCACAACAATATATTGTTACGTTTATGGGGGCCAGGTAGGATTGCATAGGTAGTGTGCTCTGACTGTCGTGAAGAAGAAGAAACCCTCATGTAACTTAAGTCAGCTCCATGTGTCCGGTAAGAGCGTATCTTTTTCCCCATGGCGAGGGGTGGGGCTATGTTAATTAGGTAGGGTTTAAGGGTTAATAATTCCCTGTATGTAAATGCCTCTGTGATTTTTCATTTGTTCCTTATGACACACACCACACCAGCCATGCACTCCGCACCTATACTAAAAACACCATATAAAGTAACCGGAACCAGGACATTCAAATACCGCTGACGCTGCTGGTCGAGTCATCGCAACACCAAGCAGGCAGGGCCGTGAGGCCCCTCCCTGAAAGGTGATGATTGATCCGGGCGATGGAGCGATGAGATGGTCTCTTTGATTGGAGCACACGCGGACGTCATCGGATGACGTTGGAGACCAGGGAACAAAAAGTCTGAGTCCCGGCATTTTCCTTCCTCTTGCGTTGGGACATTCATTGCGAGCAGACACATTCTTTCTTCTCTCGTGTTCCTGCGCTGGTTTGATTACAAGCGGACGCACTCTTGTTCGTGCTCGCTCTGTTCCCGGGTGTGTGGAGGAGCGGATGCATCCTTTCCCTGGTTCGTTTGTACTGACTTTGTGACGGCTGTGTGCGCCTGAGAGACCTCGGTGCTTTGTGGAGCGTGGTACGAGGACGGAGCGAGGGCCTGCTCGCTTCACGTTCATGGTTGGCAGTGGACACGGCTTTGCGCCAAGGCGTGTTTTCCTGCACAAGGACGCGGGGCCTGTGACGACCCCGGACGGTCAAGGGGACCAGAGCTGAGTACCCGCTAACATTCCAAACACATGCGCATTTATTATTTTCCATTTATTTATCCCCTTGTGTTGTTTTACGAGTCCATGTGGGGGGCTCTATTTCGGATTTTAGTTTTACCATGCACTTATTGTTCCCTGGAATTATTTTAATTAAACCTGTTTATTTATCGCATTTTAATTCCGTGCCTGCTTTGTTTAATCATTCGTGGTTCGAGGACGCTCCAGTGGAAACCGTGCAGGTAAGCTTCGCTACCCTCCACTACTCCTCATGTGTATAAAGAGGATCCGCCATAGTTGACTGAATGCCTCGGAGGTAAGCTCGACCGGCCACCCGTCACCTTGGGGGATCTTAATCCCCCGGTGAAGGCGACAATATGATGCCATCTCTAGATTATTAGCAAAAAGTGGTGTAATGGTGAGGGCGTCTTCTCCGAGTCAGGGAGGTCGATGATTCAAATCCCGGCCGATTTATACCAAAGACTTCAAAAATGGTACTTTCTGCTTCCTTGATTAATGTCTGTCTGTTTGTATGTCAATGGATGCTATTCTGTCTGTCTGTTTGTATGTCAGTCGTCTACAGGTCAGAATTTTAAACCGATATTCACAAAACTTCACCAAATGGTAGGCTTGTATGTTCGAGAAGCCTCTTGATTTTGAGGTCAAATGTCATCTTGATCTCTAATTTCTAAAATTGTCATTTTTCATCGGATTGACTTTAAAGTCGAACAGCATTTGCACATTGAGTCACTAAATTGGAAAACCAACTATTTTTGAGGTCAAAAGGTCAAAGGTCAACTCAACGTCAAACCTCTAGAATCATACATTTTAATCTGAAAAATCATCAATTTTCATCCAATTGGCTTGGAAATTAAACAGCAATCACATACTGCCTCACGGAATTGGGAAACCAACTATTTTAAGATCAAACGGTCAACTCAAGGTCCAACTTATAAATCATTAATTTTAATCTGAAAAATCGTCACTTTTCATCCTATTAATTTGTAAATTAAACAGCAATTAAAGGGTGTTTCAAAAAGAGTGATACAACTTTAAACGTTTATTTAAAAAGAAACAGAAACCTCAGGAATGTGAACCAAACATTTCTTGAAAGCTTATGACATAGTATTTTCTATCAGATGACATGGTATTTTCTATCAGATGACATGGTATTTTCTATCAGTGATTGCTATTGCAGTAAGTTACTGCTAGAGTTAGTGAGAGGGCAAGGTCTAAAATTGGCATTTATGCAAAATCCTTGTAATTGACGTTCTCGATGTGTGCCCCTCCACGGTTCAGACAGGCATTGATCCTGACTCCAAAGTTCTGTCCAACTTTCCTGTAGGTCTCATGTGGCACTGCCTGGAGGTAGTTTGACACCTCCTGCTTCAGATCATCCCGTGTGGCAGGGCAGTTGACGTAGACAGGCGGTTTCTGAAGAGCTGCTGCAGAAAGTGATGGTGTCACTATCTGGATGCGGGGATGCACCGTCCTGCATAAACCATGTCATGCTGAGCTGGTTTGGGGTGACCTTTTGGGCTAGGTCATTATGGAACTTCTGGAGCACGGCCCGGTAGCGCTCACCGTTGACCGTCACCGTCCTGCTGTTGTCATTCTCAAACCAATAAGGCCCTAGCATTCCCCATCTGTCATTGAAGGCGCAGAAGCATGTGACCTTAGGCCCTTTCAGGTAACTCTCAGTGATCTCCTCAGGTGATTCTGTTCCCCAGAAAAAGTTGTTGTGGTTGTTCATTTCGTCTCATACCACAGAGCCACCACTTTTGTCTTCTGCTCCATTGTCAATGGCATAGTTGATCTACGGAGCTAGAAATCCCAGGGATCAAATACCACGATAACAACACGAAACCCTGTAAAGGAAAATGGTAAAGGAGAAAAAACAAGGAAATGGCAGGACGTCAAAGTTGTATCAATCTTTTTGAAACATCCTGTACATAGCGCATCGCTGAATTGGGAAACCAACTATTTTGAGGTCAAAAGGTCAAAGGTGAACTCAAGGTCAAACTTCTAAAATCATAAATTTTCATCTGAAAAATAATCAATTTCCCTCCAATTGATGTGAGCCTTGATTAAGATCATCAATTTAAATCTGAATGAAATGGACAATTTGATGTATCCATGGCAACTGATTTTTTTGGGGCAGGGTGGGGGGGGGGGGGATATTTTGCAGGTATCATGCTCTGCACGACATATTTCTTGTCTATTTGTTTGTTTATCTGCTGAGAATGTGACTAAGTGTATTAATTACATTGGTCCCCCATATATATTTGACCCCTTGAGGCTCTTAAGAACCCTAGGATCCAAAATACCCAAAGACCCTCCAAACCCAAAGACCCTTGAAGAACTCTAAGACCATTTAGATCCCTAAGAATGTTAAGACCTTTAAGACACTTTCAACCCTAAGATCCATGAAGACTCCTAAGACCCTGAAGACCCATTAAGACCTCTAAGAGCCATAAGAACCATAAGACCATTTGAGACCCTTTATAACCCTAAGACCCTTCAGTCCCTTTAGACTGTTCAGAACTCGAAGACTCTTTAGACCCCTGAGACCCTGTATACCACATTATACCCCTAAGACTATTAACCCTCGATAGGTGTACCCCTGGGTATACCCATCCATACAGAATGGGTATACCCAGGGGTATACCTACCTGGGGTTAGGACCCCTAAGATCCATAAGACACTTAAGACCCTGTAGACACCATTAGACCTTATAGACCCTGTTATACCCTTTAGAACCCCTAGGCCTCTAAGACCCTCTCGATCTCCTTAGACTCCTTTCTGCCCTGTAAACCTTTACCCCTTTTTTAATACCCTGCCGATCTCTTTGACCTTGAGTCCCTTTTTCGATGAGTTAAGACCATTTAGACTGCTTCAGACAATTCGGACCCTTTAGACCTTACATTATACCCTATAGACCTTTTTGACCAATTTAGACCTTTTCGGGACCTTTAATCTTTACACATTTACAACTAGACCATTTCGAACCTTAATTTGCAATCATCGACCTTTCATTTAATACATCCTTTCATTTATTTGCCAGACAGAATCCACCACAAAAAACAAGTCTGGTCGAGGATCTACATTTTCTGATTGCTCTTTCTAGTTGTGAGTTGTGTATGCAATGTTTAGATTAGTCCGCTAATCAAGTAGTCAAACAAGTAGATGAAATCCAGAAGAAAGTGACGTCATTTGTTTATTGCCATGTTGTTGAGAAATTATAACAAAGGTTGTCCAAAGCCTGGTGTTGTATTTACATCTCTGAAAAATCCAGATTTTTTTTCTTCCTGGCAGTGGAACTCAGCACCTGCAGAACCAGCACCTTGGGCAGCAGTGACGTACCTACACTTTCCCAACAGGGGCATTTGATGTAAACAAAGGACATTCTTGGCAAAGTTTAACTCAGGCCTTTCACCATTTTGTCTGAACATCATTTGCAAAGCGATGTAGCCACTAGATGGACGACAGAGGGTAAAAAGTGAATGCCATGGCATTGTGACAGTAGGGTGTGGGACAGTTGGACAAAACAAGCAAGGGAATGAACGAATCGTAAGAGATGGACAACAGGCAGCATTGAAGCCTTTCAAGCATGGAGTAAATTGCTTTATCATGCAATGTGCAAATGTGACCCTGTGAGTGTGGTGTCTCGGAAAGGGATATCTCCTCCAGTGGATGTCACAGAGAAGTGTAGGCAGTCGAGATATAGAAACAACTGAGCAACGGAATTGAGCCATTAATCTCTGCCAGTGCGCATGAAAGTGTCAAAACATGGCGGCCAATCCAACAAGACCACTTTCTCAGTCTGATGAAGACCTCCAAGCTTTTGCTCATGAAACAATACAAAATAACATGATTAAAGTGCGGTATGTGCATCACAACACTCAATGCAGAAGTTGCTCCGCTTGGTATAAAAAGGAGATATCAACATTGCAATACTTGGTGGACCACCACCCAAGAGGGGCATGGATCTTCACATGTTCACCTTATAAACACCAGTTCTGGACAGGATGCAGTTTCTATCTCCATGGTTTGACATTGCAGACCATGCAGATGTCCGCTGCCTGGTAGCCCACACCGAGACCACTATGGGCGATGAAGACCTCGAAGCGAAGCATAAATGTGGAACGGATCGGAAGCTTACCCCGGACAGCACGAACAAATTCCAACAAAGTTCACGCCAAGGTTAAGGTAAGTTATTCCTCGGCTGTATTTGGGTTAGTCTCCAAAAGTGATGTTTTTACAAGACCGCTTTCTTGAACTCTGTTGCCCGTCACTCTTTCGTCTTGATAATTTCCATACTTTTTGTACACAACACAGAGACACAATGGCTGAAACAAATGATTGCTTGTTTTCCCTTGTCTAATGTGTCATTGCAAATATTCTGGTACCTACACTATTGTTATGGAAGTTATCCCAAACGGGTCATTAAGCCACTCAAGGTAGTAAAGGGCTAAGGGAAGGTTAGAAAAAGACAAGGATAAAGCAAAATAAAAATAAATAAAAAATAACAAGAAAACATCCAAGATACAGGAAGTAGCAGATGTCAGTCAACTATTACGTAAAAAAAGGAAATCTTCATTTTTGCTCATTTCATTTAAAGAAAGATTCCTGTGAAGGATAAATAAAGCAATGTTTTTGAGCAAATATTGAAAATTTCAACACAAATTTGGTGCAAACTTCATCCCGACCCAATTCCCATGCACGTTTGACAACGCCTTCTGACAAGTCACACAAATGGTGGGCAGCCATTACCTCACCATCATAGCAATTATATCATTGGACAATCGCAAACGTGACAATTTGCCATCCGGAATCAAAAAGGAAAGTTGCTCAAGGCTTTGGAAACGACATTCTTGGCGGGGTGAAGAAGCCAAAGACGGATTGTCTTTCCCCCTTCCGTGAGGTCACGCAGTCTGGAAGTAGGCCTATTGGGCCCTGTCCGACCGTGACACTTTTGAGCGTTCCATGCACTTGGCCTGCTTTTCTGGAGTCCATTTATATTCGAGCACAAGCATACAAGCATTCCAATGTCAACCGAGATTTCGCTCTTCTGTAGATGACAATCAGCAATTAAGCTTTTTATGAAGAATCATCTGAGGTTAAAATGTCAGCATGTACAACACTTTCCTCAAATGCGCTCCGGCAATCTGGACCAATTTGGACGTTTCTTAAAAGCCCCTTTTGTAGTATGCAAAGCTATGACCAATAACAGTTTGTTTATCCTGTTTTAGTGGCATTTCAGGATTCAAAGGAAATGTTCCGTGAAAGAGTGTTAATGGCTATTTTACGGGGTATTTTAACGAGATTGTTCGTTGGCAATTAGCTTGGATTCTTGAGAGCAGCGCTCAGGGTCCTTGCAAAAATTCCTCATTCCTGCTGGCCATATATATATATATATATATATGCATATAAATTACATATATATATATAAATTACATCAAAGTACATCAAAATTAATTACATCAAATTAATTACATCAACTCGTATATATATATATGCATATAAATTACATATATATATATAAATTACATCAAAGTACATCAAAATTAATTACATCAAATTGTATATATATATATGTATGTATATATATATATATATATATATATATATATATATATATATATATATATATATATATATATATATATATTAGGGTGGCCAATTTTTATATAGTATTTTTTTTTGTAATATCGCACACACACAAGTGACATTTTAGCGGTTAGATGGAAAAACAACAGTTAAAATTTTAGGGCAATCCAAGAAGAGTAAGCGGTCTCCCAGAACCCTCTAAAAGTACTCTGTGTGACAGCGTTCGGTGAAATTTCTGGTGTCCATAACTATGTTTCTTCTCAGACAATTCTTGTCAAATTTACACCAGCCTCCATGGCGATCAAGATCTTACTTTCCACATAGAATTCCACTCTGTGGAGCACTGCTGTGCAGCACTCGTTCAATCGACGGCTGCTCTTTCTCGCATGCTGTCACCATATGTTTGAAATATATGCAGCCGCTGTGTTCGATACTTTGTTTACCTCAAAGGGACCAGAGATTGAGCTTTTTCGTCGACTCAAGTGACAGTGGGATGTTATCGACAAGTCGAAGTTTGAAGCTCTTGATAGCGACGAGGCTGGTGCAGGTAGTTTGAGTGCATCAGAGAAAGCATGGCTGGAATCTCGCCGTACTCTTGTTGTCCATAACCTTCAACAACACCTGGAGACTTTCCAACCTCGTGAAGACTACCTAGAGTTCGCGAGACTCACACTTTGGCTCCTGGGAGAGGATATGGACATAGGTACAGGATTTTGTGCTCCTGGTGCTTATCACCGCGCGAGATGGATGGCAAAAGGGATTTATTGTCTTAAAATATTTGGATTTCGCCATCAATTCCACATGAGCAAGCGCGAGATGGACTCATTGCGACGAATTTGTTTGTTTGTTTGTACTATCTATGCAAACTTATGGTTTGCAGCACCTTTGGCTACAGCTGCTCCGACAAATGACTTATTAATGCTACAGCTGATCGAAGATTACCAACAAGTTGACAGAAAAATTGCCAGAGTCGCAGAAAATAAAATGCGGCTGCACTTGTGGTACCTAAGTGAGGACCTTAGGACCTAAGTGAGGACCACTGCCTTTGTTCAGCGATGACAGCACTGATGAAGATAAGGGGGCTATCGTCAATGCTCTGCAGAGAGATCCACTCCCAGAAGATGTTCGACGTACGGCTCCAAACAAGATCCCTGAGTTCCGGAACCTTTCCGTGGCACAGTTTGTCACACAGCGCTCGCTCAACCTCTTTGAGTCACTTCATTTGTCACAGGAGTTCCTGACGGCCGCAGTAGACACGTGATGACATGGTTCGAGCGTGATGACTACATTGCAGCATGCAAGACTGTTCGTGCACTGAAGGTGGTGAACGACTGTGCAGAACGTGCAGTCAAATTGGCTACTGACTTTAATGAAGTCCTTACCAAGAATGACCAGCAGCGCCAGCTCCTCCACCAGGTCGTTGAGCATCACCGGAAGCTTCTGCCAACCAGTGCCACTAAAAATCAACTGGTCAAGAGCACCAAGTAACACTGATAGCCTGACTGCCCTGGCACCATTGTTTTGTTACTAAACAGATTTTGTTTTTAAACACTGTTTTTGTTTTTGTTAAAAGAATGCAGTTTCACATTCACAATTATTTAAATATAGTGTGTTTGATTTTGGACTCGATGATGTTGTTCATGGGGGACTTTGGGGGCTATTTGTGGGTCAATGGGGATGATGTGTTTTTTTTAAATATGAAAGGACTTATTAGATGAAGCTAAAATTTGGGTCCACATGGAGGCTGGTGTACATTTGAAAAGAATTGGCCGAGAGAGAAAAAAGTTTTGGACACCAGAAATATCAACGAATCCGGTCTTGCAGAGTACTATTTGAGGGTTTTGGGAGACCGCTTACTCTTGTTGGATTGCCCTAAGATTATTACTGTGCTATTTCCTCATCGGGCCACCTCAAATGAGAGGGTGTGCGATATAAAATTCAAACATGTAATTTTTCGGGCCACCCTGATATATATATATATATACAGACTTGGCATTTAATATGGAATATTTTTTTTGTGGGGGTGAACTTACTTTTCAAGGTGACTTAGAACCAAAAGTTCATTGGAATTATGTTGAAATTATTCTAGATTTTGTTAATGTGACCTTTAAAAGAAACAAAAACCACATTTGACATTTTGAAGCAAATAAATTGATCCTTGAAAGTGATGTAAACTGATATCGAACTCAATTCACGGACAGTACTGTGTTAAACTTCTGTACGTTTTCCAGAAGTATCTCTTTATTTTGCACATTAGCCAAAAAAAATTTCAACAAAAGCTAAATTATGACTGGGATTAAGGACAGTAAAATTACAGTTCAGTACTTCGTGTAACCCCCACGAGCATTCAGGATAGCACGTACACGTCGAGGTTTGGACAGGAATCGCTCGTCAAAAACGAGATTTGCCAAGGTTTGGACAGGAATCGCTTGCCATGCAGTGACAATAGTCTGCTGCAATTCACGCACAGAGGTAGGCTGCTGGTCCAAGTTGTCGATTTGACGCGTTAATTCTGCCCACAAGTTCTCTATCGGATTCATATCCGGGGACATGGCAGGCCACCCCATATGCTCTACACCACAGTCAGCAAGAAAGTGTTGGATCATGCGAGCACGATGAGGCCGTGCATTGTCATCTTGGAAGACAAAGTTTCCTCGAAAGGCTGCACGAGCAAATGGAAGCAATGTTTCTTCCAGAATGACCCTGTACTTGAACTGGTTCAGGTTTCCATTATGCAAAAAGTTTTGCCCCCTGCATGAAAAGCAGCCCAAACGGTCACCCCACCACCTCCAGCTTGGACTCTTGGCACTATACAATCTTCGTTGTGGGCTTCATGCACTTGGCTGCACACTCGGACGCAGCCATCTTGACGATAGACCAGAAATCTAGACTCGTCACTGAAGGTCACATGATTCCAGTGTCCTGGCTGCCATTGACGGTGCTCTCTGGCCCACTGCAATCGGCGCTGGCTGTGTTGTCTGGTCAGGCGTGGCTTTCTCAGGGGACGCCTGGCACGATAGCCTGCTTGAACCAGTCGTTGGTTGACTAGCCTTCTGGATACAGGCACATTGGTCAGTTGCTGCCACTCAGCCCTAAGCCGATTAGCTGACTTGGTGCAGCTATTGCAGACTAACCGGTGTAGCTGGCGATCATCTCTCCTTGTGGCTCTGCGTGGACGTCCTGGCCTTGGTATTGGAGTAGGGACACCCCTCTGAGCATTTCGTTTCAGGATCTTTGAGACCTAACCTTGTGATGCCATACTGCTGAGCAATAGCACGCTGTTTCATGCCAGAATTTCGTAAAGCCACCACTCCATGACAAACAGCATTGTCAAGTTGACGGACCATCTCCAGAGGAAGCGGTAATAACTTTTGTAGACGTGCAGCAGTTGTTTTCCACTAATACAGAACGCAACAACCCTTATATACCCGATTGTGAAGCCAATCGTCAAATGTACCTGTCCTTACATTTTGTCACGCCACCTGTGATATTATCCTGTTATTGACTTCTTGCTGCGAAAGACAATCAGTGACATGGTTCTTTTGACAAAGATATCACCGAAGCGTAAAAGAAACTCACCAGATTGATATACTGAGTTCAGAAAGTAAACCCAAGTCAAGAAAGAAAAAAAATTCCATATTAAATGCCAAGTCTGTATATGTATATATATATATATATATATATATATATATATATATATATATATATATATATATATATATATATATATCCATATACAAACGTTTTATGACTATTTTCACATTATTTTGAGGATTGGTCAAATTAGGGCATTCCTCCATATGCCATATGGATCTATCGACTGCATTATGGTTTTGCAAACCCAAACATTCCATATCTTCTTGACAGTTTCAATCAATGTCTTTTTTAGGACGTCTTCTTGGCTTTCTTCCTTCTCCCTCGAGCTGTATTACTCTTTTTACAGCTTAATCTTCTGATCATCATTGCACATGACCATACCGATCAGGTCTTCTCTTCATCAGTTCTTCACGAGTATTGATTTTAAATCTCTTCCCGATTTTCTGAGCTCAGGATTCTTCCTTTCAGGGGCAATCCATTCATCCATTAGATAATTCTTATCTCAGTTCTCTGCATTCTCTTCATGTCTTCAATTCGCAGTGTGTGTGTGTGTGTGTGTGTGTGTGTGTGTGTGTGTGTGTGTGTGTGTGTGTGTGTGTGTGTGTGTGTGTGTGTGTGTGTGTGTGTGTGTATCCACACTCCCGCCTGAACCATGAGGGTGGAAGTGGCCATCTTGCCTACCAATGATATTTCTACAAAGTGATACTTCTGGCATCACCATCAACCATCACCAAGGAGGCATATAGGATAGCACTGACTTACGTAATGGTGGGGGATGCAAGATCAGCAATGGATGCAAATCCTCTGCTGGTAAGAAAGCTAAAGTAGTTCGTCGGTCGCTTGTCATTGCAGACATTGTGTCACTGGAGATGACGGCCCTGGTATTCATCTTGTCTTAGTCGCTCAACTGACTTAACTGAGACTGAGAGCAGTTCTCCTCCGTTTTCTGTTTTTCGCAAGTACTTCTCAGTTGTCTATTTTATTATTTTAATGTTTGCTTTCTTCCGTTGCCTTTTCACAACTTTGTAGCGTAGCTTTGGTCTCTTTGGGTCAAGCTTGCCCTCCATGAGTTCAATCATAAAAAAAAGTTATTACTGTATTTTTGTTCCACTCAAAACGTGCGCACACTCATGCATTATTGTGTGTTTTCTAATGTTGTGACACGTACGAATCTTAAAGTAGTCACGATTGTTTTTATTATATACATCCACATGCCTGTTGTACCAGCTTGAGAGTTTGGACAATGTCAGGCTCAGCAGCCCCGGACACGCGACTCGTCTCCTCTCTAAGCCGAGCTAATCAATGCAGATTCCTTCCGAGCTGCATTGTTATTCAATTAGCAGGCCTTGTATAGTCAGCCAAACGTTCCGTCTCGCTCCAAGCCTAACGAATGCACAGGGCACACTACATTTGAACCGAGTATTAATAGATGCGACAATAAAAAGGAAAGTCTGAAAATGGGATGCGGAATAAGGGATGATCGATTTATCTCGTGACAAGGGCATGTACCGAGATGTATTTGTGGAAAGAGAGCTCAGTAATTAATACTCTCCTACATTAGGACATTGTGATGTATATAGAAATATACGTGTACACATACATATCCTCAAGATGAAGAGGTGCGTGTCCATTGATCACTGACTGAACGTCCAGATATAATTGAAATTGAAAAACTAAATTAATTTCGAATTTATGTTTTTTTATGGATTGCAGCCAACACTTGGGAGTTACATTCAGAGTTGTTTCTTTATTGAGTAGTTTGTGCTTTGTTGAGGTTTTATCTTTATTGACAAATTCCTGCTTTGTTGAGGAGTTTTGGCTTTGTTGAGGAGTGGCTGCTTTGTTGAGGAGTGGCTGCTTTGCTGCGGAGTGTTTGCTTTGTTTATTAATTCCTACTTTGTTGAGGAGTTGCGGTTTTGTTGAGGAGTGGCTGCTTGGTTGAGGAGTGCCTGCTTTGTTGAGGAGTGACTGCTTTGTTGAGGAGTTGTGGCTTTGTTGAGGAGTTGCGGCTTTGGTGAGGCATTGAGGCTTTAGTGAGGAGTTGAGGCTTTGGTGAAGAGTTGAGGTTTTGGTGAAGAGTTGAGGCTTTGGTGAAGAGTTGAGGCTTTGATGAGGAGTTGAGGCTTTGATGAGGAGTTGAGGCTTTGGCAAGGAGTTCAGGCTTTGTTGAGGAGTTGCGGCTTTGTTGAGGAGTTGCGGCTTTGTTGAGGAGTTGTGGATGGATTAACGAATTCCTGCTTTGTTGGGGAATTGCGGCTTTATTTATTTCCTGCTTTTTTGAGGGGTTGCGGCTTTGGGAGGAGTTTCAGCTTTGTTGAGGGTTTGCAACTTTGTTGAGGAGTTGGGGCTTTGTCGAGGGGTTACTACTTTGTTGAGGGGTTGCTACTTTGTCGAGGGGTTGTGGCTTTGTTGTGGGGTTGCATGGTTGTGGCTTTGTTGAGGAGTTGCATACCTGTGGCTTTGTTGAGGAGTTGAGTAGTTTTGGCTTTGATGAGGAGTTGTGGAGTTGTGGCATTGTTGAGTAGTTGCATAGTTGTAGCTTTGTCGAGGAGTTGCATAGTTGTGGCTTTGTTGCAGAGTTTTGTCTCTGTTGCAGAGTAGTGGATTTGTTGAGGTGTTGTGGATTTGTCGAGATGTTGCATAGTTGTGGCTTTCTTGAGGAGTTGCATAGTTTTGTCTCTGTTGCAGAGTCGTGGTTTTGTTGAGCTGTTGTGGCTTTGTTGAGGTGTTGTGGCTTTGTTGGGGAGTTGGGTCTTTGTTGAGGAGTTGCATAGTTGTAGCTTTGTCGAGGAGTTGCATAGTTGTGGCTTTCTTGAGGAGTTGCATAGTTTTGTCTCTGTTGCAGAGTCGTGGTTTTGTTGAGCTGTTGTGGTTTTGTTGAGGTGTTGTGGCTTTGTTGGGGAGTTGGGTCTTTGTTGAGGAGTTGCATAGTTGTAGCTTTGTCGAGGAGTTGCATAGTTGTGGCTTTCTTGAGGAGTTGCAGAGTTTTGTCTCTGTTGCAGAGTAGTGGTTTTGTTGTGCTGTTGTGGCTTTGTTGAGGTGTTGTGGCTTTGTTGACGAGTTGTGTCTTTGTTGAGGAGTTGTAGCTTTGTTGAGGAGTGGATGCTTTGTTGAGGAGGTGTGGTTTTGTTCAAGAGTTGTGGCTTTGTTGAAGAGTTTCGGCTTTGTTGAGGAGTTGCGGCTTTGTTGATGAGTTGTAGCTTTGTTGAGGAGTTGAGGCTGTGTTCATGAGTTGTGGCTTTGTTTCGGAGTTGTAGCTTTGTTGAGGAGCTGTAGCTTTGTTGAGGAGTTGTGGCTTTGTTGAGAAGTTGAGGAGTTTTAGCTTTGTTAAGGAGTTTTGGGGTAGTGGAGTTGTGGCTTTTTTGACATACATTTTTGAATCGTTGCTGCTTGGTAAGTTTTTGTTTAATGCAATTTTTTTGTTGAGCTCCAGGTCTGCTAACTAATTTAATAACCACACCGTGGAGTTGTTGATTTGAATAATTACATTTAGTGGTGATTGATAGATCAGGAAACCAATTGTGGTGAGTATCGTTTTTAGAACTTTGCGAGTTCATTCATGTATGAATTATTTTACAATCAACCCCCACTCCTCTCTTCAATGTCCTTTACATACTTAATGTTTTTGGAATATCAATGGAGCTAAATTTATTTCATGGAAATAATAACCCCATGTTCTGCAAACCTGCATTTTTACAACTTATATAATGACACAGCTGTTTTTAAGGTCAAAATTACTCCATTTGTGTAACAGTTACTTGACTTTATCTGTGTTATCAGAATCTAATTTGATTAAGAAATAACAACAGACTCCTTTTTTCACCAATAGTAGTACTGCATCCTAGAACGCACTCCTGAGGCAATCATGTTGGGATAAATATTTTTAAGAGGAGGCTTTTAGGCTGGTACCATGACCAGATAGAGTTTTTGACAGAAGATGAAATGAGATATGGATGTTTGAGTTAAATAAAGTAATTATAATGTAGATCAGCAACATTTAGCCAGGGTTTTTCTGTTAATGTTACCTTGTGACCCAGTGATCCCACATACCATGTTTATTTATTATTTATTAACGTTCAAGTACACGAATGCCTCTTGATGTTTCTACAAGATTCCCTATGAGCCTTCGATCAGAGATAAGAAAACATATTAAAAGGAAATAAAATTTCATTGAAAAATTGAGACCAGATTAAGTGAATAGAGAATTGGGTGGGCGTACATGAGTCTTGATGGACCAAATTCCTCCCCTGTCTTTTTCTGCTAAAATTTTGACAAAAAAATTAGAGGTTGGTTCAAATTTTTCTGGCAGTGCTCTTAATTCTGAAGTTGACAGATGTAGGTTGATAATTTTCGAGGGAATTTCTCTTTATCGAGTTGGTAACCAATAGACCACCCACATCACGTTCCTGCTTTCGTGCACATTCCGGAAAAAAATGATGGCGGCAGGTGAGATCACAGAGAGGACGGAATGGCAATTAATTGGAAATCTCTGGTTAACGGAAATGTCAAACTTATTGAATGTTAGATGATTTGCTGCACATGATGGTAATGATTGTCTGTCGAGGATATTCATTGCCCCATCTAGTCCCGAAGACAGCAGTTCACAACCACCTCAGGTCATCATCCCCCATCCATACTCATGATCTCTTCTACCCCCAAATTACCCCATTCCCAAGCACTCCCTTTTACCAGCTAATGATGATTTCCCCTCTTCTTTGCCTCTTTTCGTTTGTTAGTTGTCGGTTGATTTGTTCCTTTTCTGGTTCATCTGCACATTCCACTACCTCTTCTTGCTGTGTTCCATTGACCTTGCATGAAGGTCGTTTAGCCACCCACGTGTCCTTCTCCGCCTCCCCTTGACTCTCACTTCGACTCTGCTGTTGGTGTTTCCCCATTTTCATTTTGTTCCCTACCATTCTGCTCGAGCTCTTCCATGAACCTCGATCATGTATAGCAAAAAATAAATTGCGTCATCAGCCAAGGAGAGAATTTTGGCGCAAGTCTTTCAGGAATCGATTGACCAGGCCTGATGTTTGACTAAAGCTGACTTTTGGCAGGAATTTGAAATTTGTTGGTGATTCTCTTGTGATATTGTTGGGTTTTTTAACATCCATCAGCTAATGCAGTCATATGGGACACACTGAAAAACATCGATCCAATGGACTGTGAACTTTGCTATCCAACACCCTGCTGGTGAAGCACCAATCCAAAATGAAAGTGCCCAAACTTGGATAATACAGTTCCTCCCAAAAAATGTAAGTATAATTTTTGTGATATCCATAAGTTCACTTGCAGCAAAGGTCCAAGTCAAATTTGAGATAAGGGTCCTGGTCAGATTTCAAAGGAACAGGTCCACCTCATGATTGTCGAACCTTGGAGGAAAGAAGGTGTGTTGGGATATTCAAACATTCAGATATGGCATGCTGCATCAATTATGTTAACCATCAATCAGAGAAGAACAAATGTCATCTGCACCTCGTTTTCCATGGTGGTAACTAACCATACTCTTGGCACCATTTACCTGATAAAATGCATTGCTTATATTTTACGCCGACACAGATCAACACTATCTTTCACAGAGATTAGTAAATCCATTTCACCCGACGTAATTTCACTGTATCAATCCTTTACATGAGATGTAGATAATCCCTCTAAGGTAGATTTAAATAATTGCTCACAACTCCAAAGTATTGTGCCGAAGCTCAAAGAGAACTTTGCAAGCAAGGGTGACCTTCTCCGATTATGTTCTGAACTTCACCGTCGCTCCAGGTCATGGAGGAAGCAAAGTGCTTTATCTCACCGGACGGAGAAGCGTGGAGCAGGGAGGTGGAAGCACTGAGGTTTCTTTCTCGTGCGGCTCCGCCCCAGACGCCACTCCGTTCCATTCATGAAGGGACGCTGGGCGGAGGCGTAGCACTCGAGCTCTGCCCAGCGGAGCTTCCTCCACCACACAGTAAAGGAAGGAGGCTGTGGAGTGCGGAGCGGGATTGCGAGCGCTTACGTGGAGAAAGGAGCCCTCGGAGTCGGAGCTTCTCGCCTGCGCGTTTCACGATGCAACGAGTCCCGAGCTCTGCCGCAATGTGCCTGACGGTCCTTATACCTGCCCTGCTCGGACTTTTAAGCCGAACAATCGCACAGCCCTCCAACCAAGGTGAGTCGAACCTTTCTCGACGAATTCCGCTTGCGATGCACCTTCTCCGTCCCTAACCGTCGGCAGAACCTCGGGCTACCTCGGGCACACCCGGCGGGTGCCGAGTAAGGTCAGGGTGCTCACACCCCCGGTCGGCACCGGCCCCAGGATTACACTCTCGGGGACGAGTGCTTTAGCGCAAATCGATTTTTCTCGCCAGAGTAAGTTCACGACCGCAACTTTACCTGGAGCTCCACCGTTTCATCCTCCGACGGCAGCAGTTGCCGAAGAGCGCACTTTGCCGGTGGGAATGCGAAACAGCAAAACCTGCGACTCGCCCAGCTCGTCTTTTGCCGTCGACTTTGTTATTTGTTTAGCTCTAGCGAATTATTTAACACCCAGGTGTGTTTGTCGGAGCACAGCATCCCAATTGCACCGACAGTGCCACATACAACATTTGCCCCGATCCCACATAGATCGGGAGTGTTTTTTATGCTGTTCAATCGGGAAACTCCATGTTTGTAGTTCTTAAACGTCAGAAGCCTTTTTGTCACATCCAATTACTGAAAACAGGGAATTCGACTTTTCCTAATCACGTACCGCTAATGGGAGCACCGCTGTTGTTTCATGGAGCTCTTGGACTTCAGTGGAGGCTCCGCGAATGATTTTCCCTGCCCCTAAAGGACGGTAATGGGAGGATAAAAATGGATCTCCAAATCTTTTTGGCGCTAAATTTAACGCCAGAGATTTATTATCACAGGATGGAATTTCCTTTTTTTATTCTATTCTTAATTAATGGGGGTGGGGGGGGGGGGGGGGGAAGGCAACTGCTCAACCAGCAATCCCCTGCCCAAATTGTGCGGTCTTTGTCTATAGCTTCCCTTAATCGATTCAGTTCAACAGACGGGATCAAGGCACTGGATTACCTCGAAAGATGGAGATTCAACTTTACATCCTCAGTGTGTGGTGGTATCATGGCTTGAAAATCTCACTTGAGGCTCATAAAAGTATGTTATCTTGACCCGCTTTTGTAAGTGCGTGCAGCCTACAGTTGCAGAATTCAATTTCTCACAACCTGGAGACAGCCAGAGATAAAATGATAACATTCCTCCAGGAATGTGCCAAAATGGTTGCCCTTAATCTGCCCTTTCTAGCAGTTCAGTAGCTACAGAAGTATGGGAGCATGAATTATTCACAGTTACCATGTTGGGTACAAACAAGTGTCTGTTTTCTCTACCTTGAGGAAGTGAAATTGTACCCGGCGCATCGAGTACTCCGCTTTGTACTTAGGCCCACCATGAGCAACCGACTGTTTTGTTTTCTCATGCATGGCTTTGTAAAAAAAAAAAAAAATTGGTCTGAGAACCCGCTCGCACCATCCAAGAGCTCCTATCTGCTGCCAGATCGTCTCCCATAGGGTCTCATTGGCTCCTGCCAAGTTGTTGGGGGCAACGTGCGAACCCCCATTGTCCCGTGGCAGATTTGTGCTCCCGGTTACGACTCACCCCTTCTGCCTTTACGTAGGACACCTGGCACAGTGTAGAGAAATCAGCAGGGGTTGTAAAATGAGGAGCGGGAGGAGAAGTGGAAGGCAGGAAGTGGTGGTATGGCAGTGGAACGAAAGTGGAGGGTAAGGTCATTAGGTCATGGCGAGTTGTGGTTATCATTTGTGACGATTTAGAATCGCGTTTGGACATTCTGGAAGAAATGGGTGAAGGAGTAAAGGTGTGGGAAGTTCTGGGTAATGGGGGCAGTGACGGCTAATAGGATTGCAAGGTGGGTGGAAGGGTATTTGACGATTATTTCGGGGTGGGAGAGAGGGAGTGTTGATTTTTGGATGGAAATATTTGCAGATGTCTACATTGTACTCATTTGGCATGGGATTAACGCTTGAGGGTTGAAAAAATACCAGCAAAGAAACATGTGCATAGAACTCCTGGCCAACCTGGTGAGTGAGAAACACACTACGCAAGATAGATTGCGAGAAGAATGTGGAGTTATTTCCGCCATCAGACGATCTTTCTTTAAGGCCCATTGAGACCATAATCGACTTTCTTCCTTCTTGCAGACTTGTTCCATTACAGTATATCTGAGAACCAGTGCGGACTCACTGACTGACACATACAACCATTACAATGGCATTTCCTGTCCCCTTGGGAACGCTCAGGGCTAATTAGTTACCCAATAAATTCCCTTATCCACATGTATATCATACCAAGTACATCGGTGATGGTTTGCATGCAGTAAAAGATTAACTCGTATAATCATTCATTAAGTTATATGTGAATTAGCAGGATACCCATCACACCCGAGCAAACCTCCTTTTAAGTGGAGATAAGAAAAGTGTGGCCCTTTACGACAACACGCAGACGCAGTGTGAAGAATGTACACAAATTCTGAAGCACATGATTGATCCTCGAACTTGGACATAATGCGCATTCAAGATACACATATGTTACGGTTAACTTGGACAATTTTGCTGAACCATACCTAGGCTGGGTACTCTAGTCGAGCCTTGAGGTGTTGCAGCAAATCTTAAATCGTGGGTGGTCCAGGCAAATGCACACTCAGGAACCGGTGTGGAAAAGTTTTACGTAATTTACATTCAAGGTAAAACATCAACTTGTGGTTATATCACACGTACAGATGTTATATTTATTATTTACATTAGACAACTTTATAGAACTGCTCTTAAATCACTTGGGGCCTCCATAAGGAGGCTGCGCACAGACACTAAATTAACATTATTTTGTCTGCCTGCAGACACACACACACACACACACACACACACACACACACACACACACACACACTAATTGCAATACCTTCTCCTATCCCATAAGGAACAGCTAGGTGAAGCTAATAATTATATGCTAGATGAGATGGTGGAATCCCAGAGGGACATTGTGTATTTGGAAAGGTGTGAGGAGGTGCAGGTGCAGAGGAAACCTAAAGATTCTGAAATAGGGAAGATGTAGTTTCCTGCTCATTGCTTTTATGTTATGGTATAATATGTACAGTATATTTTCTCGTGTTTTAATCATTGTAACCCCAAAAATGTCAAAAACATTGGAGTCGGTGACGTTAGAGCCATCCGATCCCTAGATAATAGCTGCCAATGTTTGGAAGATCATATAAGGGCCATATTATCCGAAACGGGCATTTGCGTCAGATAATTTCAATTTATTCAAACATTATATTATCAATAATTAATTGTTTTCAGAATTCCTATCATAAGTCAAACCTACCCCAATATGCTTTATGACAATATCCAACAAACTTGATGCATATTTTTAAAAGATATACACCTTTACTGGAGCAGTAATAATGACACAAAGTTTATCACTTTACCCACATCACTTGGGGTTCAACCATCCTACTCTTGACAACAAAACCAGAGTTTAAGACATCTCGTCGGTCCCATGTGACTGTAACACCTAAATTTGTTCAAGCCAGTTGGGTCGTTACTGTTTGTAATGATTATATTGATATGAAATCCAAGTACAAATTATGGATCTTTTTCCCCCTAGCTCAAGCAAACAATAGCTTATCCTTTGGCAAAACCATCTTTTGTCATACCAGGGCACACCACAGCAGGCAGCCAGTTCAATATCCATTTGTAAATAAATAGCACAACATATAATTTGATCTGATCTCAGTTCCCATCGGTTTCTCCATGTGGAGTCTCACGGGCTCATCATAGAGGTCATAGACTGAGTGCAGTCCCATGGTTGGTAGTGTCCAACCCTACAATTGAATGGTGCAGGTAATTTGAGCCGAGTATGGTACGAGTTGCTTACTTGCTTGACGATGAGCGTTTAACAGGATAGAGCACGCATAACTCTGGGAAGGCAATGGCAAAGCACCTAGTTTCACCCTCAACAACAAACTGCTTCGGAAGCACCAATATGCTACGTAAATAATATGGTGTAATCAAATAAATACTGACCCAGAGGTCCACTAGCATTAAAGATTCTTGGAAAATGTCTAACTTCCACTTTGTAGACCGAATAGCCAGTGTCACGCTTCTTGCAAGATATTTCATACTTCACTCCATGTTGCTTTTGCTAGCACCGGAACACACAGCAGTTTGTCAAAAAGACCATGAACCAAAGACCGTGAACACCCAAAAGACCCAAAAATCCAAAAGACCCTGAAGATCCAAAATACCCCAAAGAACCAAAAGACCATGAAGACCCAAAAGACCACGAAGACCCAAAATACCTTGAAGACCTTTAATGACCCAAAATACCGAAAAGACCATTAAAAACCATGAAGACCCAAAAGACCACAAAGATCCTGAAGACCCGTAAGACCCATAAGACGACTTTTACCTTTAAGACCCTTTCAATACTTCAGACAGCTTTAGATCCCTTCACCCATCCAATCTTTTCTACCCTTTAAACCTTTACACCCCTTAAGTCTCTTTCAGCCCCTTAGACCTTAATACTATTAAGACCCTTTACACCCTTTAGAATGGCTTAGACCCTTGACCATTTAGAGATTTACACCACTTGGACCTTTTTTGATGACAAATTAATTACAAATAAATAATATCACCAATATTACAAATAAATAATATCACCAATATTACAAATAAATAATATCACCAATATTACAAATAAATAATATCACCAATATTACAAATAAATAATATCACCAATATTACAAATAAATAATATCACCAATATTACAAATAAATGATATCACCAATATTACAAATAAATAATATCACCAATATTGCAAATAAATAATATCACCAATATTACAAATAAATAATATCACCAATATTACAAATAAATAATATCACCAATATTACAAATAAATAATATCACCAATATTACAAATAAATAATATCACCAATATTACAAATAAATAATATCACCAATATTACAAATAAATAATATCACCAATATTACAAATAAATAATATCACCAATATTACAAATAAATAATATCACCAATATTACAAATAAATAATATCACCAATATTACAAATAAATAATATCACCAATATTGCAAATAAATAATATCACCAATATTGCAAATAAATAATATCACCAATATTACAAATAAATAATATCACCAATATTACAAATAAATAATATCACCAATATTGCAAATAAATACTATCACCAATATTACAAATAAATAATATCACCAATATTACAAATAAATAATATCACCAATATTACAAATAAATAATATCACCAATATTACAAATAAATAATATCACCAATATTACAAATAAATAATATCACCAATATTACAAATAAATAATATCACCAATATTACAAATAAATAATATCACCAATATTACAAATAAATAATATCACCAATATTACAAATAAATAATATCACCAATATTACAAATAAATAATATCACCAATATTACAAATAAATCATATCACCAATATTACAAATAAATAATATCACCAATATTACAAATAAATAATATCACCAATATTACAAATAAATAATATCACAAATATTACAATGGCCGTGTTGAGATTTCATGGCTGTGTGCTTGATTAAATATACCTGTCTCGTTAAGACAAACATGCAATACTATAAATGTTGAGAAGCCAAATAAGACAAATATGGCATAATCCCACCTGTATCCATTCAGCCTTTCCTTGAACGCAGCATATCCGGTACAATTTTCCCTCCGTCCATTTGCCTGTGTTCACTTGTTCTGAACACTCCGCCATTTTGGGGGTAAGTTATAGATGCCTTCGGGCTCTGCCTTCTTCAGCGTAAAGCGTGTCCGATTTACAACAGTCATCCGTAGATTCTTCCTGTACTGTCAAAAGTTCACCATCCTGCAAGATGTGTAGCGCAGCAGGACCTCCCTACCAGATTTTCATTGTCAGCGTTCAGGATCTTTCTCTTCTGATCAGAGTGGCCAAGCTTGCTAAGACTGTTGTAACTTCCTCCATTAACTGCAGGAAGGCCTGTTCTTAGGACAGGAGGAGGAAGTCCAGAGGTATACAGTACATTTTGCATGATTTACGTGGATATTGCTAGACAATGGACGAGCACACATGGTTTGTAGGATTTGAACATGGTTCTCTGCATCATGAGCCAGGGGTTAGGGTGAGGCCAACACCCAGACTCCTCAATTAATCGGTTCCCTTCTCTAAATTTTCTTCAATAAATTGATAAACGATTTATTCATTTAATGATCCTGATTACCTCCGCCACCAAAGGTGAATGGAGGTTATGTTTTCACCCCTGTCTGTCCGTCCGTTTGTCTGTCTGTCTGTCCGTTTGTGAACAAAATATCTCAAAAAGTTGTGGATGGATTCGGACGAAATTTGGTGGACATGTTGGGTGTCCGACAAGGACGATTATATTCGATTTTGGTGAAGATCTGAATATAGATTCGGATATGAGAATTATTTTATTTTTTAAGTGATTCTTCACCATTAGGATATTGGACCAAAAACGAAAAATAGCGGGATATCTCAAAAAGTTATGGATGGATTTTGGCGAAACTTGTTGGACCTGTTGTGTGTTTGACAAGGAAGAATCGATGCAATTTTGGTGAAGATCTGAATATGGATTCGGATATGAGAATTATTTAAAATCTTAAGTGATTCTTCACCATTAGGATAATGGGCCAAAAACGATACATAGCGGGATATCTCAAAAAGTTATGGATGGATTTGGACGAAACTTGGTGGACATGTTGGGTGTGACAAGGAAGAATCGATTCAATTTGGGCGAAGACCCGGATCCGGCTAATATAATTTTAAAGTGATTCTTCACCATTGAGTGATATGGCCAACCAGGTGGAGGTATGCTCTCTACTGAGTGCCGTTCTCGTTTAATATGACTACATCCAGGTTAAGACAAACTTTCAGCTTAATTAGAGTCCAATCCCATGAGGCCAAAGCATGAACAAAACACCTCTGAGGTAGCCAATTTACCAGTGAACTCTCCTGTTTGTTAGTTATGCTGAGTTTTTGTTCGTTAAGTTTTGTTGTTTGTTAGTTATGCTCATGTCAGATTTGCTGACTGCATCTGTCCATCTTGCTGATTGGAGAATATATTGTTCGCCGCATGGATAAACCCATTATTCCTTCGATGTATACACCAAGTTGTGATGAATGCTGAAACGAACGGGCTGACCCAATGACTGAATACTGCTCAGACGATGACCGAGTAATTTTTTTTCATATTTCTTTTGTGATTTGCAGTTTATCTCCTGGATACAACACAGTATGAGAGGAACCTGGGCTGGCAGGCGACTCCATCAAGTGGGGTGAGTTGGCGACAGAGGGACGTCCGCAAAAAGCGGGAGGACGTGCTGCAGGAAGGAAGGGGACCTGAGGTCACAAGAACGGGATGTTTTTATATCATACGTGGCACAGGAAATGGGGGAAAAACTCGAGAGGGCCCACATTGTTGTTTTCAGTCTCTCTCTTGCATCGAAGGCCCTCCCTTCCTTCCCGGCGGAAGTTTGACAGCCAATTTCACCTGATACATTCATTGTAGTTTTGTCGTTTCGCTGGAGTAAGGTTGTGTTAATTCTTTCCAACCAACATCATTGTGTTCCTTGGTTTTTGACGTGACAATATCTCACATTTAGCTCAAGATACTTGTTGCGGACATCTTCACAACGCTATTATCCCAGGTTAGGATGAGTGCGATAAGCTCTGAAGCAACATACTGGTCCTCACCTTTTAGCTGTCTGGTCTGCATACAAGCATACCAATGTGAAAAGGTGAGTACCAGCATATTAGTCCTCACCTTTTAGCTGTATGGTCTGCATACCAGCATACCAATGTGAAAAGGTGAATACCAGCATATTAGTCCTCAACTTTTAGCTGTCTGGTCTGCATACCAGCATACCAATGTGTAAGGGTGAGTACCAGCATATTAGTCCTCACCTTTTAGCTGTATGGTCTGCATACCAGCATACCAATGTGAAAAGGTGAATACCAGCATAGTAGTCCCCACCTTTTAGCTGTCTGGTCTGCATACCAGCATACCAATGTGAAAATGTGAATACCAGCATATTAGTCCTCAACTTTTAGCTGTCTGGTCTGCATACCAGCATACCAATATGAAAAGGTGAATACCAGCATATTAGTCCTCACCTTTTAGCTGTCTGGGCTGCATACCAGCATACCAATATGAAAAGGTGAATACCAGCATATTAGTCCTCACCTTTTAGCTGTCTGGGCTGCATACCAGCATACCAATATGAAAAGGTGAATACCAGCATATTAGTCCTCACCTTTTAGCTGTCTGGTCTGCATACCAGCATACCAATATGAAAAGGTGAATACCAGCATATTAGTCCTCACCTTTTAGCTGTATGGTCTGCATACCAGCATACCAATATGAAAAGGTGAATACCAGCATATTAGTCCTCAACTTTTAGCTGTCTGGTCTGCATACCAGCATACCAGTATGAAAAGGTGAATACCAGCATATTAGTCCTCACCTTTTAGCTGTCTGGGCTGCATACCAGCATACCAATATGAAAAGGTGAATACCAGCATATTAGTCCTCACCTTTTAGCTGTCTGGTCTGCATACCAGCATACCAATGTGAAAAGGTGAATACCAGCATAGTAGTCCTCACCTTTTAGCTGTCTGGTCTGCATACCAGCATACCAATGTGTAAGGGTGAGTACCAGCATATTAGTCTTCACCTTTTAGCTGTATGGTCTGCATACCAGCATACCAATGTGAAAAGGTGAATACCAGCATAGTAGTCCCCACCTTTTAGCTGTCTGGTCTGCATACCAGCATACCAATGTGAAAATGTGAATACCAGCATATTAGTCCTCACCTTTTAGCTGTCTGGTCTGCATACCAGCATGCCAATGTGAAAAGGTGAATACCAGCATAGTAGTCCTCACCTTTTAGCTGTCTGGGCTGCATACCAGCATACCAATATGAAAAGGTGAATACCAGCATAGTAGTCCTCACCTTTTAGCTGTCTGGGCTGCATACCAGCATACCAATATGAAAAGGTGAATACCAGCATATTAGTCCTCACCTTTTAGCTGTCTGGTCTGCATACCAGCATACCAATATGAAAAGGTGAATACCAGCATATTAGTCCTCACCTTTTAGCTGTATGGTCTGCATACCAGCATACCAATATGAAAAGGTGAATACCAGCATATTAGTCCTCAACTTTTAGCTGTCTGGTCTGCATACCAGCATACCAGTATGAAAAGGTGAATACCAGCATATTAGTCCTCACCTTTTAGCTGTCTGGGCTGCATACCAGCATACCAATATGAAAAGGTGAATACCAGCATATTAGTCCTCACCTTTTAGCTGTCTGGTCTGCATACCAGCATACCAATGTGAAAAGGTGAATACCAGCATAGTAGTCCTCACCTTTTAGCTGTCTGGTCTGCATACCAGCATACCAATGTGTAAGGGTGAGTACCAGCATATTAGTCTTCACCTTTTAGCTGTATGGTCTGCATACCAGCATACCAATGTGAAAAGGTGAATACCAGCATAGTAGTCCCCACCTTTTAGCTGTCTGGTCTGCATACCAGCATACCAATGTGAAAATGTGAATACCAGCATATTAGTCCTCACCTTTTAGCTGTCTGGTCTGCATACCAGCATGCCAATGTGAAAAGGTGAATACCAGCATAGTAGTCCTCACCTTTTAGCTGTCTGGTCTGCATACCAGCATGCCAATGTGAAAAGGTGAATACCAGCATAGTAGTCCTCACCTTTTAGCTGTCTGGTCTGCATACCAGCATGCCAATGTGAAAAGGTGAATACCAGCATATTAGTCCTCACCTTTTAGCTGTCTGCTCTCCGATTGGGCCCCGGCTCGACAATAAGCCGCCATGTTGGTGCTTTGTAGGCATGGCATGGCATTTCATCAATGAAATGTGCTGTCCTTCAGAGGTGTCGTTAATCCGGCTGTCCCATCTACAAGCACTAGCTTGGGGACTTTAAGGATCCCACTCCACCTTTAATAAAGAGTAGGTCATTGGATGCTAGTCCCATCTCCATTTTCAAATTTCTGTTCAAAATCCGGGTATTCGGGTATCCGGGTATCCGGATATTGTGGAGGGTGACATTCTTGCCAGAGTGTCAGAGCAATCATGACAAGTCGTGAACGTTTCGGTGGCTCAGAAACAATTCCTGGACAGGTCATAACTGTCGCAAGGTGTGGTAACGTTTTGCCAGACAACCATTGCAATGAAACCCATGCTGGGGCAATGAAAGGAGGTTTCTCTCACTCCACCAACGAGCTGCATACAGGGCAATTAATATGACCCCAGGGTCAATACCAATGGACTACCTGGGGCCATCAACATAATTATTATGCAGGGAAAAAAAATCTTCTTCTTTTTAGCTTCTTTCCCACTTTTTCCTGAAATTTCCCATTTTATTTCTTTCTTATTTCTCCCCTTTCCTCGCTCCTTTCACCCCCTCACTCTCCTGGCGTATGTAATATATAGATTGTTAATTTGTTAATACTTTATGTCGACCACTCTGTGAACCTTTTACACTGCTTTTGAAAGGGCATTTACGTACAAGGTGTTCTCACCATAGATTCATATTTGAATAATACTAACGAGTTCCTGCACATGGAGCTTCAGCACAGGAGGCCATTAGGCCCATTAAGCCAGTGCAATGGTTGCCAACATATGGCTGTTTGTCCAACGTCTATCCTTTAATTATTTTTTTTTACTGTTTAACGTCCAGCATGGAAGCAGCTTGTCCCTGATAATCACCTTTTATGCTGAAAATCTTTTTTTTTTTAGGTTTTTTTTTTATGACCGACGATTTTCAAACCACCGACCTCCCAGACTCCCGAGTGGAGGTTCCAGCCATTCCGCGACCAAATCTAGTATCTCAGGCCTTACAAAAGGACACGTCTGCTTGATAAAACTCAAAACTAAGCATCATTGGTTCTGAATCGATCCAGAATGTACATTGGTGAGAGCTTGTTTATACAAGTTAACACCTTGAGAATGACATACATGCAAATGACAGGACAAATTGCTCTGTACATCCTTGGGCAATGCATCCTCCCAGTGTGTTTGACTCCAAGGTGAGAGAAAATGGGCCTCTTGCCAAGCTTTCATTTCCATCCATCTGGTCCCTGCATACCTGACAGCTCGGGCTGCTTTCAAAGATCCGACTGAATTCCGAGCGCAGGATGCCATAGGCAATCTCCTCCTGGATTACGGAAATCCCAATCGATGGCGACGAGATTGATAAAATTCACCCCAACTTCAATTCACGACGCTGTTTAACCAACGCCACAATATTGAGCGAGCAGATCCAAAACGCTTGTTGTGGCAATGCTATCAAATATGTCATTACGGAATGTGTGATGCCAACGACGCAATGTCACCAACCACGTGGTTGAACCACTGAAGTTGTGATTATCAGGGACAAATCTCAGTGGTTACCTGCATATTGCATAAAACGCAAGATTTTAAACCAGGTCACACACTTCCCAATGCAGGATGTCGAATTCTCTCTCTTCTTTCCTGCCCCTTTCTTTTCCTTTTCTAATCATTTCCTGTACTCTAGAAAGCAACATTCAGGTACTTATGTCCCAGATGCTCAATAATAATAATAATTATTATTATTATTTAATATTCATATTTAATAATAATTATTATTATTCCACGTGGATTCTTAATAATAATAATATTCAGATACTTTAATGATATTCAGGTACTTAATAATAATAATACAGGTGCCACAGCACGTGGATTCTACCTCGCCTTTCTTAACCATCCCAGGTGTTTGGCAATGCACTAAGTACAATTTAATGAGTTATTTGAACTAAAACAACGGGTAAAAAAGCTTATTCTATGTATGTTTTTGTCATTTCTTGCAGTGGGAAGTACTACAAGCACCGATCGACCAGGTAACGACAGTGCCGGCATACCAAGTATGCAATGTGATGAAGGCCAACCAGAACAATTGGCTCAAGACCTTTTGGATCCCACGACAAGAGGCGCGCCGTGTGTTTGTCGAGCTCATGTTTACACTTCGAGACTGCGGCAGCATGCAGAAAGTTCCGGTCACGTGCAAGGAGACCTTCCACCTGTTCTACCATGAAAGCAACGAGGCGAAAAGTGGTCCCATCGATGAGAGCGAGTTCATCAAGGTGGACACCATTGCGGCGGACACCAACTTCGACAGAACGGACGTCGCTAGCCGTGTGCTCAAACTGAACACGAAGGTGCGAGAGCTACCTGTGCTATCGGCACGTGGATTCTACCTCGCCTTCCAGGATGTAGGTGCGTGCGTTGCAATCATAGCCGTGCGCGCCTACTACAAAAGGTGTTCCGAAACCGTTTTCAAACTCGCCGTTTTTCCGGCCACTGTGGCCGGTGAGGCTTCTTCTTCACTGTTGGTGGTGCATGGAACGTGTGTGGATGGAGCGCGCACCGAGGAGAACCCGCGGATGCACTGCAGCGGTGACGGCGAGTGGGTGGTTCCGATCGGCCGCTGCGTTTGCAGTCCTGGCTACGAGATGATGTCTGAAACGTATTGCCTAGGTGAGGCTGTTGCTGCAATCGTGCTCGGATGCCTCAAGGCATTCCTTGTAATAGTATCTGCCTTCTGTTAAACCACTTGCTTCTCATCGTGCACATGTGTGTCTGTTATGGACCTGGCTCTTACAGTGTCGTCATGCTCTTTCAGTTTCATAGGATTTCCTTTCTCACCCCATCTTACTATAATTCACCAAATGTCCGTCCGTCCGTCTGTCCGTCCGTCAATTTCCAGGTACCGCAAAAACGGCTGAACCGATCGCAACGATATTTTGGGTGGGTAATCCAGGGACCCCCTGGAGTAAAATAGGCCATATTGTTTTTCCAATTTCCGCTTTGGTCTCCAGCATTTTCAGGTTTGGACTCCCGCCTAACGTTATTGTCCCGGGTACCGCAAAAACGGCTGCACCGATCGCAACGAAATTTTAGGTGGGTAATCCTGGGGCCCCCTGGAGTAAAATAGGCCATATTGTTTTTCCAATTTCCGCTTTGATCTCCAGCATTTTCAGGTTTGGACTCCCACCTAACGTTATTGTCCTGGGTACCGCAAAAACAGCTGCACCGATCGCAACGAAATTTTAGGTGGGTAATCCTGGGACCCCTTGGAGTAAAATAGGCTGGCTATATTGTTTTTCCAATTTCCACTTTGGTCTCCAGCATTTTCAGGTTTGGACTTCCGCCTAACGTTATTGTCCCGGGTACCACAAAAACGGCTGCACCGATCGCAACGATACACCTCCATGCCCATGGGATTCCCACAGGTGACCCCACTAGTTTAACATAATGCGAGAGGAAAGGAAGTATTTCGCCTTCTTTATTAATTATTCTTTTTAGTTAAGGGCTTTTTTTTTTTTAAGAAAAATTAATTATTTTAGCTTGGCTTGCTTTCTCATCTTTAAGTCTGGTGTTGGCTTAGCGGTTAGGGTGCTGACTTGGGATCCTAGGATCCTGAGTTTGAATCTCGGTCGATCGTTAAATTGATGCCAGGGGGGTTGACTCAGCCTTTCATCCTTCTGAGATCAGCATGACCATGGGAGGTACCAGCTTGCTGGGATGATTGAGTACCAGCTTGTGCCCAGGTTTAGAATAGGCACACCTTATCCCCACATGTTGTAAGAGGCGACTAAAGGGTTGGTGTCAGGAAGGGCATCCTGCCATAAAAACATTGTCTCAAAAAGGGAACCATGATGATTGTCATGTGGCCCGCAAGGCTAACCCCCCACTCCAGCAGGGAAAATGGCCTTAAAAAGGGAATTTTTTAATATATTTTTTTGCTTTCTCATCTTGCAACATGACCCTAGTATGAAATTAAACTTGGAAGATCAAAACTCTTACTATTCCCAGGATTTTGTATTTACTAGACCCTTGGCTATAGTATTGCAATATTATGACATTCATTTTGTCTCGCACAATAGACATATTCGATGCTAGAACAATTGAATTCCGGGCATTTTTTTCACAAAGGCTGACGCATTTTCGTTTCAATTTTGTTTTTATATGAAGATCCATTTGGATTCGTTATGGAATATCTCGCCTGCGAGCTCCTTTACCCGGAATCCCGACATGACTGTAAAAGTCACCCTGGTGTTTCACATGCAGGGTGTCACATCAGTAGAGCTTGCGTCTGTCGCATTGCACGCTAAGCTGGGGACCTGTTTCTCCCAGAATGGGTTGGTGCTGATGGAGGTTAAATATCCCAGGGTGTCTTTTGCAAAGAGTAGGCGATCATAGCCGCACCCTGAACAAATTGCAAATTCCTCCCTTCACTAACTACCACTGGGAAGGCAATGGAAATCCAGCAAGCATATCTCCTTGCCGAGGGAAGCAGTTCCAGCATTCCCCAACACCCTCGACTAGGTATGGGATTAATCCATCCATCCGTACACATCCATTGCTAGTGGCTATCCGCTGAGCCGTGAAATAACCCTTTTTTCAGATGCCAAGACAATCAAGATGTTTGCACCGATTTTAGAACAGGGACCTGTTTCGTCTTTTTCACCAGGCCAGCTGTTTCACTGTGCGAAAGCAGTTGTGGGATTTACACCTTGGTGAGTTTTCTCACCGTATATGTTCGGTGTGCCATGGAAGTGATTGTTGATCAAATCCAGTGAGATAAAGACTGACCGAGAGATGTAACAATCAACACTGCTTTGAAGGTTGAATGGAAGGGTGGCAATGGAATCGGAGCACGACATGAAACTAATTTGCTCCCAGTAGTGGAGACACTCTTAGCCACATTCCCAGAAGAGATTATTTGTCGTAAGGCACACCCTCAAAAGGTGTGATTGCTAGATAATTGGTTCCCAGCTGACATGGCTCTGCATTTGGCTTAATTAATGTTTTGTTTGCACTGAAAGACACCTTTGGTCGTTAGTGGGACAACGATTTCGACAGTGAAGACTTATTGTTAGGTCTCAGCTTTTGATGACCTTTGGTACTAGGATCTTCATTACAAGAACATATTTTGGAGCTTTCTAATAATACAGTAATCAAGCCTTGTAACTACATTGGAATTGTGGATGGAGAAACAGGAAAAAAATACTGAAATTAACTTTGATCAATAATAGTGACACAAGAGTAGTTGAAGCAATCAATTGCGATTCCACCATTTTAATGGTCTATTTATTTCACCATTAAAAGGCTATTTCATGCAGTGTTAGTCATAGACGCAGACTCACACATACACATGCAGACGCAGCGCACACATGCAGATGCAGCGCAGACATGCAGACGCAGCACACGCATGCAGACTAAGATGTACACATGCAGACGCAGCACACGCATGCAGACTAAGATGTACACATGCAGAGGCAGCACACGCATGCGGAGTAAGACGTACACATGCAGAGGCAGCACACATCTGCAGACAAACACGTGCAGACACACACACACCCATGCAGACGCAGACATACACATGCAGATACAGCGCGCGCGCGCGCGCACACACACACACACACACACACACACACACACACACACACACACACACACACACACACACACACACCGCACACATGCAGATGCAGCACACACATGCAGACACAGACACACCAATGCAGACACGACACAGCACACACATGCAGACGTAGATGCCAAGTTCGCACATGCAGGTTCGCACACGCAGATGCAGGTTCGCACACACAGATGCAGACACAAGCTCACACATGCAGGTGCAGTCACAGATCTACTGTATAAGAGAGCCTTTGGTCTGTCTGTGTGTCGCCCTTTTTCTAAGAGATGGCAGAACGTATCTTTGTCAAACTTTCAGAGGTTCATCAGAGAGTGCCTGGGAGTGTTTTAGGCCAAACAAAAAAAACATTTTGAAAAAAAAAAGTTAGTTTTTGGGATTTATTTTAATCACTCTATAGTGCCTAAATCTTTTTGATTGATTAGAGTTATATACAAGTACACATTTGCATAAATAAATACAAAACAATCACCAGACATTTGAACACAATTCCGGAAGTGGTCAGAGTTTGTGGTAAGGCTTCTTCTTCTTCCTGAACGTCATCATACTTAACTCAGAAACATGATGAATGGCACATTCAGCAGCATATATTCTACGAAAAGGTAAAATGATGATTTGACACTTGTGATGGATTCTGATTTGGATGTAATTGCTTTTGCATAATATTTGTCCTCATTTCAAATATGTTAATCAAATTTTGCTTGAGCAACGCCGGGTACTCCAGCTATAAACGCTTTTATACTTTACTTGGGGTACAAATACAAATACAACTTTGTCTGGGGGGTAACATAGGACAGGCTATGTGGCCACGGCCTCATACGGGTGTGTAGGGGACCGTGAGAGGGGCGTAAATTCTCTATGTAAATGTGTACTGTGAAGTGGGGATCCCGATGGGATGTACCATCTCCCCTATTTTGTTTGTGCTGGTTATGGAGTTGTTGATACGTGCGGTGAGTGGACATTGGAAAGAAGTGGAGCTAGCCCCTGGTCAGAGTTTGCCAGCGAGGTTATGGATGACCTGATAGTTGTCCAACAGTCAGCTGATGCAGCATTAGAGGTACTGGGACGACTGGAAAGGTTGATGCGGTGGGCAATAATGGGCTTTAAAGCAACAAAGTCGAGGAGTGTGGTCGTGAGACGAGGAGTGGTGGATAACAAGCACAGGTTTGAGCTGGGAGGGGAGGTGGTTCCATCATTGGTAGAGGCCCCTGTGAAGAGTTTGGGAAGATGGTATACAGTGGAGTTGAATGATGTGCGAATGGTGGAGGAGGTCAGAAACAAGCTTTTGAGAGGTTTGAAGAGAATTGATGGATGTGGTTTGCCAGGTAAGTTGAAGGTATGGTGTTTGAAGTTTGGGTTGATGCCACGAGTATTTTGGCCATTGATGATGTATGATATTGCAATTGGGCATGTGGAGAGGATGGAGGTTGTGGTGAGTGGGTTTTTGAGGAGGTGGTTGGGAGTGCCACGCTGTTTGACGAACATTGCCTTTATGGTCAGGGTGGAAAACTCCAGTTTCGCTTGACATCATTAACCGAGGAGTTTAATGTGGTGAGGGTGTGGGAGTTCATGATGTTGTGGGATTCAAGTGATGCAGTGGTAAAGAATGCTCTGCCAGAGAAGAAGGGAAGTCGGAAGTGGAATGCAAAAGCAGAGGTGGACGAGATGGAGGAGCGGTTGCAACAGGAGGAGGTCATGGGGATTGTACAGCACGGGAAGCATGGCTTGAGGTGGATGAAGCATGAGCGATGGGGAAAGGCATGTGTGAAAGAGAGGAGGAAGATGGTTGAGAGGGAGGTGAGAAGAAAGGAAGAGGAGGGGAGATATGTGAAAGCAGTCGGATAGGCACAGCAAGGTGCTTGGACTAGGTGGGAAGGTGTGCAGGTGAGGATATTGAAGTGGCAAGAGATTTGGAGGATGGAGCCAATATGGTTGAGTTTCCTGTTGCCGGCAACGTATCATGTGTTCCTTCACCAGTAAACTTGAGATTGTGGGGGTTGTTGCAGGAGGAGGGATGATATATGTGTGGAAGTTTGGGAACTGTGCAGCATGCAAGTAGCATTGTAGTAGCAGCAAGTAGTAGTGGTAGTAGCATTGTAGTTTTGGTAGTAGTAGTAGTAGTAGTAGTAGTAGTAGTAGTAGTAGTTTTACTCAGTAGCATTGGCAGCAAGAAGATACAAGTGGCGGCATGATCAGGTGCTGGCAGTGGTTGTGGAGATGGTGCAACAAGAGGTGCTGAGATTGAGAGAGAGAGAGAGAGAGAAGAGGAGAGAAGCAGACTGATGGGGGAGAGGTGTTGTTTGTCAAAGAAGGCCAAGTGGTAAGAGGAGGAGGTGGAAAGCAAGAGGGCTGTCAGATGCTTGTGATTGGCAGGCAGTGGCAGACCTAAAGCCACAATTTGTATTCCCAGAGGAGATCTGTGTGACAAGGTTGCGGCCTGACATTGTCATCTGGTCAGGTGCAACAACACAGGTCATCGTATGGGAATTGTCTGTACCTTGGGAAGAGAACATGGAGGAGGTGCACGAGAGGAAGAGAGGAAAGTACAGTGAGCAGGAGGCAGAGTGTCGGGAGAAGGGTTGGCGAGTTTCTTGTCAGCCATTTGAGGTGGGGTGTAGAGGGTATTTTGCCAATTCCTTTTCTGCATTTCTTGCTCGGCTTGGATTGTGTGGGACAGAAAGAAGGAGGATGTGTGACAAAGTGGCCCAGGTTACCTTGAAAGGCTCACTTTGGATATGGAGGATGTTTATGGAGGCACGTCGAAAGGTGTAGGTTGAGGTTGTGGGTGGTGGTTCATCTCAGTCTAAAGGGGTAGTGAATGAGCATGGAAGAGAAATGGAGGTGTGTGTGTGTGTGTGTGTGTGTGTGTGTGTGTGTGTGTGTGTGTGTGTGTGTGTGTGTGTGTGTGTGTGTGTGTGTGTGTTGCAGGAGTGTGTGTGTGTGTGTTGCAGGAGTGTGTGTGTGTGTGTGTTGCAGGAGTGTGTGTGTGTTGCAGGAGTGTGTGTGTGTTGCAGGAGTGTGTGTGTGTTGCAGGAGTGTGTGTGTGTGTTGCAGGAGTGTGTGTGTGTGTTGCAGGAGTGTGTGTGTGTGTTGCAGGAGTGTGTGTGTGTGTTGCAGGAGTGGGTGTGTGTGTTGCAGGAGTTGGTGTGTGTGTTGCAGGAGTTGGTGTGTGTGTGTGTGTGTGTGTGTGTGTGTGTGTGTGTGTGTGTGTGTGTGTGTGTGTGTGTGTGTGTGTGTGTGTGTGTGTGTTGCAGGAATGGGTGTGGTTTTGCATGAATGTGTTTTTGTTTGAGTGGTGCATGTTGTAAGGGTAGGTGGTAGTTTTTTTTGTTTTTTTTTGGTGTGTGAGTAAGTGGATGGGTGTAGCTGCTGCATGTGGAGGCGATGTGCCCCTGCTGGCCCACCTTAGCTGACCGTATCGAGGTTGAAGGGCCGAAACGGGATGATGCTGAGGACCTCGTCTGTGGACCCGGTCAGTGAGGCTCACTTGTGACCACGTGTTTTGAAATTATATATATATATACACACACTGTGTGCCTTTGTCTCTACACACACTGCACATTTTATTGTTCAGAACAATTATTTTCAACAAAATTATTGATACGTTGTTCACATGTTTTAGACTTTTTGTAAATTCCTTTTTTTAAAGTTTTGTTCTGTCATTCTTTCTCTCTACCCTGTCTAGTCTGGTACTTTCTAAAATGCATAACGAAATAAATATGAACAATGTGAGAAATAAAAGGGAAATGAAAAATCAAGTCCAGCACAGGTTAGGAGCGGTCTGCATGTCTGCATGTCTGCATGTCTGCATTTGCGTCCACGTCCCTTCAAATGGGGTTCTCCTCTCACTGCATGATGCACATTTTTAAACCTGTTTCACAAATCCAATGTCTTTCAATGAATTCTGAAAACTTCCGTCTGCATTACTCATCTCTTAACCATGTGACAGACTGTCCCACGTATTTACTCAGCCACACCTTCAGAATCTCCTCCAAAGTTGAATATCTTTTACCTGTACTTCAAGTGCATTACAGTTCTGTGAGCCGTTGCTGTATGGACATCAGTTAGCATTATCTTTTACATTCTTTCAGTAAGCGGTTAGGAATCAATGTGATGTAATGAGTCAAAATCCAGTGATCCTGCTGAATCGTGAGAGGTGTAAGTTGTCTGGATGATAACGGATTAAAACGATGAATCATCGGATTTGCATCAACAGGTATTTTTAGGTACAAGAGGTGACATGCATGGTTGCTGTAATTGCGTTTAAATTCAACATGTGGTTTTTTTTTTTTGGACATCTTGTTACTGTGTAATAATAAGAAGTAGACTTGCTATGTGTTACTATATCGTGGTTGTTCAGCAGGCCCATTCAACCCAAGTTCAAATCCCGTCTATCTTATTTTGTTGATATTATTTACGAATGTCTTTGTAATTCTTGTAAATGTACAGTCAATGTCTACAATTTTTGTCCGAAATTCGATTTATGTATGATCCTATATCATCATCATCATCATCAACAACGCAGCCAAGCTCCCAACAATGATGCAAACCAGCAGCCACAGGCTGGACAGGAAATGAATGAATCATCATCATCATCATCATCAAGTTACCATACTCATTACTTTGTGGTTATTCTGGCTCACCTGGTTGTACTGGCTCTCTTGGTTGTGCTGGCTCTCTTGGTTGTGCTGGCTCTCTTGGTTGTGCTGGCTCGCTATGTTTTGCTGGCTCTCTTGGTTGTGCTGGCTCTCTTGGTTGTGCTGGCTCGCTATGTTTTGCTGGCTCTCTTGGTTGTGCTGGCTCGCTATGTTTTGCTGGCTCTCTTGGTTGTGTTGGCTCTCTTGGTTGTGTTGGCTCTCTTGGTTGTGTTGGCTCTCTTGGTTGTGCTGGCTCTCTTGGTTGTGCTGGCTCTCTTGGTTGTGCTGGCTCTCTTGGTTGTGCTGGCTCGCTATGTTTTGCTGGCTCTCTTGGTTGTGCTGGCTCTCTTGGTTGTGCTGGCTCGCTATGTTTTGCTGGCTCTCTTGGTTGTGCTGGCTCTCTTGGTTGTGTTGGCTCTCTTGGTTGTGCTGGCTCTCTTGGTTGTGCTGGCTCTCTTGGTTGTGCTGGCTCTCTTGGTTGTGCTGGCTCTCTTGGTTGTGTTGGCTCTCTTGGTTGTGCTGGCTCTCTTGGTTGTGCTGGCTCTCTTGGTTGTGCTGGCTCTCTTGGTTGTGCTGGCTCTCTTGGTTGTGCTGGCTCGCTATGTTTTGCTGGGTGGTTTGCTGTCACCTTCCTTCCCTAACTTCCCAGCAATCAGTCAGGGTAGGAATTTCTAATCTGTTCATGGTGCCGCCAATAACATAACTAGTAACTACCCTTTGCAGTAGACAACATGTGAAATGTAACGATCACCAACAACCAATGAGCGCTATAGTGGACATGTCCTCCCGATGGATGACACGCTCCTTGATGCCTCATGGACATTCAAACCCAGGAGAGACAGCTCAGACGCAAGTACAGAACTCATACCTCAAAAGCTACCCTGTCAGTCATGACCCTTCGATGAACATTGCAATTCAAAATATTTTGTATTACAATACTTTCGGGATTGCAGCAACCATAAGAGGAGCAATCTTGTCTTTAATAATGTCTACAATGGGACATGGCCACTTGGCATTGATAAATGTGCGAGTCCGAGGTGAATGTTTGCCGATTCCTTCACGGGTGTTCTGATGTTTGCATAAAACCTTTTATTAGGTGTTTGAAGTGATGTGTGTTCTGAAATATAACGACCTCCTGCCATTCTGTTTCTTCCATGTGCTTTGTGTAGAGCCTTGGCGCCATCTTGATTTCCTCTGCTCTGGATGTATTTGATTAATTTGTCCTGTTGTAGGTTCTGTGTAATACAGAGCGAGACGAACTGAGCGGGGTTATTATCCCCGTCGCACCGCAGAGCGAAAGGGGGACTATGGTTTTCCCCTCCTTCCGTGTGTGCCTCCGTGCACTGCAATATCTTTATAAAAATAAGCGAAGTACCAACTTCTAATTTGGTGTGTGGGTGTATCGAGGCATAAGGAAGAACGCTATTGAAAATTGGGTCGCCACATCAAAATCCAAGATGGCCGCCACAATATATGTCTGAACCTTGTGAGCGGAATATCTTGAAAAATAAACGAACTACTAACTTCTAATCTGGTGTGTGGGTGTGTCTCAAACCCACTCGCAAATATTATCGACTCTTCCATGTTTTCTGCGCCTTCCACTTTGTCAACTCACATCACTTCACCGACGGGGGACCTTGGCTTAACCCTCGTTGTCCCCGGTTGCACCGCGGAGCGAAAGGGGGACTATGGCTTGCCCCTCCGTCCGTGTGTCCATCTGTCCGTACATGCGTGCGTGCGTAAGCGAAGGACCGCATTCGAATTTGGTGTGTTGCACCCACGTCAAAATCCAAGATGGCCGCCGCCATGTATGTCTGATGCCATGTATGTCTGAAAATTGTGAGCGGAATATCTTGAAACATAAGCGAAGTACCAACTTCTAATTTGGAGTGTGGGTGTATCTAGACATAAGGAAGAACGCTATCGAAAAGTGGGTCGCCACGTCAAAATCCAAGATGGCCGCCACCATATATATGTCTGAACCTTGTGAGCGAAATATCTTGAAAAATAAACGAACTACTAACGTCTAATCCGGTGTATGGATGTACCTAGGCATAAGGAAGAACGCTATTGAAAATTGCGTCGCCACGTCAAAATCCAAGATGGCCGCCACCATATATATGTCTGAACCTTGTGAGCGAAATATCTTGAAAAATAAACGAACTACTAACGTCTGATCTGGTGTGTGGGTGTGTCTACGCATAAGAAAGAACGCTATTGAAAATTGGGTCACCACGTCAAAATCCAAGATGGCCGCCGCCATGTATGTCTGATGCCATGTATGTCTGAACCTTGTGAGCAGAATATCTTGAAAAATAAGCGAACTACCAACTTCTAATCTGGTGTGTGGGTGTATTTAGGCATAAGGAAGAAAGCTATTGAAAATTGGGTAGCCACGTCAAAATCCAAGATGGCCACCACCATATATATGTCTGAACCTTGTGAGCGAAATATATTGAAAAATAAACGAACTACTAACTTCTAATCTAGTGTTTGGGTGTATCTACGCATAGTGGAGAACGCTATTGAAAATTGGGTTGCCACGTCAAAATCCAAGATGGCCGCCTTGCATCTTCCACTTTGTTAACTTGCATCACTCACCGACGGGGGACCTAGGCGTAACGCTTGTTATCCTTTTAAATCCAGGCACATACTTCCAGCCGTCTTGTAATGAATGGATGGGCTCGAAACTGGACATGAAAAATGTTTGTTTGAATGAAAACTCGCCAAATTTAGGAGCCAAGGATGACATCGTGCTTGTATTGTTTGTCAAGTGCCTTGCTTCAGCACAATAAGTGGGGGGAAAGGGCAATTTGCGCCGATGCATCTTCTTCCCTTAATATTTATACTCTCTGGTTTACATTTGCGTTTTGCATCGATACCCGTTGAT
Source organism: Myxine glutinosa (assembly GCF_964187855.1). Taxonomy (NCBI): domain Eukaryota; kingdom Metazoa; phylum Chordata; class Myxini; order Myxiniformes; family Myxinidae; genus Myxine; species Myxine glutinosa. The sequence goes on along the minus strand of NC_136271.1, from coordinate 54,746,398 downwards.
GATTCAAATCATCTTGGAGCCACATGACTTGGCAGGACCGAGAACTTGAGGCAACAATCTTGACCAGTTATGTTGTTACAGCTGCTCGGAAGTAATTGCAAACACGTGCTCCTTGGCCTGTGCCCACCAACTTAAAGCCAACACAGTTAATTTAATTTTTTTTCTTCTTCTTTCCTCTGTGGATGCCACAGGAGAGATAGACTGTGGTAAGTGGTAGGAACATGCCGTGCAAGATAAAAGGCGAAAACCTGGTTTGGTCCTCCTTTCGGATTCCCCACTGGTGCTTCGTATAAGAAACATATGGCCACTAGCATGGACCTGTGGCCTTGATGTTTATCTGTTTACCTTCTTCCTCAACTCGTGTCCGTGCAGCATGCGAGCCGGGGCAGTATAAGGCCAAGGTGGGTGAGCGAGGATGTGCGGCCTGTCCAGCCAACAGCTTCAGCAATGCGAAGGGTTCGACATCTTGCAAATGTCGTGATGGATACTACAGGGCAAAGGGCGACAACAGCTCACATCCCTGCACACGTAAGATTATTTTGCTTATTTTGCTCACTGTCCAAATAAGGTTGACAAGAAGAAGTCAGATGTTTATTTTTTGCCCAGGTATTAGTCCTCATGATTGTTCCAGTGTGGTAAAGCACTTGCTTCGGGTTGTTTTGCAACCCTACTGATGGTTTGTGTTCTGCAGGCCCACCTACTGCCCCACAAAACCTCTTCTCGAGTGTCAATGAGACATCGGTTATTCTGGAGTGGAATCCTCCACAAAGCAGCGGTGGTCGTGAGGACGTGACATATCAAGTGCTGTGCCAGCAGTGCAGTGCATCAAGTTGTGAGCCTTGTGGTCATACGGTCCACTTCCTACCACGTCAAGACCGTCTCAAGGCACCGACTGTTACCATTGCACGCCTCAACGCACACAGCAACTACAGCTTCACTGTGGAGGCCGTCAATGGGGTGTCAAGTCTGGCACCGAGTTTCCTCCCATTCTCAACCACTGTCAACCTCACCACAAACCAAGCTGGTGAGTTCTCATATTTGTAATTTTTATGTATTGGGTGACAATGTTGCTTTTTGTATACAAAATGTCAGCTCATTGAAGAGGTAGTCTTGCCTTAAATTCGCGAATGAGTGGTAAGAAAGAGTGGCGTTTAGAGACTGGATGAAAATTATTAAAATTTGAGGTTTCTGATAACATTCCAGAAGGACAGACAATCATAATTAAATCCATTTCTTTCTTGGTCTTGATATACTATTTGTATTCCAGTTAAATATTTTCGAATAACCTTCAATTTGAACAAATAAAGAGATTGTCAAATATAAATTACTTTGTGACATGTGACTAACATATATGTGTGTGTATCTATATGGCCACCAGCCATATAGTATATATATATATATATATATATATTGTTATAGATCGCGGTTAGATGTTATAGACCGAGCGGTGGTGTAAGACCGCGACCTAACAAAACTCACCCGATTCCACCCGAACTTTGGCCGTATCGCACCGTAGCTGCCCAATGGGGAAAAGACAAAGGCGACGAATGCAAAGAGGAAAAAGAAGGCAAAGAAAGGTTTGGAAATACGACTGAATTTATTGGCTATTTACACACAAGCAAAAAGAAAGCAATCAAGGTTTATTTACAACACATAAGACGCAGGTGACACAGGGAAAATACTAGCTTATACAGACTTAATTAACCCAGGACAGAACAAACAAAAGACGGACTCACGCGGGGAATTGCAGGAGGTGGATGGCTGGAGGTGAACGCTTGGTGGAGCCAACGCAGAGCTTGGTGGAGCTGAACGCTTGGTGGAGCCAACGCGGAGCTTGGTGGAGCTGAACGCTTGGTGGAGCCAACGCGGAGCTTGGTGGAGCTGAACGCTTGGTGGAGCCAACGCGGAGCTTGGTGGAGCCAACGCGGAGCTTGGGGGATTGGTGTGACGGGTTCTCTCTCCTTCCTTAGTCCCACCCAGTCCAACAACTTCCTCTCGTGCTTCAGGACTCTTTCTTTCTTGGTCCCTCACTCTTTACCACCGACTCCTCACCGCAACCAACGCAACCACTTGACCACCACCTCTACTGACTGACTCTTCACCACTCTGCACTTGACGACCGACTCCCAACCAACTCAGACCAACTCAAAGTCCAACTCCAGGCCTTTCTGTCTTCTGCTCTCCTCTGTAAAAACGCATCTCTCCTGGCCACACCCCTGCCTTGGGTTATATAGGCCCCCGCCCCTCAACCTTTGCGAACCTCCCCGGCCGCTCTTCCTCCGCCCTCTGTAGCCAAACCCCTGGCTCATGGTTGGTCGAGCGGGGCTGGTTCACTCCTCCCCTCTCTGACGAGGTGGGGAAACGCCTTCCTTCCCCCAACCCTGCCTCGTGGTCAATGGCGGCAATTGGATCGGAGGTAATATGGGATGGAGATTTTGGGGATGGGAAGGAAAGGGGATCTATTCTCTTTCACTGGTGCAATGGAGTATTTCAATTAATGGAAGACACAGCCTTACGCTAATACACATAATAAGGATATAACTGTCAAAAGAAAGGATATATCGTGTCCTGCATGTATGTTTTATGGACTAACTACGGAAACGCCCTTTGACCTTTATACAACCACAAACGGAGGGAGGAGGGGTGATATTTTACAACAACCTTTTACAACAACATTTTACCACAACAACAAAATAAAAAAACATTCTCATATCCACAACACTGCACCCTCCTCCCCTTAGGCACGTCCCGGGCCTATTACTTTTACCTTAGTGTGGCATGTAGGTGTAGTTCCCTCTACTTTTAGCCTGACCCTGAGTGCGACAGTTTTAAAACATAAATAAATGTGTCCCGCTGCTCCATTGCACCCTGCCTAACAGACTTACGCCCACAGTTAACCGAATTGCGGAATGGTCTTCAAACTATACACTGACGGTGGGAAGCATTATTTACACTGACGCTAATTTTATTTACAAAACTAACCCAGGACCTGTAATTGTTCTTTCTGGGGGGGAGACAGTCTGCTCTGCATCGACGCACCATGAACGCACCCAAAAACGCACCAATACACACCCAAGCACCAATCGGTGCAGTCACCATTGTTCAATGAATGTTCAATAAAAATAAAATCAACAACCCCTAACCCTGCAGGTGTCTCTTGCTCTTCGGCTCCCTCTGCTGGTTATTATTATTTGTCTTCCAGATGTTGTCATTCTCTTTTGCTTTGCTTACTGGCGGCCTATTTGCAATAAAGTGTGCCCAATGTGCCCTTCTTTATTTTCTTTTATTTATAGCCCACAGGGCCGACTAGTGTGGTTCACCTGTGGGGCATCGGTGCCCTGTGGCCAAGGTCCGCCAGCAAGATTTCAGGCCCTCATGGCCGGTTCCAGCAGAGGGGCCATGCCCCAACCCATGGGGTCCATAAGTGGTGCTCGGCCACAGGCATGTGGTCCATAATGTGGTGCATCGATGCAGACAGCTGGTTCTGGGAATTTCGGGCGCACAATGGCCGACCCACGCACGCTCCCCTCGGCGCCCAACGGCGCACAGGTCATGTGGGAGACAAAAGGGGAAAGACAATTGAGCGAGGGGTAAGGTCACAAGGGTACACGTCAAAAAAACAATGCAAGGCGAAATGCGTACGGAGGGCGAAGTGAGAAAGCTCGTCCCTACCGTACGTCACCCCCCTGTCACCTAGCCTACCCTTGCCCTTACGCCATATGTACAAAATCTACACATTACCAATTCGTCACTACTGTCACGTCTTCCCCATATTTCCCCTATACCAAATTCGTCACCACAATCCCTCTACTTCAAAAATTTGCCATCATCAATTCATCATCAATCCTCATAAGGAGGAAGAGATGGAATTACGCACAATGTCACACCCACGTCATGATGCGTCTCACATTCCAAACATTTGCACAGTAAAAATAATTAAACATGGCATGGTGTGGAGTACCTGTCACCTCAGGTGAGTGGATGCAGATGGTGCGAGGAGATCCTTCATCCTAACTATCCTCTAAATGATTTTAACACACTTTACACTACCCGGGTTCTTTCTCCGGCCAAACCATTGGCCCTCTTACACTATGGGTTCTAAAAACCAATTCCCATTGGCCAAACTGTGGTGCTTCTCAATTTGGGGTCTCACTCCCCCGATTCATCTCCCGGTGCTCTAGCACAATTTCTGGGCTGCGACGTGTACCTCTCCCAGTGGGTCTACCCACCTGCACACCTCCACCACTGCAGTTGCCACCCGAGCTTACCTAGCTCCTCACCCTAACCTATCTAACTGGGGCAGGCCCCTCCTGGCTCTGTCACCCCACTCGGTGCCCTCTGGCACTGGGCTACCCGGGTCCGTCCTCCGGATCCTCGGGCCCCATCCACAACAACTACTACCGGCTCCCAGAGCCCACCTGCGGCCTCACCTGGCCGACATCCTCACAGTGGTGGAGCACCCAACCAACTACACACACTAACAGGCTACACGCCCAGCCATTTCCACAACACCAACGCACCCATCCACATACCATTCTGTCACCCGCACCACAGATGCCAATATCCAACTACAATTTACCTGTACCCTCTACCTAACACTTACACTACCCGCCCCGGGTATCCGTGATGGGGGTCCACTCTTCCCCCATTCACACCTTTGCACCATCCACTCCACTCCACAATTTCCACCATTCTCACTCCACTACCATCCATTCCACTACTCCATACCATTTATTCCATACAACCACATACACCTGTTGTTGCACACCTGTGCAATCCTACCTGGTGCCACCTGCACCCTCCTCCTCTTCCTGGACCAGTTGGTCAACACAACACACAATCACCACTACTCCCTCATACACTGCTCCACACACCTGTTCAGTTGCACACCTGTGCAATCACACCTGTCCAATTCTCACCTGTTCAATCCTCACACACACGGCATCATCTCAGCTAACTACTCCCTTCTGAAACTTGCGCTTCCCAGTCGTCCCTTTAAACTATTGCGCTCCCACGTCATTATCATCCACACTAATCTACCTGCGTCCCCACTACAGGTATCAGTCACTAACTAACCTTAACGTTACCTAATGTCAATCTCTTCTAGATCCCTACAATATAACCTAACCCACCCGGGCTAGTTTTCACTGCCATACACCCCATAAACTATAGCTCCTTTGCCCCACGTCTGTGAGGGATGGTGGATTTGCCATCCCACCACATCGGGGGTCTCTCACTATCAATTTTGTACACCTAAATTCCAACCAATCAAAAATTTTCCATTTACTGCCAATTCTACCCACTATTATAAATTTCGTATCAAATCACTACCATCATCGTCCGTCTACTTATTACATCCTCTCGGTGCGCCATGACATCATTAAACTCGGCTTTATGAATTCGGGTGGTTTGGTCGCCTGCAGGTTGAATCCGTCCGGCTTTCGGTTCAAGGGAGGTGGTTTGGTTGGACCGAGATTCCACGCACCATCTCGGCGCGGCACCTTGCGGTCCCGGGCCCGATGGCTCAATCTCCCCCGGTCGGAACCCCGTCCCCACGAGGGGGCACCGTTCCGCTTCCTCCCACTCGCCCTCGAACCGGACCGGTCGCCTCGCCCGACAAAGCCCGGACTCGACCGTGCGGGGCGGGGCCAAGCCCGAATCGGCAACGACGCTTCGAAGAGAAACGACGCAGCTTCGATCGACGCCGGGCCTCGCACCCAACCAAGCACCCCTCGCACCGAGTGCTCGCATCGGCTATCCGTCGCTCTAACCACTAAACCGGTTACCATCGATGCTTCACTTGCATGCTTACAAGCATACGCTACCCCTTTCACCCTCACAAAACCTGGCGTTCCAAGTCCAACGCCGTCCGTACATTCCACCAACGCTCTCTCTGTTACACACCACACCTCTTGCGCACACTCTCCCGTTACACCCTCTGTAACACTCACCACAGGTGTACACTCTCTCGTTACTTCCTCCGTAACACTCACCACAGACGTACACTTTCTCGTTACATCCTCTGTAACACTCACCACAGGTGTACACTCTCTCGTTACTTCCTCCGTAACACTCACCACAGGTGTACACTCTCTCGTTACTTCCTCCGTAACACTCACCACAGACGTACACTTTCTCGTTACATCCTCTGTAACACTCACCACAGGTGTACACTCTCTCGTTACTTCCTCCGTAACACTCACCACAGACGTACACTTTCTCGTTACATCCTCTGTAACACTCACCACAGGTGTACACTCTCTCGTTACTTCCTCCGTAACACTCACCATGGGCGTGCACTCTTGCATCCACCCACTAACGCGCTCACATGGGCTCTCCCACACCCGCGCCATGACCAATTCAGGTGTGCTTTCTCGCACACGTTCCACCACCACCTTACTCTCTGTGTCACACTTCGTACACCCCGACGTGCATTCTCGCTCGCACTCGGTTTCACACTCGCGCTCCGATGTGCCCTCTCGCACCTGCGCCATCACCAACTCACTATTCGTGTCACACTCCGTACACCCCGACGTGCATTCTCGCTCGCACTCGGTTTCACACTCGCGCTCCGATGTGCCCTCTCGCACCTGCGCCACCACCAACTCACTATTCGTGTCACTCTCCGTACACCCCGACGTGCATTCTCGCTCGCACTCGGTTTCACTCCCACACTTTATAACACACCCACTCGCCGACGCACACTTTTTCCTCACACACCCCATGGTCGGACATTCTCGCACACCTCTTTTTTCGCACACCTGACCTGTCACACACTTCACCAACGGCCTTTCACGAACACCCGGATCCAAACCAATCCCCAAGCCGACTGAATCTTTCCTCACATCATATACATTGCCACTCACCTCCGTACCTTGTCTCCGCACCTCCTTTGCCACCTGCAAACTTTTTATTTGGTTAGTGAGCATCTCATCATGATTTGAACACAGACTTTGTACATTATCCATTTCTCCCTGCAATTCCCGGGCTACCTCCGTCATCTCTTCAATTTCAATGCCCACTTCCGCTTTTTCTTTACTCACCTCGACGACCGTTGGCTTTAATAAAATTCCCTCTACCTCATCGGTCGCCGGCTTTTCCAAGCCCCGGGTCGCGATTTCTACCCCCGTCATTGTACCCGTGCTTTCCTCCGCTTCGCTCAACCAGCGCTTTTCGACTCGCGTTACCTCCTCGTGCACCCCTGGGACCCTTTCGCCCACCATGCGATCCATGGTCTCCCCACATTTTTGCATGCGGTCACCCATTCTGTTGTTTATTGCTTCCATTTTATTACTCAATTTCTCCCCGTTTATTCTCAGCATCTCGGCGAATTGCGCCATGAAGGCTTGCATTTGGACCACCGTTGGTAGTACAAAGGGTGCGGCCGCAGCTGCCCCCTCAACCACGTGCGCGAGGCCGCCATTTTGTGCACCTGATACACCCTCAACCACACCTTCTTTACTCTCCTCCACCATTTTTTTTCCTAAGTCCTGGGTCGATTCTACCCCGTCTATCTCTCCCACCGGCATCCCGTCGCCTTGAACAGCCATGGCGCGATTTCAAAATTCGGGTTTTGCTTTGAAAAAAAAACAATTTCGGCAGCTCGTAATTTTGACCAAAATTTTTTTTCTAGATGTTTTAAAAATTTGGTTCGGGCCCCGAATCTCACTCCCAGACACCAATTGTTATAGATCGCGGTTAGATGTTATAGACCGAGCGGTGGTGTAAGACCGCGACCTAACAAAACTCACCCGATTCCACCCGAACTTTGGCCGTATCGCACCGTAGCTGCCCAATGGGGAAAAGACAAAGGCGACGAATGCAAAGAGGAAAAAGAAGGCAAAGAAAGGTTTGGAAATACGACTGAATTTATTGGCTATTTACACACAAGCAAAAAGAAAGCAATCAAGGTTTATTTACAACACATAAGACGCAGGTGACACAGGGAAAATACTAGCTTATACAGACTTAATTAACCCAGGACAGAACAAACAAAAGACGGACTCACGCGGGGAATTGCAGGAGGTGGATGGCTGGAGGTGAACGCTTGGTGGAGCCAACGCAGAGCTTGGTGGAGCTGAACGCTTGGTGGAGCCAACGCGGAGCTTGGTGGAGCTGAACGCTTGGTGGAGCCAACGCGGAGCTTGGTGGAGCTGAACGCTTGGTGGAGCCAACGCGGAGCTTGGTGGAGCCAACGCGGAGCTTGGGGGATTGGTGTGACGGGTTCTCTCTCCTTCCTTAGTCCCACCCAGTCCAACAACTTCCTCTCGTGCTTCAGGACTCTTTCTTTCTTGGTCCCTCACTCTTTACCACCGACTCCTCACCGCAACCAACGCAACCACTTGACCACCACCTCTACTGACTGACTCTTCACCACTCTGCACTTGACGACCGACTCCCAACCAACTCAGACCAACTCAAAGTCCAACTCCAGGCCTTTCTGTCTTCTGCTCTCCTCTGTAAAAACGCATCTCTCCTGGCCACACCCCTGCCTTGGGTTATATAGGCCCCCGCCCCTCAACCTTTGCGAACCTCCCCGGCCGCTCTTCCTCCGCCCTCTGTAGCCAAACCCCTGGCTCATGGTTGGTCGAGCGGGGCTGGTTCACTCCTCCCCTCTCTGACGAGGTGGGGAAACGCCTTCCTTCCCCCAACCCTGCCTCGTGGTCAATGGCGGCAATTGGATCGGAGGTAATATGGGATGGAGATTTTGGGGATGGGAAGGAAAGGGGATCTATTCTCTTTCACTGGTGCAATGGAGTATTTCAATTAATGGAAGACACAGCCTTACGCTAATACACATAATAAGGATATAACTGTCAAAAGAAAGGATATATCGTGTCCTGCATGTATGTTTTATGGACTAACTACGGAAACGCCCTTTGACCTTTATACAACCACAAACGGAGGGAGGAGGGGTGATATTTTACAACAACCTTTTACAACAACATTTTACCACAACAACAAAATAAAAAAACATTCTCATATCCACAACAATATATATATATATATATATATATATATATATATATATATATATATATATACATATATATATATATATATATATACATATATATATATATATATATATATACATATATATATATATATATATATATATCATATATATATATATATATATATATATATATATATATATATATATATATATATATATATATATATATATATATATATATATATATATATTTATATATATATATATATATATATATATATATATATATATATATACAGAGTTTCCCTGGAACCAAAGGGCAAAATAAGTGATTCATGATTTTTTTGTTTCGGAATGATTTTTACTTAATGTTAAATGAATTGAACATTCAACATTAATTCTTCCTTACTCAGCAACATCATAGACACCTGAAAGAAACTAAAACGTCAAGAAAAAAACATTCTTAAATGAAAAAATCATGCATTACTCCTTTTGCCCGATGGTTCCAGACTTATGGGAAACCCTGTATATACAGGTGTGTGTGTATATATATATATATATATACACAGTGCATTCAGAAAGTATTCAGACCCCTTCACTTTTTTGTCCCCTGTCGCACTGCGGAGCGAAAGGTGGACTATGCTTTTCCCCTCCGTCCGTGTGTGCGTGTGGGCATGCTTGTGTGTGTACGTGCGTGCGTAAGCGAAGGACCGCATTCGAATTTGGTGTGTTGCACCCACGTCAAAATCCAAGATGGCCGCCGCCATGTATGTCTGATGCCATGTATGTCTGAAAATTGTGAGCGGAATATCTTGAAACATAAGCGAAGTACCAACTTCTAATTTGGAGTGTGGGTGTATCTAGACATAAGGAAGAACGCTATCGAAAAGTGGGTCGCCACGTCAAAATCCAAGATGGCCGCCACCATATATATGTCTGAACCTTGTGAGCGAAATATCTTGGAAAAATAAACGAAGTACTAACTTCTATTCTGGTGTGTGGTGTATCTAGGCATAAGGAAGAAGGCTATTGAAAAGTGGGTCGCCACGTCAAAATCCAAGATGGCCGCCACCATATATATGTCTGAACCTTGTGAGCGAAATATCTTGAAAAATAAACGAAATACCAACTTCTAATCTGGTGTGTGGGTGTATCTATGCATAAGGAAGAACGCTATTGAAAATTGCGTCGACACGTCAAAATCCAAGATGGCCGCCGCCATGTATGTCTGAACCTTGTGAGTGAAATATCATATCATAGCATGTTTTCTGCGTCTTCCACTTTGTCAACTCGGTATCAAGTGTCTACAGTATCAGCCAGCATACATGGCTTTAAAAGCCTTAGTTTAGCAATGCAGCCCAACTTGGGAAGGAAAACGGGCCATGGATGAGCTTATGACTCACTGACCATATTCAGCACAGAGTGAGTTTCCCCAAAAAGTTGTTCTGACGAGCCTTCTGTGAGAGATTATATCCAATATCATCTCTTAATTGGAATGGTGACAATGAACACATGTGCCACACCAACACTTTGTTGCAAGGCTCCTGATCACCAGAGGATGCCTTCTCCAACATCCTCCCTGTTTCGGCATCCATTACACAGTTAATGAGGTTTTTTTATTTGTAGCCAGGAATGGAGATGTTGAAGCTAAAATGCAACTTCTTACTTAGTTGCAGTCTGTCAAAGACCAACCACTTACTGCTAAAATAAGTTGTAGCTGCTACACCACTACCCATGGCATCAGTCAGCATATAGAGGCTTTATAAATCCTTGCTAATGATGCAAACTGCAAAGGATGTGGATGCCTAAGCAGGGAGGATATGTAGTTGGTGCCCCCTATTGGTCAGGACCCTTCGAGCATGTGCTGATGTGGCGCTTAGGTTCATGTTCACCATTCTATTTATGAGATGCTGTTGAATATATATATATATATATATATATATATATATATATTACTTCCCGTTTCTTAAATTGTTAGATGAGTTCATCTTCAGTGCACTTTCACACACTTACAGACACATATATACACTCACATTCGGGGTCTGCCGAGCAGGCACGTAAGACATCGGCCATTATAAAGCTCGCAGTGTTAGTGTGAGAAATCTCTGAGGATATCCCGGAGACTCAATAGCTCAGTGGGCTGTCACCGTGTAAGTGATGAGGTTCCTGGGTTTGAGTCCGGGGTTGTCAGAATTTTTTCACACTAGCCCCACGCAATAATTTACTTCCTGTTTAATATATATATATATATATATATCTACATATATATACATATACATGAGCATAAATATACATACACACACATATCCGGTCCGATGTATCATACTACGTGTTGCAGATGTTATGGAGCGTTAGTTCTGCCAAAGTAGTTCATATGCCAGAGTTAAACTGGGCGGTTTGCCATCCCTCTCCCAGCAGTAGTTTGGGCAGGAATTTGAAATTTGCCTGGTGCCGGCGATAGGTTGCTAATTTTTCGCAAAGGACACTGTGGGATATTTTGTGTCCACCACCTAATGTCGGCAGATAGGACACCATTTTAACAAGCATTCTGAGTGTTGTGCTGCAATACATGTCCCCTACCAAAGTTCAAAGTGCCATAACTTTGTCAAAAATGATCGAATATGCAAATTTATGCACGGTTGATGCTGGTTTTCAAACTTGATCTGAGGTATGCTGAGACACGTGTGTCACGCCTCGCCTCGTTGATAAGCCCGCAAGGTTGCTCCGTGGAGTGGCTTGCACATATTGCACTGTGTGAATTATATAATTACCAACTCACGGTCTGAGGTACTAGCGATTGAAGAGATTTCCATTAAAAAAAAATATTTTTGTTTAATTAACGATATCTGCCAAACCACGTGACATATCGCATATTCCGGAGTGGCCTGCACATATTGCACTGTGTGAATTATATAATTACCAACTCACGGTCTGAGGTACTAGCGATTGAAGAGATATCCATTAAAAAAAAAGTTTTTTGTTTAATTAACGATATCTGCCAAACCACGTGACCTATCGCATATTCCAAAAAGACATTTTATTAGATTGACATGCCGAACACATCTGTGAAGTTTCCCCTCGATTGGATCAAAAATGAGGGAGGAGCTCTGTTTTAAAGGTTCATGCTTAAAAACGTCATAACTCTGAAGCCATGTGACGCATGACGTCATGCTCGGTGACTTTTTTGTTCGTCATGGGTATGCGATTCTGCCTGCAAAGTTTGGCCTTGATCTGTTCAGCCGTTGCAAAGAAAAAGGGGTTTTCGTGTTTTCACGAAAAACAATATGGCGGCCGAACCATGTGACCCTTGACGTCATAATTACCATGAAAATATTCTACAGACCGAGTCCCCCCTACGGTGAAAATTTGATCTCAATCGGTCATATTATTGCAGAGAAAATCTTTTTTAAAGGAAATTAAAACTTAAAATGGCACTGAGTTAAGGATCATCAGAATTATCAGAATTCCCAAAGTTCAAAGTGCCATAACTTTGTCAAAAATGATCGAAACGTCGTGAAGTTCGAACTTGATCTGTAACTTATCATGAGGAAACCAGTTACCAAGTTTGTAATCATTAGCATTAAGAGTTTAGAAAAAAAGTCCGGAAAACTGTTCTTTGCGTGACAACAGACGGACAGACTGACAGATGGAGGGACGGAGTGCAAACCTATAGTCCCCTCCGGTGTACACCGGTAGGGGACTAACAAGCATCCAAGGGAAGGCACACCCATTCATGAATCACCCTGTCTATGAAACACCAGGAAGACAGCTTGTAGCTGGTTTGAGATTTAAACCTCGGCCGGACAGCTTCGAGGCGAGTGTGTGTATGTTTTTTTCCGTAAATTTTCATTTACGAACGCTTTTTCTTTTTTTCATTTACAGACATTATTGTAATGTTTATTTCACAGTTTACAGTTAAATAAATTACAATTTTCAAATGCAAGATATTGATTCAGGTTTTTTATTTATCTATTTTTTGGACATGTTTACGGATTTTTTAAACATATATTTTCATGTTGGGGATATTTTCCAAAAAAACTGTTATTATTCCCAGTGTACACGCCAAATTTCAACTTTACACGACACCCGGAAGGTACCGAACATTAATATCAGTCAATGGTTAGAAAGCGCTTTGCACTCGGAGGCATCCGCGTGGTACTCAAGTCTTTGCAGACTGAGATTAAAGCTCTATGGTCACAAATAGACAAAGGCAGAGATGTCGATCTAGATTTCGCCCTCATGGGACTTATGAGGCCTGCCTTTTTTATAATAAAAAAGGTTTAAAAAAAAATCAAACATTTAAACAGCCTTGGACGTGCACCTTGACCCCACGGCCAAAGCGCACCGTCTATCAAGACTGACCCATTAGCATACACATGCACCTCAACCCAAAGGCTGAAGCACATGGTCAATCAAAACACATGCATCCTGACCCCGAAGGGCCAGAATGCATGGTCATACAATTGGACCCCTCCTCCATAGGAGTGAGTCCCCAAGACGAGGGCTTATTTTTCCCTCAGGACAACATACTGTTACGGATCTCGGACGTCGGCTCTCCCCTTATCAAGAGGGGGTTAATCCCCTTGTCTTTTTATCTGGCCGACCTGAGTCCTGGAAGTTATACGCTCCTTCCGGTCGGTATTAGGTAGGGTTATTGGTCAATTTGGTCCGAATACCTAATTACTAACCCCGACCGTGAAGCAGGGAAATAACTCCCGCTCGAACCACGGATATGATGGAAAATGCCGAGCGGATAGCAATCCGCGATCCGAGCTGTTAACAGGGACTAAACCCGATTCTGAGCGGTTCCTGATCGTGCCACGTTTACCCATTGAGAGAAAAGACGGATGCGATCGGACAAGAGGAAACCAGAAAATAGGAAGAACAAAGATTGGTTTATTACAAATGTACAAGAAGGAGAAGAGGAAACGAAAGAATGTACAGGATAGGAAGGGGAAGAAGAAGAACACAGGGCAGCCTTAAAACAGTCTTATTCTTAATACCCAGGACAAACATACACACTCACACGGGGATTTAGATGGTGGATGGAAGGTCCGGCGATGCGGTCCAGGCTCCGGTCGGCTCCGGTCCAGCGGGCGAAACCCGGCAGGCAGCTCCACGTGTAATGGAATGTGACCGGACAGTTTATATAACGGGGGGAAGCTGGTACGCTGCGTACGTAATATGTGCACTATACAAAGGCGCCAAACGCCCCCTCTCCAATGTTCTCCTTTGATAAGGTCCTCCTTTCATCAGCGCCACTGCACGAGTCCTTTCAATGCAACGCGCGTTCTCCCAGTAAGTCAAATGTGCTCTCTCCCATCAGTAAGTAAGTTCTCATCAAGCGCGCCGTATATCTCATAAGTCGGTCCTTGCAATCACGACAGTCCTATGCGCAGTCCTGTAAAAGGGCTTTGCGTTCGCGCTTATATAACTCGACCAAGCGATCACTCCGCGGGCCCCAAAGCCACGCCTGTCGGCGATCCTACCTCAGCCCTGGTTGGCTGGGCATCGCTTACCGGCCACGCCCTGATGGTGAGTTGACGTGGCCACACCTTCTTCCTGGCACTCCGCCCCCTTTCTCGGGCCTAAACTCATGGCTTATGGCGGCGTTTGAGCGAGCTCCAGCTCAAGGCAGTGAACACTGCTAACAAAGGCGCGTAACAAATTGGGAGGGGCCATGGGCAGACTGGAGGGCGCATAATGGCGTTGCGTGGAGAGGGAGGCTGCCAAAATGAATGGAATGGGCCTACTTCTTATTTGATTGACACAACGCAGATTCAACTATTGGGAACACGGCCTTATCTAATACACATACTAATGAAATAACTGAAGTCCTATGGTGACCTACGTGTTGCTTGTGGCCTAACTATGGGGTGCAACCTTTAACCTTTTAATGATGGGATGTTTACAAGAAAGTGTGGGTTCTAAAACTGCAACAATACTGTAAATTCTTTATTTGTGACCAATCTAAGCCATTAATATACACAGGTTGAACCCCCTAACTTGACTAGGAAGCAAGGCACAGATTGACATCTCAGTCTTCTAGTTTGGAGGTGATGTGTTGGTATAATTTATGTACATGACGTCAGTGTCATGTCATAGGGTTAGTGTACTTCCTTAGTTATATATATATATATATATATATATATATATATATATATATATATATATATATATATATATATATATGTATGTATATATATTGTCCTGTCCGTAGCTAGTTAAGACAAGCCTTGGACGAATAGCCGAGACAGCTTTTACTCCCGAGGCGAGCAGTCGAAAATGGCGATTATTTTGTGCGCACGGAATGAAGGAAGGCGAAGCGTTTACCTGACAAGACACGCGGCTTTAATCCGAAACCACAACGAATAAACACAACAGTAAATTCAACAAATAGTTTAACGAAAAATAAATGCAAGACAAAAATGTTAAAATAAATGTTGAGGAAATTAAATTAGACTTTGATGGACCCTCCCAACAGTCTCAAATACGAACAAGGGGAAAGATAAAATAAAATGTTCCTTTTTATAGTGCACTTAGCTAGTCATTACAACGAGTACTTTGGTGAGGTCGGCAGTGGTTGCCAAGTCCAATGCTTCCCGCGCTTGAGTGCCCAATATGCTGCCGGCCCACGCCGCGAGTGCACCGATCCATGAAGCGGGCAGCCAAGACATCCTCCTCTCAATTCATGGCCAGCAAGCACAACGCGGCCCCCAGATTCCCCGAAGAGCACCTTAGCCGCCCCAAAACCTCCTCACTCCGATATTGGTAAAGCTCCCAAGAGCTCTCCTCACAAGCGCACATAAAGGCCAAGCTCCTTCTTCAGCCCCAAGAGACGTAATAATAATAATAATAATTCATTTATTTTGTATAGCGCTTTTCAAGAAGCCCAAAGGCGCTTTGACAGAGTGGAAAACATAATGCATAACAATACATGAAAACAACAATTGCAAAAAGACAAGAATCAATAGGGAAATATTTAAAGCAAAAGGAGGGAGAAGGAGAAGAGATAGTCAGGGGTTAAATGCTGTGGGTTGAATGTTGAATGCAGTGTTGAACAGGTGGGTCTTTAGTGATGTTTTGAATGTGGTGAGTGAGGAGGAGTCTCTGATGGTGTGAGGTAGTGAGTTCCAGAGGGTGGGAGCAGCGATGGAGAAGGCCCTGTCCCCCCAGGATCTGAATTTGGTCCGGATGGAGGGGGTCAGGAGGTTGGTACCAGCAGAGCAGAGGTTGCGGGTGGGAGTGTGTCTGGAGAGGAGGTCAGCCAGGTAGGATGGGGCCAGGTTATGGAGGGCTTTGTATGTCAAGAGGAGGATTTTGTACTGGATTCTCTGGGGGATGGGGAGCCAGTGAAGCTTGTAAAGGACGGGGGTGATGTGGTCACGGGTCCGGGAATGGGTGAGTAGACGGGCAGCGGAGTTCTGAATGTATTGGAGTTTATTGGTGATTTTTGAGGGTGAACCATAGAGGAGGCTATTGCAGTAGTCCAGACGGGAGGCGATGAAGGCGTGGATGAGGAGGCAATTGACAGGTGTGTTGATTTTGTGATATTTTGTGAGGATATTATAATATTATGATATTTGATATTATAATATAATTACATATTTTGTAACTCACAATATTTTGTGAGCATTTTTGGGCCAATGATGATTATTTCAGATTTATCACAGTTAAGCTTGAAGAAGTTGATTTGAAGCCAGGATTTTATTTCAGTGATGCAGTTTGTCAGGATAGAGTGGGTGTCGGTGGAGACGGACTTGGTGGAGATGAAAAGCTGGATGTCATCGGCGAAGCAGTGGAATTGGAGACCATGACGGCGGATTAAGTGACCGAGGGGGGGACAGGTAAAGGATGAAGAGAAGGGGGCCAAGAACTGAACCTTGGGGGACACCTTGGGGGAGGGGAGCAGTGGGGGATTTGCAGTTATTGATGGAGATGAACTGGCGTCTGTCAGAGAGGTATGATTTAATCCAAGAGGGGGCAGTAACGTTAAAGGTGGATTCAAGTCGGGTGAGGAGGCTGGTGTGATCGATGGTGTCAAAGGCAGCGCTGAGGTCGAGGAGGACGAGAATGTTGAGGTTGCCAGCGTCAGAGGAGAGGAGAGGAGAAGGTCGTTGGTGATTTTGAGGAGAGCAGTTTCAGTACTGTGGTTGGAGCGGAATCCGGATTGGAATGTTTCATACAGGTTATTGGCAGAGAGGTGATGTTTGAGTTGAGTGGCTACAGCGCGTTCCAAAACTTTTGACAGAAAGGGTAGGTTGGAGATGGGTCTGAAGTTGTTTAGGGTGTCAGGGTTTAGACCAGGTTTTTTTAGAATGGGGGTAACAGCAGCAATTTTGAGGGAAGGTGGGACGATGCCTGTAGACAGGGAGGAGTTTATTGTTGCAATGATAAGTGGAGAGAGGGCAGGGAGGGAGGCCTTGACAAAGCTGGAGGGGATGGGGTCAAGAGTGCAGGTGGCAGTTTTCATTCCTATGAGGAGTTCAGAGAGGTCAGTAGGGGAGATTGGGGAGAACCGAGACAGGGGATGGCAGGACAAGGCGGGGCAGGTGGTTGGAGGGGGAGCGGGTGCGGCGGTGGTCAAGCTGTTGTAGATGTTGTCAATTTTGCATTGGAAGAAAGAGAGGAAGGAGATGCAGTTGTCTACTGTGAATGACTGGGTGGTGGTGTTCAGGGGGCGGAGGAGTTTGTTTATTGTCGAGAAGAGTGCTTTTGGGTTTCCGGAGCCAGAGTGGATAATTTGAGAGTAGTAGGCGGAGCGGGCGCGGGAGAGGGCATCTTTGTAGTGTTGTAGGTGGTCCTTGTAGGCTTGGGAGTGAACTGTGAGACCTGTTTTATTGCGGAGTCTTTCAAGTTGGCGACACGAGTTTTCATCAGGCGGAGTTCAGGGGTAAACCAGGGAGCAGAATGGGTGAAAGAAACTGTTTTGGTTTTTACAGGCGCAAGCTGGTCAAGGCAGGAGGAGAGAGTGTGGTTGTAGTAGTCAGTGAGGTCGGAGCCAGAGAGATGGTGCAAATTTAATCCAGTGGAGCAGACAAGGTCCAAAATGTGACCACGGATATGGGTAGGAAAGTCGACATGTTGAGTGAGGTTAAAGCAGGTGAGTAAATCAGTGAAGTTAGTGGTTATTGTGGAGTCAGTGGAGTCCATGTGGATATTGAAATCCCCAAGGAGGAGGATTGAGGGGGAGAGGGAACATAGCTGGGTCAGAAAGTAGGAGAAGTCAGACAGGAATGATGGGTGTGGCTTGGGAGGGCTGTAGACGACAGCCATGACTGACTGCGTGCGACCAGAGTTTAAAAGCCTGGTGTTCAAATGATGAGGATGAGGATGAGGCGATGGGGATGAGGCTGGTCCTGATGTCTTGACGGTGGATAACGGCAATTCCACCACCTCGGCCCCCCGAGCGTGGTTTATTGACATTGGAATATCCATTGTGTGTGGTGAGGTTGAGTGTGTAGTAGTCCAGAGGTTGTTGCCAGGTTTCGGTGAGACGGAGAAAGTCCAGTTTGTTATCCAGGATGTATTCGTTCAGGATGAGGCATTTGTTGTTGAGGGACCGGGTGATGAACAGGGTGAGCTTGATGTTGTTTTGAACAGCAGGGATGAATTCAGGTGATTTAGCCAGGGTTCGTAGGCAGGAGGTGCGATTGTGTGCGTTGCTGTGACCAGGTGCGCTGGGACGAAGAGTGGGAGTGCGCTGAGCCGACCAGAGGACGGGGATGGAGTGACCTGATTGCAAATATACAAACTTACGACCGGAGCCACGGTGAATGTACCTGGGTCGTCGGAGGAGTCCATTTGATTTGATGGCAGAGATGCATGATGGGGTGGAGCGGGTATTGAGCAGAAGGAGCCTTGCGGCGGAGTACCGCAGAGCCATGCCAGGCAGGAGCGGAGAGACGAGACAAGGCTAAGGTTGAGGAGGTGAAACAATGGTCCCAACCCACGGGAGCGGGCCCGAGGAAACGAAGGAGCCAGGTAGGTGAAGCTGAAGTGTTTGAAGAAGAAGACGTGCCCTTCTTCTTCTCTCTGGAAGCTTCTCCATGACATCACATCGACCAATGCCAAAGTTCTTTCCAAATCACTCCATTGCCCTCTCGGTCAATCATGAACTTTGGGGCGTGGCCTCACGGCCTTCTCTTCCATGCCCTTCGTACCACTCTGGGGCGTGGTCTTTTTCCTTATTAGGTCCAATGGGCAGGGCTTACTTGCCGGACGGCCCTGCCTGGCTTGCAGTGGATGGTTGTCGTGGTTTTTAATTAGCGATTAAGGTTAGTTTTCCCCAGTATGTGATATTCCCTCTGATTTTTCCCTTTACGTTTTACATTTCCAAGGCTGGCCAACTGCTTCACCCCTCATGTGAAGACACATAGACAATCTTAAGCTACAGTCTCCCTACTTAAGTACTTCAAGATTTCTCCTACGCGTCCACGGTCCATGCTATAATTATACAGTCCTACCTTTACTATGGGATTCCTTCATCTACCCCCATAAACGTAACTATACATATATATAATATTGTAGCTTGACTCCGGTTGGTATGTGGAAACCATGACAATAAAGAGGACATTGATTTTGCTTATTCCGGCTTTCATTAGAATCGAGGAAACGATGCTTTGGCTATTATATCTTGCGAGGCCTGATGACGATGCTGGTGATTTTTACCTCTGACATCAGGAGTTGTGAGATTAATAGTTGAGCATGCAGGGACCTCTTATCACCACTGATGATCAGAAAGGAATATATACAAAATATGCTAGCAACAGATCTTAAAGCATGACGACCAAAGTTCTCATGTTTTCAGCAGCATGATACAGTCGAGAGGCTGTCAGGCCACAGACACTAACTTATATTATGGGCAGCAATCCTAGACTACAGGCTGTTCAAAAATAAGCAGGCCTCAGGCAGCTGTTCAGCTGTTAAAATGTAACAACTGTCGTGATGTTGCTTTTAGGTCATGGGCATAATCCGCAAAGCCATGGAGGTTTGTAATATATGTGATTGTTTCTTTAGTCGAAAAGTTAATGTCACTCTTATTAGGCCAGTGGGACAGATTGCTTCGCACACTTTTCCCATGACCTTTTTTTTGTTTGATTCTGAAACGTTTGGCCAGGTAAAATCACTCTTTGATTAGATAATGTCATCATAAATTAAATTATCTTTCACAGTGAATAACTCTGATTCACTGAGAGCAAATGCAAATTTAACAAGGTATCGGAAAATATCCCCTTTTACCAGAGATTTTGACCTTGGTTTTCTCAAAAAACAAAAAAGAAAAGTAGCGCAATTACGAAATGATTGAGTGAAAATAGGTTCGAAAAAAATGAGGTTGAAGTATCTGACAGAATTCCTCCCAATGTAAAAATACACTGGCTGTCAGTTTGCGAAAAGTAACTTTGGAGTTACTTTTAGGATTCAAACATGAAATTTATGAATTGGCAGTCAGTGATATCTCAATGTTGAACCCAGTTCTGCATGCAAGCAGTTGGTGATTAAGGGGCCAAGTGGGATAAAATGCAGGGTTTTACACGCCATCAAACAAATGCACATATCTACACTCACAGACAAGCTACCCCCTACAAACCATATATCACTGGAAAGCTGACAATCTGGAGAATACAAAAATTGAAGAATTGAAACAATACACCTTCAAATAAGGAAATTACATTTATTTTCCTCAACACAATTGAAAATTTACATTTTTGCATTTTGTCAGCAAAATTGTAACCCCATATAATACAACTAACTCCGGCAATCTACTTTTTTCCCTCAGTTTTACATATTATAGGGATGTCCTAATATTCCAATGATGGCTTTTCTTCAAATCAGTTTATTTCAGCTGCACACTGATTATTTTTTGTAGAAACAGAAAAAGGTGACTTTTTACTTCATAAATTTTTTTAAGTAGGGGTATCTCTAAAAGCCATCACTAATTCACTCAACACCTCAAACCTGACATTCTGACCAAATTTGAAGAAATTCTGATGATTAGTTTTTGAGTTATAACAAGTTTATGAATATTCATGAGAGCACAGATGTTTCTGAAAGAACATACATCATAGAGTATTTTGACATGAAAAATTATATTTAAAAAATTTACTCAAATTTTACCCCACTCGGCCCCTTAAGGACAAAATGATACATGGTGCTGATGACATCGGACAGGCAAAGCTAGAATTTGTGGGTTAAAATCAGAATTGAATGCAGCAAAATGGGACTCGTCTGTGATGTAGATCGGAGAGCATGAGGAAGTGATGAAAGAAAGAACACCAAACGGTGCACAAAACTTACGGTCTATATTGACAAGTCCCAGCAATAAAAAAATTCAACAAATCTTCTAATCTAGAGTGAATGAGGAACAGGCCTACAGGTTCAGGACCCACGTTCACTATTTAAGCTAAAATTGCTAACAAAGAAAAATTAAGGTTCAAAGCAAAAAGGTTATGGGTCCAACATCCAGCAACATATCCATGTGGCATAGAAAGAGTGCACTGTACCCAGACAAAGGCAGACAAGTTACGTAGCACATTGTATGTATCTATGAGAAATGGAAATACATAAAGTATTGTCAGGAAATTTCCAATACATTCGAAGACAATACTCAGTCATAATGAATAATAATCAGAAAACAAACATGCACACACACACACACACACACACACACACACACACACACACACACACACACACACACACACACACACACACACATATATATATATATATATGTATATATATATATATATATGTATATAATATTAAGGAGCAGTCCAGCCAATATTATGTAATAAAATATGGAAATTAAATTGCTCTTAGGATAATAAAAAAATGTTAAATCCACTGCTGTGTAGCGAGGCTAACCTCGACACCAATGCTGCATAACCCCAAGGCTTAACCTTTCACTAATGGCTGCAGTTACCCTAACCCTTTTCATAACCCTGACCCTGCACATTACCACAACCCTCACCCTAAACACAACACACATGCAATGCTAAACCCAAGGTAAACCCTTGCAAGCTCACGCTGGCCAGCGGTACCTTATTCAGTTTGAATCACCATGTTAGTGAGCACATTCGTGAATCACTATCATTAATTCTCAATGAAATGAAAGATAAATAAGGCATAAATATGGGAGGTGTACTGCAGTGCATTACTGTGCACAGTGTACCAAATGTAGGTCTTCATTTTTGTCTTGCTTCATGCTTTGATTGACACTGCATTCTGCATGAAAATATTTTGCCCTTTAAAATGAATGGCAAGTTACAAAATATTACTAAGGTGTACGAGTCATTGGTTGGAAGGGATCAAAATTTCAAATTAAAGTGCCCTATTCCTCAATATAATTTGATGGTACTGGCAGATTACACTGTCCAGTGTCTTGCAAGTCTGAACCAGATTACGGTAAAGGAGACATGAGGAGAAGGCTGAGGATGAGTTTGAGGATGAGTATAATGGTGGAGGCGACTTCACCAAATGCACGGTTCATTCCATTGAGCTTAAGAGCAAATGTATATTGAATACGGTATTTCACCATCTTGCCCAACCTGAATGACCACTCCAGGCATGACAATCCGGTGTTAATTGCTGTTGAAAAGTGAGAGCATCTTTAGGATGCCGCTTGCAGACACATTCCTCCAAACGATTCTGGCCACAGTTAAATTCCAAAACTCTATTGAACGTGAAAGCACTAAAACCACACACACACACACACACACACACACACACACACACACACATGCACACATATACACATATACACATATACACATATACACATATACACATATACACATATACGCATATATACACACACACACCATTCACACATCTCCATTTCTCTTCCGTGCTCAGCCACTACCCCTTTAGGCTGAAATGAACCACCACCCACAACCTCAACCTACACCATTCGAGGAGCCTCCATAAACCTCCTCCATATCCAAAGTGAGCCTTTCAAGGCAACCTGGTCCACTCTGTCACACATCCTCCTTCTTTCTGTCCCACACACTCCAAGCCGAGCAAGAAATGCAGAAAAGGAATTGCCAATATACCCTATACAACCCACCTCAAATGGCTGACAAGAAACTCGCCAACCCTTCTCCCGACACTCTGCCTCCAGCTCACTGTACTTTCCTCTCTTCTTCTTGTGCACCTCCTCCATGTTCGATTCCCAAGGTACAGATGATTCCCCTAAGATGACCTGTCTTGTTGCACCTGACCAGATGACAATGTCAGGCTGCAACCTTGTCACACAGATCTCCTCCGGGAATACAAATTGTGGCTTTAGGTCTGGCACCACCTGCCAATCACAAGCATCTGTCAGCCCTCTTGCTTTCCACCTCCTCCTCTTTCCACCTCTTACCACTTGGCCCTCTTTGACAAATAACACCTCTCCTCCATCAGTCTCCTTCTCCACTCTTCTCTCTCTCTCAATCTCAGCACCTCTTGTTGCCCCACCTGCACTACCACCGCCAGCACCTGATCATGCAGTTAATGATGTCAAGGGAAACTATGTAAAAACACCTATATATATATATATATATATATATATATATATATATATATATATATATATATATATATATATATATATATATATATATATATAATGTGTGAGTGTATGTATGTACTATACACTCTAAGAGAGGTGTTTGTTCTGTCTCTCTGTCCGTGTCACCATATTTCAGAGATGGCCAAACGGGTGTTCGCCATATACTTTGATGTTCATCAGTGAATGCCAGGGAGTGCTTGAGGCAAAAAAAAGAAGAAGAGATTTCTTCAAAATTTCAACAGGATTAGAACAGCACTGGGAAACACCAGGGATCCCGTACTCATGTATGTATGTGTATATATATATATACATACCGATTCAAATCGATGCCATTAGAATATTGGTGAGGGGGTCGAGGAAGGAGCCTATTTGAATTACTTGATGCAAACTGGTGGGTTATACAATCAATGAGAGTTCACTGTATACATGCAAATATAAATGAAACCTAAGGTGCTCTGTGTTGCCTAAATGCGTCAAAGGAAGCGTGCATTTCCCTGAGGTTTAAGATTAGCTTCAGGGAGCTCGCTTGGCTCATCCCATCACCCTTGTTTGACGTCAGCATGGCACCATTGGGCACATCATGCAGCGTTGCAAACATTCATGACATTGATAATGGACTCTGTAAACTAATCTCAGATAATTGCTGAACATCTATTTTTTTTATTTCATTGGTTTTTAAATGCTCAAGTAATAAAATTGTTTTTTTTGAGTTTTTTGTTTTTCCTTCATTTATTTACCTCCGAGAACTCGAGTGTCCTATTTAATGTTGCTATCTCAGCAAATAGCTGGTGATTGTTGGACCTCATAAGATTAAAATCCCATATAAGTTGTTGAATTGTGCATTGTCTGCAACTGTTGTAGTTTGTGATCAAGCAAACGGTCGTCGCTTAGTGTCCTTCGACATGTAATTTTCAAGATCCACCGTGAGCCTAATATTATTACAAAATACAATCACCACCTGCCTCAGTGGCATAATAGTTAGAGCGTCCTTTCTGAGTCTGGGAGGTATGTGATTCATTAAAAAAAAACCTGGATGAGTCATTCCAACGACTTTTGGGATGTACATGCTGCTTCCTTGCTTGATGCTCAGCATTTAAAAAGTATAGGGTATGGACAAACAACCAAAAATGTTGGTAATAATAGTACAGGCTTTGATGTGCTTTATGGCTTCGTCCTCTATCAATGTTCCTTGTAATGTTATTAATTATTGTTAATGTTTTTCCATTCCTTGCAATGCATTTTAAGATGCTCCAGAGTTAAAATTAAAGTTAAAAATTATAAGTTGATATTACAAGTTTAAATTGATCGTTGTGACTTTAGGTCGCCTTCGAAGATAGGGGGACGCTTATAGCTGTTGTCAGGTTTGTTTCTACAATTGGTGTCCCCCAAATGGTAATGGTACCCCAAAGTTTCTTAGAACCCGAGGAATACTAACTAAACCACCATTTAGACTTTTTTCCTCACTTTTTTCAATATTCAATATTCTTTTCAATATTCAAAATTTTCAATATTTTTCAATATTCCAGTTGTAATTTGGAATCAGACCAGATGGGACTTTCGGAAGAGAAATTTGCATCAATAATGGGAATATAAAGTATGCGAGGTCGGCCTAAT
Source organism: Myxine glutinosa (assembly GCF_964187855.1). Classification (NCBI taxonomy): domain Eukaryota; kingdom Metazoa; phylum Chordata; class Myxini; order Myxiniformes; family Myxinidae; genus Myxine; species Myxine glutinosa. The sequence goes on along the minus strand of NC_136271.1, from coordinate 54,721,271 downwards.
TTTTTTGAACTTGAACTAATTTTTAAGGTCATGACCTAATTATGGACATTTTACTATTTTCACAATACCTTGACTCAGGTTTGTTCGATCAGAATAAAATTTTCCTCTGTAGATACCCTTGAGCAAGACACATTCAAGCTTCATTTACATCATATCCTTCTGGGTTAAAGGTCAAGGCCAAATGGCGGGATGATAAAAGAAACACGTTTTTTTTTCATCGCTCAATTTCGCCAATGCGGAATCTCAAAGACCGCTTGGCCTTCCAAGATGTTCTTGCAGCATAATAGTGTACCTACACTGAAGTTGTGCACAAAGAGTCTTCAACCTCCTTTTTGCGGATTGTGATCTAATTAATAAAAAATACCTTCTCGATCATTACTTGAAGATTTTTCCTCCGATTTTCATGATGTTGAGTTTTATTGATAGATTGTAGATGGGGACACATTTTCTTAATTACACTCTATTAATAAATGTTGAAGGTCAAAGTTCTATGGCAGTCCGAAAAGAGGGTGTCCATCATTGGATCGTGGGGTTTGGGGGGGGGGGGGGGGTCATCGGCATACCTTTGGCAATCGCTTTGTGATCGCAGATATTTACAAGTAGTTTAGGTGTGATATGATAATTGCAAAAAAATTTTTTAATTATGATTTGTTTTTGTTATTATTTTTTAGAAATCGATTTCACGGGCTATTCTTTTCAATGAAAGTGTTTTGTGATGCTTCTCACTGATTAATCATGACTTCGTCTTCATAGTTGGCTCTCCAGAACTACTGTTGTAGAACCTGTCTTTGAGCCAGACTGCACTTAAGGTTTATTTGCATAACTAAAAATAGCTTTGCACAGTTTTGAAAATAGCAATTGCTGAAGAATCGTGCACATGGATATCTTGAAGACGTTAAGCATAATATTTTTCGTGACTTCTTATTATTTTCATATGCAGCACAAGGCTGCAAGTATCATCATTTGGTGGGGGCACGGCTGTGCTGCAGGTACAATATCCCCTGTCGATTAGAGCAGAAAATTGTAATTTGTTCAGTGTGCCGGTGATAACTCGAGCATACTTTTCACGAAGGGCACCTGGAATCTTTAACGCCCATGATCTAATGTTGACATACGGGATACCCAGTTTAACATCCATCCAATGGATGGCACAAACATCGATGCTTTGCCCACTGGGAATATATAGTAGTCTGTAGCTGGGCCTAGAAGTGAACCCAGGCTAGACAGCTCAGAGTCGAGTGTGCATACCTCAAGACATCCTGCCAGCACATTTTTTTAGTTGACATGAGAACTTGTGCAAGACTTCAAAGTGGCAGTATTACTCTCGTCTGCCATTGTCATGTCATATAAGCATGTTTGACATCGTTTTTGAAGTTGTTCTTGCTGTTTTATAATCATTATTTGTTTCAAAGTTAATATTTCATTTCATTTCGGTGTGATTGGAAAGTTTCCGCGATTTACAGGCAGTCGGGAAAAGATTTTGCTTGTACCATGACCATGTACACTCGGGTTGAACTGGGCATGAATGTATATTGTAAAAAATAAAGACATACCATTTTGAACGAAATTTGTAGTATGTGTGTGTATTAGAATAAAAATAGCTTGCAGATACATCACATCCATTTTGTTCCAATCACTGGACTTCGTTCCCTTGAAGCATATCTTTCAGGGCAGATCGAAGATCAGCGGCAAAAGCTTCACAAAGTGCACATGAGTTTTAGAATATAATTTATGTGTACAAATCTGACATTTTCCATCTGATCCAAAAGTGTAATCCAATATAACGACTTTGAAAAGACAATTTTAAAAGATAATTTGGCAGAATATTTTTCAAAGAGAACAGACTTGCTGCAAAGGTAAATAAAATGTCTTTTTTTTTCAGCAGCATTCTCCATTCTAAATATGAAGAAGAGCATAAAACAATGCAGAGACTCTCATTGCAGGTACACCAATTCCTACATATCTGAGAATGAACTATGTCTAGCAAAGCAGATCTGTGTGGACAAACATACACACTGCTGCAAAGACACACATATATATATATATATATATATATATATATATATACATATATATATATATACATGTATATTGTATCAAAAAAAAAGGTAATCCGAATTCAAGGGGTTAATATGCAAAGGTTATTTATTTGGACAATTTACATGTGGTTTACTAATTAAGAGGAGATCCTCGGCTTTCCATTGATACCTTCCATGCATCATTGCTGAACACATGACCGAGTACATGTTCATTGAAAATGACAAGTTCAAATCGCATTTTTACAATTTTGGCTAATCGATGCAAGTCAGGATAATTGGTGCAAAATGAACGTCAGATATGAACTTTTCTCAGGAATGATTGGCCTTTATGCACCCACACCTTCAACATGTCCACCTTCCCTTTCAACACAAAGCTCACAGCGGCGGAGCATGCCCTGAACTACTCGTCTCACCATAGCCGGGTCATTGCGCAAAGCATCCACTTCATGTCGAATACGGCCCTGCAATTCGACAAGATCACGGGGAGGAGTTACGAACACCTTGTTCTTTAAATATCCCCAAAGGAAATAATCACATGGTGTGAGGTCAGGCGATCTTGGCGGCCATTCCACTGCATGGTTGAGGGCGATGACTCAGTCTCCAAAGAGTTCCCTCAGTCGATCTCGGACAGCGATAAGACGATGTGCTGGGGCGCCGTCTTAGGCACACCAGAGATATCTGAAGACACCACGAACCTGTCGCTCAAAGTTCTCCTCCAGCTGTGGTAAAACTTCATCATTGATCATCTGCAGACACCTGTTACCATTAACATTCCTTTGAAAGAAAAATGGTCCGATCACCTGACCACTTCCACAAAGTCCCAAACAAACAGTCCACTTTTGTCGATTCATGTTGGTGTCAAAATTAAATTCCGGGGGTTGTCCTGTGGGTGCATATTCAAGAACATTATGGGTATTGACCTTGCCGTCCATGGTGGAAGCAGCTTCGTCGCCGATAACGAGATACCGCAGGAAATTGACATCTGCTTCGCAACGTGCTATCAACCATCTGGCAAGTACCAGCCTCCTGGCAAAATCCCCTGGCGTAAGTTGATGCAGGATGTGAATCCGATATGGATGTTGGTGGAGGTCCAGTCTTGTGATTCGGTTGAATGTTGCCTGAGGCAATCCCGTCCCATTTCGTCTTGCGCTGGTATCCCTAGGATGCTCCAAAACTTGCTGCTTTACTGCTGCAATGTTCATTTCCGATCGCCCAGTGCGCCTCCTACCAGAATTCCCCTTGTTGCGGTTGAGGCTAGTGCAATGCTCGTGGTGTTTTCTAACATTCGCCCAGATGGTTTTGGCTGCCGGAGGCTCCCGTTCTGGGAAACGTTCCGTGAACGCATCACGTGTTCGCTGCAAACTACCAGTTTGGTGAAAGGTTGTAACCACGAAGGTCCGCTGTTCAGTCGTAAGTTGAACCATCTTTTCAATGACTCAGACTGTCTCTAAACCCATACACTGCAGGCCCATCTTAAATACCCATCTTAAACAAAGGATGACGCAACCGACGATTACCAGACCAGCTTAACAATTTTACATAATCAACTTGGCAGTCGACAAGTAATGCGTCCATTTCAAACTGTCTTGCACCGATTAGCCAAACTTGTAAAAATGCGATTTGAACTCGTCATTTTCAATGAACATGTACTCGGTCATGTGTGACAGCAATGATGCATGAAAGGCATCAATGGAAAGCTGAGGATCTCCTCATAATTGGTAAACCACGTGTAAATTGTCAAACTAAATAACCTTTGCATATTAACCCCTTGAATTCGGATCACCTTTTTTTGATACGCACGGTGTGTATATATATATATATATATATATATATATATATATATATATATATATACATATATATATAATATATATATCGAGTGATGGGCTTGAATGAGAGCTCGAAACGTTAGACTTTTAAAACTTTCGTCCCAGTGATCGTTTTTATTTTGCCCTCAAATATGGTTCCTGGGATACAAGCCTTTATATATATATATATATATATATATATATATATATATATATATATATATATATATATATATATATATATATATATATATATATATATATATATATACATACATACATACATACATACATACATACATACATACATACAGTGCATTCAGAAAGAATTCGGACCCCTTCCCCTTTTTTCACATTTTGTTATGTTGCAGCCTTATGCTGAAATCGTTTAAATTCATTTTTTCCCTCATCAATCTACACTCAATACCCCAAAATGACAAAGAGAAAACAGGATTTTAGAAAGTTTTGCAAATTTATTAAAAAGAAAAACTGAAATATCACATTTACATAAGTATTCAGACCCTTTGCTATGAGACTTGAAATTTAGCTCAGGTGCCTCCCATTTCTCTTGATCATCTTTGAGATGTTTCTACACCTTGATTGGAGTCCACCTGTGGTAAATTCAATTGATTGGACATGTCTGTTTCATGTGTCTTTCACTGAGGAGAGGTTTCCGTCTTGCCACTCTGCCATGAAGCCCAGATCGGTGGAGTGTTGCAGTGATTGTTGTCCTTCTGGAAGTTTCTCCCATCTCCACACAGGATCTCTGGAGCTCAGAGTGACCATTGGGTTCTTGGTCACCTCTATTACCAAGGACCTTCTCCCCCGATTGCTCAGTTTGGCCTGGCGGCCAGCTCTAGGAAGAGTCCTGGTTGTTCCAAACTTCTTCCATTTAAGAATTATGGAGGCCACTGTGCACTTGGGAACCTTAAATGCAGTAAAACAATTTTTGTGGGCTTCTCCAAATCTGTGCCTCGACACAATCCTGTCTCTGAGCTCTGCAGGCAGTTCCTTCGACCTCATGGCTTGGTTTTTGCTCTGATATGCATTGTCAGCTGTGAGACCTCATATAGACAGGTGTGTGCCTTTCCAAATCATGTCAAATCAATTGACTTTACCACAGGTGGACTCCCATCAAGGTGTAGAAACATCTCAAAGATGATCAAGAGAAATGGGAGGCTCCTGAGCTAAATTTCAAGTGTCATAGCAAAGGGTCTGAATACTTACGTAAATGTGATATTTCAGTTTTTTCTTTTTAATAAATTTGCAAAACTTTCTAAAATCCTGTTTTCCCTTTGTCATTATGGGGTATTGAGTGTAGATTGATGAGGGAAAAAAAGAATTTAAACGATACAGAAAGTGGCTTTTCCTGTTCATATGGGAACAGATGATATTGACAAGAGATTGCATTCACCTTCACAAAGCTTGTAATGCTGTTCGCAAATACATTGTCATTAAATTTCTGTGCAGTGACTTTCCTCAAAAATGTCTGTCTCCGGATTTAATGATGAAAATGGCAGTGGTGAGAATGACAGTGAAAAAGACGTTGTTCTCGGGGACTCAAAAGTACATAGTGGGATCACGGGCACTATTAGGTGTCGGTGTAGCAGTGTGTTTATGTGTTAGTAGAAGACTTGAACAGTCATGATTCGCTTATTTTCTTCACCAAATGCACTTTTTCTCTCTTCAACTGTCACAGTGGAATTTGTCCTCAGTTGCAATAAGAATGTTGTGGTGAGTAAAATTCTTCAAATTGGTTTGTTTGTTCATCTTGGCAAAAAGGAAGCTGATACGGAGTACGCAATAAAGTTGCGATTTTTAAGAGTAGTTATTGTATTTGGTGGAAGCAATTACACTTTATTTGCTTGGATTCTTGACATCTTTATCATTTTGTTGCCACTTGTAGGCCTTCTTTTATGACTGCTGTAACTTTTTAACTTTGATGTTAATGTTTTATTCGCACGACCTTGGGCTTTTTGTCTGCGAGTGATCATTTTTATTGTCGGCTGCATAGCTAGTTAAGTAATGCAAGGGCAAGGATTGCTCCTTGAAACACCGTAACCTCTAAAAAACGAATATCACTCCCGGTCATCAAATGTGCTAATCTTTTCCAAGTTGCAAATCTTCACTTATTGCCTGAAATTTATAATAGCTTGAGTGTTTCATTGTTTATTTTTGTTTTCTCTCCTCCGATGATGCTTCAATTTCAAAATGGGTTATTTAAAGGAAGGTTTCATACAAATCTTTATTACCTTTGCCACCAAAGGTGTGCGGAGGTTATGTTTTCACCTCTGTCTGTTTGTCTGTCTGTTTGTGAATAGGACATCTCAAAAAGTTGTGGGCAGATTCGGCCGAAACTTGGTGGATTGGTTGGGTGTGTGACAAGGAAGAGTTGATTCCATTTTGGTGAAGATTCGAAAATCAGAAATTTTTAAAGTGATTTTTCATCATTGAGTGATCGGGCTAAAACTGATATATAGCACGACATCTTTAAAAGTTATGAATGGATTTGTACGAAACTTGTTGGACAGGTTGGGTGTGTGAAAAGGACAAATTGATTTGACGTTGGTGAATAACCGAATACGGATATGGATACGGGAATTTAAAAAAAAATTTAAGTAATTATTCATCATTGAGTGATAGGGCCAAAAACCATATATAGCATGATATTTCAAAAAGTTGTGGATGGATTATGACAACTAGGTGGATGGGTTGGTTCGACAACAAGAACAAGCGATTCGATTTTGGTTCAGGTCCGGATCCAGATCCGGCATACCAGTGGGATACAAACATAAACTGTTCAGCCTGGCGGAGGTATGCGCTCTACCGAATGCCGTTCTATTTTAAAATGTTTTGTATTTTATTTCATGGTTCTGTTACTGTCTGCAAACAGATTTAAGTCACTAATTTCAGCTTTTACAATAAATCCCTACTGGTGTGTCTGAGTTGTATACAACAATGTTAACTTGTATATAAATGCCATTTACAACAGACTTTGTCCTCACCTCCTCATGCTTCTGCCAGGCCTGTCAACTATAAATCCCTGCTTTGTCTTGATGACACAGCTTAGTTTACCTGGCAATCATTGCATCCTAAGGAGATTGCCTTTTGCAGGCCTTCTGTGATTTTAGCTTTTCTTGGCATGTCAAATGAAGGAGTGAAGTGCCATCCAACAGCAACCAGTCATAGAAGTCCCAGCTGTTCATTCTATCAACTGTCGCTTAACTCTGTGACCTAGTCTTGCAGTCGGGTGGAATTTCTTTTGTGCAAATAGAAACCACCATACACTTACAGAGCCAAAGTAAACCAGGTTTGTTACCACCCTATTCAGCAGCTTTTGGGTTTTTTTGCATTCCTCGTGCTTCCAGTCTTTTCTGAAAAGCTGTCTGTTCATGTCAGTCCCATTGATTCTCTTTCAGGATTATTCTCAGCTTGCCTTGTCTTGCATAAAGCTCCAGGCAGGTCTGCTTCCATTAATCTGCTGCTCTGTTATTTATCGCCATTAACTCTTCTGCTTTGCCTCCCAAAAACCGCACTTGAATTGTGTCTCGTGTCTTGTGATACTTTTGCCTGCCAACAGTTGTGTGCAACAGTGTGCTTTCAATTCTGGGCAAATAAGCTCACATTTTGACTTCCACGTAGCCTTCGCCTGAGTTTTTGAAAGGCCTAGAGAGGAAGGCAAATGCAATAAGAAGGTAAAGGTGTAAAATGATGGAGCAGGTTGGGAGAGAGGTGAAGGTAAATAAATAACCGGACTAGGTGGCATTATGGTTGGAGTGTCGGCTCTCTGTATCTGGGCGGTTGGAGGTTCAAAACCCGGCCGGTCATAGCAAAGACTCTAAAAATGATACCTGCTGCTTTTTGCCTGAAGCCCACCATTAAAAAGGACAGAGCAAGGACAAACAACCACATGTTGGGACGACTTAACAGGCTTCGATGGGCCCAATGGCCGCCTCCTGCATTGAAGTTCCTTGTAAAGGAAACTTGTTGTGAAGAGTAAGAAAAAATTAACTGTGAAGACAAAGGAAAAGTGTGTTCGATGAATATTGTTTGACATCACAGATAAGTGTACTTTTATTGTTTGTGTGTATGCAAACACTTTCACTTCTTTCATTGCGATGATAACTGATGGTACAGACAGGAGATGTATGGGAAGATTAAAAGAAGAGACAGAGAGTGAGATTGTGAAACATAAAACAAATGGTGGAGGGAAGAGAGAAGGAAAAGAGAAGAGGATGCTCAACACTGTTGCAAAAAGGGAAAATTTAAATAAAATATGAGAAGACAGACTGGAGACAAGGGAATAAACCAAATCAAAATACGAGACGAGGGGCAAGTTGTAGATTCATTGCGAAGTGGGAAATAGAAATGTACTGGAGTGAGCAAATGTTTTCTTCAATGATAAGAAGTCAAAAGCAGCGTCTTTTATTTTATAACTGTCACAATTTGAAGGCTACTTTATTTGAATCCGATATTTAATCCTTGAGCCTCGACCTTTAGCCATTAACCTGATTCACCGGAAGCTTATGGAATTCAATCTTCATCGCTGCACGATTGAGGTGTGACAATTGAACTGTCAAGGTTCGACTATGGCGCTCCCAGAAGTAGCCATCTGCTCTGTATATCTCAACAGCAGGGTCAGCTTAGCCGAGCTCTGGGTCCTGGCCTCAATCCTGCTGTGCCTTTGACGTTGTAACTGCCTCTGCAATTGTTTATACACAACATCTCAACTGAACCCTATGCATTTGCAATGAATTAAAGGCTCTTACAATAGCCAATGAACTGCTTCGGCAGCCCTAAGCATCTGAAGATGCAAAAAGGAGCAGTCATCATCATCAAAGGCTGTTATTTTTAGGCCCACCGTAGCTTTATTACTCCCAAAATTCACTTGTGGGTGATAATAATTATTTGCTCCTTTTCAACGAAGAAAGCTGCACATGATGACGTTTGGTTCATCGAGGAGTTTTATAAAAATCCTACGCAGGGAAAAGACAGGAGACCTCGGTGTACTTTCCTGAATTACAAGGGCATTAGTTTGAACCTGGGTTACCTGCTTCATGGAGCCATTGTTTCAGATGGAAACATGAACAGGCCTGTCCAAATGTCGGTTTTATTGTCAAGTTGTCAGTTACATCTGTGCTTTGTGCACATACCTTGCTTCTTAGACATATTTTTTGAAGTAGAACCTCCTTTATTGGTCAGAAAAGATCCTTAGATCCACTACGGGCCTTGTCAGAAATCTGCATCATGTCATAATCTTCACTACCTGCAACGTCCCAGAAAAGATCCACTACGAGCCCTGGATCCTGTTAAAAAAAGGAAAAAAGTGAACCTTTAGGGCCTGCATTGTGGAGCTACCCGCTGTAATTAATGAATAAATGTGATTTATTTATTTGTTTTTAAATGTTTGTGCAGATTTATTTAGATTTAACACATGAAAAAAGCCCTTTTATATATTGAATCAAGCATGGCATATTGCACCACAAAGCCATGTTTGGGAATATCAGGATATAGGTCGAACAATCTAGCATTATTTGATCCTTGGAAGTATAATATCATTCCGTACAATGTCAAATTCAGGATTGTCACTTAGTATTATTCATGAATCCATTTTATGATTGTTTTTATCCTGTTGTTCAGCTCCATCGCAGATCGGTGCCGTTTCGACGGAAATCTTGCCAAAGGACAGCGTATCTCTCTCGTGGATGGATCCGGACCATCCCAATGGCATTATCTTGGAATATGAGATAAAGTATTATATAAAGGTGAGTAGTTGGTGTTGTCTCAGAAAAACTAGTGGGTTGCTTTATCTCAGCATCTCTTGGTCAACTTTCAATGCAATCTATGGTTTTTAAGGCTCCCATGTTCAACAGGGATGGTGGACATGGTGAGTGCATCTGCCTCCGAGTTGCTTGATTCTTGACTTGACTTTAAAACTGTGAAATTGGTGTTGCGTTGGCAAGGCAATTGTATTATTGGGCGTGCCATCCCTCGGATTGATGATGAACTGCATGGCCACTCATATGCCAACAACAATTGCCAATGGTGGATGTTAAATATATCCCACGGTGTCTTTTGATGAAGAGTGAGCTCGTGTTATCGTCAGCATCGTGGCTAAATTCCAGAATTCCTGCCCTGACTCTCGCCAAACAGCATTTGGCAAGCGTGTCAAGTCAACCACAAATGCCTCAGCATGGGTTGGGGAGGCTGTCATCCTGCAGCGAGCTAAGGTAGGCTCATTTGATGATGGATATAATGGAAAAAGAACCAATCAGATTTATTTTAAGAGATCCATGGCATCCTAATCTGCAGAATTTTTGTAAATTATCTTGGACTGGCATTGAGAGGAGGACTGGTCGAAGAAACACAGGTAAGAAAAGGCATGTATCCCAGGTTCAGTTCTACTTCCGGTGGGGGTGGCCATTTATTTTGGGCCCAAATATTGCTGGACAATTGACTCCAGGTTCAGAAAATTGGGTTGGTAGCCTAATCAAATCCAGACTAGAGAGCTCGGTGCTACCGCTGTACTATCCCACCTCCAATATTCTGTGGCAGACAACTATATGTAATCTACATTGAGGTTCATTATTATTGTTATACTAATTTGCATTATCACTATTATCGTCAATGCATGCAGGCACTACGTGAGAAAAGATTCTTCATCGTGCGGACTAAAACGTCTTCAATCACATTGCCAAATCTCAAAGCGGACACCATCTACAGCTTTGAAATCCGCGCCCGCACGGCAGCGGGCTATGGCCGGTACAGCGAGCCCGTGGACATAGACATGGCCATGCCTGGTAAGTACAATCCTGAACGAATGGCATGCTCATAAATTGCCTGGTTATTCCCAGTCGGCTTAGTAACACAATGCAGCGAGGAACCCGATAACTCTGTCCCCACCACCTAAACGTGTCAATTCCACCACATTCCCCATTGCAGCACCGAACAACGCGAGCCACGTCGCTGTGCTTGCAGTGTGCGCGGCTACAATTCTCGCCATTGCCATCGGAATCTTTGTGTGCATCCGGAGAAGGTGTGTTTAAATGTGCATATGTCAATCTGTCATTGGACACTGGAACGTAAAATATGCGTTGCAGCCTACATTCTCCATCGGACGCGTTTTCAAGTGAAACTTCTTTGTGTCAGACGTCTTGTGTTTTTCGGCGCATTTTGCTTAGCAACACAATTCCTTGCTGTTGGCAGGAGAACAAAACGAATGGCAACTTACAAAGACGAAGAGGAGCAAAGCCCTATCAACGGCGAAGGTATGGCGACGTTTTCTGGAGCACACAAATGCCAGAGAATAGCTTTAATATATGAATGTCCCGTATTGTAAAGATGTCTTGCTCACGTAAGGCAGACATGGGATGGACATCTATGGACATGGACATGTACTAGTGGGTTTGCAGGGAAATCTGTGCGGATTGGATGATATAAGGATGCTTGGAAGCTGACCTTGAAGAACTGGAATGGCTAGACAGAATGAACTGGCACAGGAAGATAATGACATGGACTATTAAAAAAAGAGGTAAGCACAAGAAACTTGTAGAAAGAGATAAACGAAGATTAGGTCAGTCGATCAATTTACAACCATATTGAGGACGAGGTAGTTGGATCTCTTTCAGCATTAGATATCGAGGAAGACCTTGGTATCCAATGTCAAGCAAGGTCTTGATATCTGACGTATGTTGGAGGGTTAAATAATAAATCCAAACAGGACTGACAACTCTTCACTTATTTATCCCTCTTTTCATCTATTGCTAATTTCACCGATTGCCTTTTCACCTTCCTATTTATTAGCCCGTCCCCAGCACAGCAGGAGGCAGGGTTTTGTATCACGTGTGTGTGTGTGTGTGTGTGTGTGTGTGTGTGTGTGTGTGTGTGTGTGTGTGTGTGTGTGTGTGTGTGTGTGTGTGTGCCTGCCTGGGCCGTAACTTTTTACCATTTGAGTTTTGTCATAAAATTTTCAACAAAGCTTTATTATGATAACATGGAGAAGGCAAATTAATAACTTTGTCAAAAGGTCAGAAGTCAAGCTCGCGTAAAATCACCAATTTTCACCTGATTGATCTGAAATTTTAAGAATTTGCATATTCGGTCACTGAAATGGTTCACTAATGAAAAGCTAGAAGCTGATTTTTTTTTATATCTAAAGCTCAAAGGCTTTATAAAATTGCATAAAATCATCAATTCTCATTTTGTAGGCTACTTTTCAAACTGTTTTCATTAGTTTGAACATACTGAAGAAGAATAAGACGTCTGAATACAAACGGACACAGACGGGCTTTGCGTTTTCAGATCATTTCTAGTTTTTATTTGTTTTACCATCTCTTTACAGAGCGTTGGTGCTGCCACAGCAGTTTCTCAGCAGGGTTTATAATGGGTGGTTTGCCCTTGCTCGACGAGCATTGTTTGTCCATGCTCTATCCTTTAAATGCTTAGCATCAAGCAAAAAAAGTCTTTGTTATGACTCGGTCGGGGTTTGTACCATCAACCTCCCAGGCTCAGAGCGGACACTGTTGCTCCAACCGTCATGCCAGAGTCTGATTTTATTGTACACCGCACCTTTCCTATGCCATCTCCAGGCATTGCAAATCGTCATTGCCGGGCACCGAAGGGGGCTCGGCAGTGACGCACGCTGAAAGGGAGTACTCAGTTTTCACTCTGGTTGTTTGTTTGTTTGTTTGCTTGTCCGGGCGATATCTCAGACATCCTTTGAGCTAGGAAGCTGAAATTTTGGCACAATACTGAGCAAGTCCTTTGTCAAAAATGGTATTTTTCGTTTTTTGATTAATCAATTAATTGAGGAGTTATTTAATTATTAGCGATTAATTAAGTACTTATTTAATTAATTAAATGTCCTTTCTCTTCTGACCATTAACTCAGACACCGTTTGAGTTAGGAAGCTGATATTTGGACATGCCAATGACCAGGTGATTTGGCTGCAAAGGCTATTTTTGATTTATTAATTAATCAATTAATCGATTAATTATTGAATTATTCGATTAATGACAAAAAATTTTTTTTTTTTAAAGTTACAGATTCTCATGAAATGGTGGTGGTTTATGTGTTCTCTGACTGAATTGATTAATAAAATTTTTTTTTTAATGATTATTTATTTATTTTCATGATTAATCATTTATTTATTTTCTTTCTCATTTGGCCAATATCTCGGGCACCTTTTGAGCTCGGAAGCTAATATTTGGACATGAGTGACCAAGTGATGTGGCTATCAAGGATACTTTTGATTTATTGATTGATCAATTAATCAATTAATCGAAATAAAAAAATCAGTTACAGATTCTGATGAAATGGTGGTGGTTTATGTGTTCTGTGACCGAATTGATTAATAATTTAATTTTTTCATGTTATTATTTATTTATTTTCATTATTAATCATTTATTTATTTTCTCTCATTTGGCCAATATCTCAGGCACCTTTTGAGCTGGGAAGCTAATATTTGGACATGACAGTGACCAAGTGATGTGGCTATCAAGGATATTTTTGATTTATTGATTAATCATTTAATCGATTAATTATTTATTGATTAATCGATTAATTATTTATTGATGAATCAATTAATTATTTAATTTTTTATTAATGACTTATTTAATTAAATTTCTAAAAGATACATCTTCGGATGAAGCACTTGTGGTTTAGTTATGCTATTAGCCAATTGATTAAGAAAATATTTTGTGATAATCTTTTATTGATTTGAATTATACAATTAATCAATCAATTAGTGTACACCTCTCCCTCCCAAAGCATGCCTCTATGAGCTGCACTGCGGTATTGCCGGGCGCCGGAGGCGCCCCGGCAATGCCGCGCTGTAGGATATTTAATTATTTGGCATGGGGCGGTGTACTTTGAATGTATCTGTACTTGTTTTCCTATATCATTGGTTAATTCTCCAATTGTGCATTGACTCTTCTGGTATAATTTGAATATTCTGCTCATCTCTGATTGTGCATAGTTCATCTTTTGTACTGCTTTGGTAATATTTGATAACACAAGTAACTGTTTCAAGACTGGACACGAATTAATAGTTACAATTTCACTGGCATTTGTTTAACCTTTTAAACGTGCACACACACACATTACACACACACACACACACACACACACACACACACACACACACACACACACACACACACACACACACACACACACACACACACACACCTGTTTTTTTCATTTATGTTCCTCACAATTCTGTCTCTCTCTTATTCACTCACACATATACACACACACACACACACACACACACACACACACACACACACACACACACACACACACACACACACACACACACACTCACACATACACACCCACACACCTCATGATCCTGAGCCCCTCATGGCCCGGAGCCTCCTCATGACCCTGAGCTCCTCATGATCCCGTGCCCCCTCATGACCCAGATCCCCACCATGACCCGGAGCTTCTCATGACCCAGAGCACCTCATGATCCGTAGCCCCCTCATGATCCTGAGCCGCTCATGAACCCGAGCCCTCTAATGACCCGGAGCCCCCACTGAACATATTTTGAAATGTACTTTTTTCATTACTAATTTTTTTTTCGATTTTTTATTTTATTTAATAGATTCCATTTGATGTCATTTCGTAACCTTAAAAAACCCAACACAGAGTGATGTTTTTTGGTCGAACAGCCAAATCATTTTGTATAACTATTACACTGAGAAACTGGAGCCAAGGATTATTTTCCCGTGGTACAAACAAAAGAGCTTGGTCTTGTTCAAAAGACACCCTGTAATTGTTATTGTCCACAAGGGACTCTAAACGAGACAGCTGGCTTCACAGATCCTCTAATGAATGGCGTACTTAATAATACAAAGCAACGTGGCAATTATTTTATCCATGTTCCTTTGTTTTCGGAATCAAAGCAAGCTCAATAACTCGAGAGTCTTTTCCAACACCTTCAATGTACCCTCAGAATGACACTGGTGTTAAAATTTTGTGTTATTTTCTACATATTCTTGCTTTTCAGTACAAGTCAAACGTGCTTCAAAGAGGATTTACGTGGATCCATTCACGTATGAAGATCCATCCCGAGCTGTGCAAGAGTTCGCCCGAGAGATCGATGCATCGTGGATCTCAATTGAAAAGGTCATCGGGTCAGGTAAGAAAGGATGTATGGCTGGAGGTGGAGAGTAGGGAGTAAGGTGGAAAGTTTGATGCATCGCAGAATGAACTTACATTTGTAAAAACAAAACAAACTTTGTCATTTCTTTCTGCAGATTTTTTTTCTTCAAATAGCTGTGTTTTTATTATTTTTCTGGTTCGAAACACCCACTGATGCCATTGAAAGATAGAGTCGTCTTTCGCAATTACATTGTTGGTTTTGGTAATTACTGCCATGCCTTTTCCTTCATCTTTGGCTATTATTTTGCACACAATATACCTCGAGATTTTCTTTGTAAACAGAAGTTTTAAGGATACCTTTAATGAATAATTCTACAAGAAAATCAAAACACACTACAAAGCTAAGGTTTTGAGGACGAAAGGGCATTAAATTAATCTTTTTTTTTCAAAACCGTATATATATATATATTATATATATATATATATTGTTACGGTCCGCGGTTAAGGATGGTATGTTTGCCGAGCGGAGGCTCCGCGACCTAACAGTTTCCCCAATTCACCCGATCCACCCAAACGCTGGCCGTATCGCGCCACAGATATTCAATGTGGAAAAGACTAAGACGACGAATGCAAAGAGGAAGAAGAAGAAGACGTACAGAAGAGTAACGGGGTTTATTATTTACACACACATAAGCAAAAAGAGCAGTCACGATTATTTACAGGGGACATGAAAAAGCAGGTAACACAGTGCAAATTACTAGCTTATACAGACTTAGTTTACTACCCAGGACAGCACGAACAGAACAAACTCACGTACGCAAATGGATGGAAGGGTAGGAATCGTTTGGAGGGATGAGCAGGTGGGATCATGGGGCACAGCGAGCAGGTCCACTCCGGGCGGGAAGCTAGGAGCCGGCAGCTCCTTGTATTCGGATTTACAGCGCACGCCGGCAGGGTCACTTGGCTGGTTGAAACGGGGCTGGTTGAAGCGGCTTTGTCAAAGGCTTTTCGTATCTCTCACGCAACTCCGGTGCTACTCTGAACTCTCTCCCGGTGGACTGCCGACCCTCTTATGCACCTGGACTCATCTGCCGTATCCCTCGTGTAGCTTGTCCCAGCGATCGTCGCACCCTTCTGTCCAAACCTTCAGTGCGGGTCTGACACGCCCTCCTCGGTTTCGGTACCGCCCTCCCCCCCCCCCCCCCCCCCGTGCTCTGTTTCGTGACCTTGTATGGTAATCCCACGGGCTTGTCTCCTTATTTGGGCATGGCGCCGACGGCACGCCCCTCGTGGCGAGCCACGGGCTTGTTTCCTTATTTGGGCATGGGGCTGAACAGCCCCGCCCTTCGTGGCACGCCCTGGGCTTGCCTCTCCCTGGCGACCCCGCCCCTCCTGTTCAAACAGAGCATGGAGCACATATTCACTATCGCAGCGAAATGAGAGGGCGTGCACCCCACGCTTGTGAACTGCTTTACCCGCAGATGGAGAGTTTGGCTGGGAAATGAAAGTATTGAAGGGGAGCTATTCTTAATTGATTCGGTGCAATGGAGTATTATTTTAATGGAAGACAAGGCCTTACCCTAAAACACATAATAAGATATAAGCTACTGAACAAGGGTTTTATCGTGTCCTTCAATCTGGTGTTTCATGGAATTAACTACCGAGACGCCCTTTTTACCTTTACACAACTCTGGAGGCAGGAGGGGCCATATCCAACCAATGTTACACAACAATTTACCACGACAATACACACAATCAAAAAAATGCAATCCTCATATCCGCAACAATATATATATATATATATAATTGTGTATATATATATATATATATATATATATATATATATATATATATATATATATATATATATATATATATATACACAATTATATATATAAATTAAATTTTAAATGAATCTTTTTTTAAATATAATTATATATATATATATATATAACATTTTATATAACACAATTATATATATATATATATATATATATATATATATATATATATATATATCTTTCAATGGCATCAGTGGGTGTTTCGAAACAGAAAAATAATAAAAACACAGCTATTCATATATATATATATATATATACGTATATATATATATATATATATATATATATATATATATATATATATATATATATACACGTATATATATATATATATATATATATATATCTTTTTATACATATATATATATATATATATATATATATATATATATATACATTATATATATAATATATATATATATACAATTATATATATATATATATATACAATTATATATATATATACAATTATATATATATTTATATATATATATATATATATATATATATATATATATATGTATGTATATATATATATATATATATATATATATATATATATATATATATATATATATATATATATATATATATATATATATATATATATATATATACATACATACATACATATATATATATATATATATATATATATAATTGATTTTTTTGCCCATGGTTGAATTTAGCATCTGATTTTTGTTAGGTTTACCAAAAATTGTGGATGATTGTCATATTGCCCCTAATAAAATGACAGATCTCACTTTTTCCCTTATACATTCCTTTTTCCATGCTTTGATCATCATAAATTTTGTGCACATCATAATAATTGTCGTTTGCTCTTTCTCTCTTAGTGTACCTGAATGACCTCCTTTTTGCTTTTCTGTCTTCAATGTACCCAACCAGGCGAATCCGGTGAAGTCTGTCGTGGCCGACTTAGAATCCCGAGTGAGCCTGAAGTGGCTGTGGCCATCAAGACCTTGAAAGCAGGTTACAGTGAGAAACAGAGGAGGGACTTCCTGAGTGAAGCGAGCATCATGGGACAGTTTGAGCACCCCAACATCATCCGTCTGGAGGGTGTTGTTACCAAAAGTAAGCGAGGCATTTTCATAGGAATCACCCTAACTGCTGCAAGCAGTTTTATCACCGAGTGTTAATGTTGTCACTTTTGTTTAGGTAAACCGGTGATGATCATCACGGAACATATGGAAAATGGATCTTTGGACTCGTTTCTCAAAGTAAGAATATTCCCGTATTCTTCTTCCTTTTTTGCTGCCGGCACCAAGCAATTTGTCATTTTCTGTCACTTATTGCATACAGTTATTGTTTGTCTTCCAAAACGTTTTCCCGTCGCAATTATTTTTTCGAACTTTGCAGCCGTCTGCCTATTTCCAAAGCAAACATGGAAGAATTTTTGAATCTCCAGCTTTTCCCCATCCATTCTTTCCATCCTACCTTTTTTTCTTACTTGTACATTGATGGCCCCTTTTGCTCATCGGTGCAGGCTGCTTTCGATTTGCACTTAACAACCTGTTACAATTTGTAATTCTCTGGGAATGTTGTGTGCCAAATGAAATTACCCCCAGGGGTCAAATAAAAGTCACTCCATGATTATACGTGGAATCGCAGGTGCTGGAATGGGTGCGTTTACACACAACAGGCCCATGTTACATTTGCGTCTGATTTCCTCCATCTGCAAGCAACATTTAAGTACTTGTCGTTTTGGTGCATCGACCTTCTCTTGAAAAGGATACCAAGTGGCATTTAGTGTTCTTCTCATTGGTTGCTGTACACTAGGTTAATGTCCTATATGAAGGTGAATCAAACCCAGACGAGACTACTAAAAAGGGGAGAATGATTCCAGGAAAATGTATTTTCATAATAGTCAATCTTGTTTTGAGAAGCACAGGTCGTAAGATATACTGCTACCTGTATATCTTACATATTTTACATGTAAATAAAAGGTGTTTCCTTACAAGGCAGTGCAATGCAAGAGGAGGCCATTGCATCCATCAAAGCCTGCGACATGACTGCCAACCTATGGTTGTTTGTCCATGCTCTCTTCCTTGTAAACGCTGAGCTTTAAGCAAGCAAAGAAGCAACACAAACCATTTAAAAAGTTTTTGGTACGACTCAGCCAGGGTTCAAATCGCCGACCTTCTGGACTCACAACGGACACTCTAATCATTCCGCCACCAAGTCCGGTCAATAAAATAAAACATTTTGGTCCAAAAATTGGTCCAAAACGGGGGCTTATGGATTGAGTCTTGTCCGTGTATCCGTTCATGTGTGCGTCCGTCCGCAGCCATATCTCCGACAGTATGGACAAATTTTGTTCATACTTGGCACAAAGACAATGTATGATGGTACAGATATGCACCTCATTTTGTTTCATGATGCGATCAAAGATGGCTGACTGGCGGCCATTTTAGTTGTAAAAAAAAAACCCCGATGTTGAACACGTCCTCAACCATTTCTCGGACATGCATTTACCGATCTTGCTCAAACTTGGCTCACAGATAACGAATGAGAGCTTACATATGACCATCATTTTCTTTCGAGATAAGAGCCAAGATGGCCGACTGGCAGACATTTTGTTACTTAAACATGTCCCCAACCATTTCTCGGACATGCATGGACCGAATTTGTTCAAACTTGGCACAAAGACGACATATGAAAGTATACATATGCAGATTCTTTTGTTTTGTAATCCAACCAAAGATGGCCAACTGGCGGCCTTTAACTCGTACAGCAAAATTACTAAAACCACGGGGGATATGACAATTTACATCTTTTTCTCCTTTTTGTACACTACTCCTTTCCTATTCCATCTTCAGGTGCTGCATGACGGCATCGTCGGGCAAGAAAGGGGCCCGGCGGTGACGCGCGCTGAAAGGGAGTACTCAGTTTTCACTCCAGTTGTTTGTTTGTTTGTTTTTTTCCGGGCGATATCTCAGCCATCCTTTGAGCTAGGAAGCTGAAATTTCGACACAATAGTGAGCACGTGCTTTGGCAAAAAGTGTTTTTTGTTTGTTGATTAAAGAATTAATTGATTAATTACTTAATTATTATCGATGAATTGATTACTTTTTCATTTCCTTTCTCATCTGGGCAATATCCCAGGCACCTTTGGAGCTCGGAAGCTGATATTTGGACACAACAATGACCGAATGATTTTGCTGTAAAGGGTATTTTTGATTTATTGATTAATCAATTCATCGATTAATTTATTTATTGATTAATTATTTAATTTTTGATTAATGACTTATTTAATTTTCAAAGAGTTACAGATTCGGATGAAACACTGGTGGTTGAGGTATGCTATTATCCAATTGATTAAGAAATTAATTATTTCACGATTATTGTTTATTTATTTTAATTACATAATCAATTAATAAATTATTGTACAACTCTCCCTTCCAATACCATCTCTATGTGCCGCCGAAAGGTGCCCAGGTCATGCCGTGAGTTGGAGGATATGTTATTGATTTATTTGGCATGGGGGCGGTACTTTTGGTATTTTATTTTGGTACTTTGAATGTATCTGTACCTGTTTATATTTTAAAAATTTAAAATCCGTTTTTCTTTTCTCTTTCTGTGTTTCTCATGCTATAATTCATTCACTTTTTCTCTATTTATATTTATAGAGAAACGATGGGCAGTTCACAGTCATCCAACTACTGGGAATGCTGCGTGGAATTGCCGCCGGCATGAAGTACCTGGCCGACATGAACTACATCCATCGTGACCTTGCCGCACGCAACGTGCTGGTCAATGGCAACCTCATGTGCAAAGTGTCTGACTTTGGCCTCTCCAGGGGCCTCGAGGATGACCCACAGGCCGTGTACACCACACATGTATGTTGCAGACACCACTACGCAATTTTATTTTCTTTGAGCCGGCACACTAAACTTCTAACCCTTTCCTCCGGTTTCTCAAATTGAATGAGTCAAATTTTTCACCATCATTAGGTTTAAGCACTTCTTTCATCGAACTTGATGTTATCTTGCAATCACATAATTGTCTGGTTTGGTTTATTTCTTGTCTGGTTCGGCAAGATACTCTGTATATATGTATTTGACCATATTGTACACGTTTAAGGTGTCTATTTATTGGACTGTAGCATTTTAAGGATAAAAGATTAAATTATGCACTTCTATGGTGGTGAGCAGGGAGGCAAGATTCCCATCCGTTGGACGGCACCCGAGGCCATCGCTTTTCGCAAGTTCACCTCAGCGAGCGATGTCTGGAGCTTCGGGATTGTCATGTGGGAAGTGATGTCATACGGGGAGCGGCCATACTGGGATATCAACAATCAGGACGTGCGTTGGTAGCCATATTGCCTTAATGAGGGAAAATGTGCTTTACTGCTTGCTGTGCCATGTGCTGGAAGCTAAAAGGGCATCAAATGCTTCGCAGGTGATCCAGTCAATTGAAGAGGGATACCGGTTGCCGGCTCCCATGGACTGCCCTGTAGCCCTGCACCAGCTTATGCTCGATTGCTGGCAGAAAGACCGTGCAGAACGGCCAAGCTTTATGCAGCTGCTCGCTTACCTGGACAGGCTCCTGCAGACACCTGCTGCGCTCAAGGCCCCGCCTGGAACCCCTCAGGGGTAAGATGGATAGAAATAGATGCAAGGCAGGCAGAGCAAAGGCATTACACAAATATGCTAAAAAAATAATCTGAATAACACATCATGCAGTACTTATGCTAAGTTATTCGCTGAAATTATGAAGATTTGTTCTTGGGAAGTGCACATATGACAAAATCATGAAGTCATGTTTGCACCAACCAGACATTGTGAAATAAACAAAAGGCTTTGTCATTCCTTAGAATCAACCATATCAGTGTCAATTCATGTATGCAAGTAAGAGTCAATTTAATATTGGTTATAACAAAAGATAACACATACTAGCTTGTATATATATTATAAATAGTATATATATATATATATACTATAGTAAATACATATATATATATATATATATATATATATGTATATATGTATATATATATATATGTATATATATATACATACTAGCTTGGCTCGGCTCACGCGCTTGCCTCACCACGCGTCGTTACAGAGGAACGGGCTTGTTTTAGCTGAGGATGACTGTACCTGAGTTGCTGTGTTGTCATGATTTACACCAATCACAATACAAACAATAATATTGCACAAATGTATTTGTAATATACGTGATATTACATTTTATAAACAATTTAACTTGAAGATTTAAGTAAAAAAAAAAAAATCTTTTAAATTTTTTTACAAAAAAAACAAACAAATTAAATATTTTCAAACAAAATACACTTAGGACATACCCACGGGAGAGGTAGGTGCATACCATGAGTTTGGTACGATTTCACAAAAGTTTGAGGGAGTAGCTCAGTGACAACATAACACAACACAGACACTGCATATATATATATATATATATATATATATATATATATATATATATATAATATATATATATATATATATATATATATATATATAATAAACAGGAAGTAAATTCATGTGTGGGGCTAGTGTGAAAAAATCTGACTCAACCTGGGACTCAAACCCACGACCCTCATCACTTACGTCGTGACAGCCCACTGAGCTATTGAGTCTCCGGGATATCTTCAGATATTTCTCACACTAACGCTGCGAGCTATATATATATATATATATATATATATATATATATATATATATATATATATATATATATATATATATATATATATATATGTATATATATATATATATATATGTATATATATATATATATGTATATGTATATATATATATATATGTATATGTATATATATATATATATGTATATGTATATGTATATATATATATATATGTATATGTATATGTATATATGTATATGTATATATATATATATATATGTATATATATATATATGTATATGTATATATATGCGAGGGCCAGTCAATCAGTCAACTTAAAATGGCGATATAAATTCGAGAATGTAATGTGTGTAGTTGTAGACGACATATGCTATATCTATGGGTAAGAACCATGTTTTGCCTGTTTTAGATCTGGCAACATTGAGCGTATGTCAGTAGAGCAATTCCAAGATGGCGGCTCCCTTAGAAGCATGCACCAGGGAGGAATAACGTTCTGTCATCTGTTTTTAGGAAGTGAGGGTGTGAATCCCAGTGAAATCCATTGCAGAATGAAGATGCAATATGGTCAACGCATGTTTATCGTTGCAGCAGGTGTACGACTGGGACAGGAACTTTAAAAGTGGAGTGTCCAGTGTGGAAGTCACTGCTCACTTGGGCCAGCCTCACACAGCTGACATACCAGAAATGGTTGCAGGAGTTGAGTGAGTGCTAAGGTAAAACTGTCACATTACGCTGGATGAAGTGGTCTCTGAATTGAACATTAGCCATGGTTCAGAACACCATATGATTCACAACGTCCTGGGGTTCCGCAAAGTGTCTGCAAGGTGGGTGTCCAGACAACTCGCACCCGAACTGAAAGAATGGCAAGTGGTCGCATGTGAAGAACTTCTGCGATGTTACGAAACAGAAGGCAATACTTTCTTACAGTGCGTAGTGACTGGGGATGAAAGCTGGGTCCACTACTTTCAGCCAGAAACGAAGAGGGCAAGCAAAGAGTGGCGCCATTCAACTTCACCGAAATCCAAAAAATTCCGCACACAGTCGTCCGCTGGAAAAGTGATGCTGACGCTTTTCTGGGATAGCCGAGGCCCACTTGTAGAGCATTGCATGCCCAGATGGACCACAGTCACCAGTGCGTCATACTGCGCCTACTGCGGCCTCCTTTAAAATCATCTGAACCCAGCAATCAGATCAAAACGTCATGGACTACTCACTATTGGTGATTTGCTGCAGCATGACAATGCTCGGCCCCATACTGCCCACGATAAAGCATCAACAATCGAGGACCTGCACTTTGAGTGTCCTCCTCATCCACCCTACTCACCAGACCTTGCCCCTTCGGATTACCACACCTTTGGGCCACTTAAAGAGGCGCTTGGTGGAACCACTTTCCGATCCGACGAAGAGGTCCAAGAGACGGTGCACGAAGAGCTACACAAGCAGCCAAAATATTTTTTTTCAGGAGGAATCCACGCCTTATTAAAGCGCTGGGAAAAATGCATTGAACGCGATGGAGAGTGTGTTGAAAAAAAACACAGTTGTTACACACGTGCATGCAATAAACAAGTTGTGAAAAATATTTTAAGGTTACTTTTTGACTGTCCCTCGTATATACACTACATGGCCAAAAGTATGTGGACACCCGAACATCACACCCGTATCTTCTCGTCAAACATCTCATTCCAAAATCATGCGCATTAATATGGAGTTGGTCCCCCTTTTGCAGCTATAACAGCCTCCACTCTTCTTGGAAGGCTTTCCACTAGATATTGGGACATTGCTGCGGGGATTTGCTTCCATTCAGCAACAAGAGCATTAATGAGGTCGGGCACTGATGTTGGGCGATTAGGCCTGGCTCGCAGTCGGCATTCCAATTCATTCCAAAGGTGTTCGATGGGGTTGAGGTTAGGGCTCTGTGCAAGCCAATCAAGTTCCTCCACACCTATCTCGACAAACCATTTCTGTATGGACTTCGCTTTGTGCATGGGGGAAATGTCATGCTGAAACAGGAAAGGGCTTTCCCCAAACTGTGGCCACAATGTTGGAAGCACACAATCGTCTAGAATGTCATTGTATGTATGCTGTAGCGTTAATATTTCCATTCACTGGAACTAAGGGGCCTATCCCGAACCATGAAAAATAGCCCCAGACCATTATTCCTCCTCCACCAAACTTTACAGTTGGCACTATGCATTCGTGCAGCTAGCGATCTCCTGACATCCACTAGGAGAACATTCCTGGCATGGAATTGGCCTTTTGTCCACCCTCACCGAGGGTGGGGAGTGGGGGAGTGGGGAGGATGTTTGAGGGTGTTCTGGCTCCTGATTAGTGGAGCCCGCCACTCCGCCCCCACCAGCTCTCTCAAAGGGACTCTGCTCTTTGATTGGTGCATATCCCCTGTAAGAGGATACCTGTCTTTCCCTTCCCCAACGCATACCGACATAATAACCTGAAATAAGGGCCAAAGATAATGTTCTGCTATGAAATAATTATTCTAATGGACCTGTATGGTGGTTGACATTACTTCTCAGCGGTTTCCCAAAACTGCAACAATATATATATATATATATATATATATATATATATATATATATATTATATATATTATATATATATATATATATATATATATTATATATATATATATATATATATATATATATATATATATATATATATATATATATATATATATATATATATATATATATATATATATATATATATATATATATACAGGGGGCTGCAAAAGTAGGTTTTCAGTAATGAAAAACAAAACCTATTTTATTGATTATACAAGCATATCAATAATAACATATCAATAATAAACATATCAATAATAAACATATTAATCCCTCAAATGTTCAAACTGTTTGCCCCCGGCATTCACACACTCCACTAGTCGAGTGTGGACACCCATGCACACTCTGGCACAAAGGTCTTTATCAGCATCAATTTCCTGGCAAGCCTCCCGTATGAACTGAATCATGGCATCAACAGAACGTGGCTTGCGTGCGAAAACCCTGTCTTTTACACATCCCCAGAAAAAGAAGTCCATAGGGGTGAGATCCGGCGAACGTGGTGGCCAGTCAACGGCTCCCCGACGTCCAATCCACCTGTTGGGAAATTCTTTGTCAAGTAGCACACGCACAGTGAGTGCGAAGTGTGGTGGCGCCCCATCCTGCTGAAAGTAGAAGTCGTCCTGCTGCTGTTGTTCGCGTACCTGTGGTATGATTGTATCCGTCAGCATGTTCAGATACACGTGTTGATCGACACTCCTGTGCAGAATGATAGGTCCAACGACACCTTTGCAGGACAGGCCAGCCCACACTGTCACCCCAGGTTGATTGAGCTGTTGCTCAATCGTGACTTTAGGGTTTTCAGTTGCGTAGTACACACAATTGTGCCGATTAACGGCACCCGATAGCTTAAAGTTTGCTTCATCGGACCACACGATTTTGCGCAGAATGCTGTCACCCTCTCATTCCTCGTTCAGGATGGCTTCGCAAAATTGTAAACGCCGATCCGAGTCATCCTCTAATAAACCATGTATCAATCGTGGCACGTACATTTTCAGTCCTGCACAGTGCATCAAACGACCCAACAATCTGCGTTCAATACCCAATTCAGATGACGCCCTGTTTTTCGATTTCTGAGGGCTCTGGGTAAATGCCAGGGCGACTTGCATTGCATTCTCTGGCGTTGTCACGGTGACTGGTCGACCACTCTTCGGCGAGTTGTGGATAGACCCTGTCCTCTCAAATTTGTCACGTATCCGGTAAATCGTGAGCCTCGTTGGTGGAGGCGATGCAAATGTTTCTCGCCACTGCTCTCGCACACGTTCACTATTCTCTGTCTTCCAGTACTGTTTCAAAATCCATTTGCGCTCCTCATCCGTTGAATTACCAGCCATCGTTAAATTTCCACTTCACCTGCAAATAGTAGATGTATTATAGAAAAAATTACGAAAAAAAAAATATTGAAAATGGTAATAATGATTTTAATGAATTCTAGTATTAAATGAATCCTAGCACCACTATTATTATACTGGTAATACTGGTATAATCCTTACTGTATACCTACTTTTGCAGCCCCCTCACCCCATACCCTAAAATATATATATATATATAATTTTAGAAACAGGAATCAAATTCCTGCGAGGGGATAAGTGTGAAAAAACTCTGACTCAATGCGGGGCTCGAACCACGGACCTCCGTTGATAACACGTCAACAGCCCACTGCGCTATTGAGCCAGCCACAATCTCCTCAGAACTTTTCCACACTTAAAACTGCGAGCTTTATCACCATCTCTCTCTCTCTCTCTCTCTCTCTCTCTCTCTCTCTCTCTCTCTATCTCTATCTCTATCTCTCTCTATGTATATATATATATATATATATATATATATATATATATATATATATATTGTTGCGAATATGGAATTTGGCCTCCATATCCGCTTGTAAATATTCCCCTATTTCCCCAATACTCCCCAACTATCCCCAATCCCCCATTCCCTAGTCCCATTGTCTGTAAACAACACTCTGTAGAACCGACCTTCCCCTTTTTCCCCCATTAAATGTCGTGCCCAGGTCCACCGCATCTCACGTAGACAACTTTCGGACATCTTGCTAGTTATTCTTAGTCTATGTCAGTTAAGGACTCCTTTCCATTAATTCTGACTCTTCGATGCACCAGAATGTGATTATATGGCACCAGTAGTGAGTTTAGGACCTTCCCATACCTCCTTCCATCTTCTTCCCCAAACAACAACAACAACAACAACTACAGCTACAACAACAACTACAACCACGGCGCGCGGGGGGAGTGTGCGTCCTCCCACCAGCTCGGTTAGCCGCCATGACCATGCGCTCCACGGGGTTACCACGAAGGGGCTCCCTGTCAGCCCCTCGTCAAGGGCGGAGCCGGTAACCCCCCCGCATGCACCCAATGAGAAGCAACGAGCCGATTCCATCTGGGGCGGAGCTAACGAGCCGAGGGCGTGTCACTCCCCGCCGGATATACGCAGCGACTTACCGGATGTGAGGTCAGATGCGCCCCCAGCTTGAGACGACAAGACGCCACCTCGAGCGCTGTGACCTCCCTGCATCTCTGGACCGGACCGATTCGATCCTGTCCCTGAGCACAAGGTGCACCTTGTGCTGGCCATCGAATACCCGCTTTCCTTGCCATCAATCCCCGTGTGAGTCAGCCTTTTGTCCCGTTTATCTGTCGTCTGTTGGGGTTAATATAAGAGTGTGTCTAAGTGCCTGTCTTTCTATGATGTCCCTCTTGTAGTTGTAATCTAACCTTCCGCCTTAATATAATCTCCTCCGGAGGTCTCGAGAACCGTATCCCTGGTGTCGTGTCATTTTAATCCCAGCCGTGTGTCTTTTCCTTCATTGATCTAGCGCAGCGCGATTAGTCAACGTTCGGGTATAATCGGGTAACTTGTGCAGACGTGGTCATACCAAACCGCTCGGTAAATAACATCTAAGCCGCGTCTGTAACAATTGGTGTCGAGGAGTGGAATTCGGACCCGGGACTAAATTTATTAGGCCCAAATTTGTAGTATAATCGACAATTCGGAGCGCGTTTCCCGCGCGAAATTATAACGGCGAAATTTGAATTTGTTATACGAAAATAAAAACCCGAATTTTGAAAGTCGCGCTATGGCAGACCAAGACAGCTGGGGTCCGGTAGTGGAGAGTGAGGCAGGGTCGGTCCAGGACCAAATTGAAGGACGCGAGGAGAGCGAAGCAGTGAGGGCGGCAGGGTCGCAAAATAGCGTTGTCACGCACGAGGTGGCCACGGCGTCCACGCCCGCGGCAGCGCCCCTGGTGGATTCGAACCTTTTCCTCCTGCAAATGAGGGCCCTTATGGAACAAATGGTGGGAATGAGGGCTGATAGTGAGCGATTTGAGGGCCAAATGGGGGTAATGGGAAACCAAATGGGGGTAATGAGGGACGAAGCGAGGAGTACCGGTGAGGGGTTAGACAATAATTTTAAGGGTTTAGACAAGAAATTTGGGAAGTTAGACGACAAATTTGAGGGGTTAGACAACGGGATAAAAGAGGTGAAAAAGGGGTTAATGGGGGTAGAAAATAGAATGGCTGCCCAGGAGAATCAGATAGAGGGAGTGAAAAATGGGTTAGAGGGGTTAGAAAACAGTATGGAAGGCAAATTGAGGGACATGAGGGACCAAGCGGAAAGGGAAGTTAACCAAATGGGGCAGCAGATAGAGGGGGTCAGAATGGGGGTAGAAACCAAACTGGATGCTCACAGGGAGGAAATGGAGCAGATGAGGGTGGCATCTGGGCAGGAGATGCAAGTGATGGGAGAAGAGATCAGAAGAGGAGTGAGTGAGGAGGTCGGAGGAGTGCGCGAGGAGGTGAGGCACTGTAAGGAGCGCATGGAGAAGGAGGTGAGAAAGGGGACTGTAAAATTGCAAAGTGGTATAGAGGAGTTGACGCTGGGAGTAGAACAACTGACAGTGGGACAAAAGGAGTTGGGGGACCAGGTAAAGAAGAACACAGCGGTAATAGAGGGTTTAAAATCGACACAGAAGGAAATGAAAAAGGACGTAGGGGTAATTAAAAAAGAGTGTCAGACGGTACATGAGGACCTGACGAGGAAAATGGACAAGGTGGTAGAGGTGATGGAGGTTAAAGAGCGGGAGGTGCGGGAGCACATAGAAAAAAATAAAGTGGAGTTAGAGGAAGAACTTAAAGGGGCGCACGAAGAGATGAAGGAGATGAAGCAAAAATTAGAAGAAGTGGAAGAAGGGGTGAGCGAAATTAAGAAGCGACGGAGAGAGGATAAGAAGGAGATAAAGGAGGAAGTAAAAGAATTGGTCCAAAGTCTGTGTTCGGATCGTGATGATGTGCTCATTAACCGGATGAGGGATTCGCAGGTGATGGAGGAGAAGCGAAGAGAAAGAGGACCCGGTGTAAGTGGTGACCAATATGGTCGTGCGTATGATGCGCCAGGTGATTTAATAAGCTTGGGGGTC
This sequence comes from Myxine glutinosa, assembly GCF_964187855.1. Classification (NCBI taxonomy): domain Eukaryota; kingdom Metazoa; phylum Chordata; class Myxini; order Myxiniformes; family Myxinidae; genus Myxine; species Myxine glutinosa. The sequence goes on along the minus strand of NC_136271.1, from coordinate 54,691,819 downwards.
GAGATAGACCCGGATGTTCGTGAGAGGCCACGAGTGAGGTGTATGGCTGGTCCGGAGGGTATGGAACGAGAGGTGCGAGGTGTGGGTGAGCAAGGTTGTGGTGGTATGGAATGGGTAGCGGGTTGCGGAGGTGTGACCCATGCATCGACACCAACAGGGGTAGTTGTTGGAGGGACCGGGGAGGCACGAGAGCCCCTTGGGGGTAATGTACTGTGGGGGCCCGGCCGGTTCGGCCCCGCGCTGACCCCGCAAGGGGCGACGCACGGGGTCCGGCCGGCGGGCAACGACTCGCATACGAGGTGGTCCCACAAGGTCCCACTCGCGTCGTATGATGGCAAGAGTGATCTACGCGCGTACCTGGCGCTGTTCGACTGTGTGTGTAAGGGTAACGGTTGGGGTGAGGACGAAGGTGGAGTACACCTGGTGGCCGCATTGCGCGGCGCGGCGGCGGAGGTGCTGACGGCATTACCAGCGGGTGCTCTCACCCTGCCAGCCCTCCGCGACGCCCTAATTAATCGATTTGGCATAGAACAGCAGAGCGAGCTTGTTAAAGCTCAGCTCGCGCTGCGAAAGCGCAAGCCCCAGGAAGCCATCGGGGAACTTGCCCACGACATTCGCTGCGCAGTGGGGATCGCACATGCTAGCATGGCAGCGGATTCCCGGGAAAGCCTGGCGCTGGACCATTTTATCCAGGCCCTCCCGGATATTGAGCTCCGGCAACAGCTCGCCATGTGGCGCCCGCAGACTCTGAGCCAGGCGGCTGATGCTGCGGCCCGTTGGGAAGCAGCGAGGCCCCTGGCCTGGGGGGGCGAGCGTCTCGCAATGGCGGTCCGCCAGGTAGGACCCCCGATGGAGGGCGGACCCCTTAGGGGGCCCGCCCCCGACGTGGGTCCTGACCTGGCGGGCATGGTCCGGAGGCTGGTGGACCAGCGCCTGGCGGGACCTGGACCATGGCAGGCGGCCCCGGAGGTGGCCCGCGGTGGACCACGAGCGGGTAATCCAATTCGGACCTACAGGGGGGGAAATTTGGAATTCCGGAGGCAAGCACCTTATCAGGTGAGGTGCTATACCTGCAACCGTCTGGGTCACCTGGCGCGGTACTGTCGAGCCGCGCGCCGGGATGATCCCCGGCAGTTGAGGTCCTCAACTCCGCCCAGGGGGGAGCGGGTTAGCCGACCCCAGACACCCCCCCGCCAGACCCCGGGAAACTAGAAGGTGTCGGGCACGTAGGGCGGTGGTCAGCAGAAGAGGATGGAGGAGAGCCCTCATTGACGCGACAGGTCATTTATTGTGGCCAAATTGGAACCGGTAGCCTGACAATTAGATGCAAAATTGCCGGCGTGGGGGTAGACGCCGTAGTGGACACAGGAGCTAGCGCCACGATCATCAGCCCTGTGGTCCTTGATTCGAGCGCAGGTGGCTGGGATAAGATCCAGCGCCTGCAAAATTATAGTTTGCAGCTTGCTACCGGGGTAACGGCCCCGATCATAGGGCGTGGTTCTGTGACCCTCAAGTTAGGGTCAGTAAGGAGGGAGATAGATGTTTGGGTGGCGGAGGTGTGCGACCCATGTTTAATAGGGTTGGACCTGTTGACTGCCAGCGGCTGTAAAATCGACTTGTGCCGGGGGATCCTGCAGGTGGGAGTAGAAGAGCTGCCGTTAGGGGGAGTGAGCACGGCCGAGAGAGCGGAGCTGGAGGCTTCCGAGGCCGTGACCATCCCCCCAAGGGCCGAGGCGATAGTGCCGGCCCGGTGGGCAGCTCGCCCAACGTGGCAGGAGTCCTGCGGCCTGGTCGAACCGGTGGCAGCGCAGTCCATACCGGGTTTAATCGTGGGCCGCACCCTTGTAAAAACGGACGGACCGGTAGTGGCCGTCCGAGTAATAAATATGAGTACAGAACCACGCACTATAGTAAGGGGCACGAGGGTAGCTGGCTGCACCCCAGTTGAGGAAGTCGCGACAGTGAGGGGCGAGAACGTCCAGCCGAGCCGACCCCGAGGGGAACCTTCAATAACAAGTAGGAATTGGCCCGATCCCATTTGCGAGATGGTAAATCGTAGTAGCGTAGAGTTGGGAGGTACCCAGAGGGAGGCCTTACACAAACTGGTTGGGTCCCATTTGGACCTCTTCTCCCTGTCCACCGAGGATATTGGACGTACGGGCCTGGTGAAACATCAGATCCACACCGGTGAGGCCCGGCCTATTCGTCAGGCCGCCCGACGGCTCCCTTGGAGCAAGAGGGCGGAAGCTGACGAGCAGGTTGAAAAAATGCTCGACGCAGGAGTGATCGAGCCCTCGGGAAGTCCTTGGATGTCACCTGTTGTGCTGGTCAAAAAGAAGGATGGGACCACGCGGTTCTGCGTGGACTATCGCCAGCTAAACAACGTGACACTCAAGGACTCATATCCCCTGCCAAGGATTGATGACACCCTCGATGCCGTTGCGGGCTCAAATTGGTTCACAACTTTGGACCTCAAGAGTGGGTAGTGGCAGGTGGAGATGGATAGGGCAGGGAAGGAGAAAACGGCATTTTCCACAGGTAAGGGACTGTATCAGTTTACTGTGATGCCGTTTGGTTTGTGTAACGCCCCCGCCACCTTTGAAAGATTGATGGAGCATGTACTAGGCGGCATGCCATGGCAATCATGCCTGGTGTACCTGGATGACGTCCTGGTACATGCCCAAACGTTCCCCCAGGCAGTAGCTAATTTGGACCAGGTGTTCGGGTGCCTCAGACAGGCAGGGTTGAAGCTGAACCCGAGTAAGTGCACTTTGTTTGCAAGAGAGGTGGCCTATCTAGGTCACGTGATCGGCCGCGAGGGGGTAAAAACGGACCCAGACAAAATTAAAGCAGTAGAGGAGTGGCCCGCACCACGTACCATCAAAGAGGTGCGGGGATTTTTGGGACTCTGCTCCTACTACCGGCGCTTTGTGGCGAAATTTGCGGAGTTGGCCCGTCCCCTCCACCGGCTTACGGAGAAGGGGACGCGATTTAATTGGACACGGGAGTGCCACGAGGCCTTCCAAAAATTGAAGGGGTGTCTAACATCCGCACCCCTTCTAGCTTACCCCACTAGCGACGGGGCATTTACCCTGGACACGGATGCGAGCCAGGAAGGATTGGGCGCAGTTTTGTCTCAGACACAGGAGGGCGTGGAGAGAGTGATTGGTTATTATAGTCGGGCCTTAAGTAGGCCCGAGAGAAATTATTGCGTCACTCGCAAAGAGTTATTGGCTATGCTGGCTGCCATGAACCATTTCCACCCGTACTTGTACGGGCGGAAATTTTTGGTTAGAACTGACCATTCCTCCTTGCAATGGCTCCTTCGGTTCAAGGAACCGGAGGGCCAAATTGCAAGGTGGTTGGAAAAGTTGCAGCAGTACGATTTTGATGTGGCCCATAGGGCCGGGAAGGCCCATGGTAATGCGGACGCACTCTCTCGGCGTCCTTGTCTGGGGGAAAACTGCAAATTTTGTGCGAGACACGAGGAGAGGGAACAATTGGGCGATTCGGACCCGACCCTCGTTGTCCGGGCAACCCGGGTGAGAGGGCCAATTTTGCCACTAACCGCAGATGAGGAATTCGGAACTTTGGCATGGAGCACGGCCCAGCAGGAGGATCCTGTCCTGGGGCCAGTGTTCAATTGGGTCAAATTGGGGCACAGACCAAAGGGGGAAGAGGTCACCCCCCTCGGAGCACAAACAAAGGCATATTGGGCTCAGTGGCAGACCCTGGAATTGAAAGGCAACATCTTGTATCGCAAGTGGGTGGAGGTTCCCTCTGATAGAACTTCCTGGCTGGTGATAGTCCCTGACAAATTCAAGAACGTCATATTGCAACAGGTGCATGGTACCCGCTCCGGCGGCCATTTGGGCAGGACAAAGACAATATCGCGGGTACGCCGGAGGTTTTATTGGGTGAATATGGGGCGCGACATACAGGACTGGTGTCGGAGATGCGACGCCTGTACTGCCAAAAAGGGACCAGCACGGAGGATGAGGGCCCCCCTTCAATTACACCAGGTGGGGGCCCCCCTAGAGCGGGTGGCCATGGATATCCTAGGCCCACTACCCCGCACCCGCCTAGGTAATAAGTACGTCCTCGTTGTGATGGACTACTTCACCAAGTGGCCGGAGGCCTACGCCCTCCCCAACCAAGAAGCAGGGGTGGTAGCGCAGGCCTTCGTGGAAGGATTTGTGTGCCGGCATGGGATTCCACAGGAGTTGCACACCGACCAGGGACGAAATTTTGAGAGCAAATTGCTAAAAGATGTGTGCAGTCTCCTGTCAATTCGGAAAACAAGAACCATGCCCTTGCGGCCCCAATCTGACGGGATGGTGGAACGGTTCAACAGAACATTGATACAACAACTGGCACTGTTCACCGCCACCCGTCAGGATGACTGGGACGAACATCTCCCTTATTTGCTCATGGCCTACCGAACCAGCCAGCACGGGGCCACCGCATGCAGTCCAGCGTTGCTTATGTATGGGCGGGAGTTACGGGCTCCCGCCGACTTGCTATGCGGTCCCGTGCCAGACACAGTGGTTAACCCGCCGAGGGAGGGGTACGCACGTCACCTAGAGGAAGGCATGGAGTTAGTCCATGCCTTCGCCCGCCGCCAACTCCATCTGGCGGGGGAAAAGATGAAGCGCAGGTACGACGACCGGAGCCAGGGGAGTCGATACGCTCCGGGGATGAAGATTTGGTTCTTTAATCCCCGGAGGCGGAAGGGAAGGTGCCAAAAACTCACCTCCCCCTGGCAAGGCCCAGGAGTCGTCCTGTCGCAAATCTGTGACGTGGTCATTAAGATCAAAATGGGGCCACGAGCCCTCCCTCGGATCGTCCACGCCGACCGGATAAGACCTTACACCGGCGAGCAGGCGCCCCCGTGGATTGCCTCGGCTTTAGATGCCGAGGCGGGACCCAGTACCTCTGAATAAGGGGGGCTTATTAGTGCCAGAGGACTGGGGAATTGAGGAGCGATAGGCCCGGTGGGTAAGGGTGGCATGCCTGCCACCCTTCCCAGGGGGGCAAAGGAGCAATAGCTTATGGGGTGTATGGCAGTGAAAACTAGCCCGGGTGGGTTAGGTTATATTGTAGGGATCTAGAAGAGATTGACATTAGGTGACGTTAAGTTTAGTTAGTGACTGATACCTGTAGTGGGGACGCAGGTAGATTAGTGTGGATGATAATGACGTGGGAGCGCAATAGTTTAAAGGGACGACTGGGAAGCGCAAGTTTCAGAGGGGAGTAGTTAGCTGAGATGATGCCGTGTGTGTGAGGATTGAACAGGTGAGGATTGAACAGGTGTGATCGAACAGGTGTGATTGCACAGGTGTGAGAACTGGACAGGTGTGTGGAGCAGTGTGTGAGTAATGAGTGTGTGGATCAGCGCGAATGCGCTTGGGGAGAGAAGGGTGCAGGTGGCACCAGGTGTGAGAGCACAGGTGTGCAGGTACAGGTATGTGGAGAGAGTTGGAGTAAGTGGTACGGAGTGGTGTGCATGGTGCGAAGGTGTGGATGGGGGAAGAGTGGACCCCTTTCACGAGTACCCGGGGCGGGTAGTGTAAGTGTTAGGTAGAGGGTATAGGTAAATTGTGGTTGGATATTGGCATTTGTGGTGCGGTTGCAAAATGGTGTTGTGGATGGGTGCATTAGTGTTGTGGAAATGGCTGGGCGTGTAGCCTGTTAGTGTGTGTAGTTGGTTGGGCACTCCACCACTGTGAGGATGTCGGCCAGGTGAGGCCGCAGGTGGGCTCTGGGAGCCGGTAGTTGTGAGTGGGTGCCTGAGGATCCCGGGTGTGGATCGGGTAGCCCAGTGCCAGAGAGGGCACCGAGTGGGGAGAGCGCCAGAGGGCCTTCCCCAGGTAGTTAGGTTAGGGTAAGGAGCAGGTAAGCTCGGAGGCAACTGCAGTGGTGGAGGTGTGCAGGTGGGTAGACCCGCTGGGAGAGGTACACGCCGCGGCCCAGAAATTGTGCGAGGGCACCGGGAGATGAATCGGGGGAGTGAGACCCCAAATTGAAAAGCACCACAGTTTGGCCAATGGGAATTGGTTTTTAGAACCCATAGTGTAAGAGGGCCAATGGTTTGGCCGGAGAAAGACCCCGGGTAGTGTAAAGTTGTTAAAGTCATTTAGGAAATAGTTAGGATTGATGAACCTGTCGCACCATACGCAGCCACTTACCTGTGGTGATGATGATGACTCCACACCTGTGTTTTCTTTGTTCTGTGTGCAGGAAATGAGAATTGCTGTGAGGATTTGTGAGACGCATCACGACGTGGATGAGACATTGGGGTGATTCCATCTCTCCCTCCTTAGGAGGGACTGATGATGAATTGGTGATGGCAAATTATGATGTTGAGTTGGAGATGGCAAATTTTGAGGAAAGTTGGAAATAGCAAATTTGATTGGTTAGGAGGGAGAGAAGACGAATTTGGTTTATGGGAGGAACGGGGAAGACAGTAGGGATGTTTGTTGATTTGTAAAGTAGATGTTTATGGGTAGTGTTGTGTTTTGTGGATACAGTAAGGGGTAAGGGAGGGGCCATGTAGGTTACCTGGTGGGGGGGGGGGGGGCGTACGGTAGGAACGTACCTGTCTCACCTGGTTCCCATGTGCCCCCAGTGTGCATTACCTTACATTGCGTGCACTTTTGCGCCCTTACCACCTTACTCACTTGTCTGCTTCTTTTGTCTCCCACCTCCGAGGATCTGGCTTTGGGGGCAGAGAGGGAGGAGAGAGAGGTGCTGGCTACGCAGTTGTGGGCCTGCACTTTCGCTGCTTGCTGCCTGGATCGATACACCATATGGACCGCAATGTTTGTGGCCACCCACCATGGACCGCAGTTCTTATGCGGCCAAGCACCACCCGTGGATGGACCTATGGGTCAACGTGGCACCGATGCCATACAAGGTGAACCACTAACAGTTGGCCCCCTGACGGCCACAATAGAGAAATGGACGCGGTTGGCGCCTTTCTTTATTTTTGAAAGAAGTAAGAAGGCCAAGTGCACCACACGAAGGCAAGACCAGCGGCAGAACATCGGCCGGCTGCGACACCACACAATGATTCATAAACACTTTATTGGTGCACCGGATGGTGCTCACTGTGTGATGGGGTGGTGCTTGATGCTTGGAAGGGGTGCTCTGCACATTATTAAAGGCCGTAGGCCACAGAGCACTCGTGGGTTGGTGTATCGATGCTGGCATGCGTGCTCTCTCTATGCATAACATCTGCATGTGTTCCTCCAAAAACAGGTCCTGGATCGTAGTGTAAATATCAGCGTAGTCTTGTGTAAATAATGCTCCCTACCGGCTGTATGTTTAGTTTGAGGATTCTTTCCGGATTCGGTTATCCTATGGGTGTGTTTCTGTGAGGAGAAGGGTGCAACGTCGCAGGGGGACATATTTACTCATTTGTGAATATCTGTAAAACTGTCGCACTCAGGGTAGAGTTAATAGTAGAGGGAACTACATTGCGTGCCACACTAAAGTAGGTAAAAATTTATCGGGTCGGAACGCCCCGAGGGTAGAGAAGGGTGCAATGTTGCGAATATGGAATTTGGCCTCCATATCCGCTTGTAAATATTCCCCTATTTCCCCAATACTCCCCAACTATCCCCAATCCCCCATTCCCTAGTCCCATTGTCTGTAAACAACACTCTGTAGAACCGACCTTCCCCTTTTTCCCCCATTAAATGTCGTGCCCAGGTCCACCGCATCTCACGTAGACAACTTTCGGACATCTTGCTAGTTATTCTTAGTCTATGTCAGTTAAGGACTCCTTTCCATTAATTCTGACTCTTCGTTGCACCAGAATGTGATTATATGGCACCAGTAGTGAGTTTAGGACCTTCCCATACCTCCTTCCATCTTCTTCCCCAAACAACAACAACAACAACAACTACAGCTACAACAACAACTACAACCACGGCGCGCGGGGGGAGTGTGCGTCCTCCCACCAGCTCGGTTAGCCGCCATGACCATGCGCTCCACGGGGTTACCACGAAGGGGCTCCCTGTCAGCCCCTCGTCAAGGGCAGAGCCGGTAACCCCCCCGCATGCACCCAATGAGAAGCAACGAGCCGATTCCATCTGGGGCGGAGCTAACGAGCCGAGGGCGTGTCACTCCCCGCCGGATATACGCAGCGACTTACCGGATGTGAGGTCAGATGCGCCCCCAGCTTGAGACGACAAGACGCCACCTCGAGCGCTGTGACCTCCCTGCATCTCTGGACCGGACCGAGTCGATCCTGTCCCTGAGCACAAGGTGCACCTTGTGCTGGCCATCGAATACCCGCTTTCCTTGCCATCAATCCCCGTGTGAGTCAGCCTTTTGTCCCGTTTATCTGTCGTCTGTTGGGGTTAATATAAGAGTGTGTCTAAGTGCCTGTCTTTCTATGATGTCCCTCTTGTAGTTGTAATCTAACCTTCCGCCTTAATATAATCTCCTCCGGAGGTCTCGAGAACCGTATCCCTGGTGTCGTGTCATTTTAATCCCAGCCGTGTGTCTTTTCCTTCATTGATCTAGCGCAGCGCGATTAGTCAACGTTCGGGTATAATCGGGTAACTTGTGCAGACGTGGTCATACCAAACCGCTCGGTAAATAACATCTAAGCCGCGTCTGTAACAATATATATATATATATATATATATATATATATATATATATTCATCCTGATATAAAATTGTGTCATCAGACAATAAAATTATGAAGGGGCTTTCGTTGGAACATTGTTGCTCTGATAGGAGAGAATGTAGACTGTGTCCAGGTTTGGACCTGCCTTTAAAATACCTTAAAAGTAGATTACATGCATACAACAGCAGCTGTTTGAGATTACGGGCCAAGCACAAAGAGGGTAATGTGGGTATAAATTGAGAAAAAATAATAATAATAAAAGTAACAAAAGAAGAGGCGATATGAGGAAAAAAATTCATGTGAGGACATTGGGGAAGGGAAGGCATAAAAAAACAGGGCTGAATGACATATAAAGGGGTGGGGATTGTGGCTTTACAATGCCACCATTTTCCTTTAACTTGCACTATGTTAAAAACTTGTGTTGGAGATGACCAAAATTAATATTATATGACTGATTTTGCCATGTATATGGAATGTGTCGAAAATGTATGTGTGAATGCTGCAAACCTTGTATGCATGTAATTCTAGAGGGTTATAAACGGTAATACTAAAGGGTAATTCTAACGGTTTCCAAAGGGTAATACTAAAGGGTAATTCTAATGGGTTATAAAGGGTAATACTAAAGGGTAATTCTAACGGTTTCCAAAGGGTAATAATAAAGGGTAATTATATTGGGTTCTAAAGGGGTAATACCTAAAGGGTAATTATATTGGGTTATAAAGGGTAATACTAAAGGGTAATTATAAAGGGTAATTCTAAAGGGTTCTAAAGGGTAATACTAAAGGGAAATTATATTGGGTTATAAAGGGGTAATACTAAAGGGTAATTATATTGGGTTATAAAGGGTAATTATATAGGGTAATAATAAAGGGTTATAAAGGGTAATTATATATAGTTCTAAAGGGTAATACTAAAGGGTAATTATATTGGGTTATAAAGGGGTAATAAACCACCGTTTAGAGGCCATTTTTCCCCGCAAAGCGGGGGTTGGCCTTTTCGGGGACCGTGGTAGTTGTTGTTTTTTGGTCCCCTTTTTGAAGCAATGTTTTACGGCCGGATGCCCTTCCTGACGCCAACCCTTTTTGCCGCCTTCAACGACAAACAGGGAATTACCAGTAAACTGGTACTCAAAACTGGAACTCAAATATAATGGGGTAATACTAAAGGGTAATTATATTGGGTTCTAAAGGGTAATTATATTGGGTTCTAAAGGGTAATTATATAGAGTTCTAAAGGGTAATACTAAAGGGTAATTATATTGGGTTATAAAGGGTAATTCTACAGGGTAATTCTAAAGGGTTGTAAAGGGTAATTATATAGTGTTCTAAAGGGTAATACTAAAGAGGTAATTCCGAAGGGGACTTCTAAAAGGTAATTCTAAAGGGTTATAAAGGGTAATTCTATTGGGTAATTCTAAAGGTTACTTCTAAAGGGTTCTAAATGTTAATTCTAAACGGTAATTCTAATGGGTTCTAAAGGGTAATTCTAATGGTTTCTCAAGGGTGATTTAAGGGGTTTGTTCTTTCTCGGCTTTGCCTATTTACACTACTCACAATAAGTTAGGGATATTGTGGGAGTTTATTTTTTTTAATAGGGGTTAGGGTTATGGTATTGAAATCAAGAATGCTGTGTTTTTTCACACTCATTAATAACCATAGAATTAGGACCAACAACTTTTTTCAACATAATTAATACACAAAATCAACCACACCGAAGCACCTGCCAATATCCCTAACTTATTGTGAGTCGTGTAATATTAAAAATGCCAAACTGAACCGCTTCCTTCAGACACGGGTAAGATTTTTTTTAAACAAAAACCTCAGTATGAAGATTTTTTTTGGGCATTATGAGATATTTTTGAAGGTTATAAACAATTAAAAAATAGCAATGTGATAAAGCATGTGTAGGTATTATTTCAAGAAAGTGATTATGGAGAAAATACCACTGATCTTTCATATGGCACGTTCAGACACGCTGTGTAAACCTGGTAATGGGAATGGGCAATGCCCAAGGGAAGTTGTTGAGTGCATTATACCATGAGCAGTGCCAGGCACAGGGAGCAAATGACAGGTTATAGCGCAGCCAAGCATAAATATGGGTTACACAGGTGATAACATGTCAGGGAAGCTTGATGAGAGACCACAGGACAAGGAAATTGTGGCATGGGCATATTATGCCATAAAAAGCTGATAAGAATGTATGTCACAGTAGACAAATGCCCCATACTCTTAATCTAAAAATAAAGTTATGTATTCTTATAATAATATGGACGTTGCATTCCCAGCTGCCTTTGCTCATATTTTTGGACAACCATTGGGTGTGATCGATGCACTACAATCTCTGTAGTATATTCATACCATAAAATATCTTAATTGTCTCCGCCACTGAAGGTGAACTGAGGTTATGTTTTCACTCGTGTCTGTGGACAGGATATCTCAAAAAGTTGTGGACGGATTCGGATGAAATTTGGTGGACATTTTGGGTGTCTGACAAGGACGAATTGATTAGATTTTGGTGAAGATCCGGATCTGGTTCCGAATACGATAATTTTTAAGTGATTCTTCACCATTAAGAGTTGTTAGGAGTTGATTATTTCTTTATATATTATTGTTTGACCTGTTTGAGGTCGTTTATTTTGTTTTTTGTATTGTTTCATAAAAGGGATTTTGTTATTTAACTTTAACAGCATCAGTTTAAAACATGAATGCAAACTTTTAACGTTTCATGTATTTCCGATTCAAAACTCAGGACAAACAATTACAAAATTGCATCATATTTAATGTTTGACATAAGGATGACAAATTATTTTCTTTAGGCACAATTTTGGGAGAATTTTAATGGTTCTTTGGCCAAATGTTTATGATTTCTGTCATTTTGGATTGTGGTGATGACGTGTAGTAGAAATGCGATTTGAGGGTGACTTTTTAAAAAACGTTTCTCTGTACTTCATTGACAGGCCTGCTGGGTCCTTGCTGGAGCGTAAACCCCCAGAATACACCATGTTCTGCTCAGTATCTGAGTGGCTGGAGGCCATCAAGATGGGTCGTTACAAAGAGAATTTCACCAATGCTGGCTACGTGGCCTGGACCTCTGTTGCACAGATGACACTTGAGTGAGTGAGGATTTTTTTTTTTTAATACAAAGTCGAGGCTCATGAAAGAACAACAACACAGAATTGGTCAGGACACAACAGAACAAAGTTAACGTTAGAAATAGATGGGGGAAACACACCAACGGCAGTGTGGGGGACAAATAGAGGGAGACTTGGAGAAATAAGGGATGTGGGAAGAAGGAAGGTGATGGGAGGACAAGGGGAGGACAACCATGATGGACAAAATGGATACAGAAGCAAACTCACAGGAAGGATAAAATGGAAACTTGAAAGAGGTGGGCTTGGTGAGGGTTAATGGAGGTAAAAAATATCATGGTTTCAGGTGGGGGATGATCTGAGATGGTGGTGAACAGCTGTCTTGAAGACCAAGATGGAGGAATGGGACTGAAGAGAATGTGGAAGTTGATTCCACAGGTGGGACAAAAGAGGAACGAATGAATGGAGGAGAGAAAATATATGGCTTCCAATGAACCAGCAAGATTGCTCACCGAATGGGCAGTCACGTGAAATTTACCGTCGTCCTCTTGTCACATCCATCTCCTTCCATCAGGTCATGGAGACCGGTTGTAAGTTAGGATGAAATGCCTCCCGGAATAAGTGTCTGATAAAACTTGATACCCACTATGAAAGGGCAAAACTGAACACTCAAAGATGTCCACTCGTCAGGTGAGGGTTTTGAGCTGCTGAGAAATTTGTTCCTTAATGTAGGAAAACTGAGGGCATGATGGAGAAAATGAATGATCCCATTGCTGGATGTCCACCGGCATTCCCAAGGGTGTGGGCTTCCTTATTTGGAGGCATGTGTTTTATTTAATTACTCAAAACGTGCATTGTTACAACTTTTCCAGATCGTTTTACAGACCACACTGTGCGTTATTTCCGAAAACGGTCTTCCAAGGATCCAGATGGTTGCTCACCTTCGATTCGTTATGGAAAGTCTTGGAACTTTATTCCTTCCTTCAAGTAGTACCTCACACTCAAGTTTGCATTCCATTTTTTTCCCCAAAACTGGTATTCATTGGGCAATGATTCCCATCATTACGAGCAATAGTACAATACCTGTTCGTTTTCAGCGATAGCGCCACAGAATACCTGAATAAATTATGTACTGGGTACAAACGCATAATTGTCGAACCGATATTCCCAAGCAATAACATTCCCAAATTTTCATACAAAGGGTAGGGATAGTGGGATGAGCGAATTAAAACTTGCCTTTTGTTTGAAACAAGAAGAAAACAAACTTGCTTAAACAATTCAAAGGTTCTTGGACAGGTAATAAATGCAAGCAGGTGAGTAAAAAAAGAAGAGGGAAGAGTAAAATCGGAATTGCTTACTTTTGCTATGATTAAAAATAAAATCCTTACGGCAAATATTAGTTTAATGGCATGGAATGGTGAACCTGCTGACAAAATGTATAAAGTGGACCCTGACCTCAACCTATACTAAACGCCTACTTAACCTGGTTTGGAGAAAGCAAGCATTTCTTCTTCACTGCATATTTAAGATAATCCGTTCCCCTATCTTTGATATCCTCCATGCTGGCAATATGGATAGTTACACCCTGCACACACGAAGTGAAAAGCGGGGTTAAGCAATTGGTTCATGTCCATCCGACTGTCCGTCCATCCGTCCGTCCGTCTGACTGTCTTATCACTGTGCACATCGGATTTTTATGTGAAAAATAAATAAATATTTTTTCACATAAAACGGCTTTTTTGCGCGCAAAAAAATTATTTTGCTATTTTCGGAGAAAAAAAGAATTTCGCCCTTTTTTGGGAAAAATAAAATAAAATGCCCTTTTTGGTCGAAAATGTCTGGCAACGCTAAAAAAAATTAGGGAATTTTTCGAAATTTTAAACTGCGATCGAAATTTGTAACTGCGATCGAAATTTTTAACTGCGATCGATCTCAAAAACAAAACGTTGCGTCCACTTGCGTGCGTTGCATCCCCAGCGTGTACAGCAGTGAGGCGGTGTACTACAGTGAGAGAGTGTACACAAAGTGTGAACAAGTCTCCTATCAAGATGAGTGCTGCTCTTCGTGACAAGTGGCTGAAGGAATTCAACGCTGGCGGCGATGGGGCCACCTTCAAGTACGTGTCGAGTGACACGGCTTTCTGTCGAGCTTGTGAAAAGACTTTCCGGGTGAAGCAGAAGTCTGAGCTGGCCCAACATGTCCGAGGAGACCGCCACAAGAGCAACTTGGCCTTGAAGAAGAAGAGGACGGTCACGCAAGCCACCATGGAGGACTTTGGTGGCGGAAAGAGGCACAAGTGCGACGTCGTGGCTCAGGAGCTGTGCCAGGCCATGCTGGCCGCTGGCATCCCATGGTCGAAATTGGAAAACCCTGCCCTCCGGTCGTTCCTGGAGAAGCACATCACTCTCCAGATCCCCGATGAAAGCTGGATTCGAAAGCACTACCTCGACAAGTGCTACGACGAGGCCTTGGCGGGGATCCGTGCCGACCTCGGACAGCAGCCCATCTGGCTGTCCGTCGACGAGACGACCGATTCGGCAGGTCGATATGTGGCCAACTACATCGCGGGACGCTTGTCCAAGGAGGGGTACTTTCGTCCCCACCTCGTCCAGTGCATGTTTCTGGAGAAGACCAACTCCGGGGAGATCGTGCGTGCAGTCAATGACACGCTGCGCTATCTTTGGCCTGATTTCAAGCCGGAGTGCCTCAAGGTCCTCGTCAGCGACGCCGCGGCCTATATGATCAAGGCCGGCCATGCCCTGAAGGAACTCTTCCCGGACTTGCTGCATGTGACTTGCGTTGCCCACGTGCTCCACCGTGTCTGCGAGACAGTCCGAGAAATGTTCAAGGACGTCAACGACCTGATTGCCACGACGAAGAAGGTGTTCGTCAAAGCCCCATCGCGTGTTGTCTTTTGGAAGGAGCAGCAGCCCAATCTTTCTCTCCCCCCGGAGCCCATTCTGACTCGGTGGGGGACGTGGATCGACGCCGCGGTGTTTTACGCCGAGCACTTCGAGGCCGTCAAGGACATTGTGGACCAGCTGAACGATGACGACACGATGGCAATCCGGAGTGCCAAGGACCTGTTCGGAAAGGCGGACATCAAGCTCAGTTTGGTCTTCTTAAATGCCCACTTGTCATTCATCCCGAAGATCCTTAAGCAGCTGGAGGAGGCCGGCATGGAGCTGGCCAAGGCCTTCCAGCTCCTTGATCAGGCCAAAGAGGAGCTCGAAAAGATCCGAGGCTGCCGTAAGGAGATCCTGCTCACCAAGTTCAAGGCGGTGCTGCAGCGCAATCCCGACATTGGTGTGCTGAGGACAGTGGCTTTGATCCTGGATGGAGATCAGCACGGATCTGAGGTTGGTGTGCCGGCTGGAGTCAAGCTTGCTGACATCCCCCTCTTGAGGTACTGCCCCATCGTCAGCGTCGACGTGGAAAGGTCCTTCTCCGTCTACAGAAACGTCCTCACCGACCGCCGACACCGCCTCACCAAGGAGAACATTACCAAGATAATGATTTCAAACACCTACTTTCACCGTTCCTAAAAGGGTCTTGTCAATTTCTTCTAGTCCTCTACTTATCAAACAATGCGGTTGCAATAAAGGTACCTGAACGTCATTTTTTACCTGTTTACTAGCCCAGAGTGCTTAATGTTGTGCAGGAAAAAGCTTACCATTTTTTGTTCTTTTTTTGACTGATTTCTGAAAAACTTGGTAATAATAAAAAATGAATAAAACGGGGGAAAAAAATATTTCGGGATTTTTTCACATTAAAAAAAAAAAATCCCGCTTTTCAAAACATAAAAGGCCTATTTTCTTAACATAAAAATCCGTAGTCTAAGTTATCAGTTTATGAATGAGGAACAGCTTATTTAAATTGAATATTATATTTTGAACATGAATCGGAACATGAATAGGGATACAAGTCTGCTTTTTTTGTATACATTGTCAAGGCTCATGTAAAACCGAACACATATAACATATAATAAAGAAAGTGGGAGACAAGAGGGGGTGAGAGAGGGAAGCACAACAAGAGTGGAGAACAGGGACATCGGGAGGTCTGTGGAAGAGAGAGGGCTGGGGCGGGGTACATGGGATAAACAAGATGGACACTACAGGGGATTTCAAGAAAGAAAATAGGGAATTTGAAGGAGGTGGGTTTGGCATGTATTAACGGGGGTAGAAAAGATCATGGTTTTGGATGGAGGAAGATATGAGATGGTAGTGAACAGCTATTTTGAAGACCTGGAGGGAGGAGTGGGATTGAAGAGAGTGTATTTACCCTCCCTTCAATTCCACTCTTCCCTCAACTCTGTTTTACCATACATTGGCTTTGAATTTGTTGGAATCGCACATGCGCAGATGTTTTTGTTTTTTTTACTCTGTCTGCTTGCCTGCCCGTTAAACAAAATTTAAAATTATTCCAAACAGGAAACTTTGTTCTCAAAATTCCTAATTTTGGGAAGGCAGTACTTTTCCAAATTCCTGCATTATCTACTGCTGGGAATGACTAGGCAGTCTTTCTAAAGACTCATCTGCTCCTCAATCCGCCTCTTTTACCTCAAATATTGTCCTTCGGCCTCCTCAACTTTATCCAATTCTCACTCCTTGCTTAAAAAACAACAAAAACAATTAAAAAAACATTATTTTCTTCTCTCCAAAACATAAACCCAATCTGCCTGCACTTTTGTGTGGTTTTGCCTGAATTTTGTGCACAGATAGCACACCGACATTGAGCCAACGTTGGCTACCAGCAGCCCAACGTAATCTGTCCTTAGGGCCAACGTTGGTGCAACGTCAGATGGCCTTTATACCAAATAATTGTCGCTTTTGCGCCATATTGCCAATGTTGGAACAACGTTGGAAATACGCTTGCGACCATTCTGACCTTTGCCAATCTATTAGCAACGTCAGCTCAACCTCGGTGTGCCTCTGGGTGTACTTCATTCTTTATCCCTTCCTATTCTCAATATCTCCAAACTGAATCTTCATTGAATGAAATGTCTCTTCCTTCCTTCTTCCTTTACATTTTAAAATGCTTTACTTCCCTTAGTGTCCTCCGTCATGAGCACGCCATATGTTCTTCTTCATTACAATTAATTCCCCTTCTTCTTCACAAAGATTATTTTCCAAACTTGTCACCCACCGAAACACCTGGACCATCAACCATTGTACCTTCAGCACCACCTTCCTCCGTGGCTCCATCAAAATTTATTTCCACCCATCCCATGGTCTTTATCCCCATTTGTCTGGAGGGGAATCTTGAGAAGTCCAGTTTGCGTAGGTTGTCTGCTCATGACAATCTATTCCTCTTCACACCCTTTAACGGTGTCAAATCCCTCCGTGTCAGGACCCTTCCCCACATCTTCTACAACCCCATGTCCTTCTAACCACACCCTTTCTTTGTGTCCCCCCCCTTCAGGATTCCTCCACTTCATGTACCCTTTTCTGCATTCCCCAAAACCCCACCCTCTCAAAGCTTCCCCATCACACCACACACTCAAAGCTTCCCCATCACACCACACACTCAAAGCTTCCCCATCACACCACACTCAAAGCTTCTCCCCACACAGCTTCACCCTCATTCCACCCCCCACCCCCTCAGCTTCCCCCTTGTCCCATCTCTGAGCTTCCCCTTGTCCCACCTCCTCTCAGCTTCAACTTTGTCCCACCTTCTCTCACCTTTCTCAACCTTACTGTCCCTCTCAGGTTCCCACCTCATGCCAAATTCTTCCATCTCCCCCAAGCTCATATCTTCCCAGCCTACCCATCCCGAACCTTCCCAGTTTTCCCCCATCCCACACCTTCCAGGCTGCTGCCATCCAGCACCCTCCCCCCCCCCCCCCCCCGCGGGCTCTTCCCACCCCATTCTACACCTTCCCCTTACCTCCTCCCCTGTTCCTAACTTTGTGGACCTCAAACATCTGAAACACTTCCACTTCAACTTGGCAGATTTCTCAATTCAGGCCACTGCTGTTAAACCGGACATCATCTGGTCAACAGAATCCTTCCTCCTTTTTTTTATGTTTAAGGCTCCAGTCACAAACTATATAGCCCTCATCGAGGCCAGGCCTTAAATAAAAGAGAAGGAAAGTGTATGATGAAAAGTGTATGGTGTTTGTTTGCGAGAAAGAGAGATTGAAGCTAGGCCGGTAGATATAGTTTGAGTGAGACAGAAAGTAAGACCAGCAATCCTGACACGGAGAGTGTAAAATGGTTCAGGGCAACACTTTCACATTCCTAAGTCAGGGTGGTTGCTGTTTAAAATTTACTACCTAAAAAACCTACTGGATGTCCCTGACTCGTTAGTGTGTGTCTTCCTGGTTGTTTCTCCTCTCACCTCAACTCCCGCTTCCTCATATGTGATGATTTCAATTGTCACCATGCCACTTGGCTGGATGTTGGTACCTCTCATTAGCCATGGAACTTCAGCAAAGGGTTTCTGTGACTCCACAGGACTGATTTAATCTGTGAAATTTCCCACCTGGATTACTCCACAAAGCCTTATCCCTTCTGGACTTGGTGATGAAAACTTCTCCACAAGTGTTTCCTGCTCTTCCTCTGCTCCAAGTGGTTCAGCTGATCATATGTTTGTTTGTAAGAGTCAAAATTTATCTGGCTGTTCTCAGAGAGCCCCTTCATTGCCAGCAAGTCTGACAGTTCACTCAGGCAGATGAATGCAGACAGCCATCTCACTTCAGGACTGGTCTCCAATATCTACTGCCCCTGATATTAACTGAGTGGGATGTTTTTCACAGAATTGTGCTCTCTCTTAGGCACAGATCCATGCCATCTCGTCTTCAGTTATCCTACCCTTATCCCAGCCCATGGTACACTGAATTGTGTCGTGAGGTTGTCGCTTTGAAAACTTGGCTTCTCTCACTGTAAGGCAAACCCAACTAAAGGCAGTCTCAGATGATTTCCACAAAGCCTGCAATATATACAGTCACGTGAAAAAGTAAGTACACCCCATGTAAAGTTTTGACTTTTTCAACATATTTCAACATACAGCTATTTGATCTTCATTTCAACAATATTGATAGATAAAGGTGATATAATATAACAAATATCATGAAACATTTACATTTTGTAGTCCATTGTATAATTTAAATAAACATAAAGGCAAATTTCGCATGTGGAAAAAGTAAGTACACCCTTGGCTCTAACAGGTGGTATTGCCCCATTTGGCAGAAACAACCTCAAGTAGGCATTTCTTATAACTGTCTATCAGTCTCTGACATCGACTGGGAGAAATTTTTGCCCACTCCTCCATGCAGAATTCTTTCAGTTGTGCAATGTTTGAGGGATTTCTTGCATACACAGCTCGTTTCAAATCCTCCCACAACATCTCGATGGCTTTTAGATCTGGACTTTGACTTGGCCATTCCAGAACCCTCCATTTCTTTCTTTTCAGCCATTCCTTGGTGGATTTACTGGTATGTTTAGGGTTATTGTCATGTTGCAAGGTCCACCTTCGGTTGAGCTTCAACTTTCCGACAGATGGCGTTAAATTATCCTCAAGCACCCTCTGGTACAAAGAAGAATTCATAGTGGATTCTATGATGGTGAGCTGCCCAGGCCCTGATGCAGCAAAGCTGCCCCAAACCATAATATTTCCACCACCATGCTTTACAGTTGGTATCAGGTTCTTGTGGTCAAATGCTGTCTTTGGTTTTCGCCAAACATGTCTTCTGGTACTGTGGCCAAATAGCTCTACCTTTGACTCATCTGTCCAGAGCACATTGTTCCAGAAGTGCTGGTCTTTGCCTCGGTGTTCATTGGCAAACTTTAGTCTTGCCCTGTGGAAAAAAAATTTGCCCTGAAATTTCCCCGGAAAAAAATGCTCTGAAAAAAAAAAAAGAAGAAGTTCTTTCTGGACAGCATAGGTTTCCTCCTGGCACACCTCCCATGTAGATCAAATTTGTGCAGCCTCTTTCGAATGATAGACTCATGCACTTTGACCAACAGTGGCAAGAGCTACCTGTAGGTCCTGTGATGACATTCTGGGGTTCTTAGAGACTTCTTTCAGCATCTTGCGGTCTGCTCTCGGGCTGAACATGCTGGGGCGGCCTGGCCTGAACAAGTTGGCAGTTGTTTGGAATCTTCTCCACTTGTAGATGATCTTCTGGACAGTCGAATGATTGATTTCAAATTGTTTTGAGATCTTTTAAAATCCCTTCCCAGACTTGTAGGCATCTTTAACCTTCTTTCTGAAGGCTTCAGAGAGCTCTTTTGATCTAGGCATGGTGACGCCGCACACTTCAACAACAAAGAGCAAACCAAACTAAATGTCTGAGGTTTAAATAAGACAGGTTCCTCCAAGATCCTCTCTAACGATGTTCTAATCATTTGCACCTGAGCTGGTGCACCTGATTCTAATTTTAGGTATTTGAAGTCGTGATAAATGTAGGGGTGTACTTACATTTTCCACATGCGAAATTTGCATTTATGTTTATTTAAATTATACAATGGACTACAAAATGTAAATGTTTCATGATATCTATCTATATATATAAAACACAGTTTGTGTGTGTGTGTGTGTGTGTGTGTGTGTGTGTGTGTGTGTGTGTGTGTGTGTGTGTAATGTTACCGATAGACTCCGAAACGGAGAGGCTCACGTGCTTGATATTTGGCAGAGACATGGCCATTGAGCCTGGGACGAACATGGCGGAGACCATATTTGAAGAGATCCATATTTTTTATTCATATTTACCTCAGCGCATTTCAGCGAAGTAGCCGCCGATCTCAGCTGCTCGCTGATTCTCTCAGAGCGATCACGTGATGTTCCATCCCGTCACACGTCACACGTTTGCACGTAATTCAGGGCGAAAAGCGAATGCGTTTTTTCACCTTTATGCGATCGTGTTTTGTGTCGATTTTGTGGGATATGAATTAAATTTTAATTCAGATTTCGTGTTTACGAATTCGAATACGAAGGATTTCCCCTTTCCCCTTTCGAATACGAATCGAATACGAGCTTGAGTCGAGAGGGCGAATGTACGGGTTGGGAATGTACGGGTCTCCCTTCCCCGCCCGGCAACGCCGGTACTGGAGGGCGTGGCGTGGGTCACAGGATCGGTGAGTCTCCAAAATCTGCTTCGTGCTCTTGTGAAGATGCAGGACGATGTCGCGATTGTTGTGCTGCTCTCCGACCATGAGAACTGCAACGTCATTGTTGACTGGCCCTCCCCTTCCCTCCCCTGTCCGTCCTTCCCCTCCCTTCCCCCTCCCTTCCCCCTCCATCCTCCCCCTCCCTTCCCCCTCCGTCCTCCCCCTCCCTCCCTCCTCCACCCTACCCCATCCCCTTCTCCCCTCCCCCTCCCTTTTCCCTCTCCCCCCTCCCCCTCCCTTTTCCCCTCCCCCCTCCCATCCCTCACCCTCCCCTCCCCCTCCCCATCCCCCTCCCACCCCCTCACCCTCCCATCCCTCAGCCTCCCCCATCCCCCTTCCCCCTCCCCCTCCCTTCTCCCCCCTCCCCCACCCACCCCTCACCCTCCCATCCCTCGCCCTCCCACCCCCCTCACCCTCCCATCCCTCATCCTCCCCCCCCCTCCCCCCTCCCATCCCTCATCCTCCCCCCCACCCCGCTCCCATCCCTCCCCCTCCCCATCCCCATCCCCCCTTCTTCTCCCCTCTCCCCCTCCCCCTCTTCTCCACCTCTCCCCCTCCCCCTCTTCTCCCCTCCCCCCCTCTTCTCCCCTCCCCCCCGTTACCCTCCCCTCCCCCCGCCCGGCAATGCCGGGTACTTCTGCTAGTTTGTTATATTATATCACCTGTATCTATCAATATTGTTGAAATGAAGATCAAATAGCTGTATGTTGAAATATGTTGAAAAAGTCAAAACTTTACATGGGGTGTACATACTTTTTCATGTGACTGTGTATATATATATATTTATTTATATATATATATATATATATATATATATATATATATATATATATATATATATGTATATATATATATATATATATATATATATATATATATATATATATATATATAACCAAAGAAGCACACTGACCCTATGACATGACACTGACGTCATGTGCATAATTTAAACCATATATACATATGAGGCTAATGTTGTCTGTCTGTCGCACTGAAAAAGAGACATACATGCTCTTTGAAGAGAAAAATTATTCAGCCAAAGTTGTTTTAACTTGATCTAAACCCAAAGCGAAATTATACAATTATACATATTAATCAGGGTGGTGTATGAGTCATTAGAGCGCTGCTTCTAATTTCTTTTTTATTTACTTGCTGTTCAGGAATATGATGATTTTGGAATTTCACCATACTCTATACGTTATATTTAATAGGCTAATGTTGTCGCCTGTTTTCCGCTAAAACAGAAATGCTCCTCGGAGACAATAAATTAATAAAATTCCGTAAAAGTTGCTTCAAATTAATCCAAACCTTTGGGAAATTTATAATACTGCCTCAATTTAGCTCTTTCAACCAGCGCAAGAATTAATGGCTCCCTTTATTTTTATATTGTGGTATTTTTATATCCAGCTCGTTTATGAATAAATGAGCATCCGGTTTATTGATGAAGTTGTGTGACATGATAGTCAGAGAAGGATCAATAAGCAGTCTGTAAAAGACCAGTGGAATGCCTCGAGAATATCAATACACCAATCTTCCTGCATTCATAAACTTGCAGTTGTGACGTATTTTGATTTATCAAATAAGAGCATCGCATCAATTAATGGGGACGATACTGACTCATCCACTTGCTTCCTTATCTATTTCAGTGTAACAGTTTGTTTCAGTGTTTTTACTTTTAAAATGTATCTTTATGTACCTTATAATGTACGGACCTTGAAATGTTTAAATCATGGAGAAGAAGGTGGCAGGACAAAGAGACTTTGTGCTCATTTCCTTTCAAACAGACTTTGTAACCAAGAATTTTAACCAAGGCTACAGGAGGTCTGTCAGGAAATATGAGAGAGAGAGAGAGAGAGAGAGAGAGAGAGAGAGAGAGAGAGAGAGAGAGAGAGAGAGAGAGAGAGAGAGAGAGAAAGAGAAAGAAAGAAAGAGAGGTAAAGGAGAAGAGAGAGAGGGCGAGAGGGTGAGAAAAAGGGAGAGGAAAAAAGAAGAAACACGAGAATGAACAGAACTTTGGACTCCAAAAGAAGATGTGTAACACAATTTTTAATGAAATCAGCTGCAAATGCTTAGGCGGACTCGAGTTGCTTTAGCAATTTAACAATTCTATTACTTATGTGCACCTTTCTGTCCTGGAATCTCTGGCCAAAAGTTTGTGATTTCTGTCATTCTGGATCGAGGTGTTGATATATGGCAGAGCAACTTTGTGGTGGAGTTGCAGGCCTGCAAAAAGGGGTGGTTGTTTTCAAGCCCGAAGGTCTCAAATTAGAATCGTACACTCCAGCCAGGTTATTTCACACCACAACAGGCTGAAACGCTTTGTGTTGAATTTCCATGACCAGCACTAAATCTACATGATGTCACCACTCTTTTTGGAGATGAGATGTTGAAAGGAAATTAATTCTAGGTAAAATAAATGATACATTTGGCTAACCACAATGTTTGGGCAGCGCCAGGTGTTGAATTGAGAAAGGGTTCAACACCAACTTATTTGATCGGTTAAATACGGCTTTGGGGGGAATTTTAAGGTAACAAACAAAGATTGTGAAAGTGTGATCCACACTCAAACTCAAACACGCAGCAACCATAGTTCAACACTCGTAGGCCACACCATTGGCTCGGACTCTCGATTCGATCCGGCACAAGGGATCTGTTCATTCGGGGCACTAAGGGGCTCCGCAAGCAATCCCACACCCCACTGTGTTGACACATGGCTGGGAGTCGGGCCACAGGAACAGGGATAGCTCAGGCACATATTCATTAAACGTCTGTGAAGGCAGGAATAAAGGCATTCCAGCAAACAGTGGGAGGTCAGTGGAATGGAGGGGGTTATTCTGCTCTGAAATCGCACTGTGAAGTAGCAGCTAAGTCAAAACGAACCTCTCTAATGCTAGGGAAGTAGCTCTAAACAACGTACGAGGTAGAGTACACAGTTATTTCGCACTGGTAGTTGACCACATCGAATAATCTGCAAGTGCTCATTGCTCAGTTTACTCAGCTGGAATTGCACTCCAAATGTGTGTTACTTTTGGCTGAGAGTCGAGTTGGATCTTTCACGAGTGGCCAAAACTATTTTGCTTGAGATGTTTTTCTTCTTCCAGGGAACAGAATAATCATTCTGCTCTATTTAGCAAGCAAACTGTTTTCCCACATGGGGGGAAAATTGTTTGCCTTTTTGACAACCACAGAGACATCTATTTATCATGTTCACAAAAATGGAACAATTTTTACTCTCCCAGCACACCATGTTCTATAAATGCCCTTTACATCCTCTTACCTTGTGCCTAATCTCCTCTCAACATTATTTCTCCGCTCCTCCCACATTTTCCTTTCATCATTTCTGCCCTTTTTTCCACTCTTATCTTCCTTTGAAAATATTTCTCAACTTAGAACACGCCAATGATCAATATTAGAAATAGTTTTCCCCCTTTCATCGTCTAGGATAAATCGGTTAATCAATGTCAAACCAATGACATCTCATTCTTAGGTTGGAATCCTGGCTTGTCCAGGTTGAAGCTGGCAGGTTACAACTCGCTAGTTCCCAGCACATGTAAATGATATATTGGTAACGCTATTTTCACGAAATTCAGTCTCAACTTTGGGTCTGGCAGGATAGTCTAGTAAAATGTGCACTCACCTCTTAGCTTGTCAAGCCTGGGTTTAAATCCTGACCCAGCTATAAACTGCCAACCTGATGTTTTTCATGGAGGATGAGGCATCAATGTGTGTGCTGTCTCTTGGATGGACGTTAAACTGAGTGTCCCATCTTTTTTTTTTTTTTTTTGTATACAAGATCGAGGCTCGTGTAAGAGCTAACATCAATTACCAAAAAAAAAAAAACAGACACACAAAACATACAAAAAAGGGAGCGGAGGACAAGATGGGGAGAGAGAGGGAAGCACACAAGGACAACAGCAGAGAACAGGGACATCGGAAGATCTGAGGGAGGGAGAGGGCTTAGGGGGAGGAGGCATGGGAAGGGGGGTGGGGGTTGAGAGAGGTATAAAACACATGGACACTGCTAGAACTTCCAGGAAAGAAGTCGGTTCAAGGAACCCAAAATCTGCTGGCATTCGTTGGTGGACATTAAAGATCACACAGTTAAATGTGTGAAATGACTTCGTAAGGAGTAGGCGAGGTATCCCGGGCACCCTGAACAAATGACAAATTCATGCGCCAACATAATATGTCGAATGCCAGGCCGGGCCAGCCAGTTCCAAAACAATTTGGGCGAATAATTTTTCCTTGCTGACCCCAAAAGGTGGGAAATTGTTAAGGAAGAAGAAGATGTCTCAGAATAACGTTACCATATTGATGCATCATAAAAGGTAGTATGCAAGGCAAAAACCCCTATATACCATGATGTTGCAGATCATGTGAACAGTAAATAGTTTCCTGTAGTATTCCGAAAAGGAAAGGGAGTTAGTGGAATTACAAGAAAATTTTATATCTGGAATGCTCCCTGTGGGAATGTGGGAATGCCTGAATTCATCCAAGAAAGTCACAAAAATGTCAAGAATAGCAAATGCAGAGTGCGGACTGCTGGCTTGTGCTGACTTTGTTGTTCTTTCAGGGATCTGCAGCGTGTGGGAGTCACCTTGGCTGGGCACCAGAAAAGGATTCTTACCAGCATCCAGGCACTTCGGGCACAGCTAGCAAATGTTGCGCAGGCCTAGCATGGACACTGGACATCTTTTGGACAATCATAATGCTGTGAGACTGTACCCCTGTTTCTGGAAGAAAACCACGGCTGGACTTTTTTGGGGTTTCTTTCAAGCACGGAAGAAAAGAGAAAAAAGAGAAACTCAAAGGTCTTGAAGAACTTTTTCACGAGTTTAAAAATAAAATAAAATAAAAAGTTTCAAAAAAAACATTTGTTTTTGCCCAAGACAATCGATCGTGATCATTTCCTTTTCATACTAAGGCGTTATGTTTAGTGTTTGGGCCTATTTGGTGAAGAGAGATACTTCTTATAAGGTACAGGTTGTGTAAAATCAGGTAGACCAATAAATATGCCAGGCATCATTTTGAATTGTGTTTGAACAAAGTGGAACAAGTTTGCTTCTTTTCCAAATTACAGAAATGCGCTCTTGTGTTTTTTTGGGCTGTTCATAAATTGCCCTTTTGAACCTGCTTGTTTGTGAGTTACCAAAGATTACAACATGTCGGAACTGTGCTTGGCTTAGAATTGTCTTCACAAGAAAGTAAGCAGTGTGGATTTGGTTTGTTTCGGAGGTGCGTTTCATAGACCGATGTTTCCACGGAACTTGGAGTGCTTGGAATAAGTGCACTTAATGGAAAACTTCTGGTTTTGTTTTACCTGAAATAATGATTGATGGTGTTTTGGGTTTTGCTTTCCTTTTTTTAGGGACATGATGAGATGATGATGAAATGTTTACATGTAAGAAAGTCATATTTTCCTAAAAAGCAAAAGAACAAAAAATGATAGTGAATGCTTAATGAATCAGTTTTAGAGTTTGCAAATGGTACTCTTTAACAGAGGTTGACATATTGTACATATTGTATATAAAGTACAAAACAATTTCGACTGTTTTATTTGACTGGTTAAAATTAGATTACAATTGTTTGTATCGCTAAGCATAGCTGTAAACATATACGATCATCACAAGGCATAGCAACGTAGTGATTTTTTTGTTATCTTTATTTTTATTTTATTTTTGCTGCACCGCACATGCTAGTTTCTGCATAGCTTATTTATTTTTAAATTATTTAAAATTTCTTTTTTGTGTATTTATGCTTCTTGCTTAAATTGTGTCCTTATGTAGCTAAGGGCAGCTGCTTGTATGTAATGCTTTCCATAATCCAACATTACAAATGCGTAAACACTCGTGTGATGCTTTGTCATGGATTTCTTCCTTGCTTAAAAAAACATCGTCCACTTTACTCTCATTTCTGGATAAATTAGGAACGGGAGTTTCAATGCCTGAAATTTTGAGGGTTTTCGCTCTACAATGCTTATACCAGTGCTGCGTTCTTTGTTTTTCACCCCTCAGCCCAAATTGGGCTAAGGGATATTGTCGTCACGGGCGTCGTCCGGACGTCTGTCAACTTTTGGTTTCCGTCAATTTCAAGGAGAACAGCTTGTCCGATTAAATCCATTTTTGCAGTGTGTGTTGGGGTTGAGTAGAGGAAGGTTCCTTTCGAAAATGGGCGCGCTGCGATTTTCAATATGGCCGCCACAGCAGCCATCCGGGCGTCCGTCAACTTTTGGTTTCCGTCAATTTCGAGCAGAACAGCTTGTCCGATGAAATCCATTTTTGCAGTGTGTGTTGGGGTTTAGTAGAGGAAGGTTCCTTACGAAAATGGGCACGCTGCGATTTTCAATATGGCCGCCACGGCAGCCATCTTGAAATTGGTTTCCACCATGTGTGCTGAGGGGTTACGCCCGCTTTGCGGTGCTATTTATTTATTATTACTTTCAAAATCTTAGACAAAATCTTAGATTTTTCAAGTATATTGGTTAGTCTTGTGCATTAGTCTGAATGTATGTCTGTCTGTCTGTATGTCAGTCGCCTACAGGTCACAATTTGCAACCGATCTTCACGAAACTTCAACAAATGGTAGAGTTTGTCATAAGCAAGAACCCCATTGTTTTTGCTGTCAAACAGTCAATAGGTCAATATTGGCCAAAGGTCACCAACTTTGCCAAATTTCTAAAATCCTCAATTTCCATCTGTTGACTTCAAATTTAAAGAGGATTTGCATATCTGGACACTGAATTGAACCACCAATTATATTTTAGGTCAACATAGGCCAAAAGGTCAACATTGGCCAGATTTCTAAAATCCTAAATTTTTATCCGATTGACTTGAAATTTTAAGAGGATTTGCATATCTGGTCACTAAATTCAATCAAGTATTTTTGAGATCAACATAGGCCAAAAGGTCAACATTGGCCAGATTTCTAAAATCCTCAATTATCATTCGATTGACTTGAAATTTTAAGAGGATTTGCATTTCTGGTCACTGAATTCAACCCCCAACTATTTTTTTAGGTCAACATAGGCCAATAGGTCAACATAGGCCAGATTTCTAAAATCCTCAATTTTCATCCGATTGACTTCAAATTTTAAGAGGACTTGCATATATGGACACTGAATTCAACCACCCAGTATTTTTGAGCTTACAATTTATTTTAGGGATTTCGCAAGTATCATGCTATGCACGACATATTTCTTGTTTATTTATTTATTTTTTCCTTTTAACAATAAACAACACTTTAGCAAAACAGGGGGTTTATAGGTAAAGGTGTGATAACTTTTAACATGTTGCTGTATTAGAACTTATGATGTGTGCTGGGACTCTAAGCAGCCCATGTGCACCATCATTTTACCTAAATACCCAGCAATTTGGAGTAGCCAAGCCAAATACGGTTTAAAATGGCTATGCTTGGTTTATCATCATGACATCATGCATACCCTGAGCGACCATAATGGGTTTTCTTGACAAATGTGCAGAATTTTCTGGATTGCTCTTGAAGCTGAAGTACTTTTGATACAAAAATTTTAAACATTTCAATTCATAATTGTTTACTTAAATAATGCTTTTGAAAATATTATCACGGACAATTAAGGTTTCTTTATGTGCTGCTGATGCAGTTTCCTGGAAAGGGTTATACTGGGTGGTTTGCCATTGCCTTCCAAATGTTGATTGTCCATGCTCTATCCTTTTAAATGTTGAGCATCAAGCAAGGAAGCAGCACGCACCATTTTAAAGTCTTTGGTATGACTATGCCAAGGTTTGACCCACTGATCTCCCAGACTCAAAGCGGATGCTCTTACCATTATTCCCTCTAGTCTGTTTCAATTCAGGTAACTTCCTGCTTTTTCATTAAGCACACAGCTATTTATAAGGATTATTCCGATCCGATGTGCCATACTTTCTGTTACAGAGCGTTGGTTCTGCCGAAGCAGTTTCTTGGCCAGGGGTCAGTCTGGGTGGTTTGCCATCCCTCTCCCAACAGTAGTTAAGGCAGGAATTTTGAACTTGGTCAGAAGTACCTGCGATAGCTCGCTTACTCTTCGCGAAGGACACAATGGGATCTTTAACATGAATGAATGAAATGAATGATCGTTTTAAGGCCATTTTCCCCGCAAGAGCAGGGGTTAGCCTTGCAGGCCCCATGACAATCATGGTTCCCTGTTTGAGGCAATGTTTTTATGGCCGGATGCCCTTCCTGACGCCACCCCCTAGTCGCCTCTTACGATGCGCAGGGATACGGTGTACCTATTCTAAACTGGGGTACACACCGGGACATCGATGGTAGAGTGGACTTTAACATCGACATACACTTTAACATCGACAAAATAATTCCAGCAGACGGGATGCCAGTGTATTGTCCATTTGAGTGACGGCACACATATTGATGAATCACCTTACCTGTGAAACACCGGGATGATAGTTATTAGCTGGGTCAGGATTTGAACCCATGCTCGACGGCTTAGAAATGAATGTGTGTATGTCTTTGCCACCCTGTCAGCCCAAGGGTTAAGGGTTATTATTGCTTGATTTATTAGAACATCAACTTTTTATTGCGAGAAATTAACTGATATACAGTGCATTCAGAAAGTATTCAGACCCCTTCACCTTTTTCACATTTTGTTATGTTGCAGCCTTGTGCTGAAATCGTTTAAATTCATTTGTTCCCTCATCAATCTACACTCAATACCCCATAATGACAAAGAGAAAACAGGATTTTAGAAAGTTTTGCAAATTTATTAAAAAGAAAAAACTGAAATATCACATTGACATAAATATTCAGACCCTTTGCTATGACACTTGAAATTTAGCTCGGGTGCCTCCCATTTCTCTTGATCATCTTCGAGATGTTTCTACACCTTGATTGGAGTCCACCTGTGTTAAATTCAATTGATTGGACATGATTTTGAAAGGCACACACCTGTCTATATAAGGTCTCACAGCTGACAATGCATATCAGAGCAAAAACCAAGCCTTGAGGTCGAAGGAACTGCCTGCAGAGCTCAGAGACAGGATTGTGTTATAGCACAGATCTTGGGAAGCCTACAAAAAATTTCTGCTGCATTGAAGGTTCCCGAGAGCACAGTGGCCTCCATAATTATTACATGAAAGAAGTTTGGAACAACCAGGACTCTTCTTAGAGCTGGCCGCCCGGCCAAACTGAGCAATCGGGGGAGAAGGGCCTTGGTAAGAGAGGTGACCAAGAAATCGATGGTCACTGGCTGAGCTCCAGAGATCCTGTGTGGAGATGGGAGAAACTTCCAGAAGGACAACCATCACTGCAACACTCCACCGATCTGGCCTTTATGGCAGAGTGGCCAGACGGAAGCCTCTCCTCAGTGAAAGACACATGAAAGCCCGCTTGGAGTTTGCAAAAAAGCACCTAAAGGACTCTCAGACTGTGAGAAACAAGATTCTGTGGTCTGATAAAACCAAGATTGAACTGTTTGGCCTCAATTCTAAGCGTCATGTCTGGAGGAAATCAGGCACCGCTCATCACCTGCCCAATACCATCCCAACGGTGAAGCATGGTGGTGGCAGCATCACACTGTGGGGGTGTTTTTCAGCAGCAGGGACTGGGGGACTGGACAGGGTTGAGGGAACAATGAACGGAGCAAAGTACAGAGATATCCTTAATGAAAACCTGAAACAGAGCGCTCAGGACCTCAGACTGGGCCAAAGGTCCACCTTCCAACAGGATAATGACCCTAAGCACACAGCCAAGACAACGCAGGAGTGGCTTCGGGACAACTCTGTGAAGGTCCTTGAGTGGCCCAGCCAGAGCCCTGACTTGAACCCAATCGAACATCTCTGGAGAGACCCGAAAATGGCTGTCCACCGACAGTCCCCATCCAACCTGACAGAGCTTCAGAGGATCTGCAGAGAAGAATGGCAGAAAATCCCCAAATCCAGGTGTGCAAAGCTTGTCGAATCATACCCAAGAAGACTCGAGGCTGTAATCGCTGCCAAAGGTGCTTCAACTAAGTACTGAGTTAAGGGTCTGAATACTTATGCCAATGCGACATTTAAGTTTTTTCTTTTTAATAAATTTGCAAAACTTTCTAAAATCCTGTTTTCTCTTTGTCATTATGGGGTATTGAGTGTAGATTGATGAGGGAACAAATGAATTAAAACGATTTCAGCATAAGGCTGCAACAGAACAAAATGTGAAAAAAGTGAAGGGGTCTGAATACTTTCTGAATGCACTGTATGCGTGTAACCAAGAGTTGTTGGTTGGAGTTTGGAAGATGCGAACCACTCAAATTTGTGACCAGAAATGTGCACCGTACGAAAGTCTCCACTAACGGTGGGTATATAAAAGTTTGTGGTGGGTATATGCATCTTACTATAATTCACCAAATGTCCGTCCGTCCGTTCGAAGGTACCGCAAAAACGGCTCAACCGATCGCAACGATATTTTGGGTGGGTATTCCTGGGACCCCTCGGTGTAAAATAGGCTGTATTGTTTTTCCAATTTTTCCAAGTTTTCCAATTTTCCAGTTTTTTCAAACACGATGGAATAATATTTACCGATATGAACAGTGATGTGGCTTTTGCTGAAATTCTACAAATACTGTTTATTCTAAGTACCAGGAGAGAGTAGATAGACTCCTCACGAACTCTTCCTATATAAACGTGCGGTAACTTCCGAAGTAACACGGCAGTGTGTGCAAAGCGATTGAGAAACAGGTGCAGCGGCCGCTTCCATTTTGCAGAATTCAATCTTTTTTCAAAATGGGTGCCATGTACTGTTTAGATTTTGATGATTTGTGTGTGATATGATTCACCGGATGTTTATATGAATCGTTTAAACTAAAAAAAAAGCCTTCAATTTCTGATATTTTGCCTTTTCATTTGGGCCTCCCAATTGAAGCCCTGCCCATTCGGCAGGTACCGTTGATAGTTAAGATAATGAGTGGGCGTGGCCGACCAATGAGCATTTAAAACATGTCGTGCCCTTCCTTCTCCCCATTTTATGTCTTCGGGTAGAGGGAGGAGAGTGGTGGTTAAGCCCAATTACATTTATATGTGAGATTTCTTCAAAAGAAAGTCTGACTATCTTGATAACGTGTTTGTCTGTAAGTATTGTAATTGAAGGCACTGCCATTTTGCACACCATTGCATTATAATAACGACTCAACTGATTTAATTTGGATATTGTACAATATAAATGCTGTCACGATTGATATACCACCGGATTGTTCTCGGTAATTCTCAAGAATACAAACTCAAAGAAAATGGATTTTTCTTTTCAAACTTTCTCAAGAAGTTTGTCTTTTCATGCATATTTTGAGTTGTGTTGTCCCTTGTCAATCCACATAATTGTTGAATGAATTACAAAGGCTTAAATAAAGAACCTGTATGCGAGTTTTTAGCTTTTGCAAAATATCCCGACAATGTTTGATCTTATGAACCTTAATCTTGGCACGCCTTTAAAACAAATAGTAAGAAATAAGAAACTATTCTTCACAGGCACCGTTATATTCGACGTCGACTGATATATCAACTTCTATTACTTATATGCACTTTCTCGGGAAAGAAAAATCATGCAAACCTGACATTTTACAAAGAATTTCACAGCAACGAGAATGAAATGACAAAGAATGAAAATGCAAATTGTTTTACGTTCAATTTTCGATCTAGGGATGGCAAAGTCATATAAAGCGGCAACCTTGCTCATCTTTTCACAATTAAACCTGAAACAGAGCAACTTCTGTTTCAGATTCGCATATTACATATTTCGCATATTGGAAATGCGACAAGTTATTTCTTGCAGTGCTTCTTTAATATGCCATCACCGAAATGTTATAAATGTATTTATTATCTGCGGAATGCACCATCATACAGTTACAACTTCACAGAGACTGACCTGGGAAAGATTCAAACACATACAAATTTTGGTGCAATTTTAGAGTGGTGCAGCGACGGTCCTGGGTTTTCAAGAATATAGTCTTACAAGTTGTCAATGATTCTTGCTTCCATCTTTATGGAAGCCACAGTCAAAGTGACGATTTCCTGTTTTTCAAACAATCCGTATTTATTTGCATAGGCCATTGTTTTTTTTTTTCGTCAGTTGCACTTAAAAATATACAATTATACCCAGGCTGAAAAAAGCAAGGAAGGGGCCTGCAGGGACCTATATGGGACCCCACTTTGACCCGCCTCGTGACCCACGTGAAATGTACTTTGTGACGTTACTCCTCCACAGACTTAACACTTTGATGAAATTATTTAACTAGACCACCCAGAAGGTTCCAACTCGGGACTTGATACCGATCTTGGCTTGTTAAGTCGGCAAATGCCCATCATCCAACAAACCAAGGGGACACGGGTGCAAGCACCTGGACAGTAGGCTCCAAAAGAGCAGCTCATTCTTTATAGGCCTTTTAATTTTGTCTCATTGCTATGTCTGGACCATCTTATAGAGGCATCATAAAATACGAGGTGATTCAATTTGCACAAAATTCATTATTCATTGAGTATAATCTGCCATACCATGAAGATCTACAACCGATGAATCAGGAAAGTTTGTGTAAAAGGCTGAAAAACAAATAAATTAAGCTGCCAGATAAAATGACTTTTTCATATTGTTTCTATTTTGTTGCTGATTTGACATTTCTCTCCTTTGTGTGTTAATAGATAGTAGTTAAAGCTATCGAGATTTTGATGATTATAACCCTATTGCAATCTGATATGTTTTGAATATACTCAAACTTAGCAGAAAATGAGAAAATAAACATTGTCGTTTTCCATCAAGTAAGGTATGTTTAAAAGTAACTACATAAGCAAAAATTGTTTCAAACATTACATAGAAAGAGCTAATTGGA
Organism: Myxine glutinosa; assembly: GCF_964187855.1. Lineage (NCBI taxonomy): Eukaryota > Metazoa > Chordata > Myxini > Myxiniformes > Myxinidae > Myxine > Myxine glutinosa. The sequence continues at coordinate 54,658,155 of NC_136271.1, read as the reverse complement.
ATTCTTAATCGTATGATGAGCTTGCTAGCATTTTATTAACCCTGCAGAAGCAATGGAAGGCATACTCATTATAATTTGCTCGAGTCTGTAAATGTTCTCTCGTAAACATTGCTGACATTTTCAAATGTGTTTCATATAATAAAGTGGGAAAGTTCGTTTCGCATCAATTCACCACCTTGAGAGAAAGAGAGGAGGGGTCGGAACATCCCAACTCTCCACTTCCCCAGGGTTTTACACTTCACATCATGTATAGTCCTTATAAGTGCTTTACACAAATTAGTCACCCAGAATTAGCATGAGGTAAGTTGTATGTTTTTGATGTATTCAATTCACTTCTTGTATATAGGTTTATATAATTCGATTATATAGCTCTTTATAAATAGAAATGTACAATTACCTCCACCACCGAAGGTGGATGCAGGTTATATTTTCACCCCTTTCTGTCTGTTTGTTACTCCCGCCAGGGAGTAATGCATTCGATTGTGTCCGTCCATGTGTGTGTTCGTGTTTGTGTTTTGTGAACAAGATATCTGGAAAAGTTCTGAACAGATTTGGATGAACGTTGGTGGGATGATTGCACTTGGGATAAAGAAGAATTGATTAGTTTTTGGTGAAGCTCAGGATATTATTCCGGATCCAGGAATTTTTTAAAGGATTTTTTTTACCATTGGAAGATAGGGCTCAGCAGCGGCCACCCACGGCGGGAGTATGCGCTCTACTGAGTGGCGTCCTAGTTTCTCTCTGTGAACAAGATATCTCAAAAATTTGGGGACGCATTTGGACGAAATTTGGCAGAGATGTACACCAGAATTGTGTCCGTCCTCGCGAGATCTTGGAGATGAGATCTCGCGAGATCTTGGAGATGGCAGCAGCGATTCTCGAAGCTCTACACGGTCTCCACGTTTTCAAAGTTAAGTCTGTTCACAATTGTATTTTGTCGAAACTGTATTTATCTTTCGGTGTGTGAAGTTATAGGGTGCCCCTTGGAAGTTTCTCGGTGTTTATCTTTCATAAATTAATCGTCTGTTTGCCGCGTCGTGAGCAAGGCCTTTGCCGCGTCGCGAGCGATTTGAAATCGAAGTTAAGTAATTGTTCCCATTTGTATTTTCGTTATAACTGTATTTATTTTATGGTGTGTACGTACGTATATTGTGTCCCGAGGAAGATTTTCGGTGCAAATCTTTCATACCTGCATTGAAAATCGTGTTAATTCGTGTCGTGTCTTGAGGCCTTGTACAGTGTACACTGTACAACCTTGAGGCTTTGTTTTTCTCTCAGCAGTCCTTCGTTTGTGATCCAATAACTTTCATTCTCTGTTTTCCCAGTCTTTTCACCCCATAGCCTACTTCATTGTGTAAATCTCAACTCAAAAAAAAAAAAAAAAAAAACATTTCCTTCTCTGTTCTCATTCGTTTATTCATTCTTATTCGTTCGTTCGTTCTTCGACCACGTGTTTCTCCCCCATTTCCCCAGATAGTTTTCACTGTTATTAACCTTCAATGTTTACACTTTCCCCTCAAGTTATGTATTCCGTCATATATTATAACACCCTTTTCTTCTTCTTCTTTAAAAGGCTGCTTTGGACTTGCTCACCAAATCTATTCATCCCAAAAAAAAATTCCATCTCTTATAGTGCCTTTTTTCTACATTCCCTAAACTCTCCTGCACTCCATCCTCCATCCAGCGTCCTTAAACGTATTTTTGAGTCGAAGGTCACAAGAAACTCATTTTGCAATAAATGTTCGTTTCCCATTAATCGTACACTTTCTAAAATCAAATCTCACCCCTCCCCTCCAAATCTTCCCCATCACCCCTCCTCTCCAAATCTTCCCCATCACCCATCCCTTTCAAATCTTCCCCCTTTCCCCTCCCCTCCTAATCCTCCCCATCACCCATCCCTTTCAAATCTCCCCCCTTGCCCCCTCCCTCCTAAACTACCCCCTCACCCCTCCCCTCCAAGACTCCCCCTCAACCCTCCCCTCCAAGACTCCCCCTCGCCCCTCCCCTCCTAGACTCCTCCCTCACCCCTCCCCTCCAAATCTCCCCCATATCCCATCCCTTTCAAATCCCTCCCCTTGTCCCTTCCCTCCCAAACTCCCCCCTCGCCCCTCCCCTTCAAATCTCCCCACCCTCATTTCTTCTCAATTTCCCCATTCTCACTCCCCCTCCTCAAAGCGTCCTCCCCGCTTCTTCCCCCTTCCAACTCTCACCTCCATCTCCCCCAACCTTCTGCCTCGCTCTTCCCCCTCCTCAAATAACACCTAATTGTGCCTCACCCAATCACCATCAAACCTTTTGTCCGCCCCATCCTTCCCTTTCTCCGAGCTATTCTGAAATCTCTGACACACCTTCAACAGCTCTCCCTACCTCTTCCACCTCTTCCACATCTTACCCTGCCCCTCCTCCCCCCCCCTGTTCGGTATCCGATGCTCCCCCTTCCTCTTCATTAACGGTATGGACCTCAAACATCCGGGGCCTTCGTTCAAACTTAACTGATCTCTCGATACAGGTTGCTTCTGTCAAACCAGACGTGATCTGCTTAACAGAAACTTTCCTCCTTCATGATGTCTCTGATTCCTTAGTAGCTCTCCCGGGTTACTCCCTCCTCCGGTATGATAGACCTGAGCCTCGTCCTGGAGGTGGGGTTGCTATCTTTATCAAAAACTCTCTTCCTCACTCGCCCTGCACTGTACTCTCTCCACCTCACCCCCAGGAATACCTCTGGCTACGGCTTCCCCTTTGCTCCCACCTCTTGTTCATATGTGTGTTGTACCATCCACCAAACAGTGATGACTCCATCTACATCTCGCTGTCTGATAATATGGACCAACTTCTATCTACTCATCCCAACTCTCTCTTCCTCATATGTGGTGATTTCAACTGTCATCATGCCAGTTGGCTGGGTGTGGGTACCTCCCTCACCAGCCATGGCTCCTCAGCAAAGGACTTATGCGACTCACTGGGACTGACACAATCTGTCAATTTCCCGACCCGGATCTCAGTCAACGGAGCATCTTCTCTTCTGGACTTGGTTATGACTAACTTCCCTGAAAATGTCTGCTGCTCTTCTTCTGCGCCAATTGGATCATCTGATCATGTCCTTGTTAAAGTGGACATCTCTCTGACCATTCTCAGGCAGCCTGATCAGCGTCGACGAGTCTGGCATTTCACTCAGGCCAACTGGCACGGTCTTCAAGCAGCCATCAATCATCTGGACTGGTCTCCCATCTCTACCACCTCTGACATCAACTCATCCTGAGAATTCTTCCAAAGTAAATTGCTCTCCCTCATGCACAGATTTATCCCATCTCGTCTTCAGTTGTCATACCCTTCCTCCCGTCCATGGTACACGGAATCTTGTGGTGAGGCTGTTGCCCAGAAAAAACTTGCCTTCGTCTCCTGGAAAGCAAATCCAACGGAAGGAAATCTCATTTCCTTTCACAAAGCCCGAAAGAAGTGTGTGACCACCCTCAGGAGAGCCAGGAAACAATATCTCTCCGTTCTCAAGACCGAACTCTCTTATCTGTCTCCCTCTTCCAAATCCTGGTGGCGTCTGGTCAAATCCGTTTCTGGTGTTTGTTCCCCCTCCATCCCCTCCCTTACCTCAAACGGCTACACAGCTGACTCCGCACGTGAAAAAGCTGAATGCCTCAACTCTGTGTTTGCCTCTAAATCTTGTGTCCCAAACCCATCCCTCTCTGTACCCACCATACCCAGTCGTACCCAGCTGCTCCTGGACTCCGTGTCCTTTCCTCCTGACAAGGTGGAAAAGTTTCTGTCAACCCTCGACTCTGATTCTGCAACTGGACTCGACGGCATCAGCCCACGGGTCCTAAAATCCTGCTCTGCCACTCTATCTCACCCTCTCTCTGTTCTCTTCACCCTCTCTTTTGCTCAAGGTCAACTGCCATCTGCTTGGAAATCAGCCAACATCACCGCTTTGCACAAAAAAGGTACAAAAAACAGATCCTAGCAACTACAGACCAATCAGCCTTCTCCCAATTATCAGCAAAGTCATGGAATCCATCATTGCTTCGGATATGAAATCTTTCCTCTTCTCCAATGGCTTGATCTCTGAGCATAAATTTGGTTTCAGACCAGGTCACTCTACTCTGGACATGCTGCTTCTGCTGTCTCAGCAATGGATGGAGGTCCTCAATGCCAAACAGGAAATTAGAGCTGTCTCCCTCGACATATCACGTGCCTTCGATACGGTCTGGCACCCCGCTCTGCTCACCAAACTCTCCTCCTTTGGTATCCATGGAAATCTCCACGCATGGCTGGCTGACTTCCTCTATAGTCGTCGTCAACGTGTGGCCCTGAATGGGGTTCTCTCATCTCCTCTTCCTGTTCAGGCTGGAGTTCCCCAAGGCAGTGTTCTGGGCCCTGTGCTTTTTCTGGTCTTCATCAATGATCTCTCTGACACTCTTGAAAATCCTCTCTATCTCTTTGCTGAAGACTCCACTCTCTGCCGCTCCATACCTCTTCCCTCAGATCGGCAGTCTGCAGCCTCCTCACTCTCTGAAGACTTGGACAAAATCACAGACTGGTCAAACAAGTGGAACATGTCTTTCAATCCTGACAAATCTCACACTCTTACTATGTATCTCCGAAAAAATCGACTGGACAACCCTCTCATCTACTTTCTCAACAATCCTCTCCAAGAAGTTCTGTCGCTCAAGCTTTTGGGTCTCACTATCTGCCATGATCTTTCTTGGGAAAACCACATTTCCAAGCTGGCCTCCAAAGCCAGTCGCCGACTGGGCATCCTCCGTCGTGCGAAGTCCTTTCTCGGCACACCTGAGCTCCTCACCACATACAAGGCTTTCATCTGCAGCTCAATGGAATACTGTTCTCCCCTATGGGCCGGTGCTCCTGCCTCACACCTAGCTCGGCTTCACGCTGTTGAAACCAAAGCTTTTAGAATTATTGGAATCTCCCGCGATGAAGCTATCTCTGAGGGCCTTTCACTCACTCACCGCAGGCAGGTAGGTGGTCTTTCTGTCTTCTACCGACTCCTCTCAGGCCTTGCACCCCCAGCTCTCTCTGTGCTCTGTCCCCCAAATATTCCTACAGGTCGCACAAGATCTGCCAGCAACCCTCTGATGGTTAAACTGCCGAAATCTCGGCTCTCTGCTCACCTTCACTCTTTCATTCCTCTTTTCTCCCGCCTCTGGAACAAACTCCCTCACTCCCTTCAATCCCACTCCTCCCTCCAGGTCTTTAAAACAGCTGTTCACCACCATCTCTTATCTTCCCCCATCCAAAACGTTGATCTTTTCTACCCCCACTAATTCACCCCAGATCCACCTTGTTTGAAATTCCAACTTCTTTCCTGGAAGTCCTGGCCGTGTCCATATGTTTTATACCTCTCCCACCCTCCCCCCCTTCCTATGCCCCCCTCCCCCCGCCAAAGCCCTCGCCCTCTCTCAGATCTCTCGATGTCTCCATGTCTCTCGGTCCATGCTCTCAAATGTTGTGTGTCCTTCCCCCTCTCTCCCCATCTTGTCTACCGCTCCCGATGTTATATGTTTTTGTGTCGGTTTGTCTTTCTGTGTGATTAATGTCCGCTCTTTCATGAGCCTCGATCTTGTATACAAAAAAAGAAAAAAAAAGTTAAAAAAAAAGTAGCGTTTGTGACAAAAACGAAATTATTAGATTTTGGTGAAGATCGGCATTCAGATCGATACATCCTTTACATCGTTTACTTACATACATCGTTACATCCTTTACATACATCGATACATCCTTCTAGAATTTTAAGTGATTCTTCACCATTGGGAGATTGGGCCAAAAACGATACATAGCAGGATATCTCAAAAAGTTATGGACGGATTTGGACGAAACTTGGTGGACCGGTTGCGTTTGTGACAAGGACAAATCGATTCGTTTTTGGTGAAAATCTGAATAGAGATTTGGATATGAGTTATTTAATTTTTAGGTGATTCTTCACCATTGGGAGAGAGGGCAAAATATGATATATTGCAGGATATCTCAAAAAGTTGTGGACGGATTTGGAAAAAATTTGGTGGAGAGGTTGTGTGTGTGACAAGGATGTATCGATTTAATGTTGGTGAATATCTGGATATAGATAGGAGAATTTAAGTGATTCTTCACCATTGAGAGATAGGGCCAAAAACGATATATTGCAGGATGTCTCAAAAAGTTATTGACGAGCTATGACAAAACTAAAGGTGCATAAATTGGTTAGGTGACAAGAACAAGCTGATTAGATTTTGGTTCAGGTCTGGATCCAGACAGGACCCATCAATGGGATACAAAACGTAAACTGTTCACCTGGCGGCGGTATGCTTTCTACTGAGTGCCGTTCTAGTTTCAAATTAAACACCTGCAAGCTTTTGAACCTGATAGCCCTGAGGAGCAGCCTTCCTCTCCACTTGATGTGATGTGCCTTCACTAGCTGATGACCCTGATGATCCTCTTCCTCACACCCAGTAATGCTCTACATAGCCCTACACTACCATGATCTTCCAGTTGAGTATTTGTTGATACCATGTTTGTATTGAATTGTATATAAATATATATAATGTATATACTGTATATATATACAGACTTGGCATTTAATATGGAATTTTTTTTTTCTTGACTTGGGTTTACTTTCTTAACTCAGTATATCAATCTGGTGAGTTTCTTTTACACTTTGGTGATTTATTTGTTAAAAGAACCATGTCACTGATTGACAGTCGCAGCAAGAAGTCAACAACAGGATTATATCACAGGTGGCGTGGCAAAATGTACGGACAGGTGCATTTGATGATTGGCTTCACAGTCGGGTATACAAGGGTTGTTGCGTTTTGTATTAGTGGAAAACAACTGCTGCACGTCTCCAAAAGTTATTGCCGCTTCCTCTGGAGATGGTCCGTCAACTCGACAATGCTGTTTGTCATGGAGTGGTGGCTTTACGAAATTACGGCATGAAACAGTGTGCTATTGCTCGGCAGTATGGCATCACTCAAGGTCAGGTGTCAAAGATCCTGAAACGAAATGCTCAGAGGGGTGTCCCTACTCCAATACCGAGGCCATGACGTCCCGCAGAACCACAAGGAGGGATGATCGCCAGCTGCACCGGTTAGTCCGCAATGGCCATACCAAGTCAGCTAATCGGCTTCGGGCTGAGTGGCAGCAACTGACAAATGTGCCTGTATCCAGAAGGCTAGTCAACCAACGACTGGTTCCGGCAGGCTATTGTGCCAGGCGTCCCCTGAGAAAGCTACGCCTGACCAGACAACACCGCCAGCGCCGATTGCAGTGGGCCAGAGAGCACCGTAAATGGCAGCCAGGACACTGGATTCACGTGATCTTCAGTGACGAGTCTAGATTTCTGGTCTATCGTCAAGATGGCCGCGTCCGAGTGCGCAGACAAGTGCACGGAGCCTACAACAAAGATTGTATAGTGCCAAGAGTCCAAGCTGGAGGTGGTGGGGTGACCGTTTGGGCTGCTTTTCATGCAGGGGGCAAAACTGACCTGGTTGTTCTGAATGGAAACCTGAACCAGTTCAAGTACAGGGCCATTCTGGAAGAAACATTGCTTCCATTTGCTCGTGCAGCCTTTTGAGGAAACTTTGTCTTCCAAGATGACAATGCACGGCCTCATCGTGCTCGCATGATCCAACACTTTCTTGCTGACCGTGGTGTAGAGCATATGGAGTGGCCTGCCATTTCCCCGGATATGAATCCGATAGAGAAATTGTGGGCAGAATTAATGCGTCAAATCGACAACTTGGTCCAGCAGCACCTCTGTGCGTGAATTGCAGCAGGCTATTGTCACTGCATGGCAAGCGATTCCTGTCCAAACCTTGGCAAATCTCGTGAACAGCATACCTCGATGTGTACGTGCTCTCCTGAATGCTCGTGGGGGTTACACGAAGGACTGAACTGTAATTTTACTGTCCGTAATCGCAGCCGTAATTTAACATTTGTTTTTGTTAAAAAATTTTTTGGCTAATGTGCAAAATAGAGATACTTCTGGAAAACGTACAGAAGTTTAACACAGTACTGTCCATGAATTGAGTTCGATATGAGTTTACATCACTTTCAAGGATCAATTTATTTGTTTTGAAATGTCAAATGTGGTTTTTGTTTCTCTTAAAGGTCACATTAACAAAATCTAGAATAATTTCAACATAATTCCAATGAACTTTTGGTTCTAAGTCATCTTGAAAAGTAAGTTCACCCCCACAAAAAAAATATTCCATATTAAATGCCAAGGCCCGGTTCGAGGGAAGTCTGTATATACAGACTTGGCATTTAATATGGAATATTTTTTTTGTGGGGGTGAACTTACTTTTCAAGATGTCTTAGAACCAAAAGTTCATTGGAATTATGTTGAAATTATTCTAGATTTTGTTAATGTGACCTTTAAAAGAAACAAAAACCACATTTGACATCTCGAAGCAAATAAATTGATCCTTGAATCTGATGTAAACTGATAATGAACTCAATTCACAGACAGTACTGTGTTAAACTTCTGTACGTTTTCCAGAAGTATCTCTTTATTTTGCACATGAGCCAAAAAAAAATTTCAACAAAAACAAAAGCTAAATTATGACTGCGATTACGGAGAGTAAAATTACAGTTCAGTACTTCGTGTAACCCCCACGAGCATACAGGAGAGCACGTACACATCGAGGCATGCTGTTCACGAGATTTGCCAAGGTTCGGACAGGAATCGCTTGCCATGCAGTTACAATAGCCTGCTGCAATTCACGCACAGAGGTCGGCTGCTGGTCCAAGTTGTCGATTTGACGCGTTAATTCTGCCCACAAGTTCTCTATCGGATTCATATCCGGGGACATGGCAGGCCACTCCATATGCTCTACATCACGGTCAGCAAGAAAGTGTTGGATCATGCGAGCATGATGAGGCTGTGCATTGTCATCTTGAAAGACAAAGTTTCCTCGAAAGGCTGCATGAGCAAATGGAAGCAATGTTTCTTCCAGAATGACCCTGTACTTGAACTGGTTCAGGTTTCCATTCAGAACAACCAGGTCAGTTTTGCCCCCTGCAAGAAAAGCAGCCCAAACGGTCACCCCAACACCTCCAGCTTGGACTTTTGGCACTATACAATCTTCGTTGTGGGCTTCATGCACTTGTCTGCGCACTCGGATGCGGCCATCTTGACGATAGACCAGAAATCTAGACTCGTCACTGAAGGTCATGTGATTCCAGTGTCCTGGCTGCCATTGACGGTGCTCTCTGAACCACTGCAATCGGCGCTGGCTGTGTTGTCTGGTCAGGCGTGGCTTTCTCAGGGGACGCCTGGCACGATAGCCTGCTTGAACCAGTCGTTGGTTGACTAGCCTTCTGGATACAGGCACATTTGTCAGTTGCTGCCACTCAGCCCTAAGCCGATTAGCTGGCTTGGTACAGCCATCGCAGACTAACCGGTGCAGCTGGCGATCATCTCTCCTTGTGGTTCTGCGTGGACGTCCTGTCCTCGGTATTGGAGGAGAGACACCCCCATGAGCATTTCTTTTCAGGATCTTTGACACCTGACCTTGAGTGATGCCATACTGCCGAGCAATAGCACGCTGTTTCATGCCAGAATTTCGTAAAGCCCCCACTCCATGACAAACAGCATTGTCAAGTTGACGGACCATCTCCAGAGGAAGCGGAAATAATTTTTGTAGACGTGCAGCAGTTGTTTTCCACTAATACAGAACGCAACAACCCTTATAAACCGGATTGTGAAGCCAATCGTCAAATGTACCTGTCCTTACATTTTGTCACGCCCCCTGTGATATAATCCTGTTATTGACTTCTTGCTGCGAAAGACAATCAGTGACATGGTTCTTTCAACAAAGACATCACCGAAGGGTAAAATAAACTCACCAGATTGATATACTGAGTTCAGAAAGTAAACCCAAGTCAAGAAAAACAAAATATTCCATATTAAATGCCAAGTCTGTATCTATACAGTCACGTGAAAAAGTAAGTACACCCCATGTAAAGTTTTGACTTTTTCAACATATTTCAACATACAGCTATTTGATCTTCATTTCAACAATATTGATAGATAAAGGTGATATAATAAAACAGATATCATGTAACATTTACATTTTGTAGTCCATTGTATAATTTAAATAAACATAAATGCAAATTTCGCATGTGGAAAAAGTAAGTACACCCTTGGCTCGAATAGGTGGTATTGCCCCCTTTGGCAGAAACAACCTCAATTAGGCATTTCTTATAACTGTCTACCAGTCTCTGACAGCGACTGGGAGAAATTTTTGCCCAGTCCTCTATGCAGAATTATTTCAGCTGTGCGATGTTTGAGGGGTTTCTTGCATGCACAGCTCGTTTCAAATCCCCCCACAACATCTCGATGGGATTTAGATCCAGGCTTTGACTTGGCCATTCCAGAACCTTCCATTTCTTTCTTTTCAGCCATCCCTTGGTGGATTTACTGGTATGTTTATGGTCATTGTCATGTTGTAAGGTCCACCTTCGGTTGAGCTTCAACTTTCCTACAGATGGCCTCACATTATCCTCAAGCACCCTCTGGTACAATGAAGAATTCATAGTGGATTCTATGATGGTGAGCTACCCAGGCCCTGATGCAGAAAAGCTGCCCCAAACCATAATATTTCCACCACCATGCTTTACAGTTGGTATCAGGTTCTTGTGGTCAAATGCTATCTTTGGTTTTTGCCAAACATGTCTTCTGGTACTGTGGCCAAATAGCTCTACCTTTGACTCATCTGTCCAGAGCACATTGTTCCAGAAGTGCTGGTCTTTGCCTAGGTGTTCATTGGCAAACTTTAGTCCTGCCCTGATGTTCTTTCTGGACAGCAAAGGTTTCCTCCTGGCACACCTCCCATGTAGATCAAATTTGTGCAGCCTCTTTCTAATGGTAGACTCGTGTACTTTGACATCAACAGTGGCAAGAGCTACCTGTAGGTCCCGTGATGACATTCTGGGGTTCTTCGAGACTTCTTTCAGCATCTTGCGGTCTGCTCTCCGGCTGAACTTGCTGGGGCGGCCTGGCCTGAACAAGTTGGCAGTTGTTTGGAATCTTCTCCACTTGCAGATGATCTTCCGGACAGTCGAATGATTGATTTCAAATTGTTTGGAGATCATTTTAAACCCCTTCGCAGACTCGTAGGCATCTATAACCTTCTTTCTGAACGCCTCAGAGAGCTCTTTTGATCTCGGCATGGTGACGCCGCACACTTCAACAACAAAGAACAAACCAAACTAAATTTCTGAGGTTTAAATAAGACAAGTTCCTCCAAGATGCTCTCTGACGATGTTCTAATCATTTGCACCTGAGCTGGTGCACCTGATTCTAATTTTAGGTATTTGAAGTGGTGATAAATGTAGGGGTGTACTTACTTTTTCCACATGCGAAATTTGCATTTATGTTTTTTAAAATTATACAATGGACTACAAAATGTAAATGTTTCATGATTTTTGTTGTATTATAACACCTTTGTCTATCAATATTGTTGAAATGAAGATCAAATAGCTGTATGTTGAAATATGTTGAAAAAGTCAAAACTTTACATGGGGTGTTCTTACGTTTTCACGTGACTGTGTGTGTGTGTGTGTGTGTGTGTGAGTGAGTGAGTGAGTGTGTGTGTGTGTGTGTGTGTGTGTGTGTGTGTGTGTGTGTGTATAAGACAGACAGAATTGTGAGGAACAGAAATGAAAAAACGAGGTGTGTGTGTGTGTGTGTGTGTGTGTGTGTGTGTGCGTGCGCACACATCCATTCACATGTTATCAGAAGTAAATATATTGTGTAGATTACATCATTTGTGGATCTGATAAATTGCCAGTAACCATTTTGTAAAACTGAATTTGCAGCAACTAAATGAAGATGTCCAAATGTCACACACGTCCATGCCCGTGGGATTCCCACGGGTGACCCCACTAGTAATTATATATTATGATGGAAAGATAAACTGATTCGATTTTGGGGTCAAGAGGTCAAAGATCAGTGGTCATGTTAAGTTACAATTATTTTGTTGCAATGATAACTCAAGAACGGCTGAAGGGAGCTAAGTGAAACTTGGTACAGGCATGTATAATAATGAAAAAACGAACTGATTAGATTTTGCGGTCAATAGGTCAATGGTCAGAGGTCATGTTAAGTAAAAAATATGTTTGGCGCACCAACTCGTGAACCAGTGATGGGATTTTGACCAAACTTGTTACAAGTATATATTATGATGCAAAGATGAACTGATTATATTTTGGATCAAATGTGAGGAGTGAGGTGATTTTGTTGAGGTCAGAGGTCATGTCAGGTAAAAATGTTATACTTGAGAACAGCTGAATGGATTTGAATCAAACTTGGTACAAGTATGTACAATGATGTAATAATGTGAGCGAAGGCATATCAGTCGACGTTGTGACATCGAAGGGTGTCGTTCTAGTTTTAATCTTACTGAGACAGGGGGCACCTTTTCAGCCTCTCACCTCAGTGCAGATCCTTGTCTCTCTGTGAGATTATCTTTTTCCTCACCAGAGGAGGTGCAGACTTCCGCTTCCGGTTTTGCCAGAAGGTCTGTGTCCCTTTATTTTAGATTTTGTTTTGTATTCTTTCCAACACAAGAGTTCATATTTGCCCATCCCCAAAATCCCACCCCTGCCACCTCACTTCATTTCGGGAACAATTTCTACCCTCGGGAATCGCTGTGCAGGCCACGGGACAGCCAGATCTGGGCAAGAGCAGCACTGAATTTGCTTGGGCTTACTTCCCTTTTGCCTACTTAGCCGACTAAACCAGCGTGGTCCGATCCCAGCATGGCGGCACGAAAATCATCTGGGACATCTGGGACATCTGGGACATCTGGGACATCCATTTGAGACAGAACCATTCGCAGGGCATCAGTAGGAATTTGGAATTTAGCCAGGGTGCTGGCTTTATCTCACCTATTCTTTACAAAGGGATTATTATGATCCACCAATTAATGCCAACAAACAGGATGTACAGCTTCATGCCCATCTGAGGGACGGCACACACATTGATGTCTCACCCTGCCTGTGAAACACCCCTCGGCACACACATTGATGTCTCACCCTGCCTGTGAAACACAAGGAGCTGGGTCGGGATTCAAACCCAGGCTAAAGAACACAGAGGCAAGTTTGCATACCTGTCGGCTATCTTGTCAGTCATAAGGTTAATTACTGATTTCTGGTTTTATGCTGTTTCTGAAGACATTCCCTTGTAAGTGGCAGGTGTATCCATTTCAGGGTTTGGTTGTGGTAGCATCTAATGCATTGTGTTTGTAATTTTGGTTGTCATGACATTCTCCTCAAAGTATTTATATTGTTCATTAATTGGTGGTGTGTTTACTTGTACCTGGCTTTAATTGTTTAAAAATCCAGCCATGAATAAGCTCATTAAATACAAAAGTGTGGACATGTCTTAATATACAAGTGAAGAATTCCTTCGAATTGTTTAATTAAAACCTGACATATCATTAGCATTTACAGCGCCTTCAGAAAGTATTCACACCCCTTGACCTTTTTCACATTTTGTTGTGTTCAAGCCTGAATTTTAAGTCCATTAAATTGAGTTTTTTTCGCTGATCTATGCATAATACCCCAAAATGTAAAAGCGGGGCTTTTTAAATAGAATTTTTACAAAATAATTTAAAATGAAAAGCTAAAATGTCTTGAGTCAACAAGTATTCAACCCCCTTGTTATTGCACTCCAAATTGATCTCAGGTGCATCCAATTTCCTTTGATCATCCTTGAGATGCTTCTACAACTTGATTGGAGTCCACCTGTGGCCAATTCAATTGATTGGGCATTATTTAGAAAGAAACACCTTTCTGGATAAGGTCCCACAGTTGACAGTGCATGTCGGAGCAGAAACTCTACCATGAAGCCCAAGGAACTGTCCGTAGAACTCCACGATAGAATTGTGAGGAGGCATCGATCTGGGGAAGGGTATAAAACAATTTCTAGAGTGTTGAAAGTTCCCAAGAGAACAGTGAGTTCCAGAGTTCCTTGGCTGAGATGGGAGAACCTGCTGGAAGGCCAACAGTCTATGCAGCACCTCACTCACTAATCTAGGCTTCATGGGAGAGTGGAGAGACGGACGCCACTCCTGAGAAAAGGCAACTGACAGCACGCCTGGAGTTTGCAAAAAGGCACGTGAAGGACTTAGAGCATGAGGGAAAAGATTATGTGGTCTGATGAGACAAAAATTAAACTCTTTGACCTGAATGCAAAGCGCTTTGTTTGGCAAAAACCACCGAGCACAGCTCATCACCCATCTAACACCATCTCTACTGTGAAGCATGGTGGTAGCAGCATCATGCTGTGGGAATGCTTTTCTGTGGCAGGGACTGTGGAACTTGGAAGGATAGAGGGAACAATTAATGAAGCCAAATACAGGCCAATCCTTGAGGGAAACCTGCTTCAGAGTGCAAAAGACCTTCAACTGTCTTTCAATCCTGACAAATCTCACTCTCTTACTATGTCTCTCCGAAAAGATCGACTGGACAACCCTCCCATCTACTTTCTCAACAATCCTCTCCAAGAAGTTCTGTCGCTCAAGCTTTTGGGTCTCACTATCTGCCATGATCTTTCTTGGGAAAACCACATTTCCAAGCTGGCCTCCAAAGCCAGTCGCCGACTGGGCATCCTCCGTCGTGCGAAGTCTTTCCTCGGCACACCTGAGCTCCTCACCACATACAAGGCTTTCATCCGCAGCTCAATGGAATACTGTTCTCCCCTATGGGCTGGTGCTCCTGCCTCACACCTGGCTCGGCTTCACGCTGTTGAATCCAAAGCTTTCAAAATCATTGGAATCTCCCGCGATGAAGCTATCTCTGAGGGCCTTTCACTCACTCACCGCAGGCAGGTAGGTGGTCTTTCTGTCTTCTACCGACTCCTCTCCGGCCTTGCTCCCCCAGCTCTCTCTGTGCTCTGTCCCCCAAATATTCCTACAGGTCGCACAAGATCTGCCAGCAACCCTCTGATGGTTAAACTGCCGAAATCTCGGCTCTCTGCTCACCTTCACTCTTTCATTCCTCTTTTCTCCCGCCTGTGGAACAAACTCCCACACTCCCTTCAATCCCGCTCCTCCCTCCAGGTCTTTAAAACAGCTGTTCACCACCATCTCTTATCTTCCCCCATCCAAAACCTTGATCTTTTCTACCCCCACTAATTCACCCCAGATCCACCTTGTTTGAAATTCCAACTTCTTTCCTGGAAATCCTGGCAGTGTCCATATGTTTATACCTCTCCCACCCCCCCCCCCCTTCACATGCCTCCCCCCCAAAGCCCTCTCCCTCCCATAGATCTCTCGATGTCTCCATGTCTCTTGGTCCCTGCTCTCAAATGTTGTGTTTGTGTCCTTCCCCCTCTCTCCCCATCTTGTCTACCGCTCCCGATGTTATTTGTTTTATGTGTCTGTTTGTCTTTCTGTGTGATTAATGTTCGCTCTTTCACGAGCCTCGATCTTGTATACAAAAAAAAAAAAAAAACTGTGGCAAAGATGTACTTTCCAACAGGAAAATGACCCCAAGCATACAGCCAAAGCAACACTGGAATGGCTTCAGAACAAGAATGTGAAAGTCCTTGAGTGGCTCAGCCAAAGCCCAGACTTGAATCACATTGAGAATGTGGAAAGACTTGAAGATTCCTGTTCACCGATGCTCCCCATCCAACTTGATAGAGGCTGAGCAAATCTGAAAGGAAGAATGTGAGAAACTCTCCAAATCCAGATGTGTAAAGCTGATACAGACATAACCAAGAAGACTCAAAGCTGTAATCGCTGCCAAAGGTGCTTCTATGAAGTATTCACTCAGGGGGTTGAATATTTAAGCCAATTTGATATTTATTTATTTATTTTATTAATTATTTTGTAAAAAATTTAAAAAAAAATCCACTTTGACATTATGGTGTGTTATGTGGAGATCAGTGACAAAAATATCCATTTAATCCATTTTAAATTCAGGCTGTAACACAAGAAAATGTGAAAAAGTCAAGGGGTTTCAATACTTTCTGGAGTTCAGTTAGGTTAGGGCAGCACTGCTGATTGATTTCCTGAGTGTCCCAAACTAATCAACATGGTACTAGCTCTGCCATGTTGGCAGCAGTTCAGAAGTGAGGTTCGGCTAGGTAATTTTAATTTGGGATCAATGGGGGAGGGAGGAAGAGGCGTTGAGGTGATTGAGATGATGCAGAGGAGGTTGGAAGTGTTTTCTGTGCAGGAGACCAGATGGAAAAGGAACAGAGCGAGGAGGTTCGTGGAAGGATACAAGCTGTTGCATGCGGGTGGGGGTGGAAGGAGTAATGGCGTGGGAATAATAGTATCGGAAGAGATCAGCAAACAGGTGGTCAGAGTAGAAGGATGGGAAGGACTGATAGTTATGGCATGGGTGGTGATACAGAGGCAAATGATGTGTGTTATGTCGGTATATGGGCCACAAACAGAAAGGTCTAAGATGGAGAAGCAGTAATTCATGGACACACTGGAGAGGTTGATGTCCTGTAAATGGTTGAGATGATGGTATAAATGCTGTGCATTGTGGAGGACATTTGGGCGCATGTCGGAGTAGTGGCGCCGGGTGAAGAGGAATGTGTTGGTAAATTTTGTTGGGGAATGAGGAAGAGAGGGTCAAGAGCTGGTGCAACTGATGGCAAGGAATGGAATATCCATTAGCTGTTACCATACTATAGCTGGTTCATTCTTTGAAAAGCAGGAAAGCCACAAGATTACCTATAGGAGTGGGCAGCACAGAACAGAACTTGATTTGGTGGTGGCAAGGAAGCGAGAGCTGTGGAGGGTTAAGGATTCCAAGGCAGTGGTGGGAGAGCATGTTACCACCTAGCACAAGCCTGTGATGTTGTGGTACAGATGAAGAAAAGGAGGGAGGTTCAGAGCAGAGGTCAGATGGTTATTAGATGGGGGAAGTGTAGTGGAAATGTCACCGTAGAGTACAAGGAGAGGGTGAGGGCCAGGTATCAGCAACAGGTAGTGAAGAAGCGGAGGGTTTGGAGAAGGAGTGGAAGAAGGATGGAGAGGCATTTATGGGAATTGCAGAAGTGTTGTGTGGAAGGACGTCAAGAAAGGATGCATCGTTGAGGGACAGAAACCAGGTATGGTGGATGGAAGAAGTAGTGAAAGCAGTTGGTGAAAAGAATGAGGTTTGGAAGTGGATATAGAAAATCAAGGATAGAGGAAGGCAGCCAGGTGTGGGTTGGCTGCACCTGCATGGGCAGAAGAAGAATCCAGCAAGGAGAGCTGTGTATAAGGTGAGGAATGATATGGAAGACGAGGTGTACAACAAGCTAGAAGAGGACGGTGAGAGGAAGACGATCTATAAATTGGCTCGTGATGGGGATGAGGATAAGGAGGACATGAAGGAGGGGGGGGTGGGGGGGTTGGCGGTAATGAAAGATAATCACAGAGAGGAGAACGCAGTGTTGAAGGTGTGGGAAGGATATTTCAAACAGCTGTTTAACCGGGCAGAAGCAACAGTGTGCTGGAGCTACCGGGTCATGTGGAGGGGACAGTGGAATTAGTGAAAATCATGGAAGAGGAAGTGCAGATGCCAGGCCGCCATATAACGACGATGTGTTGTATATGCACATTAGCAGTATGCATGTTTTTGCTTCATGTACGTAACCCAGGTTATTTTTTTACGGTGTAGCTCGTAGGGCAATGCCGTCTGGAACTTTTGTCTGTCCGTCAGGTGTACGGTATGTATGTATATATGTCCCTCACAACCGTCCCAATCAGAGCTGAGGATCTGATCACATGGCAGGGGGACAGCGTTTAGTAACCATTACAGTTGTATCTTTTACTAAAAGGAAATAGAATAACCTTTTGTAGAGCGTTTTGGGGCCCAAGCAGTTGCCGTAAGGTAGGTAGGAGGTTTCAGAAATTCCTCAATACAATTATGATTTAAAAAAAATGAGATCGACATGGACCTTGCTCCCAAATCTGGATGTGAACAGATGATAATGGTTCACTGGTTTGATTATATCTTAATACAATCGTGATTTAACATTTTATTTTGATATATTAATAATACTAGTGAGATACCCGCGCTAAGCACGGGTGGGAGGCCAGAAGCAAAAAGACAATGCAGATACGGCGAATGCAAAAGCATGAAACCAATAAATTCCACATTCCTGTAGCACCTTCAGTCGCACATCAGACATGCACAGCAAGTTCCTGAAGGACTTCCATGAAAAACGTACCCGCTCGCAAACAAACGGGTACGTTCACGTATAGAAACATCGATCGTGGGTCCGTGGCGAATCTGCATATGGCGATCCATGAAGTTCACGTTCAGAAAGTAGAAACCATCACGGCATGTCGTCATTTACTTGAACTCGAAATATCTTTTTTCATTCCAAACAACATAACTCCAATCACAAATTAATCACAAAATAAACTTTTAACAACATTGTTAATGTTTCCTTCATTGTAAAAACTACCAAGTCAACAGTTAAAAGGATTTTGAGCCGATAGGTGTTACGGCCTCGGCAAGATCGATGGAGACAGCGATCTGTTGGCTTATACACCGCCCAAATAGCTATGTGGAATTCTCTCATGTAGAGATTAAACCCACATCGTTTGAACTTTGGCCGAGGTCATTATTTACTTTTAATGATGTTTATATACGAATCAAAAAGAAGATAATTGGTTGTGGGTCGTCCTTTCCACATCTCGTGGGATTGTGAGTTGGAGAGACGGCCGTTATGACGGGGAGAGGGTTGGCATTCTCTCAAGCAGGGATTCAACCCATGTCCTTATAAAAGGTCTTTGTCCGAGGTCACCGAGTCCGATCGGTGCTGCAGTGCAGTGATCGGTGCAGCCGTTTGTGCGGCACCCGGGAAAATAACGTTATGCGGGAGCCCAAACCTGAAAATGCTGGAGGTCAAAGCTGAAATTGGAAAAACAATATACCCTATTTTACTCCAGGAGATCCCAGGATTACCCACCCAAAATATTGATGCGATCGGTTCAGCTGTTTTTGCGGTACCTTTGAACACACGGACAGACAGACGGACGGACGGACGGACATTTGGTGAATTATAGTAAGATAGTATTAATTTGTGATCGGAATGATGAATGATGCAGTTTGGAATGAAAATGTAGATATTAAGTTGAAAGCAGAATTAAGAAATGACGTAAGGGTTTCCATCTGTGATATTCACGGATTCCCCATTTGCAGTTTCGCCATTAACTAGATATAGCAACATTCAGACTGGGTATGTTTTTTTGGCCAAGGCCTGAAGTTTGACTGAAGGCAAAGGAATGTGGAATTTTAATATTGAAAGTTTAATACAGTAAAACCTCCTCCAACACGGGAGATACGTTCTGGGATAACCTCGTGTTGGAGGAATTCGCGTTGGAGGATTCATTAAGCATATGGGGAAATTGGGGATATGTTCCAGGCTCCCAAAAAACTGACCCTAAAACAGCCTTTCTTGCATTTTTTACATGATTCTTTGTGTGGTATGGTGCAGCATTATTAAATATCCAATAAAATAGTGTTAGTATCATAATAGTACTGTTTTATTGCAAAAATAACACCTTATTGTGAGGTGGTTGTTGGAGGTTTGGGTGATGATTTGCTGGTGGATGGTGTTGAATTGCTGGTGGAAGGGGTTGAAGTGCTGCTGGCAGATGTTGAAGTAGGTCTAAAGAATTGTGTTATCGGCACTTGATTTGCCTTGTTTTAACTTCCTGTGAAGTTCTGTTAAGGGCTTCCTTCTTCAAGTAATTGTAGACGCTCATGGCCTTTCTTCTTAACCTTATAATGGGCCCATCCACTGGAGCAGTTTTCTGGTTCTGATCTTCGATCCAGACACTCAATCTTTTCTCCATTTTCTCAACAAGGGTGTCTCTCCTGCTAACGTATGATGTTGCGATGGAGGCTCCTGCACGAACGCTGGAACGGATTTTATCTTCGGCCTTCCGTATCGTCCTAATGGTTGATTCATTCACGCCATATTGCATGGCCAAAGATGAAGCAGAAACTGATAAGTTATTCAGGATATCAAGTTTGCCCTCCATGGTCATCGTTTTCCTCCTCTTCTTGTCTGGTTGGTTCAAATTGGGTCTTTTGGGAGCCATAATGATCGACGTAAGCTCACAACACATGATGGCGGCAGGTTCGAAGATGGTGACAGGTGGCAGCTCGTGCCGCGCGTGTATATAAATTAAATAGTAATTAAGCAAGGTAATAAGGAATAAGGAAAAATAATAAAATCTTTGGGGAAATGCTGGCCGTTTTTGTCGCAATTAATCCAGAATATAAAATTGAACTGCAATCGCCGATGACGGCAGGTGGCGACTCGTGTCATCGAAGGTATAAATTAAATATTAATTAACCCTTGTCCACACAAGGGGGTCTTTTTAGCCTTGTATTTAGCCTAAGAACACCTGCCTTGTGTGTACAAGGGTTAAGTAAAGTACAGTACAGTAACAAGGAATAAGAATAATATAAATCTTTGGGAAAACACCAGCCACGATCGCGTAAATGCGAAACACACCTTCGCGTTGGGGAGGTTTTTTGTTGTGATTGGTATTACGTACTGCGTAGTGACATCGGGAGGCGTGATTTTGGATTTGGTGGTTACTGGTTACTGGCGGCTCGTCATGATTGCCGTGTGTTTGTGAGAGCTTCGTATTGTCTTTAATAAACCACTTGGTTGAAGGAGAGTCCTGAACTTACTACATGGTGGCAGCGCGGGATCGTGAAGATCAACAAGCAGTTTGACTTTTGGTCTTGTTTTTATTGGCGGATTACCACGGCGGCACGTTCCATGTTTTTTCAACATGGCGAAGTTCCCGACAATGGACAGGTCCAGCTCGGAGCTGGCGGAGACTTTCAAGTTATTCAGTCAACGAATGAACTTGGTGCTGTCGGACGAGGGCATCGATACTAAAGCCAGACAGACCATCAAGATTCAGATTGCTGTGGGAGACGAAGGACTGCGGCGGATCAATGCATCGACTGAGTGAGGATGACAAAAAGCATCCGGATAAATTATATAAATTATTCGAGGATCAGTTGGACATTCATGTAAACTTTCGGATTCACCGGCTGGAAATGATGAGATTCCGGCAGCAAGAAGGAGAGTCCATTGATGATTTCGTCAACCGATGCCGACGGAAGGGAAGGTTGTGCAATTTCTCCGAAGCAGAACTTTCTGAACGGATTATCGAGTTGATTGTTGCGAGCACCCCACATGATGATTTTCAAAAGCATCTGCTCGACCAGGAGGTCGGGTACGACATGGACCTGGTTTTAAGTGAGGGACGCAAGTACGAAGCAATGGTAATCGGAAAGCAGGCCATCCAGAAGATTGAAGGGCCTTCATCGTCTGTGAATGCCATGACACATCGACAAAAGTGCAAAAAGTGTGGACTATCACATCCACCACGGAACTGCCCGGCATACAATGATTTATTGTAAGTATTGTGGTGAACTGGGACACTGGGCCCGTTGTTGTGAAAATCCCAAACGAAGCACGAGATATGCTGATGGATACGAGTGGAGCCGCCGTCCTGCAATGGGTGGAAGAGGCCGTCGAGTCAGCAGAAGCAAGTTGAGAGGTATGCTTCGGGGAAGTAACAATAATGGGACCTCGGTGAATGAAGTGTCGGGGTATTTTACTGAAGGCGATGATGACAGTTACGAAAGTGACACTGACACATATGAACACACCAAGCCATTTCACCTGATCAGGGTATCCGCACTGTGTATGAAGAAGATGAGGGATGAAGTGTACACATTGTTGAACATTGTATGCCCTGACATGAAAGGTGTAAACAAACTGCAGTTGAAAGTAGATACAGGTGCGTCAGGGAATACCTTGCCAACGTGTATTGTGAAGAACATGTATGGAAACAAATGGATGTCAAAACTGACTCCACTTGGTGGGACCAAGCTCACTGCTTACAATGGCAGTGAGATCAAGTCTCATGGAATCCTCAAGCTCTTGTGTCGCTATAAAGACTCAGATTGGTTCAAGTACAGGTTCTATGTGGTTGAAGTAGCTGGACCTGCAGTACTTGGACTACCAGCATGTGAATGGCTCAACATCGTCACCATAAACAGCATTTGTTGTTTTTTTTGTTGTTTTTTGTATATACAAGTTCGAGGCTCGTGAAAGACCTAACAACTAATTTTGTGCTCGTGAAAGAGCTAATTGCTGGAAAATGGAGGACATTGCTGAAGGCTAAACCTCCAGCATCAAGGATTCCGAAACCAATGCGCCACAAGGAACAGGCCCACATAGGCGAGCGGTGTAGGGTGCTTTTGGGTCGAGTACCCCTCCGCATCTTAGAACAAAACACAACCTATTTTTTCTTCAAGGGGGATGTCTGGGGAGTTAGAAAATCATGGTTGTGAATATGAAAGCATTGCACATCACTCTGAGAATCACATTTACATATATATATAATAGGTGCTGATGTTGACGCCAAGAGCCGATTTGACGTAACAGGTTTTTTGCCTTTATAGGCGTCAATATTGATGCTATATGCACAAATATGGTATCAAAATGTGCAGGAAGATAAGACGCACTCAATAAAATAGGATTGAGGCTTAACAAATAACTTTTATTGGATAGAAATGACAAAATGTTGAAATTAAATGCTGCAAATTCACTTTGGTTTCATCGATAAAGTGGGACAAATACATTGTAATTTCAGAAATATTAGCTTCATAGTCATAAAGTTTATGTTCAAATTTCCCCTGTTCATTTGTGTATATCACATTATTAAGCAAAATGTTAATATCAATGATACTGATAATTATATTGTCTAAATCTAACGTCACCACCCTAATATTTTACCAACATCCAGAAATCGCAGTAGTATATACATGTCATTCTGATGATGCTCTGAATGAAGTCGAACTATGTTCAGTCACTGTCATCATCGCTGCTGTCACTGAAGATAAGAGAATTGTCTGTGTTTGGGCAACCATCACCATTACAGGAGCAAAATTCAGTGCATGTCAGGCCCGCTCTCAGGCACTGACAGGCTCTGGTCTGTGAACAGTCCTCATCCATGCAATACAGATGTGTCAGATCCCGAACCTCTTTTGGGGCCGCTTCTTTTTTGAACATGACGGGCTCGAGTTTGTTATCTCTCAGCTGCCATCCATGGCCATCAGGCTTCCAAAGAACTGGCTTTGCTACGTGACTGTGAACCCATATTGCCACCTGGTAATTGGCGCGTCTGACGTGTTGTTCAAATGCATCATCGGTGGGTGGGAAGAGACATGCAGCCTTATCACTTTTGCATGCATAATCATAGCGTAGCTGATCCAGAGAGTGGCACGATTTGCTCTTCGATCCATACAGCAGTAGTGCATACTTCGTGGCAGTGAGGAGTACCTCGGATACATCACTGGACTGACCCAGCTGTGACAGTGGTAGCAAGTCTCCAATGTTCTGCAAGAGCTTGCTGTAGGCAGTTCGCTTGCCTATCCTGAAGAGTGAGGAGGTACTATCGCAGCCGCTAAGAGCGTGGGATGCTGGTAAGCACAGTGAAATGTCTTGCCCAATTTTGTCAGTTATGCTGCTGACAGGAATGAACCTCTGGCGATTCGTTGCTTTGCTACAATGACCGGCATTCATGTACACATTGCAGTTGCTGAGCATGCCCTTGCCACAGTAGTATATTAGAAGAATTAATACATCAGTATCATCGCATCTAACAATGATCCTCGAGTGTGATTTAGCGAGATCGATGGTATGTAGCAGGATCCGTGTGTCGGCCTCCTCATGGGTGCTGAACAATTCAGGTTTTTCCTGAACTCATGTTTGCTCAACAAGTTTAAGCAGCTGACCATCTTCGAACCCTCCTGCCAATGTAATCGACTGGTGTTCCCCGAGGAGCTGTGGAGCAGTTTGTGTCAAATATTCGCAGATGAACTCAACAAGTGCTGATTTGTTTTTGGCGTTCTTCAGGAATTTTCTATAGTTTGGAACTCGGCGACATCCACTGATGACATAGCTAGGGGTTGTCTCTTTGGGGTTGCTAGGAGACACGTACGGCGGTCTCTTTCCAGCTGCTTAATGGAGAGCTGCGCATCATAGCGATCAAAGACCAGAGTTACTGATGCCACTCCTAGGTTACCGGCTAACAGTGATTCAATTCTTTGCATTACTGCAAGTCCTAGATCATCAAATGTGTCAAACTGTGCTTCATCAAGTGCCTGAAGTAACGCCATCCCATCGATGACAAATGCAGTGTCATGCTGGTCAGACCCTTGCAACACCTGGATTTCTTCAGAATTAGATTCTAACTTCTTAGCTAAATCTGCCTTGCTTGTCTTTCGCATTGTCCCGTCATTGAAGAGAGAAGGTGGCACAGGAGCTAATTCATGTGTCAGCACCTCTTCCAGGCTGACATCACGGTGCTTTGACACAGCCAGCAGCTGTCGGAAAAGTACTTCCGAATCCACCATCATCTTGGCTGTCTCTTTGGATTTTAGGGACTTGGACATGTTGGTGAAAGTTACAGTCTCCGACCGTGTTTCTGTGTCCCAGAAGCTGATGGTCCTGTCAACCAGGAGACACTTTTCTACAAAGGTAATGTTACGTTTCTGGGCAACTTCCAGGAAATGTCCCAGTCCATTGGATACTTCTTGCGATGCTACTTGTTCAGTTGTGACATTTACTAGCTCATCAGGTACCGCATCAAGGTCAAATGGATTCTGCGAGCTTTCTACGTATTGCACGATCTTGATGACGTCTTGCTCATCCCTTGCCATCCTTGTCTTGCCGTGCTCAGCATGGTTCTTGATAGCTGTTTGTTTGCTGCTGTCACACACTTCCTTAAAGGCCTCTGAGTACTGTGCAGTAATGTGCCTAGTCACCATCCAGCGTGTGAGGGCACCTTTCCGTGCTTTTTTCTATTTGAAGTGTTCCGTTTGCCACAAATGAAACAATCATTCCTGATGTCAAACCCGCTTGTTTCACTTCTCATGAGCCTTGAAGGTTCCGTAGAGATGGACTCCGACGTACACGGTTGTTGTTCAGTATCGGTAGATTGGCATTTAGGCAAATTTGACTTGCTGGTGTAATTGGCACGACATGATTTATGGAAAGCCACTTTCAGATTCAGGCTTAAAATCTCTTGTTGCAAAGGCCAGAGTGCTTCATAAACATCATCTTGTCTCAGCTTACTTGCTTTTAGAATTGCATTCAAGCCATCAGCAGTTGGGTTCTTAACCACATGGTCCTTTTTCGGGTCAACAGTTTTGGAGCATATGATACAATGGTCCATATCGATTTTTCGACGTTTCACAGCTGGTGCTTCCAAGTCCATGGTAGAAGGGTGATGACCATTGTCAGAAAAGTCCATCTGGAAAGAAATATAGCAAACCAATTGTGCATTTTATGACATGGAGACAGTTGAAAGCTGAGAGGATTGTGTCATCAGTCACATGACATAAGGGGATGTCCCGAAGTTATTTATAGCTTTTACTTTCAAGTACCTGTAACTCTTTAAATAATGGTCAGACAGTTTAGGTATGTATTAGGCACTAATAGGAAATCATATATGGGGAATCATTTGCCACCATCAGATTTGACCTTGGAACAAGGGATCAAGGTCAAACTGTCAATGGAGCATGCAATGCTGGGGTCAATGACCTCTCAAGGTCACCACAGGTCAGAAACAAATTGCCTCCATGTCTGAAATAAAACCTTGGGGTATGTAGATTATATGCTGAAACTGCCATGCACATAAAATGCACAATACCTTCCATATATGACCTTATCTGCCCCACTACTTGATGTTTTGGCGGTATTGCGATTTCTGAATTTCAATAAAATATTAGGGGGGTGACATTTGATTTTGACAGTATAATTATCAGTATTATTGATATTAACATTTTGGTTAATAATGTTAAATACACGAATGAACAGGGGAAATTTGAACATAAACTTTGACTATGAAGCTGATATTTCTGAAATTACAATGTATTTGTCCCACTTTATCGATGAAACCGAAGTGAATTTGCAGCATTTAATTTCAACATTTTGTCATTTCTATCCAATAAAAGTAATTTGTTAAGCCTCAATCCTATTTTATTGAGTGTGTCTTATCTTCCTGCACATTTTGATACCATATTTGTGCATATAGCATCAATATTGACGCCTATAAAGGCCAAAAACCTGTTACGTCAAATCGGCTCTTGGCATCAACATCAGCACCTATTATATATATATGTAAATGTGATTTTCGGAGTGATGTGCAATGCTTTCATATTCACAACCATGATTTTCTAACTCCCCAGACATCCCCCTTGAAGAAACAATAGGTTGTGTTTTGTTCTAAGATGGGGAGGGGTTAGACCCATTTTAAGGCCCCTTTTGAGATTTCACCATTAGCCTAACAAGTGAATTCCGTGGATGATTTGAAAAGGCTGTTCCCGGACAGGTTTGACTGCATTGGGAATTTTAAAGGAAAAGTGAGGCTTCATCTAAAGCCTGATGCAAAGGCATCGATTGACGCACCAAGGACGTGTAGTGTTCACATCGAAGGGAAGTTGAAGGAGGAACTAATGAAAATGGAAAAACGGTATCATCAGGAAAGTGGACTATCATTACGGATTAGTGCTCTTCCATCTGTAATAGTGTAAAGAAAGATGGGAGCTTAAGAGTATGTCTCGATCCGAAATGCCTCAACTCTTGGCTGAAGAGGTGTCCACATAAAATACCGACATTAGACGAGCTGAACCCAGAATTTGCTGACGCCACGATATTCTCAAAATTAGATGCTCTGGCTGGCTATTGGGCTGTGCATCTGGATGAGGAAAGCCAGGATTTGACCACATTCCGCACACCTTTTGGGCGCTGGTGCTTCAAGAGATTGCCTTTTGGGTTATGTGTCAGCCAGGATCTGTTCCAGCAAGCCATGGACCGCATACTCGAGCAAGCACCAGGCTGTATTGGTATCTTCAATGATGTGGCAGTATCAGGACGAACTGAAGAGGAGCATGATCGTAATCTTCTGAACCTGATGAAAGTAGCACGAAGAGAGGGTCTGGTTTTCAACTCTTTGAAATGTATCATCAAGACTGACCGCATCAACTTCTTCGGCTCGATCTACAGCAAACAAGGAATCTCACCTGATCCTGGGAAGATCTGCAACATCCGGAAGATGCCGTCACCGCAGGATAAGGAAGACTTGAGCCGATTCATTGGCCTGATGAACTATCTGTCACCACATATTCCCCACTTTGCGGATAAAGTGGCACCCCTCCGATATTTACTGAAGAATGGAGTGCCATTCATGTGGCAGGAAGACCATCAGTTTGCATTTGAGCAACTGAAACAGAGTGTTAATGCAGACGCCTGTCTAATATACTATCATCATGACAAGGAGACAGTTTTGGAAGTAGATGCATCACAGAAGGGACTGGGTGCATGCCTTTTGCAGGATGACAAGCCTGTTGCTTTTGCGTCACAAACTCTGACACCCACTCAGTCTGCATATTCAAACATTGAACGAGAAACCCTGGCCCTTGTTGCTGGCATACAGAAGTTCCATACTTAAGTGTTTGGGAAACGCTTCAAGGTATACACAGACCACAAACCATTGGTCATGATCATCAGCAAACCGCTTACAAGCGCCCTCCACGGCTCCAGCGCCTTCTTGTGAAAATCCAAGGCTAGGATTTTGATCTGGAGTATAAGGCCGGCCGTGAGATGATGCTATCAGACACACTGTCGAGGCTACCGAACCCAGAGAACAATCAGGAACTGCATTTGGACACACGTGTCGATGGTATTGAGCTTGATGATGTGGATGATCATCATCACTTTGACCATTGATTTCAGCTCAAGGAAACAGGACCAACTCAGAGTGTGGGGAAAGGCTGATAGATCCTTTCGAGCATTGCAGCAGGTTGTTCATCAAGGGTGGCCTACTATGATTACAGATCTTCCTGTGGATCTACGTCCGTACTGGCCATACCGTGATGAAATTGGTATTTGTGACGGTGTTCTATTCAAAGGTCGACAGGTACTAATTCCAGAGCAGCTACGTAAGGATATCCTCGACCAGCTCCATGAGGCGCACATGGGGATCGAAAAGACAAAACGTCTAGCACGCGAATGTGTTTACTGGCCAAGCTTATATCTGGACATTGAGAGAGTTGTCAGAACATGTGAGGCATGTCAAGAGAACCAACCAGAACAAAGACGTGAGGCTATAATAGCTCATGAGATACCAGCGGTACCATAGACAAAGGTAGCCAGTGATATGTGTGAGCTACACGGGCAGACCTACCTATTGGTGACGGATTATTACACCAAGTACCCAGTTGTGAAGAGAATGGAATACACGACGAGCAGTGCAGTTGCCAAGGTCACATATGAATGTTTCAGTATGTTTGGCCCACCTCTGGAGATCATATCGGACAATGGACCTCAATATGTGGGTAAGCCGTACCGTGATATGTGTACCAAATGGAATGTAAAACGCACGACAACATCACCGAGGTATCCACGCAGTAATGGATTGGTTGAGAGACAAGTTCAAACGGTGAAGAACATGATCAAAAAGTGTATTAGATCAGGGAGTGACATAGATATTGCACTACAACACCTGAGGTGCACACCTGTAGATTCCCACCTCCCAAGTCCAAGCGAAATGCTGTTCAACCGGCATATACGCACCAACCTACCAAGCGTCTGTTAGTTCCTGCACAACAAAGGCATCAGCAAATTCAGGAACGATTGAAGGAACGTGGAGACCGGATGGCGAAGCAATACAACAGAACGGCTAGGCCGGAATTACCTGAATTGGCTATTGGACATCAGGTTCGGATTCTGAACAAGGACACGCACCAATGGTACCCCGGGAAAGTTATGGCTCGCTGTGACGAACCCCGTTCGTATATAGCACAGACGCCTAATGGTAATGAACCCCGTTCGTATATAGTACAGACGCCTAATTGGACGCGTCTTCGAAGAACCAGGGCACACTTGCGTGAACTTCATCCACCCGATTGTGGCGCCAATTGGAAGGACGAACCGACCCAACCAAAACATCAAAGTCTACCAACTGCTCGACGCGTACATTTCAACAATGACGCTTCAGCAATGGAAACTAACGGCTGCTCCAGCTCCAAGGATGACAAGAGTGCTGACACAACAAGGCCGGACAACTCTCCGTACTCGACCAGATCAGGCCGTGTGATTCGAAAACCATTGAGATATTGATAGTGAATAACAACCATCAGAAATCAGCCTTTGTGATGTTGGCGCAGAGACAATCCGTTGATTGGAATGATTCTGTGTTTTCTGTGTTTTAGTTAATCCATACTGAGCAGTAATTACATTTTGGTTAAGAGTTATAACAGTAAGCCCCAGATCCCATCTATGTGTGGTTCAAGTTGTGTCTGATTGTGTTTATTATTTTGATTTAGTTTAGTAGTGTTTTGATACATACAAACATAATAATTTCAATGAAAGGGAGATGTGATTGGTGCGACGTACTGCTTAGTGACGTCGGGGGGCGTGGCTTCGGTGGTTGCTGGCGGCTCGTCACGATGGCTGTGTGTTCTGTGAAAGCTTCGTATCGTCTTTAACAAACCACTTGGTTGAAGGAGCGTCCTGAACTTACTACAGTTTTGACGCATTTAATTCAGCGCGTAAATTGGAAACCGCGTTCGAGGAAGCCGCATTGGAGGAAGTTTTACTGTACTTACATTATTTGCTAACTGGTATCCCCACTCAGGTCATTGTATCCTCTTCAACTAAAGTACTAAACATGTCTATCTGTGCCGTTGTTGGGCCATCGGTCTTGTTTGTTTTCGGGAGCGATAAAGGCAGCGGTCTATTGCCTATACAGTGCCCAATTAAAGCGGATATGTCAAGAATGTGTTTCAGGCTTAGAACAAGATCACCCTTAGGGTGGGTACTCTGCTGTGGCATTTCTAATTATAAAGATAATAACATGACCCCCTTGGCCGCTCCCATAGGGAGCAGGTGCTTCTTGTTCTCTTTACAGAGTGTTGGTGCTTCCGAAACAGGTTGTTGGCAAGGGTTATACTGGATGGTTTGGCATTTCCTTCCCAGCGTTTTGTCTGTGTTTTATCTTTTTAAATGCTGAGCGCCAAGCAAGGAAGTAGCCCGTACCATTTTTAAAGTCTTTGCTCTGACTATGCCAGGATTTGAACCACCAACCACCCAGACGCCGAGCTGACGTCCTAAACCACTATTCCTCTGAGTCTGGTGAGATCTCTAGACAACACAATATTCGACAATCTGTGGGATCTACTATTTTATATATACAACGCACACACCCTCATTTACCCTCCCCTCCCCTCATCTCTCCCACCCTATATTAATCCCCAGCTCATAACCAGAGAAACAAGGTTCAAATTCCACATACTATGTTTGTCCATTGTCTATTAAAGTCCTTGTAATTGATGTAAAACTGCAATGATGTCTACTAAGTCTTTGTCGTGCATGTGATAGATGTATAAGCTCCTCCAGTTGCCAATTTGATCACTGGTGTTGGTCTAGCGCAGGCATTATGGGCCCAAATGGCATCCTCCTGCACCAAAGTTCCTTGTGCTGTGTATCCTTGTACAAATTTGGAGCGATTGGGAACATGCGAACTTGGAACATATAAAAACGTACAGTTGTAGGTGAAAGAATCGTCTGACTCATGAGTTATTGGGGATGTTGAAAGAGACAACCTTCCAATTTAAGGACTACCAGGAAGAAGAGAAATTGTGATGTGGTTCGACAATCCACAAAGAGGAGCAAAAGGATGAAGTGAGCGATTTAAAAAGAAAAAAAAATATCCATATACTTGGCTGCCAGTCGGCCATCTTTGATCAGATCGCAAAAAGAAAAAACTGAAATTGCGGCCAGTCGGCCATCTTTGGTCAGATTACAAAACAAAATCTTCTGCATATGTATACTCTCATGTATTGTCTTTGTGCCAAATTTGAGCAAAATCGGACCCTGCATGCCGAGAAATGGTTGTGGACACGTTTAAGTCACAAAATGGCCACCAGGATCTGATCTGGGAAAAAAATGACGTACATATGTAAGCCATCATTCATGTGTGTCAAGCTTGAAGAATATCTGTAAATGCATGTCGGAGAAATTGTTTTTTTTTTTGTTGTTGTTTTTTTTTTTTGTATACAAGATCGAGGCTCGTGAAAGAGCGAACATTAATCACACAGAAAGACAAACAGACACACAAAACAAATAACATCGGGAGCGGTAGACAAGATGGGGAGAGAGGGGGAAGGACACAAACACAACATTTGAGAGCAGGGACCGAGAGACATGGAGACATCGAGAGAACTGTGGGAGGGAGAGGGCTTTGGGGGGGGAGGCATGGGAAGGGGGGGGGGGGGGGGTGGGAGAGGTATAGAACATATGGACACTGCCAAGACTTCCAGGAAAGAAGTTGGAATTTCAAACAAGGTGGATCTGGGGTGAATTAGTGGGGGTAGAAAAGATCAAGGTTTTGGATGGGGGAAGATAAGAGATGGTGGTGAACAGCTGTTTTGAAGACCTGGAGGGAGGAGTGTGATTGAAGTGAGTGTGGTAGTTTGTTCCAGAGGCGGGAGAAAAGAGGAATGAAAGAGTGAAGGTGAGCAGAGAGCCGAGATTTCGGCAGTTTAACCATCAGAGGGTGGCTGGCAGATCTTGTGCGACCTGAAGGAATATTTGGGGGACAGAGCACAGAGAGAGCTGGGGGAGCAAGGCCGGAGAGGAGTCGGTAGAAGACAGAAAGACCACCTACCTGCCTGCGGTGAGTGAGTGAAAGGCCCTCAGAGATAGCTTCATCGCGGGAGATTCCAATGATTCTGAAAGCTTTGGATTCAACAGCGTGAAGCCGAGCCAGGTGTGAGGCAGGAGCACCAGCCCATAGGGGAGAACAGTATTCCATTGAGCTGCGGATGAAAGCCTTGTATGTGGTGAGGAGCTCAGGTGTGCCTAGGAAGGACTTCGCACGACGGAGGATGCCCAGTCGGCGACTGGCTTTGGAGGCCAGCTTGGAAATGTGGTTTTCCCAAGAAATATCATGGCAGATGGTGAGACCCAAAAGCTTGAGCGACAGAACTTCTTGGAGAGGATTGTTGAGAAAGTAGATGGGAGGGTTGTCCAGTCGATCTTTTCGGAGAGACATAGTAAGAGTGTGAGATTTGTCAGGATTGAAAGACATGTTCCACATGTTTGACCAGTCTGTGATTTTGTCCAGGTCTTCAGAGAGTGAGGAGGCTGCAGACTGCCGATCTGAGGGAAGAGGAATGGAGCGGCAGAGAGTGGAGTCATCAGCAAAGAGATACAGAGGATTTTCCAGAGAGTCGGAGAGATCATTGATAAAGACCAGAAAAAGCACAGGGCCCAGCACACTGCCTTGGGGAACTCCAGCCTGAACGGGAAGGGGAGATGAGAGAAATCCATTCAGGGCCACACGTTGACTACGACCAGAGAGGAAGTCCGCAAGACATGCATGGAGATTTCCATGGATACCATAGGAGGAGAGTTTGGTGAGCAGAGCTGGGTGCCAGACCGTATCGAAGGCACGTGATATGTCAAGGGAGACAGCTCTGATTTCCTGTTTGGCATTGAGGACCTCCATCCATTGTTGAGACAGCAGAAGCAGCATGTCCAGAGTAGAGTGACCTGGTCTGAAACCAAATTGATGATCAGAGATCAAGCCATTGGAGAAGATCAAAGATTTCATATCCGAAGCAATGATGGATTCCATGACTTTGCTGATAATTGGGAGCAGGCTGATTGGTCTGTAGTTGCAAGGACCTGTTTTTGCACCTTTTTTGTGTAAAGCGGTAATGTTTGCTGATTTCCAGGATGCTGGCAGATGACCTTGAGCAAAAGATAGGGTGAAAAGAACAGAGAGAGGGTGAGATAGAGCGGCAGAGCAGGATTTTAGGACCCGTGGGCTGATGCCATCTGGTCCAGTTGCAGAATCAGAGTCGAGGATTGACAAAAACTCCTCCACCTTGTCAGGAGAGAAGGTCACAGAGTCCAGGAGCAGTTTGGTTCGACTGGGAAAGGTGGGAACAGAGAGAGATGGGTTTGGGACTAAGGATTTTGAGGCAAACACAGAGTTGAGGCATTCGGCTTTGTCACGTGCGATGTCAACTGTGTGGCCATTTGAGGTAAGGGAGGGGATGAAGGGGGAACAAACACCAGAAACGGATTTGACCAGACGCCACCAGGATTTGGAGGAAGGAGACAGGTTTGAGGGTTCATTCTTGAGTGAGGAGAGATAGTGCTTCCTGGCACTCCTGAGGGTAGACACACACTTGTTCCGAGCTTGGTGGAAGGAACTGAGATTTCCTTCAGTTGGATTAGCCTTCCAAGAGGCAAAGGCAAGTTGTTTCAGGGCAACTGCCTCACCACAAGATTCAGTGTACCATGGACGGGAGGAAGGGTAAGACAACTGAAGGCGAGATGGGATAAATCTGTGCATGAGAGAGATCAGTTTGCTTTGGAAGAATTCCCAGGAAGAATTGATGTCAGAGGCAGTGGAGATGGGAGACCAATCCAGACGATTGATGGCTGCTTGAAGACCGTCCCAGTCGGCCTGAGTGAAATGCCAGACTCGTCGACGCTGAGGAGGATCTCTGAGAATGGCCAGAGAGATGTCCACTTTGACAAGCACATGATCAGAAGAACCGATTGGAGCAGAAGAAGAGCAGCAGACATTAGCAGGGAAGTTAGTCATAACCAAGTCTAGAAGAGAAGATACTCCATTGGCTGAGATCCGGGTCGGGAAATTGACAGATTGTGTCAATCCCAGTGAGTCACAGAAGTCCTTTGCTGAGGTGCCATGACTGGTGAGAGAGGAACCCACACCCAACCAGGTGGCATGATGACAATTGAAGTCACCGAATATGAGGAAGAGAGAGTTGGGATGAGTGGATAGAAGTTGGTCCATGTTGTCAGACAGTGAAATGTAGATGGAGTCATCACTGTTTGGGGGACGGTACAGAACACATATGAACAAAAGGTGGGAGCGGAGAGGAAGCCGTAGCCAGAGGTACTCCTGGGGGTGAGGAGGAGAGAGGGCAGTGCAAGGAGAGTGAGGAAGAGAGTTTTTGATAAAGATAGCCACCCCACCACCAGGCCGAGGCTCAGGTCTATCATACCGGAGGAGGGAGTAACCAGGAAGAGATATTAAGGAATCAGAGACATCTTGAAGGAGGAAAGTCTCTGTTAAGCAGATCAAGTCTGGATTGTCAGAAGCAACCTGTATGGAGAGATCAGTCAGGTTTGAGCGAAGGCCCTGGATGTTTGAGGTCCATACCGTTAATGAAGAGAGAGGGGGAGCATCGGGTACAGGACAGGGGAGGGGAGGAGTAGGGTAAGATGAAGGATGAGAGGGGGAGGTAGGGAGAGCAGTTGTTAGTGTGTCAGCGATTGCAGAAGAGTTCCAAGAAAGGGAAGGATGAGGAGGATGAAAGGTTTGAAGGTGAAGGGATGAGGCACAGAGAGGGGTTGTTTGAGGGGGGGCAGAGGAAAGAAGAAGGTTGGTGGGGGTGGAGGTATGAGATAGAAGGGAGACGAAGTGGGGAGGAGGCAGCTTTGAGGAGGAGGGGGGAGGAGGGAGAATTGGAGAGGAATGGTATGGGGGGAGATTTGAATGGGAGGGGTTGGGGGGGAGTTTTGAAGGGGAGGAGTGAGGGGGGAGTTTAGGAGGGGAAGGGCAAGGGGGGAGTTCAGGAGTGGAAGGGAAAGGGGGGAGTTCAGGAGTGGAGGGGTAGGGGGGGAGTTTAAGAGTGGCGGGGCAAGGGGGGAGTTTAGGAGTGTAGGTGCAAGGGGAGGGATTTGGATGGGAGGGGCAAGAGGGGAGTTTAGAAAGTGGATGATTAATGAAAGACGAACATTGAAAACAAATTGGGTTTGTTGTGATTTTCAAGTTAGCAATCCGGTTCAGAATGATGGAGGAGGGATGGAATGAATGTGAATTTAGACCATGTAGTGAGGGAGACGTATAAGATATTGAATTTCTTTTTTTTGAGGTGGAATGAGTTGGAGAGGAAATTGAGAAAAGCCTTTTAAATAGGAAGAAAAACAGCGTGTTGTAAAATACCACTGAGTAAAACACTGAAGGGGAAAGGTTATACATATTTAAATAATATTTAAACAGAACCGTGAACAATCTTATGTGCACAAAAATACCAACGGGGGGAGAGCCGAGAGGGACCACTACGAGTCACGTGAAGGGTTTGCATAGTCACAATCGGGTTTTTTTGGGGGTTTTTTTTTACAACTAAAATGGCCACCAGTCTATCAGTCGGCCATCTTTTATCAGTTTGCAAAATAAAGTGAGGTGCCCGTGTATGCCATCCTGTAATGTGCTTGTGCCAAATTTGAACAAAATGTGACCATGCATGTTCAATAAATGGTTGGAGACACGTTTCATAACAAAATGGCCATCAGTCAGTCATCTTGCATCTGATCTTGGAAAAGAAAAAACGACATGCATATGTAAGCCATCATTCTTTATCTCTGTGCCAAGCTTAATTACTTTTTAAATTCAGTACATGCATGTGCATGCATGTCGGTACATGCATGTCCGAGAAATACTTGAGGACGTTTTGAACATCGGGATTTTACAACTAAAATGGTCGCCAGTCGGCCATCTTTGATCGCATCACGAAACCAAATGACAGGCATATGTATACCTACATCATTTGTCTTTCTGCCAAGTTTGAACAAAATTGGTCCATATATGTCCACTATATGGCTGCAGACGGACGGATGCTCGGACAAGACCCAATTAATAAGCCCCCCGTTTCGGACTAAGTCCAGCGGGGGCTAATAATAACATATTACAGTAATACAACAATTACAATACCTCCTCAGACATCGAGTGCATTTGTATGACATCCACCGTTGTCACGACACAAGATAACTTTTCTTCACACGTGGTTTGAAAACTGACACAAAATGCCATGTGCTGAGGTGCCAAATGCTTCCTGAATGCGTCGTTTCAGTTCATCAACAGATACCATGCGATGTTCTGCAATGTTAGCTTTGACGTACCCCCACAGGGCATTGCAACAAGTTGTCATGGCAGGACTGTGTGGTGGCCAAAGATGTGTGACCAGAGTCACAAACTGTCAACCTGTTTTCATGATCTGCATCTGACGATTCATAAATGACGGTTGGTTTGTACGATTTCATGTGAAGGTCTTCTTTCGTTGTGTGATGTAACGATGAATATGAAACACCCAACTCTGCAGAACGTTTTCGTAATGATTTTTTTTCAGATCTGAGAACGGATAGCTTAATGTTTTGAATTCCCAAGTTATGAATTGTTGGTCGTCCGCTGCTCCTGCTGTCGGGTACACTTCCAATCTGAAATACCTTTTTTCAAAAAATATGAATACTGTATTTGATCTTGACGTTGCTGGCTTTCCAAAACGCTCTTCTTGCACCTGTTTCAGTGTCTTGTTTGTGTTTCTCCTTTCGTAGTACCACACCATGGCTACCAGCCTCTTGTCCACTGTAAGTGGACACTAGTGTCTGCCGTCTTGGTTTAATGTATTATTTGTATTAATATCTGACAATAAGAAAACAGTATAGATACATGGGATAAACAAATTTTGTAGAAGCAGTTCAAACTGTATCCTATGACTCACCTGTAGGCACAGTACAGGCTGAAAAATGCTTAATTGGTTTTCGTCACTGGCAAAACCAGGTGCATATTCCTTAACCTCAATCCAAGCACCTTGACGTAATCTAACCGTGCGCAAGTAGGAAACCAGATGCGAATTATTTAACCTCAACCCAAGCACCTTCTGACTTCATCTAAACTTGCTGAAGGTAG
Source organism: Myxine glutinosa (assembly GCF_964187855.1). Classification (NCBI taxonomy): domain Eukaryota; kingdom Metazoa; phylum Chordata; class Myxini; order Myxiniformes; family Myxinidae; genus Myxine; species Myxine glutinosa. The sequence continues at coordinate 54,621,349 of NC_136271.1, read as the reverse complement.
CAAACCAGTTGCAAATTCCTTAACCTCAGTTCGAGCACCTTGACATCATCTAACCATGCTGCTGGTAAGAGACCATGAGGTGCAAATTATTTAACCTCAATGCAAGCACCTTGACATCATCTAACCGCACTAATGGTAGGAAACCAGGTGTGAATTCTTTAACCTCAATGCAAGCACCTTGACATCATCTAACCGCACTAATGGTAGGAAACCAGGTGTGAATTCTTTAACCTCAATGCAAGCACCTTGACATCATCTAACCGCACTAATGGTAGGAAACCAGGTGTGAATTATTTAACCTCAATGCAAGCACCTTGACATCATCTAACCGCACTAATGGTAGGAAACCAGGTGTGAATTCTTTAACCTCAATGCAAGCACCTTGAAATCATCCAACCGCACTAATGGTAGGAAACCAGGTGTGAATTCTTTAACCTCAATGCAAGCACCTTGACATCATCCAACCGCACTAATGGTAGGAAACCAGGTGTGAATTCTTTAACCTCAATGCAAGCACCTTGACATCATCTAACTACGCTGCAGGTAGCAAACTAGGTGCGAATTTTTTAACCTCGATGCAAGCACCTCGGCATCATCTAACCACGCTGCAGGTGGGAAACCAGGTCTGAATTATTGTACCCCGTCGCACCGCGGAGCGAAAGGGGGACTATGGTTTTCCCCTCCGTCCGTGTGTCCGTCCGTCCATCCGTGCGGGCGGGCGTGCGTGCGGGAGTGCGTGCGTGCGTAAGCGAAGGACCGCATTCAAATTTGGTGTGTGGGTGCAACCCACGTCAAAATCCAAGATGGCCGCCGCCATGTATGTCTGACGCCATGTATGTCTGAAATTTGTGAGCGGAATATCTTGAAAAATAAGCGAATTACCAACTTCTAATCTGGTGTGTGGGTGTATCTAGGCATAAGGAAGAAGGCTATTGAAAATTGGGTCACCACGTCAAAATCCAAGATAGCCACCGTCATGTATGTCTGATGCCATGTATGTCTGAAAATTGTGAGCGGAATATCTTGAAAAATAAGCGAAGTACCAACTTCTAATCTGGTGTGTGGGTGTATCTAGGCATAAGGAAGAAGGCTATTGAAAATTGGGTCGCCACGTCAAAATCCAAGATGGCCACCGCCATGTATGTCTGAACCTTGTGAGCTGAATATCTTGAAAAATAAGCGACGTACCAACTCCTAATCTGGTGTGTGGGTGTATCTAGGCATAAGGAAGAAGGCTTTTGAAAATTGGGTCGCCACGTCAAATTCCAAGATGGCCGCCGCCATGTATGTCTGAACATTGTGAGCGGAATATCTTGAAAAATAAGCGAAGTACCAACTTCTAATCTGGTGTGTGGGTGTATCTAGGCATAAGGAAGAAGGCTTTTGAAAATTGGGTCGCCACGTCAAATTCCAAGATGGCCGCCGCCATGTATGTCTGAACATTGTGAGCTGAATATCTTGAAAAAGAAGCGAAGTACCAACTTCTAATCTGGTGTGTGGGTGTATCTAGGCATAAGGAAGAAGGCTTTTGAAAATTAGGCCGCCACGTCAAAATCCAAGATGGCCGCCGCCATGTATGTCTGAACATTGTGAGCTGAATATCTTGAAAAAGAAGCGAAGTACCAACTTCTAATTTGGTGGGTGGGTGTATCTACGCATAAGGAAGAACACTATTGAAAATTGGGCCACCACGTCAAAATCCAAGATGTCCACCGCCATGTATGTCTGAACTTTGTGAGCAGAATATCTTGAAAAATAAGCGAAGTACCAACTTCTAATCTGGTGTGTGGGTGTATCTACGCATAAGGAAGAACACTATTGAAAATTGGGCCGCCACGTCAAAATCCAAGATGGTCACCGCCATGTATGTCTGAACCTTGTGAGCGGAATATCTTGAAAAATAAGTGAAGTACCAACTTATAATCTGATGTGTGCGTGTACATAGGCATAAGGAAGAACGCTATTGAAAATTGGGTCGCCACGTCAAAATCCAAGATGGCCACCACCATATATATGTCTGAAGCTTGTGAGCAAAATATCTTGAAAAATAAGCGAAGTACCAACGTCTAATCTGGTGTGTGGTTGTATCTACGCATAAGGAAGAACACTATTGAAAATTGGGTCGCCACGTCAAAATCCAAGATGGCCGCCGCCATGTATGTCTGAACGTTGTGAGCGGAATATCTTGAAAAATAAGCGAAGTACCAACTTCTAATCTGGTGTGTGCGTGTATGTAGGCATAAGGAAGAACGCTATTGAAAATTGGGTCGCCACGTCAAAATCCAAGATGGCCACCACCATATATATGTCTGAAGCTTGTGAGCAAAATATCTTGAAAAATAAGCGAAGTACCAACTTATAATCTGGTGTATGGGTGTATCTAGGCATAAGGAAGAACGCTGTTGAAAATTGGGTCGCCACGTCAAAATCCAAGATGGCCGCCGCCATGTATGTCTGAACCTTGTGAGTGGAATATCTTGAAAAATAAGCGAAGTACCAACTTCTAATCTGGTGTGTGGGTGTATCGACGCATAAGGGAGAACGCTATTGAAAATTGGGTCGCCATGTCAAAATCCAAGATGGCCGCCTTGCGTCTTCCACTTTGTCAACTCGCATCACTTCACCGACGGGGGACTTAGGCGTAACGCTTATTTAACCTCAATGCAAGCACATTTACATCATGTAACCGCACTGCAGGTGGGAAACCAGGTGGGAAACCAGGTGTGAATTCTTTATCCTCAATCCAAGCACCTTGACATGATCGAACCACGCTGCAGGTAGTGTGGCTATGATAATCGAAGCGAGCATGCAATTGTTTTGTAAATCATTCATCTCCAACTTTAAATGTTTGGTCTTTTTATCTCCGCCACTGAAGGTGGATGGAGGTTATGTTTTCACTGCTGTCTGGCTGTCTATCTGTCTGTCTGTGAACAAAATATCTCAAAAAGTTGGGGACGGATTTGGACGAAATTAGGCAGAGAGGTAGCGTATGTGACAAGGACGAAATGTTTAGATTTTGGTGAAGATCCGGATTCGGATCCGACTAGTAGAATGTTTTAAGTGATTCTTCACCATTGGGAGATTGGGCCAAAAACGATACATTGCAGGATATCTCAAAAAGTTATGGATGGATTTGGACGAAACTTGTTGGACCGGTTGGGTGTGTGACAAGGAAGAATCGATTCAATCTTGGTGAAGATCCGGATTTAGATCCGACCAGTAGAATTTTTAAAGTGATTCTTCACCATTGGGAGATCGGGCCAAAAACTATACATGGCAGGATATCTCAAAAAGTTATGGTTGGATTATGGTTAAGGTTGTGTGTGTGACAAGGAAGAATCGATTCAATCTTGGTGAAGATCCGGATCCGGATCCAGCCAGTTGTATTTTTAAAGTGGTTCTTCACCAGTAGGAGATAGGGCCAATAACGATACATAGCAGGATATCTCAAAAAGTTGTGGTTGGATTTGGACGAAACTTGTTGGACAGGTTGTGTGTGTGACAAGGAAGAATCGATTCAATCTTGGTGAAGATCCGGATCCGGATCCAGCTAGTATAATTTTTAAAGTGATTCTTCACCATTTAGTAATATCGTCAACCAGGTGGAGGTATGCTCTCCACTGATTGCCGTTCTAGTTACCCTGCGCTCGCGAAGTGAAAATCGGGTTTAAGCAATCGCGTGCGTATGTGTGCCGTGTCTGCATTTAAAAAATTCATTTTCTCGCCAACCGTTGGTCCGATTGACATTAAATTTGACCGTAGGAGCGCCTCTGCCTGTAGATTTTTTTTTTTTTGCTGATAATTATGATGTCATAGGTCACGTGGTACGGACGCCATCTTGGAAAAACGCTACACTTCTATCTCCCAAACCGCTTAATGGAAAAAATTGAAACATGGCTCGTTGTCAAGAACACCCCATGGGGAATAAGATATGTTAATGATGATGTCATAGGTGCCTCCATTATTATGTCGTAATTCGACAAGTACAACGCTTGATCTGATCAGTATGAAAAAAAAAAGAAGTCCTCTGCAACTGTTAGTCCGAGGAACATGAAATTTTCAGAATATGAGCGGTTCCTCCTGTAGAATTGTTCTAATGATAATTATGACGTGAATGGTCACGTGGTACAGGCGCCATCTTGGAAAAGTCGAAAAAGTTGCACCTCAATATCTCTGAAACCACTCCATGGAAAAAAATTAATTATATATGAATCGATATCAAGCACTCCCTTTGGGGAATAAGATATGTTAATAATTATGTCATCAGTGCCGTAATAATGACGTCATAATTCGGAAAGTACAACGCGTGATTCAATCATATGAATTTTTTTCTCTGCAATTCTTGGACCGATTGACAAAATTTTCACCATCAGAGCGCCTCCTGTAGAATTATTTATTGCTAATTATGATGTCATAGTTCAGCGGTAAAGGCGCCATCTTGCAAAAACCGAAAAACTTTGCCCCTCTTATCTCCAACCCCGCTCCATGGAAAAGAATTGAAACGTTGCTCATTGTCAAGTTCTCCCCATGGGGAATAAGATATGTTAATGATGACGTCATTGTTGTTGTGATTATGATGTCATAATTTGACAGGGACAACGCTGAGTCTGATCATTTTGAAATTTATTGAGTGTGATCTATCCAACAATTATATTAGAGAATAGAAATTTATGATTTAATAGCTCACGTGGTCTGGCAGGCATATTGGATCAAAGAAAGAAAATAACCTTCCAAAACAGAGTTTTTGTCTGTCTCACAGACAAAACAGAAGAGTCAAGGCCATGTGCATAGACCCTGACCAAGGTCCTTCTCACCCGGTTGTTCATTTGGTCGGATGTTCAGCTCCAGGAAGCGTCTGGGTAGTTCCATATTGTTTCCATTTCCTAATTATGGTGCACACTGTGCTCTTGGGAACTTTCAACACTGTATAAGTTGTTTTATGCCTCCTCACAATTCTATCTCAGAGTTTTACAGACAGTTCTTTGGAATTGTTTTTTTTTTTTTTTTGTATACAAGATCGAGGCTCGTGAAAGAGCGAACATTAATCACACAGAAAGACAAACAGACACATAAAACAAATAACATCGGGAGCAGTAGACAAGATGGGGAGAGAGGGGGAAGGACACAAACACAACATTTGAGAGCAGGGACCGAGAGACATGGAGACATCGAGAGAACTGTGGGAGGGAGAGGGCTTTGGGGGGGGGGGGGGGGGAGGCATGGGAAGTCATGGTAGAGTTTCTGTTCTGACATTCACTGTCAACTGTGGGACCTTTTATAGAAAGGTGTGTTTCTTTCTAAATCATTATGTTTCTTTCATGTTTCTTTGTTTCAAGTCATGTTTCTTTTAAAATCCAAATTGAATTTGCCACAGGTGGACTCGAATCAACTTGTAGACATGTCAAGGATGATCAAAGGAAATTGGATGCATCTGAGCTCAATTTGGAGTGTCATAGCAAATGGATAAATTTGAATACTTTAGATATTTCTGTATTTTCATTTTTAATTATTTTGAAAAAAAAAAAAACTTTGACATTATGGGGTATGACAAAACTATGGTGTGTAGATCAGTGACAAAAAAAAACTCAATTTCATCGATTTTAAATTGAGGCTGGAACAAAGCAAAATGTGAAAAATGGTCAAGGGGTGTGAATACTTTCTGAAGACAACAACAACAACAACATGCATTTTAAGGCCATGTTCCCTGCTAGAGCGGGGGTTAGCCTTGCGGTCCCCATGACAATCTTCTCCATTTTGCCCTATTTTCTGCATCTCTCATTGTTAACCCCCTTGCCCGCATTTCTTCTTCCACCATCTTTAGCCAAGTCTTTCTCGGTCTTCCCCGTCCTCTACTTCCTTCTACATTAACTTCCATCACTCTTCTCAACCAGTCACTTTCATCCTTCCTCAATACATGACCAAACCATCTCAACCTGTTCCTCTTCACAGCATCAATCACAGGCAATATTCCCATCATCTTTCGCAATTCATCATTGCTGAAGCACGCTTTCTGAAGGCACTATATATATATTTATATATATATATATATATATATATATATATATATATATATATATATATATATATATATATATATATATATATATATATATATATATATATATATATATATATATATTGGTATCTGTAATTTGGTGCTCCAACCTAATGAGCGAACGTCATGACATCATCACTACGTACGTCCGCATTGCCTGCCAAGCTCCAGGGGAGCCATCTAGCAGTGCGTCATCATGGACGTTAAATTCCGATACTGTCATAAGTGTATGCAAAACACAGTTACCGACCTGGTTTCACCCTTGTTGGGGCTTCATCAGGGCAACGCAGTGAGCCTTCCATACACTTGTAACTCTGAAAATCTTTTGGTTTTTATATCAGTCATCATACGACTTCATACCATCAGTGGGGAACTGCCTGTAAGGTGTCCCATATAGCTACTGCTGCACCTTACTGGGAGCGATAGGCACCTCCTGCCACATGGTAACATTATCTCTGGTATCCACTCACTGTATGGAGTTGACTTGGATGCAGTTGGGAGTAACTAATTAGTATCTGTAATTTAGTGCTCCAACCAGGTTTTCGGAGTCCTTTCTCTGAAATATATATATATATAATTATATATATATATATATATATATATATAGTTGCGGATATGAGGATTGTATTTTTTTATTGTGTTGTATTGTATAGTAAATGGTTGTGAATTATTGGTTTAGTCTGAGCCCTCCTTGCTCCAGTCTGTTGTATAAAGGTCAAAGGGCGTTCCGGTAGTTAATTCCATAAAGCATACATTGAAGGACACTATAATACCCCTGTTCAGTAGTTTATTTCCTTATTCTGTGTATTAGGGTAAGGCCTTGTCTTCCATTAAAATGACACTCCATTGCACCAAGTGAAATAGATAGATTCCTTTCATTCCCCATTCCCACTCCCAAAACTTCCATTGCCAAGCCTCAATTTCCAGCTACATCCCCTCCAAGTCTCCATTGCCAACTGCACTGGGCAGTTTGCCAGTTTGTTACAGCTGTGGGTTGTTTTCGCCCCAAAACCACCATTGAACATGTGCTCGGTCGGGGAAGAAAGGCGTGCCCGCCCGTCGTCATCAAGGCGGAGCCAGAGGGTCGCGCGACCAACCAGGGCCGAGGTGAGCACACCGATGGGCGTGTCCTAAAAGCCGGCGGCTTAATCGCTGGAGGCGCTATAAAGGCGCGCGCGCAAGAAGTTGCAAAGGGCTGAGTTGTGTGGTTTTGGTCAGAGCTGGGTTGGTCGTCAGTGGTGGTCAGTGGTTGCGTTGAGTTGTAGGTGGTGAGGAGTGATTGGACAAGCGAGAGAGGAAGAGTTGGACTAAGCAAGAGAGAAAGAGTCCTGGAGTTAGTGAGAGAGGGAGAGAGAACTCGTCACGCCAGACCCCCCACCAGCAGCATTGGCTTGGCTCCACCAAGCAGATCCGAACCGTTACCCCGCGCACACGACAGGATCGGTGGCATCGGCGGCCGTCGAGGTCCAGCCCGACGTCCCGTGTGGGATCAAGCTCCAGCCAGCTCCGGACCTTCCTCTCCCTCCAGCCATCCACCTCCCGCCAGTCCTGCCTTTCCATCCTTTTGGTGTACGTGAGTTTGTTCTGTTTGTTTTGTCCCTGGGTAATTAATTAAGACTGCATAAACAAGCTAGCGATTTTCACTGTGTCCTTCTGGTCCGTCCCTCTGTCTATATTATTTTCTTATCTTTCCTTCTCCTTGGTTTCTTTGAGCCTGTAAATAGTAATAAATAGTAATCGTATTTCAAACCTTTTTGCCTTCGTCTTCCTCTTCTTCACATCCGTGTCGTCTTTGTCTTTTCCCTCATTGAATAGCTGTGGCGCGATCTGGCCAACGTTCAGGGGATCGGGTGAGTCGGGAAAAACTGTTCGGGCCGCGGCGCCTCCGCTCGGCAAACAACATCTTATCCGCGGACCGTAACAATTGTTGGACAGGTTGTCCGTATCGCGTGAGGATAAAAAGCGTATCGTTGACCGCCGTCAAGAAGCCGAGCTTTGGTCCCAAACTGCGCGGGCGAAGTTCCTTTCTCCGTACTGCTGCCTCGTGCGCTCCTTGCGTTGCCCCGGTCCGCTTTTCCTGCTGCGCGGCACGTCTCACGGCGGCTCGGTCACACCTGCTCGTCTCCAGCGCATCTCCTGGACCCATCTCCGTAAAAGCTCATCTGCTTGGGGAGCGTCCCGCGGCGGGTTATATAGGCCCCGCCCTTCACCCTTGGCGAACCTCCTCCAAGCGTGCTCGCTCCGCCCTCTCAAGCCAAACCCCTCGTTCTGGGTTGGATGAGCGGGGCCGACTTACTCCTCCCCTCTATGACGAGGTGGAGACCCGCCTTTCTTCTTCGGCGTTACCTCATGCGTAATGGAGTCAAATGCTGCAAAGTGGACGGCAGATGGAAATGCAGCAAAGTGCCTAAACTGTCAATTGCAACAAAGTGGCAAACCTGGCACTTGTAAGCTGCCATGGGGCGTCGGAGGGCCTACTCTTATTTAATTCGGTGCAATGAAGAGTCAAACTAGTGGGAAACACATCCTTAGCCTACAGAGAATAAGGGACTAACTATACACAAAGAATTAAGTTAAGCACCCCCCCCCGTTTTTTTACAACCTCGCACATTACAAGTTTGTTGTCGTCAAAACAGTGTAATATACCCATGATATTGCTATATTTTCTGGAGAAGTGATATTATGGTCACATAAAAACATAACAATCATGCCGTTTTCAATATTTTATTCTGAATAATTTAAGGTGAAAATTTTTGGGAATTTTAGGCATATTTTCACCTCAATTTAAGTATGGAGCTATAGGTCCATCACGGACAGTGTGGATGACGTTTATGTTTTCTAACGTACAGTCATTGTTCTGAGAAGACCTCTAGCGATCTTTGCGTCAATAACGTGTGTAGGACCCACGTGATCGGATCACTGACTCAACCCTACGTCTCATAGACCCTGTAAGCCGTCGTATGCGTTGCTGTGGCAGGTTGTTCCATTCCCGATGTAATGCACGTTCCAATTCATCCAGATTGGCTATTGGAGGGACCATCTTCGCAATTTGTCGTCCCAACATGTCCCAAACGTGCTCGTCAAAGAATATATATTAGGGGGTGCTTAACTTAATTCTTTGTGTAGGGGTGCTTAACTTAATTCTTTGTGTATATTTAAAAGGATATATGGTGTCCTGTGTGTAGGTTTATGGAATTAACTAGAGGACGAGCTGCGACCATTCTTTACATTACGAGGGTCAGTTACACACAACAAAACCATACTTTTCACATTCGTTACACTTTCTCCAAATTGTTACACTTCTCAAATTGGTTACACTTCTCAAATCCGTTACACTTCTCAAATTCGTTACAATATATATATATATATATATATATATATATATATATATATATATATATATATATATATATATATACAGTCATCCCTCGCTATATCGCGGTTCACTTTTCGCGGCTTCGGTACATCGCGGGTTTTTCTCGCTAGTATATGTAAAATTATATCGCGGATTTTTCGCTATATCGCGGGATTTTGCGGTATAAATGTATTTTTATATACTATTATTTTAAATATTTTTGTGGTAAAATAAGCATTTTCTAGCCTAAGAAATTAAAAAACGTAAAGAAATAAGAAAAATACAGTAATTAAAACATATTACAAGAAATAAAATACTGTACATAGTGTACAGTAGAAGGGTAGACAAAGAGACAAAGAGTCGTGCGTATGGAAAACGCAGATGCGGCAGCTTCCACTTGCGCTAGTTACCCACGTAATGGGTAACTGTAATGCTCTTTCTGGCTGTGCAGTACATTCATCATCGTCATCACCTTCATCGTCATCAGTACTGCACAGCTAATTCATCATCATCTTCATCACGCAAGTTGTAGTATTGAAGAGCCGGGGCTCTTGCTTGATACGGACGAAATGACGGGCAAGACACAAACTCGTCCGAGAAGATATTTATTCTCAAAACCAACTCGGGAACACTGAAAAGCCCGTTTATCGGGCTGCATTATAAAGCACAACCAGAAACCGAAAGCCACGCCTCTCAAGCGTGGCGTGCTTCGGTGGTCACGTGATCAACAGGTGTAGCTGATTATACCCGCAAAGCGCGGCACGCTTTAGCGGTCACGTGACCAGCCACTCTCGCGCCGGGATCCCCGCCGGTGACGTCACCGGCTGGAGCAAGGAGATTCTGATGCTGGTCTTGCTTGGGGGACCCATGGGTAGCTACAGTATCTTCAATGGTGAGTACCCATTAGAATTTTATATGTTGTTAAAATTACGTATGTTTAAGAGTGTAAAAAGTGTTTAAGAGTATAGGAAGTGTTTATAAGAGTATGGGAAAGGTTAATTAGAGTGTGGGGAGGGTCATAAAGCTTTAAATATATATAAATAATAAAATAAAAATATGGTTGCTACTTCGCGGATTTTCGTCTATCGCGGGGGGTTCTGGAACGTAACCGCCGCGATAAACGAGGGATCACTGTATATATATATATACATATACATATATGTATATCTATATATATAAAGCAGTAAAGTATGTTTGTTTGTTTGTCCTCTTATAACTCGAGAACTACTCATCGCAGAGAAAAACCAAAGGCATATTCGGAATCAGTACGTCTCAGAGCAAGTACAGCACACCTTAAATTTTAAAAAACTTCGGGTTTTAAAATTAGCGTATTAGCGCAGAAGTGCTAGCAGAAGAGGGAGGGATCGAAGGGAGGGAGCGCAGCGCTCCCTCTAGCACTTTGCAGTGCCAGCGCTTCTGTTAGCGTAATGGTGCACAGGTTGTTCTTCACTCTTGCGTATGCGCAAATGCGCTGTTCCGATGCTTCATGTTCCTGCAAAGACTTTGGCGCATGCGCAAATGACGACACATGGGCCACTGTATGTTCGTTTAATACGTACGTGCTTTGATGGGCGGGGCGTATGGCGTTCATGAAATGGTCGAATGCGGAAGTGCTTGAAGCCGTTGCGAGCGACTCGCACGATCTCTTGTCATGGTCCACAAGATTATCACAGAGATGTGCAGCTTGCAGCATTACGAGATATGATCGAGACCTAACTTTTGAGACCAGTCCCAGCCTTCTAGGCCCCGTGGCTGGTTCAGACGACCCCGACAAAGGACGTGTTGGACTCCCCCCTCCCCCCCGTTCCCCTCCCCTCCTCTTCCCCCTCCCCTCCTCCTCCCCTCCTCCTCCCCCTTAACACCAGGGGGGTTGACTCAGCCTGTCATCCTACCGAGGTCGGCAAATTGAGTACCAGTTCACTGGTAATTCCCTGTGTGCCGCAAGAGGCGCCTAACAGGGTTGACGGCACGAACCCGGAAGTCGGAACTCATTGTCGTCAAATAAATGTAGCATGTATGTTTCACTCTCTGTCACATGCCGTTGGTCCCATGTCAATCGGATGAAGTTGAAAAATTAACATTACGAAGTTTCTCTGGGACGTACTGATTCCGAATAATGAAGTTGAAAAATTAACGTTCCTAAATACGCTAATTACGCTAACAGAAGCGCTGGCGCTGCGAAGCGCTGCGCTCCCTCCCTTCGATTCTCTCCCTCTTCTGCTAGCGCTTCTGCGCTAATACGCTAATTTTAAAACCCGAAGTTTTTTTTAAAATTTAAGGTGTGCTGTAGTTGCTCTGAGACGTACTGATTCCGAATATTCCTTTGGTTTTTCTCTCTGCGATGAGTAGTTCTCGAGTTATAAGAGGACAAACAAACATACTTTACTGCTTTATATATACTAGGGCATGCCCGTACTATATCTATATCTAAAATTATATCCCCCCCTCTATTTACATGAAATGGTTTGGTCCATGAAATGTTTTGGTTCATTCGCAACGCCAAAGCGAACGGCGAACGCTTTACATGAAATGGTTTGGTGCATGAAATGTTTTGGTCCATTCGCAACGCCAAAGCGAACGGCGAACGGCTTGTGAGTACAGTGACAATCCCCCCGGGGTTTTTATTAGTTTTAAAACATAGTTTAACGCCAACATAGCGCCAACATAGTTTGCAAACGTGAAATAAATGAATACGCTCTCAAATGTGCCATCCGAGGCAGAGTGTGTCCGCCACGTTCGGCACACGCGATAGCTCGCTGCTCTCTGATTGGTTGAATCGTTTTTTGGACATAGCTCGGTAAGTAATTGTCCGATTAATATGAAACCTTGAAAAGGCACATCCTCGGGTCCCCAGCAATATACCTGGCAAGTTTAAAGTATATCGGACCCGTGGTTGTCGAGAAACAGCGGTCACAGACAAACAAACGTACAAACGTACAAACAAACACACAGAGATTACTGGAATTATAGATAGATAGAAGTTGGTACGATTCGGCCAAGGAATCCCAGAGATAATTGCAATTAAGTGAGCTGTGACGTCATGGAATGCGCCGCCGGTAATATATTATAATTTATGGTAATCTATGCAGCACGACATGGTCATCACGGAAAACAAGGCGCCTTTGCCGGCGCAAAACGGCTCTCCCAGGGTCAAACTCGGTATCGTTGTAAGCGCACGGTTCAGCCCTTCAAGAAAAATTTTATTTTGTAAACATCGAACCACGCGTTAAAAAGATATGACTGGTTTTGTTCGCCGGCATGTCGGCGCTCGAATCGGCTCGCGATAAAATCCAACACGTCCTTTGTCGGGGTCGTCTGAACCAACCACAGGGCCTAGAAGGCTGGGACTGGTCTCAAAAGTTAGGTCTCGATCATATCTCGTAATGCTGGAAGCTGCACGTCTCTGTGATAATCTTGTGGACCATGACAAGAGATCGTGCGAGTCGCTCGCAACGGCTTCAAGCACTTCCGCATTCGACCATTTCATGAACGCCATACGCCCCGCCCATCAAAGCGCGTACGTATTAAACGAACATACAGTGGCCCATGTGTCGTCATTTGCGCATGCGCCAAAGTCTTTGCAGGAATATGAAGCATCGGAACAGCGCATTTGCGCATGCGCAAGAGTGAGAACCGCCTGTGCACCATTACGCTAACAGAAGCGCTGGCGCTGCGAAGCGCTAGAGGGAGCGCTGCGCTCCCTCCCTTCGATTCCCTCCCTCTTCTGCTAGCGCTTCTGCGCTAATACGCTAATTTTAAAACCCGAAGTTTTTTTTTAAATTTAAGGTGTGCTGTAGTTGCTCTGAGACGTACTGATTCCGAATATGCCTTTGGTTTTTCTCTGCGATGAGTAGTTCTCGAGTTATAAGAGGACAAACAAACAAACAAACATACTTTGCTGATATATATATTGTTACGGCCGCGGTTAGGATGTTATTTACCGAGCGGTGGTATTGCCGCGACCTAACAGTTCCCCCGATTCTTCCCCAACTCACCCGATTCCACCCAAACGTTGACCAAATCGCGCTATGCTAAATCAATGATGGAAAGGACACAACGACTGGGATAGATGAAACGACGCAAGGGGTACAGTTCTCAAGACCTCCGGAGGAGGATATAATTACAGTGGTGGAGAAAAGGGGTAGATTACAAGGTAGTGAGGTAAAGACACAGAAGAGATAGGCACTTAATTACAGTCTTATCTTATCCCAGACAGACCACAGAACAAGGCTGACTTACACAGGGATTGATGGCAGGAAGGGACAGGTAGTCGATAGCACAAGGTGCACCTTGGCTCGGGGACAGGATAAAGCACGGTCCAGTCCAGAGATGCGGGGAGGCCTCACAGCGCTCGGAGGGTACGTCTTGCTTGCTCCAAGCTCAGCGCGCATCTGACGTCACCTCCCTCTTCCTGCGCATGCTCAGCGGGGAGTCACACGCCCTCGGCTGGTTGGCTCCACCCCCCTGGGGCCGATCCGCCGCTTCCATTGGGTGCGGGGGTTACCGGGCTCCGCCCTTGATGAGGAGCTGACAGGGAGCCCCTATTTGGTAACCCCGTCGAGCACATGTTCGATGGCGGCTCGTTGGGAAGGCCTCGTGCCCTCCCAACACCCCCTACCAACCAAGCCGGAGTGAGGACGTGCACTCCCTGTGCACGCCGCCGCCGTTGCTGTTGTTGTTGTTGTTGCTGAACCGTGAGGAAGAGCTGCGGGGAGGTATTGGGAGGTCCTAAACTTCCTAACGGTGCCATACAATCACATTCTGGTGCAACGAAGGGTCAGAATTAATGGAAACGAGTCCTTAACTGACATAGACTAAGAATAACTAGCAAGATGTCCTATAGTTGTCTCACATTAGATGCGGTGAACCTGGGCACGACATTTAATGGGGGAAATAGGGGGAGGTCGGGTCTACAGAGTGTTGTTTACAGAAAATGGGACTAGGGAATGGGGGATTGGGGATAGTTGGGAAGTATTGAGGAAATAGGGGAATATTTACAAGCGGATATGGATGGATGCAAATCCCATATCCGCAACATTGCACCCTTCTCTACCTCGGGGCGGCCCGACCCGATAAATTTTTACCTACTTTAGTGTGGCACTCTGATGTAGTTCCCTCTACTATTAACTCAACCCTGAGTGCGACAGTTTTACAGATGTTCACAAATGAGTAAATATGTCCCCCTGCGACGTTGCACCCTTCTCCTAACAGAAACACACCCACAGGATAACCGAATCGCGGAAAGCATCCTCAAACTAAACATACAGCCGGTAGGGAGCATCATTTATACAAGACTACACTGATATTTACACTACGATCCAGGACCTGTTCTTTGAGGAACACATGCAGATGTTATGCATAGGGAGAGCACGCATGCCAGCATCGATACACCAACCCACGAGTGCCCTGTGGCCCTACGGCCTTTAATACTGTGCAGAGCACCCCATCCAAGCACCAAAAGCACCACCCCATTACGCACAGTCAGCACCATCCGGTGCACCAATAAAGTGTTCATAAAAATGCACAATCAAGTGTCCATGGTCACCGGTGGTGTCGCAGCCGGCCGATGTTCTGCCACTGGTCTTGCCTTCATGGAGTGCACTTGGCCTTCTGGCTTCTTTAGAAATAAAGAAAGGCGCCAACCGCGTCCATTTCTGAATTGTGGCCGTCAGGGGGGCCAACTAAAAGTGGTTCACCTGTATGGCATA
Source organism: Myxine glutinosa (assembly GCF_964187855.1). Lineage (NCBI taxonomy): Eukaryota > Metazoa > Chordata > Myxini > Myxiniformes > Myxinidae > Myxine > Myxine glutinosa. The sequence continues at coordinate 54,606,231 of NC_136271.1, read as the reverse complement.
GGTGCCACGTTGACCCAGAGGTCCATCCACGGGTGGTGCTTGACCGCAAAAGAACTGCGGTCCATTGTGGGCGGCCACAAAAATTGCGGTCCATATGGTGTATCGATCCAGGCAGCAAGCAGCGGAAGTACAGGCCCACAACTGCGGAGCCAGCACCTCTCTCTCCTCTCTCTCTGCCCCAAAGCCAGATCCTCGGAGGTGGGAGACAAAAGAAGACAAGTGAGTAAGGTGGTAAGGGTGCAAAAGTGCATGCAATACAAGGTAATGCACACTGGGGGCACATGGGAACCAGGTGAGACAGGTACGTTCCTACCGTACGCCCCCCCGCCACCAGGTAACCTACATTGCCCCTCCCTTACCCCTTACTGTATCCACAAAACACAACACTACCCATAAACATCTACTTTACACATCAACAAACGTCCCTACTGTCTTTCCCGTTCCTCCCATAAACCAAATTCGTCTTCTCTCCCTACTAACCAATCAAATTTGCCATTTCCAACTCTCATCAAAATCTGCCATCACCAATTCAACATCAAAATCTGCCATCACCAATTCATCATCAGTCCCTCCTAAGAAGGGAGAGATGGAATCACCCCAATGTCTCATCCACGTCGTGATGCGTCTCACAAATCCACACAGCAATTCTCATTTCCTGCAACACAAAACAAAGAAAACACAGGTGTGGAGTCATCATCATCACCTCAGGTAAGTGGCTGCGTATGGTGCGACAGGTTCATCAATCCTAACTATTTCCTAAATGACTTTAACAACTTTACATTACCCGGGGTCTTTCCCTGCCAATCCATTGGCCAACTTACACTATGGGTTCTAAAAACCAATTCCCATTGACCAAACTGTGGTGCTTCTCAATTTGGGGTCTCACTCCCCCGATTCAACACTCGGTGCCCCCGCACAATTTCGGTTGCTGGGTCGTGTGACGCTCCCAGCTGGTCCGCCCACCTGCACACCTCCACCACTGTTGTTGCCTACCGAGCTCACCTGCTCCTCATCCTAACCTAACTAACTGGGGAAGGCCCTCTCGCACTCTCACCCCCTCAGTGCCCTCTCTGGCACGGGCTGCCCGATCCACACCCTGGATCCTCAGGCACCCACTGACACTAACGGCTCCCAGAGCCCACCTGCGGCCTCACCTGGCCGACATCTAACAGTGGCGGAGTGCCCAACCATTCACACTCATACTAACAGGCCACACGACCAGCCAATTTCACCACACCAATGCACCCATCCACAATACCATTCTGCAATCGCACCACAAATGCCAATATCCAACCACAATTTACCTATACCTTCTAACTATTCTTTAAACTACCCTCCCCGGGTACTCGTGAAAAGGGGTCCACTCTTCCCCCATCCACACCTTCGCACCATGCACACCACTCCGTACCACTTACTCCAACTCTCTCCACACCACTCATTCTCTGCTCCATATATTCCACACACCTGCACTTGCACACCTGTGCTCTCATACTTGGTGCCGCCTGCACCCTTCTCTCCCCCAAGCGCATTCGCGCTGTTCCACAACACTCACTACTCACCACTGCTCCACACACCTGTCCAGTTCTCACACAGCATCATCTCATCTAACTACTCCCCTCTGAAACTTGCGCTTCCCAGTCGTCCCTTTAAACTATTGCGCTCCCTCGTCATTATCATCCACTCTAATCTACCTGCGTCCCCTCTACAGGTATCCTTGTCACTAACTAACCTTAACGTTACCTAATGTCATCTTCGCTAGATCCCTACACACAATATCCTAACCCACCCGGGCTAGTTTTCACTGCCATCAACCCTATAATCTATAGCGCATTTGCCCCCAATCATGGGAAGGGTGGCAGGGATGCCACCCTTACCCACCGTCATACGGCGCGAGTGGGACCTTGTGGGACCACCTTGTATGTGAGTCGTTGCCCGCCTGCCGGACCACATGCGTCGCCCCTTGCGGGGTCAGCGCGAGGCCGAACCGGCCGGGCCCCCACAGTACATTACCCCCAAGGGGCTCTCGTGCCTCCCCTGTCCCTCTAAAAACTACCCCTGTTGGTGTCGATGCATGGGTCACACTTCCGCAACCCGCTACCCATTCCATACCACCACAACCTTGCTCACTCACACCTCGCACCTCTCCCATCACCGGACCCTCTCGCTCGCACCCTCGTTCCATACCCTCCGGACCAGCCATACACCTCACTCTTGGCCTCTCATGAACATCCGGGTCCATCTCGACCCCCAAGCTTATTAAATCACCTGGCGCATCATACGCACGACCATATTGGTCACCACTTACACCGGGTCCTCTTTCTCTTCGCTTCTCCTCCATCACCTGCGAATCCCTCATCCGGTTAATGAGCACATCATCACGATCCGAACACAGACTTTGGACCAATTCTTTTACTTCCTCCTTTATCTCTTTCTTATCCTCTCTCCGTCGCTTCTTAATTTCGCTCACCCCTTCTTCCACTTCTAATTTCTGCTTCACCTCCTTCATCTCCTCGTGCGCCCCCTTAAGTTCTTCCTCTAACTCCACCTTATTTTTTTCTATGTGCTCGCGCACCTCCCGCTCTTTAACCTCCATCACCTCTACCACCTTGTTCATTTTCCTCGTCAGGTCCTCATGTACCGTCTGACACTCTTTTTTAATTACCCCTACGTCCTTTTTCATCTCCTTCTGTGTCGATTTTAAACCCTCTATTACCGCTGTGTTCTTCTTTACCTGGTCCCCCAACTCCTTTTGTCCCACTGTCAGTTGTTCTACTCCCAGCGTCAACTCCTCTATACCACCTTGCAATTTTACAGTCCCCTTTCTCACCTCCTTCTCCATGCGCTCCTCACAGTGCCTCACCTCCTCGCGCACTCCTCCGACCTCCTCACTCACACCTCTTCTGATCTCCTCTCCCATCACTTGCATCTCCTGCCCAGATGCCACCCTCATCTGCTCCATTTCCTCCCTGTGAGCATCCAATTTAGTTTCTACCCCCATTCTGACCCCCTCTATCTGCTGCCCCATTTTTTAAACTTCCCTTTCCGCTTGGTCCCTCATGTCCCTCAATTTGCCTTCCATACTGTTTTCTAACCCCTCTAACCCCTTTTTCATCCCTTCCATTTGATTCTCTTGAGCGGCCATTCTGTTTTCTACCCCCGCTAACCCATGTTTCACCCCTTCTATTTGATTCTCTTGAGCGGCCATTCTGTTTTCTACCCCCGTTAACCCATGTTTCACCCCTTCTATCCCATTGTCTAACCCCTCTAATTTAGCTTCTAGCCGTTCCCCCATTTCTCCCATTTTGCCCCCCATTCTGCCCCCCAATCGCTCACTATCAGCCCTCATTTGCTCACTCTGAGCATCCATCCGGTTCCCCATTACCCCCATCATTCTGCTTCCCATTTCTTCGCTATTCTTGTCCATAAGGGCCTTCATTTGTATAAAAAAAAGGTTCAAATCCACCAACGGCGCTGCTACGGTCGCGGGCGCGGTCGCCGTAGCCATGTGCGAGGCGCCATTTTGCGCGCCAGTAACCTCGTGCGCGAGGACGCCATTTTGCGAACCTGCTGCCCTCACTGCTTCGCTCTCCTCATGTCCCTCAATTTGGTCCTGGATCGATCCTGCCTCACTCTCCTCTACCGGAACCCAGCCGTCTTGATCTCCCATAGCGCGACTTTCAAAATTCGGGTTTTTTTGTAAAACAAAATCAAATTTCGGTACTTTATAATTTTGACCAAATTATTTCCTAGATGTTTTTTAAAAATTTGGTTCGGGCCTCGAATCTCACTCCTCGACACCAATTGTTACGGCCGCGGTTAGGATGTTATTTACCGAGCGGTGGTATTGCCGCGACCTAACAGTTCCCCCGATTCTTCCCCAACTCACCCGATTCCACCCAAACGTTGACCAAATCGCGCTGTGCTAAATCAATGATGGAAAGGACACAACGACTGGGATAGATGAAACGACGCAAGGGGTACAGTTCTCAAGACCTAGGGAGGAGGATATAATTACAGTGGTGGAGAAAAGGGGTAGATTACAAGGTAGTGAGGTAAAGACACAGAAGAGATAGGCACTTAATTACAGTCTTATCTTAGCCCAGACAGACCACAGACAAACGGAACAAGGCTGACTTACACAGGGATTGATGTCAGGAAGGGACAGGTAGTCGATAGCACAAGGTGCACCTTGGCTCGGGGACAGGATAAAGCACGGTCCAGTCCAGAGATGCGGGGAGGCCTCACAGCGCTCGGAGGGTACGTCTTGCTTGCTCCAAGCTCAGCGCGCATCTGACGTCACCTCCCTCTTCCTGCGCATGCTCAGCGGGGAGTCACACACCCTCGGCTGGTTGGCTCCGCCCCCCTGGGGCCGATCCGCCGCTTCCATTGGGTGCGGGGGTTACCGGGCTCCGCCCTGGACGAGGAGCTGACAGGGAGCCCCTATTTGGTAACCCCGTCGAGCACATGTTCGATGGCGGCTCGTTGGGAAGGCCTCGTGCCCTCCCAACACCCCCTACCAACCAAGCCGGAGTGAGGACGCGCACTCCCTGTGCATGCCGCCGCCGTTGCTGTTGTTGTTGTTGTTGCTGAACCGTGAGGAAGAGCTGCGGGGAGGTATTGGGAGGTCCTAAACTTCCTAACGGTGCCATACAATCACATTCTGGTGCAACGAAGGGTCAGAATTAATGGAAATGAGTCCTTAACTGACATAGACTAAGAATAACTAGCAAGATGTCCTATAGTTGTCTTACATGAGATGCGGTGAACCTGGGCACGACATTTAATGGGGGAAATAGGGGGAGGTCGGGTCTACAGAGTGTTGTTTACAGAAAATGGGACTAGGGAATGGGGGATTGGGGATAGTTGGGAAGTATTGAGGAAATAGGGGAATATTTACAAGCGGATATGGATGGATGCAAATCCCATATCCGCAACAATATATATATATATACTTCCGGGTTCGGTTGCGAGAGTACGCTGGCGTTGCATATTCGCCGCTTCTCCGACTGGATGGATGTACAGGGTCTGCTTCTACTTTTCTGACCTGACATCTCACACCTGTCCTGCCTTTTCACACCCGCACGTGCCGCGTGTTCTCCGGCTGGATAACGGAATCTGCTTTTGATGGTACGGAATACAGAATCGAAAGGCCCGCTCCCGTTGTTTGTGGCCGTGGCCTTGTTTGCCGGTGGCCTTGTGGTCTTGGTGGCCTTGTGGCCTTGTTTGCCGCTGTGGTCTTGATTAGCGGCTGCAGTCGTTTGCCGCTGCGTTTGCCGCTGCGTTTGCCGCTGCGTTTGCCGCTGCGTTTGCCGCTTTGCCTCCTCGACCTTGGCCTCGTACTCGTCCCTTCGCTCCTGCCTGGCATGGCTCTGAAGTACTCCGCCGCAAGGCTTCTTCTGCTCAATACCCGCTCCACCCCATCATGCATCTCTGCCATCAAATCAAATGGACTCCTCCGACGACCCAGGTACATTCACCGTGGCTCCGGTCGCAAGTTTGTTTATTTGCAATCAGGTCACTCCATCCCCGTCCTCTGGTCGGCTCAGCGCACTCTCACTCTTCGTCCCAGCGCACCTGGTCACAGCAACCCACACGATCGCACCTCCTGCCTACGAACCCTGGCTAAATCACCTGAATTCATCCCTGCTGTTCAAAACAACATCAAGCTCACCCTGTTCAACACCCGGTCCCTCAACAATAAATGCCTCATCCTGAACGAATACATCCTGGATAACAAACTGGACTTTCTCTGTCTCACCGAAACCTGGCAACAACCTCTGGACTACTACACACTCAACCTCACCACACCCAATGGATATTCCTACGTCAATAAACCACGCTCGGAGGGCCGAGGTGGTGGAATTGCCGTTATCCACCGTCAAGACATCAAGACCAACCTCATCTCCATCTCATCTGCTCCATCATTTGAACACCTGGCTTTAAAACTCTCTGGTCACACGCAGTCAGTCATGGCTGTCGTCTACCGCCCTCCCAAACCACACCCATCATTCCTGTCTGACTTCTCCTACTTTCTGACCCAGCTATGTTCCCTCTCCCCCTCAATCCTCCTCCTTGGTGATTTCAATATCCACATGGACTCCACTGACTCCACAATAACCACTGACTTCACTGATTTACTCACCTGCTTTAACCTCACTCAACATGTCGACTTTCCTACCCATATCCGTGGTCACATTTTGGACCTTGTCTGCTCCACTGGATTAAATTTGCACCATCTCTATGGCTCCGACCTCACCCTCTCTGACCACTTAGCCATCACTCTGACCATCAACATCCCCGCCCCAACACCAAGGCATTATCGCACAATCAACTTCCGTAAGCTAAACGCTCTTTCACCTACCTCATTCTCATCCACCCTCTCTGAAAAAATGTCCACTTCTCCCTTCATTGACCTCCACACCCCTTCCGACCTCACTGACTACTACAACCACACTCTCTCCTCCTGCCTTGACCAGCTTGCGCCTGTAAAAACCAAAACAGTTTCTTTCACCCATTCTGCTCCCTGGTTTACCCCTGAACTCCACCTGATGAAAACTCGTGCTCGCCAACTTGAAAGACTCCGCAATAAAACGGGTCTCACAGTTCACTCCCAAGCCTACAAGGACCACATACAACACTACAAAGATGCCCTCTCCCGCGCCCGCTCTGCCTACTACTCTCAAATTATCCACTCTGGCTCCGGAAACCCAAAAGCACTCTTCTCGACAATAAACAAACTCCTCCGCCCCCTGAACACCACCACCCAGTCATTCACAGTAGACAACTGCATCTCCTTCCTCTCTTTCTTCCAACGCAAAATTGACAACATCTACAACAGCTTGACCACCGCCGCACCCGCTCCCCCTCCAACCACCTGCCCCCCCTTGTCCTGCCATCCCCTGTCTCGGTTCTCCCCAATCTCTCCTACTGACCTCTCTGAACTCCTCATAGGAATGAAAACTGCCACCTGCACTCTTGACCCCATCCCCTCCAGCTTTGTCAAAGCCTCCCTCCCTGCTCTCTCTCCACTTATCATTGCAACAATAAACTCCTCCCTGTCTACAGGCATCGTCCCACCTTCCCTCAAAATTGCTGCTGTTACCCCCATTCTAAAAAAACCTGGTCTAAACCCTGACACCCTAAACAACTTCAGACCCATCTCCAACCTACCCTTTCTGTCAAAAGTTTTGGAACGCGCTGTAGCCACTCAACTCAAACATCATCTCTCTGCCAATAACCTGTATGAAACATTCCAATCCGGATTCCGCTCCAACCACAGTACTGAAACTGCTCTCCTCAAAATCACCAACGACCTTCTCCTCTCCTCTGACGCTGGCAACCTCAACATTCTCGTCCTCCTCGACCTCAGCGCTGCCTTTGACACCATCGATCACACTATCCTCCTCACCCGACTTGAATCCACCTTTAACGTCACCGGCACTGCCCTCTCTTGGATTAAATCATACCTCTCTGACAGATGCCAGTTCATCTCCATCAATAACTGCAAATCCCCCACTGCTCCCCTCCCCCAAGGTGTCCCCCAAGGTTCAGTTCTTGGCCCCCTCCTCTTCATCCTTTACCTGTCCCCGCTCGGTCACTTAATCCGCCGTCATGGTCTCCAATTCCACTGCTTCGCCGATGACATCCAGCTTTTCATCTCCACCAAGTCCGTCTCCACCGACACCCACTCTATCCTGACAAACTGCATCACTGAAATAAAATCCTGGCTTCAAATCAACTTCCTCAAGCTTAACTGTGATAAATCTGAAATAATCATCATTGGCCCAAAAACGCTCACAAAATCCACCCATAACTTTGCCCTCAACATCGACGGTATCCCAGTATCCACCTCCCCTCACATCCGGAATCTTGGCGTCATCTTTGACCAAACCCTTTCCTTCGACAAATACACTAAACAGATCACAAAGTCAGCCTTCTTTCACCTGAAAAACATTGCCCGTCTCCGCTCATCCCTCTCCTCCACGGCTGCAGAAACCCTCATCCACGCCTTCATCACCTCCCGTCTGGACTACTGCAATAGCCTCCTCTATGGTTCACCCTCAAAAATCACCAATAAACTCCAATACATTCAGAACTCCGCTGCCCGTCTACTCACTCATTCCCGGACCCGTGACCACATCACCCCCGTCCTTTACAAGCTTCACTGGCTCCCCATCCCCCAGAGAATCCAGTACAAAATCCTCCTCTTGACATAACAAAGCCCTCCATAACCTGGCCCCATCCTACCTGGCTGACCTCCTCTCCAGACACACTCCCACCCGCAACCTCCGCTCTGCTGGTACCAACCTCCTGACCCCCTCCATCCGGACCAAATTCAGATCCTGGGGGGACAGGGCCTTCTCCATCGCTGCTCCCACCCTCTGGAACTCACTACCTCACACCATCAGAGACTCCTCCTCACTCACCACATTCAAAACATCACTAAAGACCCACCTGTTCAACGCTGCATTCAACATTCAACCCACAGCATTTAACCCCTGACTATCTCTTCTCCTTCTCCCTCCTTTTGCTTTAAATATTTCCCTATTGATTCTTGTCTTTTTGCAATTGTTGTTTTCATGTATTGTTATGCATTATGTTTTCCACTCTGTCAAAGCGCCTTTGGGCTTCTGGAAAAGCGCTATACAAAATAAATGAATTATTATTATTATTATTATTATTATATATATATATATATATATATATATATATATATATATATATATATATATATATATATATATATATATATATATATATATATTGTTGCGGATATGGGATTTGGCCTCCATCCATATCCGCTTGTAAATATTCCCCTATTTCCCCAATACTTCCCAACTATCCCCAATCCCCCATTCCCTAGTCCCATTTTCTGTAAACAACACTCTGTAGACCCGACCTCCCCCTATTTCCCCCATTAAATGTCGTACCCAGGTTCACCGCATCTCACGTAGACAACTATAGGACATCTTGCTAGTTATTCTTAGTCTATGTCAGTTAAGGACTCGTTTCCATTAATTCTGACTCTTCGTTGCACCAGAATGTGATTGTATGGCACCATTAGTAAGTTTAGGACCTCCCAATACCTCCCCGCATCTCTTCCTCATGGAACAACAACACCAACAACAACAACAGCGGCGGCGGCGCGGCGGCGGCGCGGGGAGTGTGCGTCCTCACTCCGGCTTGGTTAGCCGCCATTGAACATGTGCTCCGACGGGGTTACCACGCAGGGGCTCACTGTCAGCTCCTCGTCAAGGGCGGAGCCCGGTAACCCCCCGCACCCAATAAGAAGCGGCGGACCGATTCCATCTGGGGCGGAGCTAACGAGCCGAGGGCGTGTCACTCCCCGCTGGGCATGCGCAGAAAGACGGAGGTGACGTCAGATGCGCCTCAGCTTGGAGAAGAAAGGACGCCACCTCCTAGCGCTGAGAAATACCTCCCCGATCTCTGGACCGGACCGTGTCGATTCTGCCCCTGAGCCAAGGTGCACCTTGAGCTATCGACTGCCTGCCCTTCCCTGCCATCAATCCCCGTGTAAGTCAGTCTTGTCCCGTTTGTCTGTGGTCTGTCGGGGCTAAGATAAGACTGTGTCTAAGTGTTCATCTTGCTGTGCTTTACCTCTTGTCGTGTAATCTAACCGTTCTGCATAACCAATATTATATCCTCCTCCGGAGGTCTTGAGAACTGTACCCCTTGTGTCGTTGCCTTAATCCCAGCCGTTGTGTCCTTTTCCTTCATTGATTTAGCATAGCGCGATTCGGCCAACGTTCGAGTGTAATCGGGTAATCTGTGCGAACACGGCGGCCATTCCGCTCGGTCAAGCAACATCTAAGTCGTGTCCGTAACAATTGGTGTCGGGAAGTGGGATTGGACCCGAAGCGCGTTTTACGCGCTCGAAATTATAACGGCGAAAATTGATTGTGTTTTACAAAAATAAAAACCCGAATTTTGAAAGTCGCGCTATGGCAGATCAAGACGGCTGGGTTCCGGTAGAGGAGAGTGAGGCAGGGTCGATCCAGGACCAAATTGAGGGACATGAGGAGAGTGAAGCAGTGAGGGTGGCAGGGTCGCAAAATGGCGGCCTCGCGCACGAGGTTGCGGGCGCGCAAAATGGCGCCTCGCACATAGCTACGGCGGCCGCACCCGCTGCACAAGTGGGAGGGATGGCCCAAATGCAGGCCCTCATGGAGCAATTTATGGTGCAAATGCAGGCGTCCCTCAAACTGCAGAGTGAGCAATTGGGGGTAATGGGGAACCGGATGGATGCTCAGGGTGAGCGATTGGAGGGCCAAATGGGGGTCAATAGCCAACGGTTAGAACAAAACATGGGGTCCAATAGCGAGAAATTGAGGGAGGACATGGGGGCCCAGATCGGAGGGTTAGGGAGTAGAATAGAGGGATTAGACAATAGATTAGGGGAAATACAGGAGGGGTTAATGGGGGTAGAAAACAGAATGGCCGTTCAGGAGAATCAAATGGAAGGGATGAAAAAGGGGTTAGAGGGGTTAGAAAACAGTATGGAAGGCAAATTGAGGGACATGAGGAACCAAGCGGAAAGGGAAGTTAAACAAATGGGGCAGCAGATAGAGGGGGTCAGAATGGGGGTAGAAACTAAACTGGATGCTCACAGGGAGGAAATGGAGCAGATGAGGGTGGCATCTGGGCAGGAGATGCAAGTGATGGGAGAGGAGATCAGAAGAGGTGTGAGTGAGGAGGTCGGAGGAGTGCGCGAGGAGGTGAGGCACTGTAAGGAGCGCATGGAGAAGGAGGTGAGAAAGGGGACGGTAAAATTGCAAGGTGGTATAGAGGAGTTGACGCTGGGAGTAGAACAACTGACAGTGGGACAAAAGGAGTTGGGGGCCAGGTAAAGAAGAACACAGCGGTAATAGAGGGTTTAAAATCGACACAGAAGGAGATGAAAAAGGACGTAGGGGTAATTAAAAAAGAGTGTCAGACAGTACATGAGGACCTGACGAGGAAAATGGACAAGGTGGTAGAGGTGATGGAGGTTAAAGAGCGGGAGCTGCGGGAGCACATAGAAAAAAATAAAGTGGAGTTAGAGGAAGAACTTAAAGGGGCGCACGAGGAGATGAAGGAGGTGAAGCAGAAATTAGAAGAAGTGGAAGAAGGGGTGAGCGAAATTAAGAAGCGACGGAGAGAGGATAAGAAAGAGATAAAGGAGGAAGTAAAAGAATTCGTCCAAAGTCTGTGTTTGTATCGTGATGATGTGCTCATTAACCGGATGAGGGATTCGCAGGTGATGGAGGAGAAGCGAAGAGAAAGAGGACCCGGTGTAAGTGGTGACCAATATGGTCGTGCGTATGATGCGCCAGGTGATTTAATAAGCTTGGGGGTCGAGATAGACCCGGATGTTCGTGAGAGGCCAAGAGTGAGGTGTATGGCTGGTCCGGAGGGTATGGAACGAGAGGTGCGAGGTGTGGGTGAGCAAGGTTGTGGTGGTATGGAATGGGTAGCGGGTTGCGGAAGTGTGACCCATGCATCGACACCAACAGGGGTAGTTGTTAGAGGGACAGGGGATGCACGAGAGCCCCTTGGGGGTAATGTACTGTGGGGGCCCGGCCGGTTCGGCCCCGCGCTGACCCCGCAAGGGGCGACGCACGGGGTCCGGCAGGCGGGCAACGACTCGCATACGAGGTGGTCCCACAAGGTCCCACTCGCGCCGTATGACGGCAAGAGTGATCTACGCGCGTACCTGGCGCAGTTTGACTGTGTGTGTAAGGGCAACGGTTGGGGTGAGGACGAAGGTGGAGTACACCTGGTGGCCGCATTGCGCGGCGCGGCGGCGGAGGTGCTGACGGCATTACCAGCGGGTGCTCTCACCCTGCCAGCCCTCCGCGACGCCCTAATTAATCGATTCGGCATTGAACAGCAGAGCGAGCTTGTTAAAGCTCAGCTCGCGCTGCGAAAACGCAAGCCCCAGGAAGCCATCGGGGAACTTGCCCACGACATTCGCCGCGCAGTGGGGATAGCACATGCTAGCATGGCAGCGGATTCCCGGGAAAGCCTGGCGCTGGACCATTTTATCCAGGCCCTCCCGGATATTGAGCTCCGGCAACAGCTCGCCATGTGGCGCCCGCAGACTCTGAGCCAGGCGGCTGACGCTGCGGCCCGTTGGGAAGCAGCAAGGCCCCTGGCCCGGGGGAGCGAGCGTCACGCAATGGCGGTCCGCCAGGTGGGACCTCCGATGGAGGGCGGACCCCTTAGGGGGCCCGCCCCCGACGTGAGTCCTGACCTGGTGGGCATGGTCCGGAGGCTGGTGGACCAGCGCCTGGCGGGACCTGGACCATGGCAGGCGGCCCCGGAGGTGGCCCGCGGTGGACCACGAGCGGGTAATCCAATTCGGACCTTCAGGGGGGGAAATTTGGAATTCCGGAGACAAGCACCTTATCAGGTGAGGTGCTATACTTGCAACCGTCTGGGTCACCTGGCGCGGCACTGTCGAGCCACGCGCCGGGATGATCCCCGGCGGTTGAGGTCCTCAACTCCGCCCAGGGGGGAGCGGGTTAGCCGACCCCAGACACCCCCCCGCCAGACCCCGGGAAACTAGAAGGTGTCGGGCACGTAGGGCGGTGTTCGGCAGAAGAGGATGGAGGAGAGCCCTCATTGACGCAACAGGTCATTTATTGTGGCCAAATTGGAACCGGTAGCCTGACAATCAGATGCAAAATTGCCGGCGTGGGGGTAGACGCCGTAGTGGACACAGGAGCTAGCGCCACGATCATCAGCCCTGTGGTCCTTGATTCGAGTGCAGGTGGCTGGGATAAGATCCAGCGCCTGCAAAATTATAGTTTGCAACTTGCTACCGGGGTAACGGCCCCGATCATAGGGCGTGGTTCTGTGACCCTCAAGTTAGGGTCGGTAAGGAGGGAGATAGATGTTTGGGTGGCGGAGGTGTGCGACCCATGTTTAATAGGGTTGGATTTGTTGACTGCCAGCGGTTGTAAAATCGACTTGTGCCGGGGGATCCTGCAGGTGGGAGTAGAAGAGCTGCCGTTAGGGGGAGTGAGCACGGCCGAGAGAGCGGAGCTGGAGGCTTCCGAGGCCGTGACCATCCCCCCAAGGGCCGAGGCGATAGTGCCGGCCCGGTGGGCAGCTCGCCCAACATGGCAGGAGTCCTGCGGCCTGGTTGAACCGGTGGCAGCGCAGTCCATACCGGGTTTAATCGTGGGCCGCACCCTTGTAAAAACGGACGGACCGGTAGTGGCCGTCCGAGTAATAAATATAAGTACAGAACCACGCACTATAGTAAGGGGCACGAGGGTAGCTGGCTGCACCCCAGTTGAGGAAGTCGCGACAGTGAGGGGCGAGAACGTCCAGCCGAGCCGGCCCCGGGGGGAGCCTTCAATAAGAAGTAGGAATTGGCCCGATCCCATTTGCGAGATGGTAAATCGTAGTAGCGTAGAGTTGGGAGGTACCCAGAGGGAGGCCTTACACAAACTGGTTGGGTCCCATTTGGACCTCTTCTCCCTGTCCACCGAGGATATTGGACGTACGGGCCTGGTGAAACATCAGATCCACACCGGTGAGGCCCGGCCTATTCGTCAGGCCGCCCGACGGCTCCCTTGGAGCAAGAGGGCGGAAGCTGACGAGCAGGTTGAAAAAATGCTCGACGCAGGCGTGATCGAGCCCTCGGGAAGTCCTTGGATGTCACCTGTTGTGCTGGTCAAAAAGAAGGATGGGACCACGCGGTTCTGCGTGGACTATCGCCAGCTAAACAACGTGACACTCAAGGACTCGTATCCCCTGCCAAGGATTGATGACACCCTCGATGCCGTTGCGGGCTCAAATTGGTTCTCAACTTTGGACCTCAAGAGTGGGTATTGGCAGGTGGAGATGGATAGGGCAGGGAAGGAGAAAACGGCATTTTCCACAGGTAAGGGACTGTATCAGTTTACTGTGATGCCGTTTGGTTTGTGTAACGCCCCCGCCACCTTTGAAAGATTGATGGAGCATGTACTAGGCGGCATGCCATGGCAATCATGCCTGGTGTACCTGGATGACGTCCTAGTACATGCCAAAACGTTCCCCCAGGCAGTAGCTAATTTGGACCAGGTGTTCGGGTGCCTCAGACAGGCAGGGTTGAAGCTGAACCCGAGTAAGTGCACCTTGTTTGCCAAGGAGGTGGCCTATTTAGGCCACGTCATCGGTTGCGAGGGGGTAAAAACGGACCCAGACAAAATTAAAGCGGTAGAGGAGTGGCCCGCACCACGTACCATCAAAGAGGTGCGGGGATTTTTGGGACTCTGCTCCTACTACCGGCGCTTTGTGGCGAAATTTGCGGAGTTGGCCCGTCCCCTCCACCGGCTTACGGAGAAGGGGACGCGATTTAATTGGACACGGGAGTGCCACGAGGCCTTCCAAAAATTGAAGGGGTGTCTAACATCCGCACCCCTTCTAGCTTACCCCACTAGCAACGGGGCATTTACCCTGGACACGGATGCGAGCCAGGAAGGATTGGGCGCAGTTTTGTCTTAGACACAGGAGGGCGTGGAGAGAGTGATTGGTTACTATAGTCGGGCCTTAAGTAGGCCCGAGCGAAATTATTGTGTCACTCGCAAAGAGTTATTGGCTATGCTGGCTGCCATGAACCATTTCCACCCGTACTTGTACGGGCGGAAATTTTTGGTTAGAACTGACCATTCCTCCTTGCAATGGCTCCTTCGGTTCAAGGAACCAGAGGGCCAAATTGCAAGGTGGTTGGAAAAGTTGCAGCAGTACGATTTTGATGTGGCCCATAGGGCCGGGAAGGCCCATGGTAATGCGGACGCACTCTCTCGGCGTCCTTGTCTGGGGGAAAACTGTAAATTTTGTGCGAGACACGAGGAGAGGGAGCAATTGGGCGATTCCGCCCCGATTCTCGTCGTCCGGGCAACCCGGGTGAGAGGGCCAATTTTGCCACTAACCGCAGATGAGGAATTTGGAACTTTGGCTTGGAGCGCGGCCCAGCGGGAGGACCCCGTACCTGGGCGGGTGCACGAATGGGTGAGATTGGGGCAAAGACCTAAGGGGGAAGAGGTCACCCCCCTCGGGGCACAGACCAAGGCATATTGGGCTCAGTGGAAAACCCTGGAATTGAAGGATAACATCTTGTATCGCAAGTGGGTGGAGGTTCCCTCTGATAAAACTTCCTGGCTGGTGGTAGTCCCAAATAAATTTAAGACCGATATATTGCAACAGGTGCATGGTACCCGCCCCGGCGGCCATTTGGGCAGGACAAAGACGACATCGCAGGTACGCCGGAGGTTTTATTGGGTGAATATGGGGCGCGACATACAGGACTGGTGTCGGAGATGCGACGCCTGTACTGCCAAAAAGGGACCAGCACGGAGGATGAGGGCCCCCCTTCAATTACACCAGGTGGGGCCCCCCTAGAGCGGGTGGCCATGGATATCCTAGGCCCACTACCCCGCACCCGCCTACGTAATAAGTACATCCTCGTTGTGATGGACTACTTCACCAAGTGGCCGGAGGCCTACGCCCTCCCCAACCAAGAAGCAGGGGTGGTAGCGCAGGCCTTCGTGGAAGGATTTGTGTGCCGGCATGGGATTCCACAGGAGTTGCACACCGACCAGGGACGAAATTTTGAGAGCAAATTGCTAAAAGATGTGTGCAGTCTCCTGTCAATTCGGAAAACAAGAACAACGCCTTTAAGACCTCAATCTGACGGGATGGTGGAGAGATTCAACCGAACTCTAATCCAACAACTGGCACTGTTCACCGCCACCCATCAGGATGACTGGGACGAGCATCTCCCTTATTTGCTCATGGCCTACCGAACCAGCCAGCACGGGGCCACCGCATGCAGTCCAGCGTTGCTTATGTATGGGCGGGAGTTACGGGCTCCCGCCGACTTGCTATGCGGTCCCGTGCCAGACACAGTGGTTAACCCGCCGAGGGAGGGGTACGCACGTCACCTAGAGGAAGGCATGGAGCTAGTCCATGCCTTCGCCCGCCGCCAACTCCATCTGGCGGGGGAAAAGATGAAGCGCAGGTACGACCACCGGAGCCAGGGGAGTCAGTACACTCCGGGGATGAAGATTTGGTTCTTCAATCCCCGGAGGAGGAAGGGTAGGTGCCCGAAACTCACCTCTCCCTGGCAAGGCCCGGGGGTCGTCCTGTCGCAAGTCTGTGACGTGGTAGTAAAAATCAAAATGGGGCCACGAGCCCTCCCTCGGATCGTCCACGCCGACCGAATAAGGCCTTACACCGGCGAGCAGGCGCCCCCGTGGATTGCCTCGGCTTTAGATGCCGAGGCGGGACCCAGTACCTCTGAATAAGGGGGGCTTATTAGTGCCAGAGGACTGGGGGATTGATGAGCGATGGGCCCGGTGGGTAAGGGTGGCATCCCTGCCACCCTTCCCATGTATGGGGCAAATGCGCTATAGCTTATGGGGGTGTGTGGCAGTGAAAACTAGCCCGGGTGGGTTAGGATATATTGTGTGTAGGGATCTAGCGAAGATGACATTAGGTGACGTTAAGGTTAGTTAGTGACTGATACCTGTAGTGGGGACGCAGGTAGATTAGTATGGATGATAATGACGAGGGAGCGCAATAGTTTAAAGGGACGACTGGGAAGCGCAAGTTTCAGAGGGGAGTAGTTAGATGAGATGATGCTGTGTGAGAACTGGACAGGTGTGTGGAGCAGTGTATGAGTAGTGAGTGTTGTGGATCAGCGCGAATGCGCTTGGGGGAGAGAAGGGTGCAGGCGGCACCAAGTATGAGAGCACAGGTGTGCAAGTACAGGTGTGTGGAATACATGGAGTATTGGAATGAGTGGTGTGGAGAGAGTTGGAGTAAGTGGTACGGAGTGGTGTGCATGGTGCGAAGGTGTGGATGGGGGAAGAGTGGACCCCTTTCACGAGTACCCGGGGCGGGTAGTGTAAGTGTTAGGTAGAGGGTATAGGTAAATTGTGGTTGGATATTGGCATTTGTGGTGCGGTTGCAGAATGGTATTGTGGATGGGTGCATTAGTGTTGTGGAAATGGCTGGGCGTGTAGCCTGTTAGTGTGTGTAGTTCGTTTGGGCACTCCACCACTGTGAGGATGTCGGCCAGGTGAGGCCGCAGGTGGGCTCTGGGAGCCGTTAGTGTCAGTGGGTGCCTGAGGATCCCGTGTGTGGATCGGGCAGCCCGTGCCAGAGAGGGCACTGAGGGGGTGAGAGTGCGAGAGGGCCTTCCCCAGTTAGTTAGGTTAGGGTGAGGAGCAGGTAAGCTCGGGTGGCAACTACAGTGGTGGAGGTGTGCAGGTGGGTAGACCTGCTGGGAGAGCTACACGTCACAGCCCGGAAACTGTGCGAGAGCACCGAGTGTTGAATCGGGGGAGTGAGACCCCAAATTGAGAGGCACCACAGTTTGGTCAATGGGAATTGGTTTTTAGAACCCATAGTGTAAGTTGGCCAATGGATTGGCAGGGAAAGACCCCGGGTAATGTAAAGTTGTTAAAGTCATTTAGGAAATAGTTAGGATTGATGAACCTGTCACACCATACGCAGCCACTTACCTGAGGTGATGATGATGACTCCACACCTGTGTTTCTTTGTTCTGTGTTGCAGAAAATGAGAATTGCTGTTGGATTTGTGAGACGCATCACGACGTGGATGAGACATTGGGGTGATTCCATCTCTCCCTCCTTAGGAGGGACTGATGATGAGTTGGAGATGGCAAATTGTGATGAGAGTTGGAAATGGCAAATTTGATTGGTTAGGAGGGAGAGAAGACGAATTTGGTTTATGGGAGGAACGGGGAAGACAGTAGGGACGTTTGTTGATTTGTAAAGTAGATGTTTATGGGTAGTGTTGTGTTTTGTGGATACAGTAAGGGGTAAGGGAGGGGCAATGTAGGTTACCTGGTGGGGGGGGGGGGGGGGCATACGGTAGGAACGTACCTGTCTCACCTGGTTCCCATGTGCCCCCAGTGTGCATCACCTTGTATTGCGTGCACTTTTGCGCCCTTACCACCTTACTCACTTGTCTTCTTTTTTTGTCTCCCACCTCCGAGGATCTGGCTTTGGGGCAGAGAGAGAGGAGAGAGAGGTGCTGGCTCCGCAGTTGTGGGCCTGTACTTTCGCTGCTTGCTGCCTGGATCGATACACCATATGGACCGCAATTTTTGTGGCCGCCCACCATGGACCGCAGTTCTCTTGCGGGCAAGCACCAACCGTTGATGGACCTATGGGTCAACGTGGCACCTATGCCATACAGGTGAACCACTTTTAGTTGGCCCCCTGACGGCCACAATTTAGAAATGGACGCGGTTGGCGCCTTTCTTTATTTTTAAAGAAGCCAGGAGGCCAAGTGCACTTCAAGAAGGCAAGACCAGCGGCAGAACATCGGCCGGCTGCGACACCACCAGTGACTATGAACACTTTATTGGTGCACCGGATGGTGCTGACTGTACATGATGGGGTGGTGCTTTTGGTGCTTGGATGGGGTGCTCTGCACATTATTAAAGGCCATAGGGCCACAGAGCACTCGTGGGTTGGTGTATCGATGCTGGCATGCGTGCTCTCTCTATGCATAACATCTGCATGTGTTCCTCCAAAAACAGGTCCTGGATCGTAGTGTAAATATCAGTGTAGTCTTGTTTAAATGATGCTCCCTACCGGCTGTATGTTTAGTTTGAGGATTCTTTCCGCGATTCGGTTATCCTGTGGGTGTGTTTCTGTGAGGAGAAGGGTGCAACGTCGCCGGGGGACATATTTACTCATTTGTGAACATCTGTAAAACTGTCGCACTCAGGGTTGAGTTAATAGTAGAGGGAACTACATCTGAGTGCCACACTAACGTAGGTAAAGATTTATCGGGTCGGGACGCCCCGAGGTAGAGAAGGGTGCAATGTTGCGGATATGGGATTTGGCCTCCATCCATATCCGCTTGTAAATATTCCCCTATTTCCCCAATACTCCCCAACTATCCCCAATCCCCCATTCCCTAGTCCCATTGTCTGTAAACAACACTCTGTAGAACCGACCTTCCCCTTTTCCCCCCATTAAATGTCGTACCCAGGTTCACCGCATCTCACGTAGGCAACTATAGGACATCTTGCTAGTTATTCTTAGTCTATGTCAGTTAAGGACTCGTTTCCATTAATTCTGACTCTTCGTTGCACCAGAATGTGATTGTATGGCACCATTAGTAAGTTTAGGACCTCCCAATACCTCCCCGCATCTCTTCCTCATGGAACAACAACACCAACAACAACAACAGCGGCGGCGGCGCGGGGAGTGTGCGTCCTCACTCCGGCTTGGTTAGCCGCCATTGAACATGTGCTCCGACGGGGTTACCACGCAGGGGCTCACTGTCAGCTCCTCGTCAAGGGCGGAGCCCGGTAACCCCCCGCACCCAATAAGAAGCGGCGGACCGATTCCATCTGGGGCGGAGCTAACGAGCCGAGGGCGTGTCACTCCCCGCTGGGCATGCGCAGAAAGACGGAGGTGACGTCAGATGCGCCTCAGCTTGGAGAAGAAAGGACGCCACCTCCTAGCGCTGAGAAATACCTCCCCGATCTCTGGACCGGACCGTGTCGATTCTGCCCCTGAGCCAAGGTGCACCTTGAGCTATCGACTGCCTGCCCTTCCCTGCCATCAATCCCCGTGTAAGTCAGTCTTGTCCCGTTTGTCTGTGGTCTGTCGGGGCTAAGATAAGACTGTGTCTAAGTGTCCATCTTGCTGTGCTTTACCTCTTGTCGTGTAATCTAACCGTTCTGCATAACCAATATTATATCCTCCTCTGGAGGTCTTGAGAACTGTACCCCTTGTGTCGTTGCCTTAATCCCAGCCGTTGTGTCCTTTTCCTTCATTGATTTAGCATAGCGCGATTCGGCCAACGTTCGAGTGTAATCGGGTAATCTGTGCGAACACGGCGGCCATTCCGCTCGGTCAAGCAACATCTAAGTCGTGTCCGTAACAATATATATCTATATATATATATATATATATATATATATATATATATATATATATATATATATATATATATACACACACACACACACACGTCGACTCTGAAAGATTCTTATACCTGCAGCATACTTTGTCAGGTTCGAGGCAGTTTTCTATTCACACGGAACTCTACCAATAGCCATTCAACCTGTTCATCTATCTATAATGCCAGTAATCTCTGTGTGTCTGTCTGTGACCGCTGTTTCTCGACAACCACGGGTCCGATATACTTGAAACTTGCCAGGTATATTGCTGGGGACCCGAGGATGTGCCTTTTCAAGGTTTCATATTAATCGGACAAGTAGTTAGCGAGCTATGTCCAAAAAACGATTCAACCAATCAGAGAGCAGCGAGCTATCACGTGTGCCGAACGTGGCGAACAGACTCTGCCTCGGACGGCACATTTGAGAGCGTATTCATTTATTTCACGTTGGCAAACTATGTTGGCGTTAAACTATGTTTTACAACTAATTAAAACTAATTTGCGATTCATTCGCTTTCCTGCGCGTTTGTGCACGCTATGGCGATTTCTTTACCAAACTCCGCAAGCCGTTCGCTTTGGACCAAACCATTTCATGTAAATAGAGGGGGGGGGGGGGGGGGGGTTGTCACCGTACTCGCAAGCCGTTCGCTTTGGACCAAACCATTTCATGTAAATAGAGGGGGGGATTGTCACCGTACTCGCAAGCCGTTCGCTTTGGACCAAACCATTTCATGTAAATAGAGGGGGGGGATTGTCACCGTACTCGCAAGCCGTTCGCTTTGGCTTTGCGAATGAACCAAACCATTTCATGTAAATAGAGGGGGAGGATATAATTTTAGATATATATATATAGTACGGGCATGCCCTAGTATAGAAAATGTTCACATCACTGCAACTGATAGAAATGGAGCCATACCGAGTGCAAGAAAATAAATCAAAATCGACCAGCGACAACATTTGGTTTTTAAATGATATAATAGTGATGTGACCATTTTCTTGCTCTCTTAGCATCAACCTCAGCGATGTGAACAATTTCTGTATTAAGAGCATCAGTGGCTTACTGTCATTTCCTTACGATTAGATATTTCCTTTCAGTTCTCGCTACATCCTCGGAGGGACCATCTACCAAGTGCATCCTTGTAGTGACCATCCATTAAGTACATCCTCCTAGGGACCAAGCACATCCTCGCTGGGACCATGTCCATCAAGTACATCCTCGTAGGGACCATCTATTAAGTACTTCCTCGTAGGACCATCCACCAAGTACGTCTTCATAGGGAAAGCAAACATGGCTGTAATTTTGACACCCTCCCTCCTCTCATTCAATTGTATGGTAAGCAATGTTTTATAGCTTGAATGACAGCCTATTTGTCATTAACATTGAGCTATTCTTTGCCAAATATCCTGCAAGCAAACTCGGTGGTTTAAAGCAATGGGAAGCAGAAAAGGATTGGCCAGTTGCTGGACCAGAATGTTTTGCAACGCAGGTGATTTGGGGTGATGCATTTGATGAAACCAGGATTCGTACCTTGTGTAGAAGAAGAACTAAAGACCTGAGGTCATCTGCAGGTGAAAATATTCTGACGTGGCCATGTGCATGGAAACAGTTCTTGAGTAAATCACTCTGCTTAACCTAATTGTTACCTTAACCACAAAGCTGGGCAGCAATTCTGCGGCAATTCTGCTTCCGCTGAGCATTGCTATTCTGTGCCCCGTCGAAATGCCGACTATACCTAAACTGCACAATATGTGAATTATTGCCTTTTGCAAATGAGTGCCTTGCCTGGTCAAACCAAACCAAGCCCGGTATATAACCTGATTCTTTTATTTCATGCAACGGCTTGTACAATTGCCTTCGGTAATTACAAATTACACTATCAGTGGGAATTGCTGATCATTTGAGAAAATATACTTCTGGGCTCTCAAGTCTTTCGGCGTCTCCGCAGTTACTCCAACAAAAAATCATTGTGTGCACAAATGTGTAATTTTTATTTTATTTCTCAATGATGAGATTGGGATAACTTTAAATGCAGATGAATATCTTATTTGGCCTACATTGCGATCCACCTCTTTTCCCTCTGCCCTTCCTGGCTTCCTTGGCGATGCCTTCTGCGTGGACCATCCACCATGATTGTGTGCCGGCTTGCCTGAGATTAATCAATCTCGTGTTTCTAGCCATTATATTCTGCCTGAGTCCTTCAAGGATGATGCTAATTATTACTTTAATTTAAAATGTACGTATGTGGCATTTGATTAAACTTCACCTATTTTTCAAGCTATTTTCCCCATCACATGGCTTCCCTTTGATGTACTGTTCCTTGATGCCATCTGCATATATATATTTGGGATCGGTGTTATGGTTTTCATAAGATCCAGTGGCCAGCGGTATACGTACATCTGCTGAACGTAGAACCGAGGCTGGTTTTGTTGAAATAGCAAAATGAAAACATAAATATACAATTTTACCATTTTTGAACCATAATTACATCTGCAACTGAAGGAGGATGGAGGTTATGTTTTTACCTTTGTTTGTTACTTGGCGATTTTCTTTTTTTGACAAGTATGTTGATCACTCCGGTTTGTGTGTTTGTTTGTCTGTCCCCTCACTTATAGTTGTCTGCAAGTCACAATTTTAAGCCGATATTCTCAAAACTTCAGCAAACGGTAGAATTTGTGGTCTGACAAAATCCTATTTGTTTTTGAGGTCAAAAGGTCAACCACTTTTTTCAAATTTCTAAAATCCTCAATTTGAATCTGATTGACCTGAAATTTGAATAGGATTTGCATATCAGCTAACTGAATTCAACCACCAACTATTTTTGAGATCAACATAGGCCAAAAGGTCAACATACGCCAAAAGTTCAAAAACCGTTTCAAATTTCTAAAATCCTCAATTTTCATCTGATTGACTTGAAATTTGAATAGGATTTGCATATCAGCTAACTGAATTCAACCACCAACTATTTTTGAGATCAACATATGTCAAAATGTCAACATATGCCGAATTTAATTTCTAAAATTGTCAATTTTCATCTGATTAACTTAAAATTTGAAGACGATTTGCATATAAGGTCACTGAATTCAACCACCAATCATTTGTGAGGTTGAAAGGATGCTCCACTGAGTGCTATTCTACTTTGTTTCTCTTTTGCAAAGTGTCACTCTGTGTGATTTTTCATTTTCTTGTTTGTTTGTGACCAAGATATATCAAAAGGTTGTGGAAGGATTCGGATGAGATTTGGTGGAGATGTTTGGTGTGTGACTAGACCGAATTGATTATGTTTTGATGAAGATGCGGATACGATGAACTTTTTAAATTTGGTGATTCGTCACCATTGAGAGATGGGGCCAAAAAAACGAGGGGTAACAGCCCAAGTATAGTACTGTACTGTATTTTACTCATGTATCTACAATGTAGTGGAATTTAATGTCTCGGGCTTTGAGCAGTGGATGAGTTGTATTCATGCAGGAGAATATTATCTCAGGCCGGATATGTTCCACTGGATCAGGCCAGTTCAGGCCATGGCGGAGGTATACGCTCTGCCGAACACCCTTCTAGTTTGCTAATGTAAATGGTATATCTTTGTTAAAATCTTCCTTGTTAGATAATTCTGTTAAAAATACTCTGAATATTTGAGACTTGTTATTTTTGATCAGGAGAAAGCTTTTCATCCTTTTGATCATCTGTATATTTTTAAAGTGCTTCAGGGGCTTGGATTTTGATCCATCTTTCTTTCTTGTGGCATGCTGCTTTATAATAATATTTTCAGTGCGCTTAAGAATGAGGTTGTTGCACTTCTTGCGGTTAACAGAGGAATTTGACAAGGTTGTCAGCCCACTGGGATGCTGTTTTTCTCTCTCTCTCTTTCTCTCTTTCTTTCTTTCTCTCTTTTTCTCTTTTTCTCTTTTTCTCTCTTTTTCTCTTTTTCTCTTTTTCTCTTTTTCTCTTTTTCTCTTTCTCTCTCTTTTTCTCTTTTTCTCTTTTTCTCTTTTTCTCTTTTTCTCTCTTTCTCTTTTTCTCTCTTTCTCTTTTTCTCTTTTTCTCTTTTTCTCTTTTTCTCTTTTTCTCTCTTTCTCTTTTTCTCTCTTTCTCTTTTTCTCTCTTTCTCTCTTTCTCTTTTTCTCTCTTTCTCTTTTTCTCTCTTTCTCTCTTTCTCTTTTTCTCTTTTTCTCTTTTTCTCTTTTTCTCTCTTTCTCTCTTTCTCTTTTTCTCTTTTTCTCTTTTTCTCTTTTTCTCTTTTTCTCTCTTTCTCTTTTTCTCTCTTTCTCTTTTTCTCTTTTTCTCTCTTTCTCCCTTTTTATTTGCGATCCAGAATTTCGACTTACCATGTTTGGCACTTTTTTTGTTGCATCCAATCAATATGCTTGCCTGCTGACGTCTGTCTGGTTGTATGGTGCCCCAATGACAATAACACCATGATCCCGTGTTTTCTATCCAGTAAACCCATTAAAATGACAATGAAAAATGACAATTTTAGAAAGTTGACCTCAAGATGACCTTTGACCTCAAAATCGAAAGGTTACTTGTCAAAAGTGAACCAAACAATATGTTGGAAAAACTGAGAACCCACTCAATACATGCTTTAATAACACACGGTCAGACATCAGTAACTTTCACAGCAATCAGGGCAAATCTCTACCTTACGCTATACTCTCTGCTCACCTTCGCTCTTTTCCCCACCTCTGGAACAAACTCCCACACTCTCTTCAATCCCACTCCTCCCCTCCAGGTCTTCAAAGCAGCTGTTCGCCACCATATCTTATCTTGTCGTCCCCCATTCAAAACCTTGATCTTTTCTACCCCCATGAATACACCCCAAATCCACCTTCAAATACCGTTTTTTTTCTTCCTGAAAGTCCATGTAGTGTCCATCTTGTTTATCCCATGTACCCCACCCTAGCCATCTCCATTCCACAGATCTCCCAATGTCCCTGTTCTCTACTGTTGTTGCGCTTCCCTCTCTCTCCCCCTCTTGTCTCCCGCTCCCTTTATTATATGTTATATGTGTTAGCTCTTACACGAGCCTCAACTTTGTATACAAAAAAAATAAACCTAAAAACATGCATGATTATGGTTTCTACATAGGTTTGGCTTTGGTTTTGGTTTTGCTTTGGCACTTTTTTTTTTTTGTGTGATATGATATGCTGTGTATAGTATGCACACATGTTATTTTTATGTGTTATATACACATATACATATTGCATTGTATACACACATGTTATATGTGACATGTTGTACAGTGGTATGTTGTGTACACGTGTTTTGCAT
Organism: Myxine glutinosa; assembly: GCF_964187855.1. NCBI lineage: Eukaryota > Metazoa > Chordata > Myxini > Myxiniformes > Myxinidae > Myxine > Myxine glutinosa. The sequence continues at coordinate 54,581,021 of NC_136271.1, read as the reverse complement.
GTGACATATTACACACACACACACACACACACACACACACGAAAGTGGATACTTTGAGACCTAGCAGATCACCGCTCCATCTCCTGAAGCCCACCAACATTTGAGGATAGTAGGCAAAAACAACTTACACACACACACACACACACACACACACACACACACACACACACACACACACACACACACACACACACACACACACTAATGAGACAAACACTTAACCCAGCCACTGAGCTTGTGGGAGGAGCCATCACTTCCCGGGATACTCCAGGTACCAGCAACTTCATAACAATTATGCTGCTTTTCTGGCCGTACTCAGCAGGGCATTTCTTCAAGAGGACTTTCGTCCTCCTCATGGATGCCAACCGATGGGGATTGTTCTTGCTCTGTCCCTTTAAATGCTGAACCTCAAGCAGGGAAGCAGCACATACCATTTTTAATGACTTTGGTATGACTTGAACTGGTCCAAACCGGATGGGTGTTTTTTAGGAGACACCATCTCCTTTACTGGATGGCCGTTGGCTCGCTCCAGGAGCTCGTCCGCCTTTTGCCAGGTGTTATTGTTTGGTACTAGCAGGGTGTCACAGTGATCCTCCCCACAAGCAAAGCCAGTGAGGGGTGTCGGATTAGTCGCCGACAACCTGAGCATGCGGCAGGTAGCACTGGGTTGGTTACATGTTACCAGTGGCAGTCCCAAAGGACTGACCCGACTGTAATGCCGAACCTGTGAAGATTGATCACCATTTTCAATTACAAGACCCTCTGCTGACTGTAAGCTTTCAATTGATTTTCTTAGTTTTCCGAAAACCACAAAAGTCTTTGCAACAAGTTTCTGAAGCAGCTTAATCTTTAATTCTCAGCCATGGCAGAGCTCCGAGGGCATCTTCTTCATTAAGCTATTTAACAAGGCAAGTTTCTCATACAAACATTGGCATCACTCAGCCACATCAAGATCGACATTATTGCTTTGGAAATGAAGGATCTCTTTATTTAAAATGTATGCTGTAGTCTGTCTATCATTGGATAAATTATTCCTGTATTTCTGGCAAAAGACACAAGTTTGCAATTGCATATCTACCCACCACATGCATAGGTCTGTGAAGTCATTCTGCGATTCTAATATGCAAAACCAAAATTCTCTAAAATATGTAATTTAAAAAATAAATCATTTAAAAGAGAAACATTAAAAAAAAAACCAAAAGGTTGTTTGTCTCGGGGGACCAGGAAAAGGAAGGCAGAGTTTCATTAAGGGAATGGTCAGAAATCCCAGATGGATCAATGCCAGTAAAGGCCAGAAATAAAAAAGAGAGAATTATAATGTAAAATTTCACAAGCTTTCCAAGCAATAAATTATTTGACACAGCAACACCACGTATATTGATGAGAATAAACGTGTTGTAACAGCTAAACATCAGCAACATTGCGCTGATCGTGTATATAAAGGCTTTGCACTGGCTAGTTGGGACTCGGGACTATTCCGGCCCAAGATGGGATCTAACTTGCAAATAAAATCACTCCTTAAACACAATAACGTATCAAGAGTAAGATGAATGAGGAAGGAAAAAACACCCAGTAAAAAGGTGGTTCTAGTCATAATATTGTTTGGTGCATAAAAATTGACAATTAAAATCTGCCAGTTATTATGTGTAAAAAAAATCAGCAGAAAACCAGGAACAATTACCTTGAAGACAAGCAAGGAGATTGGAAAATTGGCCAAAATATTCAAGGCAATTCCCTCTCTAATAGAGGCAGTGTTGCTAAATAAACTAGAGTTCATAGACTACATTACCCCAAGCAGTGTTTAAGTACAGGGTTTCCTCGTTGAACGTCGTCCCGGTTAACGTTATTTCGTTATATCGTCCATACTAATTAGATACCAAGGCTTCACAGAAGGTTCTGATTATTCACCCATAACTTGCTATATGTCGTTGGACAGGGAAATGTCATGGAAAGTGAAATCGGTGGTACTATGAAATATATAAAGAAAATAACAGACAGAGCAGCAAGCAGTCAATTATTGATTCTTTATTGGGGAGGAAGGAAAATTCAGTCATCCCAACAACCAGCAGAAGCCTTCACTTTGTCCCGTGGGGAGAATGATTTCCCTCGTGTGACGTGTGGGGAGAATAATTTCCCTCGTGTGACATGTGGGGAGAACTATTTCCCTCGTGTGACGTGTGGGGAGAACGATTCCCCTCGTTTCGCATGTGGGGAGAATGATTTCCCTCGTGCCACGTGTGGGGAGAATGATTCCCCTCGTGTCGCGTGTGGGGAGAATGATTCCCCTCGTGTCACATGTGGGGAGAATGATTTAACTCGTGTCACATGTGGGGAGAATGATTTCCCTCGTGTCACATGTGGGGAGAATGATTTCCCTTGTGTGACATGTGGGGAGAATGATTTCCCTCGTGTGACATGTGGGGGGAACTATTTCCCTCGTGTGATATGTGGGGAGAACGATTCCCCTTGTGTCGCGTGTGGGGAGAATGATTTCCCTCATGTCACGTGTGGGGAGAACGATTCCCCTCATGTGACGTGTGGGGAGAACGATTCCCCTTGTGTGACGTGTGGGGAGAACCATTCCCCTTGTGTGACATGTGGGGAGAACGATTCCCCTCGTGTGACGTGTGGGGAGAACGATTCCCCTGGAGTGGCATGTTGGGAGAACGATTTCCCTCGTGTGACGTGTGGGGAGAATGATTTCCCTCATGTGGCATGTGGGGAGAATGATTTCCCTCATGTGGCATGTGGGGAGAATGACTTCCCTCGTGTCGCGTGTGGGGAAAATGATTTCCCTCGTGTCGTGTGTGGGGAGAATGATTCCCCTCGTGTCAAGTGTGGGGAGAATGATTCCCCTCGTGTCACGTGTGGGGAGAATGATTCCCCACGTGTCGCGTGTGCCGTGTGGGGAGAACGATTCCCCTCTTGTCGCGTGTGGGGAGAACGATTCCCCTATTGTCGCGTGTGGGGAGAACGATTTCCCTTATGTCGCGTGTGGGGAGAATGATTCCCATCGTGTCACATGTGGGGAGAATGATTTCCCTCGTGTCGTGTGTGGGGAGAATGATTCCCCTCATGTCAAGTGTGGGGAGAATGATTCCCCTCATGTCACGTGTGGGGAGAAAGATTCCCCTCGTGTCGCTAGTGGGGAGAATGATTTCCCTTGTGTCACGTGTGGGTAGAACAATTTCCCTCGTGTCGCGTGTGGGGAGAACGCTTCCCCTCGTGTCGCATGTGGGGAGAACGATTTCCCTCGTGTCACGTGTGGGGAGAGCGATTTCCCTCGTGACATGTGTGGGGAGAGCGATTTCCCTCGTGTCACGTGTGGGGAGAATGATTTCCCTCGTGTCGCATGTGTGGAGAATGATTTCCCTTGTGTCGCGTGTCGGTAGAATGATTTCCCTTATGTCGCGTGTGGGGAGAATGATTCCCATCGTGTCACATGTGGGGAGAATGATTTCCCTCGTGTCACGTGTGGGGAGAGCGATTTCCCTCGTGTCACGTGTGGGTAGAACAATTTCCCTCGTGTCGCGTGTGGGGAGAACGATCCTCTCGTGTCACGTGTGGGGAGAATGATTTCCCTCGTGTCGCATGTGGGGAGAATGATTTCCCTCATGTTGCATGTGGGGAGAATGATTTCTCTCGTGTCGCGTGTGGGGAGAATGATTTATTTCCCTCGTGTCACTTCTGGGGAGAATGATTCCCCTCTTGTCATGTGTGGTGAGAATGATTTCCCTCGTGTCACATGTGGGGAGAACGATTTATTTCCCTTGTGTCGCATGTGGGGAGAATGATTCCCCTCGTGTCATGTGTGGGGAGAATGATTTATTTCCCTTGTGTCGCATGTGGGGAGAATGATTCCCCTCGTGTAGCATGTGGGGAGAATGATTCCCCTCGTGTAGCGTGTGGGGAGAATGATTCCCCTCGTGTAGCGTGTGGGGAGAATATTTCCCCTTGTGTCACGTGTGCGGAGAATGATTTCCGTCTTGTCACATGTGGCGAGAATGATTTCCCTCGTCACGCGGGGAGAATGATGTGTGAAATGGCGGAAGAGTGGTGAGGCAAAGTCCGTGTTAACGAGGTGTGAATTATGGTGTGAATGGAAAATTGCTCTTGAGGTCCGATTTCCTGCATTTAGCATGGGATGTTCAAAAAAAGCTGTGTTTTGTGTGAATGGATGGGACATTCGAAAGATGAAACATTATTATGAAGTGCAATGGTCGTGTGAACGGATGTTCGTAAAGCAGGAACTCCTCGTACTGCATTTTCGATGTACAATACAGAATATATAAAACAATGAAAAGTATGAATTAACTTAAATGTGATGCATTTAATGTGGGTGAAGGAACCCAACCCCACCCCTATTTAAATTAATCGTTATGAGATAAATTGATCAATTTAATGTCGTTTCACAGAACATCGTGTTTTTAAAAACGTAACCACGTGTTAAGTGGGGACCAAATGTATACACTCAAATATAAATAAAATAATGATTTTGAATATTGTTTAAAATTTTTTTCCAAAGGTTTAGCGCTATTGAAGCAGTCGTATACACCACCCGATGTAACACATCCAAGTACTGCTGAACGGAAGAGTTTTCAAAGTGCAAATAAGGCGATTTGTGTCCTCCAGTGTTCACGTTTATAATTCAATTTAAATAAAATAAATATTGTTAAAGCCGTATAAATTAATTAATTCTGAAATTTTACCGCCATCGATGCCGTGTGTATTACACCACCCTATATGTATTACACCAACACATTACATTAGTTATTTGTGCCTGGTGTACGTGTCCTTTATGACATCCTTAAAAACAGTAGGTTTTCTATTTGGAATAATTTACAGTTTTGCTTGACTGCCAGGCAGGCCGACTGAGTGAAGAAATTATGTCACTCCTCTGTGCATGAGCGATCGGGATGAATTCAGAGCCACAGTACTTTTAAATGGCAGGTTTGTTTTTTTCCGATTCATGTTCAAAATATAACATTCAATTTAAATAGGTTGTTCCTAAACCATAAACTGACATTTGTAAACAGGCAGATGGACCGACAGCCTTTAACGCATTGCTTAACCACGCTTTTCGCTTGGCGTGTGTGGGGTGAAAACACAGGTTCCTCTCAGCTTCAGCTGCCAATCTGTCATGCAACTTACACTTACAACTTTGTTTCTGGTAAGCACAGTTGATGTAAGTACCTTAGTTACAGTATGAAACTTAGTTTCTTACATTCCCATTATGCAACTTACACTTACTACTTGGTTTCCAGTACTTACATTTGATATATGTAACTGAGTTACTTAAAGTTATAGTATGAAACTTACAGTTGCTTACATTTACATTAGGCAACTTACACTTACAACTTAGTTTCCAGTACTTGCAGTTGATATAAGTAAGTTGGTTAGTTACAGTATGAAACTTAGTTGCTTACATTCCCATTATGCAACTTGCACTTACAACTTGGTTTCCAGGACTTACATTTGATATATGTAACTGAGTTACTTAAAGTTATAGTATGAAACTTACAGTTGCTTACATTTACATTAGGCAACTTACACTTACAACTTAGTTTCTGGTACTTGCAGTTGATATAAGTAAGTTGGTTAGTTACAGTATGAAACTTAGTTGCTTACATTCCCATTATGCAACTTGCACTTACAACTTAGTTTGTGGTACTTACATTTGATACAAGTAACTTAGTTACTTACAGTTGCAGTATGAAACTTGCAGTTGCTTACATTTACATTATGCAGCTTGCAGATACAAACAGTTACAACTTACAGTTACATTATGTACAGTTACAGCATGGAACTTACAATTACTTACAGTAGCACGAGTCTCTTATAATAAAGACAATGTCTGCATTTTATTTTAAAATTCGTTGCAAGGTTAAAACTTTGCATAAAGTGCTGCACCCACTGTTTATATTAAGGCATCCAATAATCATAAAAGAAAATAAAATAAAGGCAGCTCAGTGGCATTTATACATCCCAACCTTTTTTTGCCTTTAGAAGACGTCTTATCAATCTCTTGCATGAAGAATCAGAAATTGCAAAGGCTTCTGGGGGTTTTATTTAAACAATACATTGCGTTTTAGAAACAAAGGCTTGTAAATCAAGTCGGAAAAAAAATCATTAATATTAACTCGTTTCTTACCAGCAGTTTTTTTTTTAAGAGTTCTAAAATGAATGAAAGGAAAATAGGATTTTCAGAATTATTGTCCAGGGACAATTTCTCCTCCCAAAGCACACTTTAAGTGATCGAAGAGCCACCGTCGGACTGGGCACCTTCGCCTTCAGGGATTTTACCAATTTGCTCGGCATCTAACATGGAAGTTGTAAGTAAATAATCCTGGTGAACAATTAGGTCTGAAGTATTTTAGGGCAAGATTTTTTCCTGTTGGCCAAATTCACCATACTCATAGCATACCCCATGTAAATATGCCCCTCTTTTAAAGGAAATCACCACATTAAAACATGTGACAATATGTGGGAAGATGATATGAACAAAACTACAAAATGATACAATACTGAATGCTTAAATTTGTCATTTTTCCCAAGAAAATGGATAATCATGACTGGGGATTCAAGTGAACCATGCTTTTTAAGCTCGACCGTTATTTGCTTATTTTGTAGAAAAGAGGAGAGATTTGTATATTTTAGTGTCGGTATTTAAGTGGGAAACCGGAATACAAATATCGGGATCAAAGACCATGCTCAACAACCCCAGCAATCATTGATAATTCTGAAACAAATAAAAACTTTCATGTGAAGCTGTCTTAATATTTTCAATCACAATGATCTCACCGACCACAGTAATTACATCCTGGATGCAGACCTCTGACGAAGGAACGCTAAATAACTCGTGTTTCTGGGTTAGCACTTCAAATGAAGCATAATGCGCACTTTTTCCGGCCATGACTCAACAACCAGAAACTAGAGCGAGGTCGATGGTGTGCCATTACAAATCCCTACACTTCCCACCTAAAACAAAGTTGAAAGATGGCAAAAAGTTCCACCAGGGATACCCAATATCAAATTTTGAGTAAGAGTTTTTATCACGTTTTGACCCCCCTTTGGCCGCAAGTCACAATATGCAACCTTAAGCCCTCCTTCCCCTCTGCCCCGGGGGTAGAATCAAAAATATCATTACGTATTTCATTCACCGCTACCCCGCTCCCCCCCAAAGTTTTTTTGTTTTTTTGTTTTTTTTGTATACAAGATCGAGGCTCGTGAAAGAGCGAACATTAATCACACAGAAAGACAAACCAACACATAAAACATATAAAATCGGGAGCGGTAGACAAGATGGGGAGAGAGGAGGAAGGACACAAACACAACATTATTTTGAGAGCAGGGACCGAGAGACATGGAGATATCGAGAGATCTGTGGGAGGGAGAGGGCTTTGGGGGGGAGGCATGGGAAAGGGGGTGGGAGAGGCATAAAACATATGGACACTGCCAGGACTACCAGGAAAGAAGTTGGAATTTCAAACAAGGTGGATCTGGGGTGAATTAGCGGGGGTAGAAAAGATCAAGGTTTTGGATGGGGGAAGATAAGAGATGGTGGTGAACAGCTGTTTTAAAGACCTGGAGGGACGAGTGGGATTGAAGGGAGTGAGGGAGTTTGTTCCAGAGGCGGGAGAAAAGAGGAATGAAAGAGTGAAGGTGAGCAGAGAGCCGAGATTTCGGCAGTTTAACCATCAGAGGGTTGCTGGCAGATCTTGTGCGACCTGTAGGAATATTTGGGGGACAGAGCACAGAGAAAGCTGGGGGTGCAAGGCCGGAGAGGAGTCGGTAGAAGACAGAAAGACCACCTACCTGCCTGCGGTGAGTGAGTGAAAGGCCCTCAGAGATAGCTTCATCGCGGGAGATTCCAATAATTCTGAAAGCTTTGGTTTCGACAGCGTGAAGCCGAGCTAGGTTTGAGGCAGGAGCACCGGCCCATAGGGGAGAACAGTATTCCATTGAGCTGCGGATGAAAGCCTTGTATGTGGTGAGGAGCTCAGGTGTGCCGAGGAAGGACTTCGCACGATGGAGGATGCCCAGTCGGCGACTGGCTTTGGAGGCCAGCTTGGAAATGTGGTTTTCCCAAGAAAGATCATGGCAGATAGTGAGACCCAAAAGCTTGAGCGACAGAACTTCTTGGAGAGGATTGTTGAGAAAGTAGATGGGAGGGTTGCCCAGTCGATCTTTTCGGAGAGACATTGTAAGAGTGTGAGATTTGTCAGGATTGAAAGACATGTTCCACTTGTTTGACCAGTCTGTGATTTTGTCCAAGTCTTCAGAGAGTGAGGAGGCTGCAGACTGCCGATCTGAGGGCAGAGGAATGGAGCGGCAGAGAGTGGAGTCATCAGCAAAGAGATAGAGAGGATTTTCCAGAGAGTCGGAGAGTTGATTTGATCAACATATACAAAGTTAAATTAAACAAATGTTTTAAAATGCGCCTGTAATTGCATATTTTGTTATTTGACCCCACCCCAGGGAGTGGAACAAAAAGGATACTGCTCTTGCACCTTGTAACCATGTGGTGATCATAACTACCATGTTTAGTGAATTTTTTTCCAACCATTTAGAAGGAGATAGCTTGACGAACGGACAGACAACAGACAGAGACAAACAGACAGACAGAAGGAGCAGATTACAATATTTCCCCCGTTGCTTTCCAAAAACAGTTGGGATAAAAAAAAAGAAGTAGCTAACACCGTTAGAACCTCGATGGGCAGCAATAAATAAATAAAACAAACACAACATACAGTCGATGGAGCTGAGTCGATACAATGGCATGCCATTCCAAATCCTCACGATTCCATCAAAAGGTGAAAGTTGTCAAAAGTTCCACCAGAAATTATCCAATATAAAATTATGAGTCATAAAAGGTCAAATCAAATCCAAAACAAATTGTTACATACGTCATGCGTCCCCCAATGTTGATTGCATATACTGCACTGTACAAAGAAACTAAAACAGCACGAGCTGGAGCGCATATCTCCACAAGGTTGACTGTTTACATTTTGTATCCCACTGATGGCCGGATCTGCATCTGGAACTTAAGCAGAATCGAAGCGGCATGTTGTTTTCACCTACCCAAATCATCAACCAAATTTTGTCCAAATCCATCCATAACTTTTTGAAATGTCATAATAGAAACATATGCAGTACATATACAACACAACATATATGATATATCTAATATATAAAACTCTTTCTAACAACTGACTAGAAAAGAAGAACCACCTTTTGAGGCCATTTTTCCCCGCAGAGCAGGGGTTGGCCTTTTTCGGGCACCGTGGTCCCCTTTTTGTTCCCCATCGCACCGCGGAGCGAAAGGGGGACTATGGTTTTCCCCTCCGTCCGTGTGTCCGTCCGTGCGGGCGTGCGTACATGCGTGCGTTCATAAGCAAAGGACCGAATTCTAATTTGGTGTGTGGGTGCAACCCACGTCAAAATCCAAGATGGCCGCCACCATGTCTGTCTGACGCCATGAATGTCTGCACATTGTGAGTGGAATATCTTGAAAAATAAGCGAACTACCAACTTCTAATCTGGTGTGTGGGTGTATCTCGGCATAAGGAAGAAAGCTATTGAAAATTGGGTCGCCATGTCAAAATCCAAGATGGCCGCCGCCATGTATGTCTGAATCTTTTGAGCGGAATATCTTGAAAAATAAGCGAGGTACCAACTTCTAAGTTGGTGTGTGGTTGTATCTACGCATAAGGAAGAAAGCTATTGAAAATTGGGTCACCATGTCAAAATCCAAGATGGCCACCACCATATATATGTCTGAAACTTGTGAGCGAAATATCTTGAATAATAAGCGAAGTAACAACTTCTAATCTGGTGTGTCGTTGTATCTACGCATAAGGAAGAACGCTGTTGAAAATTGGGTCACCACGTCAAAATCCAAGATGGCCGCCACCATATATATGTCTGAACCTTGTGAGTGAAATATCTTGAAAAATAAACGAACTACTAATAGTCCTTGAGCCAACCGGCCATTTTTTGAAGTGAATGCTCCGGCGGGGGGAGTAATTCTCATTATGATTTTCCATTAGACCAATGTCTCAAGTGTCAGAAAAGGTGTGATGGACATCTGAGAACGGTAGCTTAGTGCCCGGATGGACGCCATCTTTGAAACCACCCAGCTCGAAAATGCCCATTTGGTGGGGTACATTGTTGCACGTGTATCTGGACTTCTATACTAGCTATCGATGTGCGGTTGACGACTAAATATACGTCCGATGTGTACCGTCTAAATAAAAAATAATATGAAGCATTTTTGTTTTAGATTAATTATTATAAAAATCAATTATCGAAAAAAAATCATATATTTTTCAATATTTTATTATTAGACTTGTACTTTTTTTAGTGAAACAACACTGGTATGATTTTCCAAATTATGCATTGTGCTACACCGTTTATCTGTCTATAAAATAACTCAAAAACTAAAACATATCATCCACCACGAGTGTACACAAAAAATATATGAAAAGGCATGCACTTTCCACAAACCGAAACTATGTCAGTTGGAATTTCCCGCCGATTAATCAACCCACAGAACCCAGTGCCGAAAGTGACGTCAGTCTATTCTATATCTATATTCTATATTCTATATCTCAGTCTGAGATTTGTTGCGGTGACCTGATTAATTTCTGAGGGGGGGGGGGGGGGGGGGGGGTGGGTGGCTTAAGAACTAAAAGTGAACATGTTAGATGGCGCCACATACAACTCTATTATAGAGTTTGTATTGTGGCGCCATCTAACATGTTCACTGACTTGGATGAGTATGTCTATGTAAGCTGGCGAGCTTTTCGGATATCGGAGTAATCTAACGTCAGTCTTTTTGTTCTTTCAGCTGAGATGGCCGGTGTCGAGGCGAAACGGGCGAAGATTGAACCTGAGTCCGGAACGTGCATCCTGTGCAGCAAGAAGTCGCCACTCTCTGAACTAAGCAAGGCAGCGGGCAACAGTTCTTGGAAGACATTGTGTGACGCAGCCGCAGTTAGAAACTTTTATCCAATTCTAAAGCTAGTCCAAGAAGGCGCAGTTGAACTTCCTAATATTCCAATATTATACCATAGGGCTTGTAGATCAGACTTCACTCACAAAAACCACCTAGCTACTTTGACCAATGCAGCTAGAAGTTCTTCAGTTGATACTGGCGATGCGGTGCGACGGCGATCATCACGGGAAGAGACAGGATCAACTTCAACGGTCTACGATGATAAATGCATTTTTTGCCAGCGTGCTTCAAAATTCATAAAAGGCAGTCGTACCCGTGAAACAGTTGTCTTGGCTGTTGAACTTCGAGCAGATAAGACAATAAGAGATGCTGCGACAGCTCGCAATGATGAGAGAGTTTGGCATTGACTACACGAGATATGGTTGCAGCTGAGGCTCACTACCACTTCTCCTGCTATAGAAACTACACACGGCCCCAAAACCTCAAGTAGAAACTGACATTGAAGATAATATCGAGAAAAAAGAAATGATACGATGTATATTCAATTTCATTCGCACTGACTTGTTCTTAAACCCGAGGATTGTTCAATAGTTGATGTTGCAACAGATATCCTGTCTTCAGATACATTTTCAGTTGATGTTCGTGACTCCATCAAGAAGAATCTGCAGCGCACATTACAAAGAGAGTTTGGAGAATCGCTCATCTTCTTCAATGTGAAACACCGTGTATACTTGATGCCCGATAATCTGACAAAGCGAGAGATTGCTGCAGAGTGCGTAAACCTGAAAGCAGAAGTGAAAGCATTTGAACGAACGGACGGTGAAAGTAACATTGTGCGTGCAGCTACTTCACTGCGACACCAGATCAAAGATGCTCATTACAATGAACGTTGGCCGCCTCAGCCAGCAGAACTCACTTCAGATTACGTGAAGATACCAGATTCTCTTCGTGTATTTCTGCATACTTTGATTTGCGGGAGTGGGGGTGCTCTGCGCGTGCCGACACACTGGTATGGTCGATGGCTCAAGATATCATCAATGCTGTACACCGGGGTACCATCAGAACATCGAAGCATGTCCTACTTCAGTGGGTCATGAAAACGCTCACCGGTAATACAGAGGTCATCAGAATATTGAATCGACTCGGGCACGGATGTTCGTACACAGTTCTGGAAGAAATCGAGACAGCGCTATGCATAGACAAATTAGCAAGTGTGGAGAAAGATACAGTACCACTTCCGTCACATGTGCACCCTTCGGTCCCGACTGTATTAGCATTCGATAACATCGACAGGCTAGAGGAATCGCTGAGTGGTGGCGGAACATCGCATCGCGTCAACGGTATCATCGTCCAACCGAAGTCGCAGTCGTGTTTGCCGCCCCAACCTCCATCGGCAGTATCCAAAGCAGATAAGAAGCGATCTATCCCGTCATCCAGCGATTTAGTTCCAATATACAGCGGTGGGAAACGAGAGGGCCCACCTGCAATCAAGCCTGCAGATCTTTCTGACACTCTTGCAGGCGCAACATCCCTTGCGCAGCGCCGAAATCACGTATGGATTATGACTCGCATGCTGGAACCATGCGACCAGACAATCAGTTCGTGGACTGGTTTCAACATCATGACTAGAGATCGTGTTCAGGTGACGGAAGATGTAGTTGGCTACCTGCCGACTATAAACGCGCCTGCCACAGATATGGCAACAGTGCAAGAAATCCTCAGAGAAGCTCTGAACATCATGTCATCACTTCAGCTTGAGCGTATACCGGTGGTGCTAGACCAGGCACTATTTGCTAAGGCGACCGAAATAGCATGGAAAGATGTCGATCGATATGGAAGAATCGTGCTCATGATGGGGAACTTCCATACCATCTGTAACTTCATGTCGAGCATTGGGAAAATGTTTGGAGATGCAGGCCTTCGGGATGTAGCTGTTGAGTCAGGAGTAATCGCTGAAGGTTCCATCAACAGGGTTCTGGAAGGCAAGCAATACAACCGTGCTGTGCGACTCCACAAGTTGATGTACGAGGCACTAATGCGCATCATTTGGAAGGGCTTCCAGGTGTGGATAGAAAGCAATCATCCTGACAAGGAACCCCAGATTCGAAGCACTGACCTCAAAATTCGCAGCATCAAGGAGGATGTTTGCCACGAGACTCTCGCTGCTGCTCTCGATGATGATTCATGTGTACAGAGCTTTGACATGTTCGCGAAATACCTACATTTTCTGCGAACCAAACATGGAGACCTGGCTCGCTTCTGGATGATGTATATTGATATGGTAGAGACCCTGCTGGGGTTGATTCGTGCGGATAGAGAAGGCGACTGGATGCTTCACTTGGCTTGTGTCAGAAGAGTGATCCCTTGGTGTTTCGCAATGAACAAGGTGAACTATGCTAGATATCTACCAGTGTACTATGCACAGATGACGCAACTCCACGAAACATGCCCCGAGTTGTACAGGCATTTCAATCAAGGCTACTTCTCCGTACAGCTTAGACCAGGGAATCCATTTGCCAGAATCGCTGTTGATCAGACAACAGAAGAAACAGTAAACAAAGATACGCAAACAGCTGGAGGAACACGAGGTTTTAGTCTTCGACAAGGGGCTGTGTCACGATACTATCTAACTGCAGAAAATCGGGCTACTGCACTGAGGCAACTACGAGAAACTATCCTTGTGAATGGCAGCGACACATCTCACGCCAAGCACCCTGACTTGTCTACTTCTCGCATCAAACGTGATGAGTCTGGCGTCACAGCTATCTGTGATCTACTGGAAAATGACTGGACCAATCCATTCGCCGATGATCCGTCATGTCTTCTCAGTATATCTACCGGAGCGGCTGCGAGGGAGGACGTTTCTAATGACCTACTCAACACCCTGCAAAAGGGGGAAGCGGCGTATCAAAGCTTCCAGAAACGTCTTGAAGAGGGAACAGGCTTTCATGACACATTGAACAAGCTAAACTTGAAGACCTTTGGTAAGATCAAGCAGAAAGTTGTGAAGGGCACAAACAAGGAGATCGTCCTGAGAGCTGACAGACAACTGTTTGCCACCATGATACTCATCGCCAAGACAAGGAACCTCGACATGCAACTTGTCCTTTGTCACCCACTAGGGCCGTTACCATGGTCTTTGGCAAACGTTGATGGGTCAATGAAAAAAACGAACAAAGCTGCACTTGCGAAACACATGGAAGGTCTTGTGGAACCAGCCGAGAACGTTGACAAGCGAAGTGCAACAATAATTGATGCGATGGCTCTCATACAAAAGATGCATGGCGAGAACGACACGTTCGAAGAACTATCTGACCGCATCCTTGCTGCAGCGCTTCACGCTGGTCAAGGCAGTGAGCGCATCGATGTTGTCTTTGACACATACACAGAAGAATCCATCAAAGCAGCTGAGCGTGTGAACCGCGGTTCAAATGAAGGCATCAGTTTCAGCGAGATCAGACCCGCACACAAAATCATGAACTGGCGGCGTCTCCTTGCTTGCAGCCAGACAAAGGAGAAACTGGTTGTGTTTCTGGCGGAGTCGTGGAAACATGAAACAAATCGCGAAAAGCTAGGCAACAGAACACTGTATGTCACCTGTGGTGAAAAATGTCTGGTACTGACCCGCGATAGGTGGAAGTTGGTGCAAGCACTCGAATGTAGCCACGAGGAAGCAGACACGCGTATGTTTCTCCACGCAAAGCACGCCGCTACCCACTACAAGACGATCATCTTAGTGGCAGATGACACCGACGTTCTGATCATCAGTCTTCATCTCAGCAGAACCATCGATAGTCAGCTCTTCATCAGACGAGGAACAAAGGTTCGAGTCAGAATGATCGACGTTGGAAAGTTGGCTGCGGTATTGGGGTCTGGAGTTTGCAGTGCATTGCCAGGGCTTCACGCAAGGAGCGGGTGTGACACTGTGAGTGCTCTGGCTAGCCAAGGAAAGATAAAGGCTTTGAAGCTTGTGCAAGCGAATGAGCTGTATCTTCAAGCATTCACAGATCTGGGATCTTCGTGGAATGTACCAACAGACGTCTTCAATAGCATTCAGGCCTTCACGTGTCAGCTGTACGCCAAGAACACGAAGATCGTCGGTGTTAATTCGCTCCGTTATCACATGTTCTGTGCAAAGAAGGGCCAGATCGAATCTGGACAATTGCCGCCTTGTGAAGACTCCTTGATGCAGCATACGTTTAGGGCCAACTATCAGGCGGCTATCTGGCGACGCAGCCTGGAAAACCTACCAGACGTCCCAACACCATCAGCAGGACATGGTTGGGAACTCGATGATGGCGGTTCGCTCACAATCCGATGGATGGCGGGTCTACCAGCTCCAGATGTCGTCTTGAATCTCATCTCATGCACATGCAGAAGGACGTGTCGACCGTCAGATTGCTCCTGCATACTGAATGGGTTGAAGTGCACTGTTGTGTGTAAGCTGCAGGGATGCTCCAACATGGTGCAGGATGATGCTATCGTGGCTCAGGATGCCAATGACTCTGATGGCGACTCTGATGATTAACTTTGTGTGCACTGTATATTGTATAGCATATGTTGTTCTCTATTATAATGCAGGCCAAATTGCCTGAAAATCTTTATAGACAGATAAACGGTTTAGCAAAATGTATAATTTGGAAGATCATACCGGTGTTATTTGACTAAAACATGACATGTTCAATGATACCTCCGCTTGCTTATTAGGAATATACATCGTATGGTGTTAAAATCAGCTCCATACGTCTTTCCAAACTCTAGTAATGAATAATTAATATAATTGGCGGCCATTTTGAAATCCAAGATGGCCACCAAAGTGCAGATTTCCTATGTAACAATTTCCGCCTGCTTATTAGATATCGTATGGTGTTAAAATCCTCTCCGGACGACATTCCTAACAGGCGTTATCGTCAGAATAGATAATGCCAGCGGCGGCCTAAGTCATTTTATGCCTCTTTACATTTATTTGTTGTAAACTCGTGGTGGATGATATGTTTTAGTTTTTGAGTTATTTATATAGACAGATAAACGGTGTAGCACAATGCATAATTTGGAAAATCATACCAGTGTTGTTTCACTAAAAAAAGTACAAGTCTAATAATAAAATATTGAAAAATATATGATTTTTTTTCGATAATTGATTTTTATAATAATTAATCTAAAACAAAATGCTTCATATTATTTTTTATTTAGACGGTACACATCGGACGTATATTTAGTCGTCAACCGCACATCGATAGCTAGTATAGAAGTCCAGATACACGTGCAACAATGTACCCCACCAAATGGGCATTTTCGAGCTGGGTGGTTTCAAAGATGGCGTCCATCCGGGCACTAAGCTACCGTTCTCAGATGTCCATCACACCTTTTCTGACACTTGAGACATTGGTCTAATGGAAAATCATAATGAGAATTACTCCCTCCGCCGGAGCATTACTTTTGGTCTGGCTCAAGGACTATAACTTCTAATCTGGTGTGTGGGTGTATCTACGCATAAGGAAGAAGGCTATTGACATTTAGGTCGCCACGTCAAAATCCAAGATGACCGCCGCCATGTATGTCTGAACCTTGTGAGCGAAATATCTTGAAAACTAAACGAACTACTAACTTCTAATCTGGTGTGTGGGTGTATCTATGCATAAGGGAGAACGCTATTGCAAATTGGGTCGCCACGTCAAAATCCAAGATGGCCGCCTTGCGTCTTCCACTTTGTCAACTCGCATCACTTCACCGACGGGGGACCTAGGCGTAACGCTTGTTGAAGCAATGTTTTATGGCCGGATGCCCTACCTGCCGCCAACCCTGTTAGTCGCCGCTTGCAACACACAGGGAATTACCAGTGAACTGGTACTCAATTTGCTGACCTCAGAAGGATGACAGGCTGAGTCAACCCCCCTGGCGTTAATTCAGCGATCGACCGGGAAATGTAACCCAGGATCCTAAGCTGGCACCCTAACCGCTAAGCCAATTTCTAACAACTGACTGAATGATTGTAATATTCGGTACCTTCCACGTGTCATAGAAAGCTTAAAGTTGGTGTGCCAATGGACATAGAAGCTGGTACGCCAGGAAAAATCACTGAACCATTGGAAAGCATCTGTAAATTAGAATGTCAGTAAAATATCATAATATAAATGCACATATAAAACCTCAATCAATATCTGGCATTTGAAAATTGTAATTTATATAACTGTAAACTTTGAAATAAATATGACAATAATGTTCTTAAATGACAAAAAAAAGGCATCAGTAACTGAAAATTTCTGTAAAAAAACAAAAACGCGTCTGTAAAATAGGTAAATAGATTTTAAAAAGCTCAATTGATATCGATCGGCAGGTCGGTGATGCTTGCCCATAATCATAAAGCTTATATTTGTTATGTACATTGTACATACATATGAAGCACGGCTTGTTATTGCTTACACAATGTGTAAGCATACCGCACTAGTATAATATATATATATATATATATATATATATATATATATATATATATATATATATATTGTTGTGGTTTTGAGAGCCCCTCACTTTGTAAATAAATAATCACTTCTTGTAAATATTCCATCATTGAAAAGGTCAAAGGTCGCACCCATAGTTAGGCCATATGCAACATGTAGGACACCATAGTTCTGTCAGTTATTTCCTTAGTATGTGTTTCAGATAAGGCTGTGTTCCCAATAGTTGAATCTGCGTTGAATTAATTAAATAAGATAGGCCCCATTCCGTCCATTTTTCCAGTCTCTCTCTCCAAATTGTATTACGCGCCTCTGCTCGCCCAGCAGCGTTCACTGCCTCGCTCCAAACGCCATTATGCACACGGTCAAGCTTGGAGAAGAAGGGGGCGGTGCGCCAAGAACGAGGCGTGGCCCTGTCAATGAGCCGTCAAGGGCGGAGCCGGTGAGCTCTCGCTATCCAACCAGGGCTGAGGTGAGCTCACTGGGGGCGTGTCTCTATGAAGCGCGCATTGATTTCAAAGCGCGTTATATAAATGCGAGGACTGCTTTCAGAACTGCGCCACGGACTCCTTGATTCTAATAAGAACTGTGCAGGGGACCGTTGCTATTGAGAGAACAGCGCGGAGACGGCGGATGATAAAAACTGCAGACTGCGTGAGCGAGCACATTCTAATAAGAACTGCGCAGGGAACCATCGTTTGATACGAACTGCCGTTTGATATGGACATTGAGTGATCGGTGGAGAGAGCGTTCTGCACGCTGTACCTGCCTGGACCCATCTGCCTGGACCTTCCTCCCCTACCAGCTACCATCCCGTGTAAGTCTGTCTGTTTGTCCGGGGTTGTAAGTAAGACTGGATAGTTAAGCTTGCCCTGTGTCCTTTTGCTCTTCTTCTTCTTGTACATTCTTTCCCTTTCCTCTTCTTCTTGGTTAATAAATTCACCTGTTCTTTCTTGGTTTTTCCCTAATCCGATCGCCTCTGTCTTTTCTTCCAATTGAGTACATGTGGCACGATTTTGGAACTGCTTAGAGTCGGGTTTAGTATTTGTTAACGGCCCGAGTCGCGGCTCGCTTCGCTCGGCGTATCCATTAACGCTCCGGCTCGGGTGGGAGTTATCTCCTTGCTTAACGGCCGGTGGTAGTACTTAGGTAATAAGACTAATTGGGCTTACAACCCTACTTACCACCGACTGGAAGTGACGTCATAATTTCCAGGATTGGGGGATGCCCAGCTTAAAAGACAAGAGGATTAACCCCCCCCCTGATAAGGGGAGCACTGACCCCGGAATCTGCAACAATTGGTGTCATGAGTGGGATTGGACCCGAACCAAATTTTATATATCTAAAAAAAAAAATTTGGTCGAAATTACGAGCGGCCGACATTTTATTACCAACCAAATTAAAATCGTGCCATGGATAGTCAAGGCGGTCGGATGCCGGTGGGAGTAATGAATAAGGAAAAATTGATAACCCAGCGCCAAGAGGGACAGTTGGTAAGGGAGGTTGGAAAGGGTGCGGTAGCTGGCAAAGAAAATGGCGGCGCCTCGCACATGGCGGCGAGGGTCGAGCCCGCAGTGCCAATGGACTGGGCCCCTTTTCTGGCACAAATGAGGGCCTCTATGGAAGAGTCAATGTATAATTGGAAAAAGGACGCCATGTCAGACGAATCTGGGTGTGATCTGGAAAAATTGAGGGAGGAATCTCGGTGTGAAGTGGAAAAACGGATAGCAGAGGCAAGAATGGATAATTGAAAAGTGATGGAGGACATGAGGCGCAAGTCGGGCGAAAAGGTGGCGGTGGTACGCGACGAGGTAGCGCGACTTGAGGAACGCGCAGAGAGCGAGTTTGAGCAAAGGGTAGCCAAGTTGACCAGGGCTATAAGGGACGAGACGCGGGGTGTAGAAAAGCTGACGGCCGTCAAATTGGATTAAAAAAATGTCGGGAGTGCCGGGGAAGGTTGAATTGGAAGATGAAATTTTATGGGCGCCGACGGTCGAGGTAGAACAGAGCGCAGTTAAAATGACCGGGGTAGAAATCGCGACCCGGGGTATGGGAAAGCCAACGTCCGCAGAATTAAAAGAAAATTTTTTAAGCGCGCCGGCGGTCGTTGGGCTGGGAAGAGAAATCGAACCAATAGTGGAAATTGGGGCAGAAGAGACGGACTTAGAAAAGCACTCGCGGAAGGAAGGAATGGAAATTGTGCAAAGTCCGTGTCCACATCATGATGCCGTGCTTATCCCCAATGAAAGTTTGCAGGTGTTGGAGCGAAGAGGAGGAAGCGCCAAGGTGAGTAGGGTGGTGTATGGTACGAAGAGATTTTGCGGGAAAGTGTTTAGCGCAAAAAGAATTTTCGCGCGCTTGGGATCCCAGCGTACCCCGGGCGTGTGTGGAAGGTCCGTGGTGCGCTGTGTGAGTGGAAATGGCGCGCGTGTGCGAGCGGCGCCGGAGCGCGAGTGTGATACTGAGGGCGAGGTGAATGCACATCGGAGTGTATGTGTGAGGGTGAGTGTGATACAGAGAGTGAGTTGGTTGTGGAGCATGTGTGAGAATGCACACCTGAGTTGGTTGTGGAGCACGTGATTGGGTGTGCGATAGGGGATTGCACACCCGTGGGTAGGTGTGCGCTGAGTGGGTGTGCAATAGAGTGCATGCCCATGGGTGTTACGGAGGACGTAACGGAAAGGTGTGTCGCAGAGGAGTGTGTGATAATAAAGTGTGCGAGGAAGATGAATGCGCAAGAATGTGCACGATAGGAATGCATGGAACGCATGGAATGTATGGAGACACCTGGATTTTGCGAGTAAGGAACGGAACGCATGGTGTGAGCATGCAAGTGGAGCATCAACGTTGACCGGGGCAGCGGTTAGGCCGACGAACAGCCGACGCAAGCTCTCGGGGCGCGGTGCGCTTTGTGTGCTTCGGGGGCTTGCCGGGATCGTGGCCGCGTCGCTCCTGCACGGAGCGCCGTGCACGATTCGGGCCGGGCTCCGCACTGCACGGTCGGTGCCGCGCTTTGTTAGGCAAAGCGATCGGCCCGGTTCGAGGGGAAGGAGAAGGGTTCGGAGTGGCGCCCCCTTGTGGTGGTGGCGCTCCGGCCGGGCAAGGCTGGGCCACCGCGCATGGGAGCGAAAGGCCCTGCGTAGGGATGGTGCCTGGAGTCTTGGCCCGACAAAACCTCCTCCCCAGAATCGATGCCGGACGGACCCAACCTACAGTAGACCCACCATCCGCACAGATAGCCGGCTTTTCGAAGTCGAGCTATGGAAATGTATTTCCCCGCACCGAGGCTCATAGTGTAGTGGACTGATGGTAGTAGTGATAGTGATGGATTGTAGTTTTAGCATTCACTACCATTTTTTGGGCAAAGGAGCTATAGGCTTATGGGGTGGCAGTGGAAACTAGCCCGGGAGGGTTAGGATAAATGGTTAGGGAATCTAGAAATGACCATAGGTGACTTTAGATTTAAGTAGCGACATTATACCTGTAGTGGGGACGTAGAGTAGGGTAGTTGGATTATAATGACGAGGGTGTGCATAGTATAAGGGATGACAGGGAAGCACTAAGTTAGAGGGAAAACCAGGTAGATTAAATGATGCAGTGTGTTTGTGGTGTGGTTTATTGAATGAGGAATTGGTATGAGAGTCTTGCTGGTGAGCATATTGAAATGAGGAATTGAGAGGCAATGGTTTGGAGAAGTGAAAGTGTATTGAGCAGAGTATCGAGGATGTGTGTGATTGTGCATTGAGTGATTGACTTGCAAGGTGTGCAAGTGAAATGCAGGTGTATGGAGAATGGTTGTCTGGAATAGATGGTATGGAGTGAATGGAGTATGGAATGAATGGTGTGGAGTGAGGAGTGTGGAATATGTGGAGTGGAGTGTATGGTGTGAAGGTGTGAATGGGGGAAGGATGGACCCCTTCACGAATACCCGGGGAGGGTAGTTTAAAAGTAGGCAGAGGGAGTAGGTAAATTGTGGTTGGATATTGACATCTGTGGTGCTGAAAGTAGCAGAGTACTGCTTGGATGGGTGCATTAGTGGAGTGAAATGGCTGGGCGTGTGGCCTGTTAGTGAGAATGGTTGGTTGGGCACTCCGCCACTGTAGTCTGTTGGCCAGGTGAGGCTGCAGGTAGGCTCTGGGAGCCAGTTAGAGTTCAATGGGGCCCGAGGATCCAGAGAAGGACCCGGGTATCCCAGTGCCAGAGAGGGCACCGAGGGGTAAGCGCCAGGGAGGGCCTTCCTCAGGTAGGTTAGGGTGAAGGAGCAGGTAAGCTCGGGTGGCGACGTTCAGTGGCGGAGGTGTGCAGGTGAGCGGACCTGCTGGTGAGCCACACGACCCAGCCCTGAAATTGTGCAAGGGCACAGAAGGAAAAATCGGGGGAGTGAGACCCCAAATTGGAGTGCACCACAGATTGGTCAATGGGAATTGGTTTTTAGAACCACATAGTGTAATGATGGCCAATGGATTGGCAGGGCAAGACCCCGGGTAGTGTAAACGGAGTTAATGTCATTTAGAAGGATAGATAGGATGAAAGTCTCTTCGCACCATCCGCATCCACTCACCTGGGTGATAAAACTCCACACCATGTTTTTGCAGGCATTTGGAATGAAAGACGCGTCTCGACGTGGGGGTGACATTGTATGGATTCCATAGGGATTGACCTTAGGAGTGACCTCCTAAGGGATTGATGATGGATTTGGTTTAGACGGAATGGGAAAGACAAGACGTAGCGACGAATCTGTAAATGTGTAAATTGTGTAAATACAGGTAAGGGCAAGGGTAGAGTAGGTGACATGGGGGGTGACGAACGGTTAGGGACGAGCTTTCTCGGCTCGTCCTCCCGCGCCCTTCATGTTGCATTGCTTTGTATTGGTGTGTACCTTTGGGCCCTTGCCCCGCTGATCTGCTTGTCCTTCCTTCCCCACTCACGGCTTTGTTCTTTTGTGCCCGGGGGGGGGGGGGGGGGGGGGGGAGTGTGCAGGTGACCACAATTGTGCGCCCGCACCCTTGCTGCCTCCGGCCTGCACTGATGCGCCATATGGACCACACTGGCACCACTCATGGACCACACGTTCTGTGGCCTAGCACCACGTTATGGACCACACGTACTGTGGCTTGGCGTCTCTGCTGGGACCGGCCACTGTGGCCAGCGGTACCTGGTTGCGGACCGCTGTGTTTTGAGTGGCATCGATGCCATGCAGTGGACCACCGGAGTTGGCCCTGCTGGCCATACAAATAATGAAAAGTGGACGCGGTGTGTGCCCTTTTTTAATAAATAAACATCAAGCAAGAAGATCCATCGACAACCAGAACCAGCGAAGTAAACTAAATGTCTGAGGTTTAAATAAGACAGGTTCCTCCAAGATCCTCTCTAACGATTTCAAATCCTCTCTAACGACCACATTTCAAATCTGGCCTCCAAAGCCAGTCGCCGACTGGGCATCCTCCGTCGTGCGAAGTCCTTCCTTGGCACACCTGAGCTCCTCACCACATACAAGGCTTTCATCCGCAGCTCAATGTAATACTGCTCTCCCCTCTGGGCTGGTGCTCCTGCCTCACACCTAGCTCGCCTTCGCGCTGTTGAAACCAAAGCATTCAGAATCATTGGAATCTCCCGTGATGAAGCTAGCTCCAAGGGCCTCTCACTCACTCACCGCAGGCAGGTTGGTGGTCTTTCCGTCTTCTACCGACTCCTCTCTGGCCTTGCCCCCCCCCCCAGCTCTCTCTGGGCTCTGTCCCGCAAATATTCCTACAGGTCGCACAAGATCTGCCTGCAACCCTCCTTTGGTTAAACTGCCAAAATCAAGACTCTCTGCTCACCTTCACTCCTTCATTCCTCTTTTCTCCCGCCTCTGGAACAAACTCCCTCACTCTCTTCAATCCCACTCCACCCTCCAAGTCTTTAAAACAGCTGTTCACCACCATCTCTTATCTTCCCCCATCCAAAACCTTGATCTTTTCTACCCCCGCTAATTTCACCCCAATTCCCCTTTTTGAAATACCAACTTCTGTCCTGGAAGTCCTTGGTGTCCTTGTGCTTTATACTTCTCCCTCCCTCCCCCCCCCCCCCCAACCCATGCCTCCTCCCCCCGGGCCCTCTCCCTTCCACACATCTCCCTGCTCTCGGATGTTGTGTTTGTGTGCTTCCCCTTTTCTCCCCATCTTGTCTTCCGCTCCCTCTTTTTGTGTATTTTGTTTGTCTGGTCGATTTGTTTGTGAAGTAAATGTTAGCTCTTTCACGAGCCTCGATTCAGTATACAAAAAAAAACAAAAAAAACAAAAACGATGTTCTAATCATTTGCACCTGAGCTGGTGCACCTGATTCTAATTTTAGGTATTTGAAGTAGTGATATAATGTAGGGGTGTACTTACTTTTTCCACATGTGAAATTTGCATTTATGGTTATTTAAATTATACAATGGACTACAAAACGTAAATGTTTCATGATATTTGTTTTATTATATCACCTTTATCTATCAATATTGTTGAAATGAAGATCAAATAGCTGTATGTTGAAATATGTTGAAAAAGTCAAAACTTTACATGGGGTGTACTTACTTTTTCACGTGACTGTATCTATATATATATATATATATATTAGTCTAGTAGGAAGACTAGGTCCCCCTGCACCCCCCGGAGATATACTTCTAATCAGTGTTTCTAGATTGGAAAAAATGTGTAGAAAATGACTAGCTATGGCCCCAAGCTGAAAAAATGTCCCACATACCATTTTTATGCAAATTACTGCTGCCATTATCAAAAAAACGATTTTTGACATATCTCAGCCAATATTGCAGATAATTGAAAAATGAAGGTGTCTAGACCCATGTTTTGAAGGGCATAGATCATGATAGAACTATTCATAACATGATTACATGTGTCTATGGTATACTAGTATGCTAATTAGTGCTTTATTTACAAAATAATCACAGTTTTACGAAATAATAGACTCATATTAAGGTCCGTCTACACAGACGTTAACACAAAGTTTTATTTTTCTAAATATTACAACTGTCAAAATAGTCCTAGCACTCAATGTGACCACTCTTCTCTTGCTTGTTTTAGATAAACATCATTAGCATTAGTGATTCTACACTGAGTCAGTCATCATCATTTTCATCGAAATCGTCAGAGTCAAACTCTTCTTCTCCTTCCTCTTCCTCCTCCTCTTCGTGCTCTCCTGTGTTCAGAAGATCCACCAGTGAGGTTGGTAGGATGGGACCACTGGACCACATTGGTTTCAACAGTCCTTCATCAGTCCTTATCCATCCTTGCTCCTCATAAGGTTTTGGCTTTTCGATGATAGGTTGATCGGCTCTTTTGTACAATGCTACGCGGTGGTTCACACGCTGGATGTGCGGCTTCAGGGCAGACTGGCATGGAGGTGGCCCTTGCGCACCTTTTCCTCAAAGGCATGGTACTTTTTGATGAGGAGTAGAGTTGAGGGGTCTTTGAGGGCTTCATCGAGGTGCTCTCGGTTGCAAGACTGGGTCATTCTGAGAAGCACAGCAGGGTCAGAGATCATGATGTTCTCCTCCTCAGTGAATCTCTCCATCAACAGCCTCTCCATTGCCTCACACACTGTTTTGAGGCAAAAGAGGGACTTTGCGTAGGCCTTTCCACTGAGAACACCTTTGAGAGATCCACTTGTTACTAGTTGTGCCTCAAAGAGAATCTCTGCATATCCAGAACCACGCATCTTGTGTCCAGTGAGCATCCCGATGTAGTTCATGGATGTGTGGAAGGGTCCAATCGTTACTACATGACTAGCAAATTCATTTGGCCAGCGCCAGATGATGGGAAGGGCTTTCATGCAGACACCCAGATCAAATGTATTCAGGACCCATCTCTGACCCACCTCAGCAGTTGCTGCCTCGGAACGCTTCAGTAGCTCACGAACAACTGCGTTGTCTGTGATCGGTTGGTGGATAGGCGTGCAGTAGTCGACTGTTGATTTGCTGGGTGGGGGAGAACCAGTTGCAGAGGTGAAACCCCCTAGCCCAGGCACAGGCTGCAGGCCACAGCTTCCGATGTATCTGATGAAGAGCCAGATGTAGTACTCTTGCATCGTAGTGGCATAGACTGTGTCATTCTCTGCTGGCGGTGTGAATGATGAGCCTTCAGGGAACTTCGGGCCAACGCGAGTAAAGTGCAAGGGTGGGAGAGTTTTTGGTGTGTCGACCTTCAGGCTACGCTGTTGTGACCTATTGATGGTAGGTAGCATTCGGTCCTTGCTGCTCTCGAACCCGGGCTTGACCTCCTGCACCATGATTCCTCCAGCACTGTTTACAATGTTGCTGCCGTGCACACTGGTAGTGGTTTTATTCAAGTTGTCCCACTCACAGTGGAATACAAGGTTGCCCTCTCCTGTCACAATTTGTGGTGTACGATAAGTTGAGACTTCATCCAGGACCTTGGCGAGAGCAGTTTCCAACTCCAAGGCGAAATCGTAGCTCTCAGAGTGTCCAAGCCTGTGTAGTATTGTGGTGAGCTGTTTGCTTCGGAACAGGTGCCTTACAGTCACACAGAGGAGAATGTGCTTTGGTAACTTCCATTTTCCATCTGACACTGCACGGCACAGATCTTGTCCAATGGAGAAGACCAGACGCTTCACCTTTTCTGTCTCGATGCCCTCCTTGCCAGTCATTAGCACGCTGAGAAAGCGGACAAGGTCTGGAGGTAGGATGTCTTCAGGATTGAGCTCCATGTCTTCAGCTGTTGGTGGCCATGGTTGGTCTTTACACTCTCTGAAAGCCTGTAGAATACCCTGGCGAAGTTGGAGGGCAACATTTTGGTTCTTGTTTGTGCTTCCGAGTGTGAATGCTCGTGCGAGAGCATTGGAAACTGTTATGTTTGAGCTGTGCACAAGCCAGAAAGAAATGACATCACATTTGTCATGATCAACCTTCGTGAAGTGGATATGCTCCTTGATTGGGTCATTCTGTAGGCGTTTCAGTAGTTTCTCTGACCGATAATTTGAGTTCTCATATCCATTCAGTTTCAGTTCCTCGACATAGAGCAAGCGCAAGGAAGAAAGCTGTAGAACTTTATTCTGCTGGATGACCTGGGTTTGAATGTGTTCCAGTACTGAGTTGAATGCCTTTTCATGGGCGGCTGACATGCAAGCCTGCTCCTTTGGTGCTTCGGCTCTGTGAATCGCACGCTCATAGTTGTAGAATGCTGTGCGGAAAGCTTTAAAACATGACGGATGGTGTTTGGCCTCACATGCAAAGAGGTCTTTGTTTTTCACCTTTCGATGGAGTCGATAGAGACCCATTTTCTCAGCCCGTGTTTCGATTTGCTCCCATGCATTTTCTTTGTTTTTAAAGGATGGGAAGGTTGTAGGCCTCTCAGTATTGCGATGAGCATCTTTGGTCTCAACTTTCTCACAAAATATACACTCTGGCGGGAAGATGGGTTCAGCAGAACCTCCTGGTTTACGAGGAGAGTGATGCCATGATGAGGTTGATGGCCCTGGTTCTGTATCATCTCCCAGACGATGAAAGTGGCGGACAAAGTGCTTATAACACTTGCTGTGATATCCTACTCTTTCTAGGTCATCAGGAAGAGTTGCCGGGATCTGATCACATACTGATTGCATACGACATGGGGAGTCATGCGGTTGGTTGAGACGTCTATCCCGGATCTTTTGAAGCAGTTGCAGTTTTTCTGAAGCAGATCCTTTAATTTTACGGAGGGGCGTGAAATCCCCATGATCAGACATGGATGGTACATGAAGGATGCATGTAGGAGGAGAGCTTTGGGCTGCAGGTTCTACACTCCGTTTTCTTTTGGGCATGCTTGCTGTCGATGTCTACCATCACTGTTAAATGACAAATAAGAAATCACGAATGATGTTAAAAGTGCCTGTGAAAGGAGGCTCTGAGTTTTCAGTGAGGTAACAGAGGTTCTGAGTCATGTTCTACACTAGGGTACTTTTTAGCTGACTAAACCATGTTTAGTGGCATCAAAAGTGCTAATAGCTAAAACATCTAAATTCTTCCACACTAACGTTAGCTATCTAGGCCAATGAAACATTGTGCTAAGTTACTGTAGCTAGCTCAGCTGTCGTGCCTCTTTCTGGTTCAATTCATATACAGAAGTCAACAGATATGTCTCATGTTTGGCATTAACAAAAGTTTAAGTTACACCGACATTAGGAACATACTGTACATAGATGAGGCTAGCTTTAACGTTAGCTAACATGGTGCTAGCTGGCTCAGCTGTTATTCTGCCTGTTTATGATTTCATGCAGAAACTGAAGTCAAGAGTGTGAGTAACATTATAGTTAGCATCTTACCTGGCTAGATTGGAGGATGAATACCAAGAACAACACACAGATGGAATGGAAGACTGAACTTTCAACTGAGGTATTCAATAACATCAACGTTACCAATTGATACGAGCGCGCGACATTACCAATTGATACGAGCGCGCGAGCGCGCATGTTACATGGATGGAAATGTAAAATGGCAGCTATAGCAGCACTAATTTGGATCTCTAGTCTGTCATTTCTGCACTGTGATTGGATAACATAAAAAAATATGTTTGGGAGTTAACAGCAGGAGTTGGTAGATTTTACGTGGGCTGGGTGAGAAACCTTTAAATAAGCAAGTGAAAATCTCTCGCAATACAAAGTCAATGGTGGGAAGAAAAGTTGAGTGGTACCAATGTTACTGCCAATGTCCTGCCCCTATGCAAGACTCAGGAGCATCTTGTTGACATTTAACCTTGAAAATACCTGGGTTTAGACCCCTTATGTACCATGTTAAGTTATCTGCAGTATTAACGTATCCTTATCATTTGTAAAACTGATTATTTTGTAATTACAGCATTAATATGCATACTAGTATACCATAGACACATGTAATCATGTTATGAATAGTTCTATCATGATCTATGCCCTTCAAAACATGGGTCTAGACACCTTCATTTTTCAATTATCTGCAATATTGGCTGAGATATGTCAAAAATCGTTTTTTTGATAATGGCAGCAGTAATTTGCATAAAAATGGTATGTGGGACATTTTTTCAGCTTGGGGCCATAGCTAGTCATTTTCTACACATTTTTTCCAATCTAGAAACACTGATTAGAAGTATATCTCCAGGGGGTGCAGGGGGACCTAGTCTTCCTACTAGACTATATATATATATATATATATATATATATATATATATATATATATATATATATATATATATATATATATATGTAGGGAGCTGTAATGCCCCTCCCCCTTTGTATATCCTTGCTGCTTTACCAATTACCAAGTATAACCAATTATATGTTTTGTTTTGACTTGCTACTGTACTCTTTTATGATACTGAGTTCTTTCTACTGCATTGAGGATGTGTAATATCCTAATAAGGAGTTCTCTGCCTGTGTGCTCTGGCCTGCGTGGGCACAATCTCTAGTTCCCCTTTCCAGGCCTTGGAGGCAACTCTTATCTCTCTTTGCCTTTTTCCTGACTTTGCCATTATCTTGCAAGTTGACAGTTTTACGAGTGTCCACTCCCCTTTGTACTTTCCCAAGCCAGCTGCTATACAGAAAGTTGTAAACATGTTGTCACATAATGCTGACCATCTCCTTATCAGAGCTAACCCATGACTGGCCTTGGATGAACTTCCTTTAATTAACTGAACAACAGGATGGGACTATGGTGGGGGACCCAATGAGCCCATTCTGTCTCTGTGTCTTGTGAGCTAACTCCACCCCTGACTTTCCTTTATATAAAGCAATGTTAATTGAATTATTTCAGAGCATCTTGTTGTACTGTTGGTCATTCCTTGTGAGTTTCAATGCAACTTTGCTGTCCTCAAGCTTGAGTACTCGAGTTCCAATAAATATATCCGTTGCTCCTTTCTTCTGATTCTTCTGAGTCCCAAGTCCTAAGTCCCAATCCGACAACTGGTGGCAGCGGTGGGATCAGTCTGGGCAGTCCGGGACGCGGTCCCAGGCAAGGGAGTGGTGAGAGACCAGCTGGCAATTGATCCGGGTCAGGTGAGCTGTGGTTTTCTTTTGTTTTTTCCTTTTTAGCCCGGGGGTCAGTCCAAATTGTAACCCACTCTCTCTTGCTCGGTCGCCGTACGTTCCGTTCCCTGCTCATACCTGTTCCACGAACCTAAATTTAATTACGGACCGCTTGGGTCCTGGAGCAACTGATTGTTTATGGACTCGTTAGGGTAACGTTACGTAAGGAGAAGTGCCCCACGTTGGGCGCCTGAGGTTAAGGGGTAATAGATCTCTGGGTTGTGAGGGTAAGGATAAGGGCGGCGTCCCGATCCGAGGCCTACCCGGGAGACGTTGGGATTTTAAGTAAGATCAGAACTATTATACGGGCGTAGGACGCCAGGAAAGTGCAGTAAGGGTAGGATAGACGGCTGTGTAGGCGGGCGAGCCTCTCAGGAGAGTAGGTAGCGCGGCCGTACCACGCGAGGCGGGCGAACCTCACGGGTACGAGGCTGCGAGCCTCTCAGAGGTAGGTAGTGTAGCTGTGCCGCGAGGCGGGAGATCCTCACGAGTACAAGGCTACGTCGGTAAGCTAAGGTTTCTTAGGATGGGTAACAGTATAGGTAATAAGACAGTAAAGGCAGGTGAACCGCTTAGACATACCCCAGCATTTTTTATGTTTAAGAGGTATGGCTATGCTGCTGTGAGACCAGGGAAGTCATGGGTTGCATTGACGAAGGATTTAGGAGAACCGTGGCCCGAAGGAGGGTCTTTTGCGCTGGAAAAATTGGACGTGTTGTATGAGACATTAGAAAAGTTCGAACAGGCCACGAAACACTTTCCGCCTGACTATTGGAAAGTCTTTGGCTGGTGGAAGGAAGAAGCGATGAAGCGACACGCAAAGTCGAAACAGGCCAGCTTGGCTGGTGAGGTAACAAAACTCAAGGGTCTGAGGAAACAGGCGAATAAAGAGCAGGATGAAGCGCTTAAGGAAATAGAAAAGCAGGCCAACGCGCGACTGATGCCGCTCGTTGAAAACCCAGACCCCGCGAGAGGGGAGGTAGCGACCAATCTACCCTCCCCAGCCCCAGACCTAAACCCTGTCCCGGGGTTTCAGGCACCACCTATCCTTTCTGCGTCCCTGCTACCACCTCCCTATAACCCCGCTACCATCGCGCCCCAGATACCCCAGAACCACCCGAGCCAGGGAAGGCCGTTTGCACAACTCGGGGCTAACGGAATAGATGACGGGACCGACATCGCCGGGTTCCCGCCACCGATAGGACCGGATGGGTTATACCCCTCACTGGTAGGTTGTAAGGGGAAAAGGACCTCACAAACTACCCCATCGGAATGTCAGGAAATAGAGGAAAGGAAAACATTGTGCCCTGTACAAGTTATCGGAGTTGACGCCCAAGGACAGGGGGTTCGAGAAAGAGTACCATGGAAAGAATCCTCTTTAACTGTAATGCGGGAAAGGATTCAACATTTGCTTATTGAGGATCCGCGGCAGATAGTGCCGACCATGTCGAATTGGTTTATGGCTGGCGAGTGCGACTATAGAGACATAACTCATATGGGAGTATCCGTGCTCCCACCCAAAGTATGGGAAAGGGCTAGACAAAGAGCACACTGGCCGCACGACGACCCAAGGGCGGTGGGTGCAATCCCCCGGATAACACTAGTACAATGGGACGCACTGAAGCTCCGGCTGCTGGGTGCCATCGAGCATGCGCTGTTGCCAGCAGGAGGTCCGGATTGGGGAAAAATTGGGGCCATAAAACAAAAGGCAGGAGAACCAATTGGAGAGTACCGAGAAAGGTTGGAAAAGGCCATGGCGCGCTGGGGAGGACTGGGTCCGATGCAGCTGGGAGGGCTACCCCAACCATTGGTAAATCAATATCTAATCGAGGGGCTTCGGCCGGTGTTAAAGAAACAGGTACAGACCGTCCTCTTCGGCTGGAAGGGAATGACAACCAACGAATTATGCGACAAACTGGAACAATGCCCGGGCTCCTCCCTAGAGGAGAAGAAGGATATTAAGGAGGAAATATTGCAAATGTTTGTCCAGGAGAAACGGGCTCAATTTAACCAAAATAAAAAAGGGGATCAGAGTCAGAACTACATACACGAACAGTGCCAGAAGTGGGGACCTGTTCGAGGTCCAGAGGAACATAGGAGGAGTTGTTATCCTTTTTTCTATAAGGGCCAATTCCCCAACGGAGAGTGGATCCCCAGCGAAAATGAAAACTGCGACGGTTGTACTGAGGAAGATTTTGGACTAATTAATATGAACGAGGTAAAACAACAATGGACAATACCACCCCCTCTTCCCCTTCCTCCTCAAAACCCTCAAACTTGGAATGTGCAAGGGCCCCCTCCCCAAAATTGGTATCCACCAAGACCCCTTCTCCAAAACCCCGGACCACCCCCCAATAGTGGGATGCAGAACGGACCAAGGGGGAACTGGGCCCCGCCTCGGGGTCCGCCGCAGTGGCAACCAGTGAACCAGTCACTTTGGGGGCCGCCAGAACGCAGGCAGGGCGGAAGGGG
The DNA here is from genome assembly GCF_964187855.1 of Myxine glutinosa. Taxonomy (NCBI): domain Eukaryota; kingdom Metazoa; phylum Chordata; class Myxini; order Myxiniformes; family Myxinidae; genus Myxine; species Myxine glutinosa. The sequence continues at coordinate 54,549,104 of NC_136271.1, read as the reverse complement.
AGCTGTAGAGGGACGACCTATGCCCTCCGCACCACCGGTTCCGCAGGAACCATGCCATTATTGCAAGCAGATGGGACACTGGATACGTGATTGCCCAAAGGCTCGTAAGGGGTTTCAGCCCCAATACAATAGAGGGGCCTATTGACGGGACGCTGGCGAGTCGCCCAAGGAGTGTCCTCTCTTGACCATGACACCGGCAGAGGAACCAACCATGATGTTGGACGTGGAGGGAAGACAATTAGAATTTCTCGTAGATACGGGCGCGACTCGCAGCACAATTAACAAGGGGCAATTGCCCTCTTTGCGCCCTACGGCCAGGAACGTTCAAATACTGGGTGTTTCGGGTTTACCCCAAGCGCTTCCTATTTCGGAGGAAGTGCGAGTAACATGCGGCCCGCTGGAGGCTAAACATGCTTTCTTGATGACCACTACCGCCCCGACGAATTTGCTGGGACGGGATTTATTGTGCCGTTTGGGCTGTCAAATCTCATGTACCGAGGAGGGAGTTTTCGTAGACGTCGCGGAGTCTAAACGCGACTTGTTGATGACGGCACTGGCTCGTCCCGGCCCCACCGCGTATTGGTGGCGCTTGGATCCTGGGGCTTTGTCTGCTTGGACATATATCATAGATAATGTGTGTTTGGACAGTTCAGTGCTGCGAGATTGGATGCAACAGCACCAAATTTCGATAAAGGACTTAAAGGATAATCCACCCCATTGCACTGCGTACTATGATGCAACGGGTGAGGACGAGAACTACCGGGAAAGGGTTAAGGAAAAGCTGGGCGAATGGATGCCTCTACACTTGTCACGGGTATGGATCGGGCGTGAGGGAATAGGGATTGAGGTAGTCCTAACCCCGAGTCAGCATGCGCTGACCCAATACCCCGAAGGAGCGGTCGCCCATGTTACCCTCACTACTGCCAAAGGGTGGCCGCCGGAAAGTGTAGGTTGGATGGTAGGGAGGTTACGAGAAGTTCCCTTACATGGTTATCGGTGTAAGAGGGGCCGCTGGACTTTGAAACAGCTCGAAAACGGTGAAGGGTTCTCAATTGACATTAAGGCAGAACGGAGGGACGGAAAGTTCGAAGAGGCAGAGTTGCCCCCCAAAGGCACCTATGCCATGAGGGCAGTGCTGACGGACCCGGGTGAGTCGGATTACCTCCTAGCGGAGGTGCCAGACAATTTATGGCCCAAAAGCGACGGTGAGGTTGGACGGATGCGAGACGCCAAACCTCTAGTGATAGCAGTGCAGCCGGGGATGCGCTTGCCAAACGTAAAACAGTATAAGCTACGACCTGAGGCCGACGTAGGCATAGCACCAGTGATTCAATCCCTAGTGGAACAGAAGATTATCGTAGAAACTAACAGCCCATGTAATACACCAATTTTGCCAGTTAAAAAGCCGTCAAAGGACAAATGGAGATTTGTACAGGATTTAAGGGAGGTGAACAAGGTGATACAGGGCATACACCCACTAGTTCCAAACGGAGAAACCCTCATGATGTCAATTCCGCCGGACGCAACATACTTCACGGTCATCGACCTTTGTTCTGCGTTTTTCTCTGTGCCCATCGCGCCTGAGTCACAATACTTGTTCGCTTTCACCCATAGGGGGCGCCAGTATACTTGGACAGTACTACCTCAGGGGTTTTCAGATAGCCCCACTCTGTTTTCCCGGGCGCTGCACCGCGACCTGGCGGATGTGGAATTGAAGGGAGGGTCAGTGTTGCTGCAATACGTTGACGATTTGTTGATTTGCTCCCCTTCAAAGGAGGCGTGCGAAATGGATTCTTTGGCCCTATTAAAGGCCTTGGCGGCCAAAGGCCACAAAGTAGGCAGACCAAAACTTCAGTTTGTGCGGCAGGTTGTAACTTACTTGGGACACGCCATTTCGCACGGAAAACGAGAATTGGATGCTGGACGAGTGACCGCTATCACGGAGCTGCCTCGCCCTCGCTCGCAACGGCAAATGCTGCGCTTCCTAGGTATGACGGGATACTGCCGCACTTGGATACTTAATTTTGCGCTGCTGGCTAAACCACTGTACGAGGCGACCAAATCAAATGCCCCGGACCTATTGATATGGACGGATGAATTGAGGCGATGTTTTGACGGGCTGAAACAGGCGCTGGTTACGGCACCGTCATTAGGACTCCCGGATTATGCGAAACCATTTACCCTTTACACTCACGCCGTGGGAGGTTTCGCCCAGTCAGTTTTGACACAGACCCATGGGGATAAGGAGCGGCCGGTGGCCTACTTTAGTAAAAAGTTAGACCCGGTCGAACAAGGGTTTCCGGTGTGCTTGCAAGCCGTGGCAGCGGCCAGGTACGCAGTAGAAAGAACAGCGGACATTGTTATGGGACACCCAGTAACGCTACGGGTACCACATTGCGTCACTTTGCTGCTGTTACAGCGAAGCACACAGCATTTGTCTAACACTAGATTAATGCAATACGAATCCGCACTGATCACTGCAGCCAACATCACGATCGAACGTTGCACGACGCTCAACCCAGCCTCACTGATGCCCACTCCTGAGGAGGGCGAACCTCATGTGTGCACCGACGTTGTGCAGCTAGTCTCCACGGTGCGATCGGATTTAAAGGACAATCCCTTAGAATATCCCGACTGTACATATTATGTCGATGGATCAGCTAGGCGCGCATGGGACGGGTCCCTGTTGTCCGGGTACGCCGTGTGCTCGGATAGCGAAACGGTAGAGAGCGGGCGTCTTCCACCTACATTTTCCGCACAGCAGGCGGAGCTGTGCGCCTTGACCAGAGCGTGCAGCTTGGCGGAAGGCCTTGCCGTCAACATTTACACAGATTCGGCCTACGCTCACGGCGTAGTCCACGATAAAGGAGCCATCTGGAAGATGAGAGGTTTTCTCACATCTGCCGGTTCAGTGATAAAGAATGGCGCGTTGGTAGAAGGGCTCCTCCGAAGCATTTTACTTCCCCGCGCTATCGCGGTAATTAAGTGTCGTGGCCACCAAAGGGCGGACACTGACGTTGCCCGGGGCAACGCAAGGGCGGACGAGGCGGCAGGAAAGGCCGCCAACCAACAGATAGAACGCAACATGCCGATGGTGACACGAGCACAGAAGACAGCCGCACAGATTGCTGACATACCGACTGCGGGACCACCCGCCACACCAACTAAGGACGATATCATAAATTTGCAAAATGCTGCACCGACGGCCGAACACGAGGTCTGGCTCAAACGAGGAGCGATACGCCCTGGGCCAGGGGAAATGTGGACCCTTGATGAAAAACCTATAGCACCCCAGGCTTTACTGCCCTGGCTGGCACGCATGGCTCATCAGAATGGTCATGTGTGCCAGAGGGGGGTGATGGGACAGATAGACTACACTTGGGCAGCGCCAGGACTGTCACGGATTGTATCCGAAGTGTGCCGATCGTGTGTGGTCTGCCAGCAACACAATAGAGGGGCGCCACCGAGACATGCACATGATGGGGGACGACCCCCGCCTAGTGGGCCGTTCGCAACTATTGAGTTCGATTTTACAGAATTGGAACCAAGCATGTCGTTTCGCTATGTGTTGGTAATCGTAGATACGTTCACCAAATGGGTCGAAGCATACCCATGCGTCAAATCCGATGCTCCGACAGTAGTGAAGCGCCTCGTGCGGGATTTTATGTGCAGATTTGGCATTCCCCAGATAATTTCGTCAGATCAAGGAGGCCATTTCACGGCGCAGGTGGTTAAGGGCATCCTGAAGGCGTTGGGCGTTAAACAATCCTTCCATTGCGTCTACCACCCACAGTCCTCAGGACTTGTGGAACGAACGAACAAGACTTTAAAGAATAAACTAGCGAAACTTTGCGCAGACACAGGCTTGAGGTGGCCAGAGGCTCTTCCGCTTGCATTGATGAGCATTCGTTCCACCCCGGGTCGCACTACGGGCCTTTCCCCCCACGAAATATTAATGGGACGACCTATGAGCTTGCCCGTTTCAGCACCAACAGACATGTCCACCCTTGCTTTGCCAGTAATGGATGACATGCTTTTGAGATTTTGCATAGGCTTGTCGAATGTGGCACGCAGCATCCATGCTCGAGTACGAGAGGCGCTGCCTGAACCAATAGGCCACGCCATCCACAACTTTCAGGCCGGCGACTGGGTGCTCGTGAAGCACTTCACCCGCAAGGCTGCTTTGGAGCCACGGTGGAAGGGACCATTCCAGGTGCTACTGGTCACACCGACGGCAGTCTTCTGCGAGGGTAAACCTTCGTGGATCCACGCCACCCATTGTAAGTTGTCCATCCCCGCACCACAAGCCACACAAGACACCGCACCTCACATTGCTGCAGACACCACACCCCACACCGCTGAAGACAATGCACCGTCTAGGGCACCACAGTCTCCTAAGGGCGGCGATGACGGTCATGATGATGGGAATTCTGGGCAGCTGCCTAACAAACCCCGCCAAGGATAGGCTTCTGCAGTTTAACCCACTGAGAGAGGATCTTCCCAAATACCCAGGACACGACAACTACACGTTATTTAAACTTTACTCCGTCAAATACATAACGGCTCCCCGGGGACAGGGGATAGTAGTACATTGCTGTGAGTTGGAGACACATTTCAAGTGGTTATCTGTAAGATGGATGGAAGCGACGGTGGTATACAATGGGACACCACAGGCACGCATGACAACCCCACGCATAGTCTTAACTAAAGTTAGACAGGTGGAAAATGGAAGGTTTACTGGGACCGTGAATAGTCACGCCGCCGCAGGATATCAATGGGGCACGGGCATCGACAATACTACTCTCCTACTGTCGCATGCCCTCGTCGGCCCACACACCACGATAATACTTGAATGTGGAATATGGCCCCCGCGCACGCTGATTAGAAGGAACAAAAAGAGGGGAGATACCCAACACCAATTCCGGCCTAGTTGTGCCGCCTACGTTATTAAACCCCCTCCTGCCCAGGAAGTAAGAAGGAAGCCAGAGGAGAACACATACTGGAAGGTCGCACGGCATATGGCCACAGTACAGAATAGGACACAGTGTTGGATGTGTATGCACCTTCCCCGCACCAGCACAGCAGGCATACCAATGGTAGTGTTACCCCTATCACTCAATGATTTGTGCTCGAAGCCATTAGATACCAAATGCATTAGTACAACTCTGACAAGCCAAGGTTCTGATGAAACCGCGTGTAAACGAGTTTTCCAGTACTCCCCTCCCATTCTGTCCCGACACTTTGAGGAACGTCCGGCGCCGGTTTGGGTCAAGCCGGCATGGGGGGCCCTCTGCTTAGAAGGAAAGGGCCAAGTAATGGTAGGCAAATCCGTGTGTAGAGATACCCTTCCCGCGGACCCGAGAAAAGGGAAACACACGCTGCTAGTGAACGTTACAAGCTCGCCCTTGCATAACCTCACACACCTCCAGTTGGCATGGAAAGGGGAAAACGGGACAAACACTATCCCAGGCCTTCTCACTTGCATGACCACCCATTTGGTGGCTCCGCACGGGACCATGTTTGTATGCGGGAATAAAGCTTACCCGTATTTACCTGATAATTGGGGAGGAACTTGCTATTTAGGATCAGTTTTCCCAGAGATGGAAATGCGACAGCACTTGCATAATACCACCGCACTCATAAGGACACAACGAAGCACCTATTGGCACGACGACGACACCACTACTTTACACGGCGCTGATTGGGAGAAAGCCGTTAGCTTCTTCTTCCCATGGGCTGGGACGGTCATGAACAGTTACCGCATTGACAAAATTGCGTTAATCTTAGAAAGGGTGGCCAACGACACCGCTACAGCACACGACGAAATGTTGGACACGGTTGTCCACCTGCGTACAATGGTTATGCAAAATAGGGTTGCGTTAGATATGCTACTGGCAGAACGAGGAGGGGTATGTGGGATAATTAAGGGTAAATGTTGTACTTTTATTCCTGACCCTTCACAAGTGGTCAGTGCTGCTATTATAAGGTTAAGAGAAAGTGCTCACATATTGACAAAGGATCGCATGGACCGGGAAGCCTCCCACCAGTGGCTTACCGACTGGTTTAAAGGATGGACAGGGACGATAGTAAAGTGGATATTGACCGCCTTGGCAATAGTCCTTGGACTAGTGGTTTGTTGTGTACTAATCAAGGCTTTAGTCCTTGCGTGTGCGAGAAAGTTTACCACAGGATGGACACTGAAGACGACACCGGAAAAGGCCATGGTGATGATCGACCAGCGGATCGCGGGTCCGGATGACACACCAGCTGTCAACTCAACTGCCAATCGCGGATCCTGGGACGACGACCTGAACGAGTCCCTGGGCCGCGACAATGAGATCTCCGCTTCCGAAGATTGTTCTTCCATTGTTGATATTACCGATAATGATGTCGAGTACACTTATGCGGACCTCGAAGCATTTCAGGCTACCAGAAGGCCGTTTAAACTGGGCCCCGACACGTCGGAAGAAGAAATCGACGATTTCCTGAAGGATTCCTCTCGTTTCTTCACGATATGCCATGCCGTGGCTATGACTATGGGCCGTCCACTCCGCAGGCCTACGCCACCTGAGAATAATGTTACTGATGATGTTACCAATGATGATGTGGGCCACTTGCGAGGGTCCCCGGCTGGTGTTTATGTTTCAATGCAGGCTCTGCCTCTCCATGTTTCACGAGCTCACCTTTATGTCTCACAAGCCCACAGAGAGTCAAACGCCACTGACCCAGTTCGGGATTTGGACCCAGCTGTGAACCCAAGCCCGGATGGAGAGGAACTCGATCGTGAAAATACTCTGAGTTCCGAGTCTGATTGTTTTGGAGATTCGCCCTTGAATAACAGCGAAGCAAGCAGCATCGCCTCGGACGATCTCGACTTTGACCCAAAGGAAGTTTCTCTCCCACCTTTGGATCGTTATGCTTTATTTCATGGCCATAGGTTTGAGCCACCTGATACTGACGATGTTGTGTCTTCCCCAGATCACCAGCACGTAAGAGACCTCATGAACATGAATATCGATTGAGCGCTGAAGATCTACAAGGATTTCACTTGGGGAAGCCTGGGCGAGCTCCAGTTGGGGAGGAGTCCGGCTGCACCTCTGTGGACCAAGGGTGGGTCGGAGATCTTCCTGGGTGTGGACCCCGGTGGAACCAGAGGTCTTCGTTGTGGATTTGGCGCGCTATTCGATCTTCATGTCTCTACGGTCTCACCTCATACACCCATCTACACCCGACTTACATCATACATCCACTTACACCCACTTGCACCCACACACCCGCGGATCAGCCTGCTGGGTTCGTTGTGCGGTACTGGGTACGGGACATGCTCACTGGGCTGCATTCGTGTGGTACGTTACGTTTAGTTACACTCCCTCTCTCTCCCACCTCTTTTGGTGGATTTTGTGTGCCATTTGATCACTCTGCTTTTACGGCCTTACATTGCATACTCACATACAGACGCGAATCATCCTACTGAGTTTGTGTGGTGCTTTGGTACGGGACATTCTTACGGGGCTGCCTTCGCGTGATATGTTGAATGATTTTTCTGTTTTTGTTTGAAATAAAGGCCTTTGATTGGCTCGTAGATAACTTTGTATCTTAGATCCAAAAGGGCGGTATGTAGGGAGCTGTAATGCCCCTCCCCCTTTGTATATCCTTGCTGCTTTACCAATTACCAAGTATAACCAATTATATGTTTTGTTTTGACTTGCTACTGTACTCTTTTATGATACTGAGTTCTTTCTACTGCATTGAGGATGTGTAATATCCTAATAAGGAGTTCTCTGCCTGTGTGCTCTGGCCTGCGTGGGCACAATCTCTAGTTCCCCTTTCCAGGCCTTGGAGGCAACTCTTATCTCTCTTTGCCTTTTTCCTGACTTTGCCATTATCTTGCAAGTTGACAGTTTTACGAGTGTCCACTCCCCTTTGTACTTTCCCAAGCCAGCTGCTATACAGAAAGTTGTAAACATGTTGTCACATAATGCTGACCATCTCCTTATCAGAGCTAACCCATGACTGGCCTTGGATGAACTTCCTTTAATTAACTGAACAACAGGATGGGACTATGGTGGGGGACCCAATGAGCCCATTCTGTCTCTGTGTCTTGTGAGCTAACTCCACCCCTGACTTTCCTTTATATAAAGCAATGTTAATTGAATTATTTCAGAGCATCTTGTTGTACTGTTGGTCATTCCTTGTGAGTTTCAATGCAACTTTGCTGTCCTCAAGCTTGAGTACTCGAGTTCCAATAAATATATCCGTTGCTCCTTTCTTCTGATTCTTCTGAGTCCCAAGTCCTAAGTCCCAATCCGACATATATATATATATATATTTATATATATATATATTTATATATATATATATATATATATATATATATATATATATATATATATATATATATATATATATATATATATATATATATATATATATATATATATATATATATATATATATATATATATATATATATGGTTGGGGTTTTGAGAACCCTGCACTTTGTAAATTGTTATTGTTGTAAATATACCCTTTGTAATTCTCTGTGTAAATACCTCCATTTATTGTTAAGGTCAAAGGTCGTCCCCTAGTTAGTCCATGAACAACACGTAGCGAACCATAGGCCCTCTTCGTAGTTATTTCATTATTATGCGTTTCAGGTAAGGCTGTGTTTCCAATAGTTGAATCTGCGTTGCATTAATCAAATAAGATAGGTCCCTTTCGTTCCCTTCAACACCAGTGCGAATGATTTTCTACAACACCAGTGCGAATGGTTTTCTATCCTCGATGGCAGTAAGGGTTCTTTTACCAGCAAGCCAGAACTCCATTACGCACGAGGCCAAGGACAGGAAAAAGGGAGGCCTGGACGCCGAGGAAGAGGCGTGGCCCTGTCATCAACCCGCCAGGGGCGTGGTCGGTAAGCCCTAACCAGCCAACCAGCACCGCAGTGAGCAAACTGGTAGTCGAGTTCTCAGAGCTGGCGGCTTGATACGGCCGACGGCAATAAAAGCGACTGAAAGGGACTGCTTCAGAGAGTCGGTGAGAAGGGCGAGACGCGTGAGGAGGTTCATGAGAGAGGAGGGAGAGAGGAGCACCGAGCAGCTTGGTGCGCACGAGCATCGTTGGAGTGGAAGAGTCGGTGCGCTTGGATCGCCAAGCTAGCGGCAACATAAACCGCGCTGCCTGCCGGGTTTTCGTCGCTAACACCATATACGTGGGGCTGCCGCCGGCTGCTCGTTTTTCCAGCCCGGAGCGTGGATTTGCAGCGGACCTCCTCGCTTTGTTTTTCCTTCGAACCTTCTTCCAGCCATTCCTGCCTGCAATTCCCTTTGTCGTGTAAGTCCGTTGTCTGTCCTTGTTGTCTTAGTGGGGCAGATATGTGAAAAAGATGTTCATTTCCGGCAGAAAGTGTGAAATTTCGCATACAGGGGTATTTTGGGGCGCTGATTTCAAAAATTGGCGGATCCAAGAGATCTAACCAATGGACCGGCCGCCATCTTGAATTCCAATATGGCCGCCAAGACGAAATGTTGAAATTCCCTATCTTGGGTTCTAAATGACCTGTGGCGCTGAAATTTGGTACACAAGGGTATGTTGACATGCTGAGTTCAATAATGCAATAATTTGAAATGCCTGACAAACGGTATGGCCGCCATTTTAAATTCCAATGTGGCCGCCAAGACAAACATCGATGTTTTCATTGCTTTAATAGCACAGTGTACGGTAATGTCATAATGTTAAATCATTTGAGCATTATTATGATAACTGGAAAATTGTTGCATCTCAAATCTACTGATGGGTTTGTAATTTTGTCGAAGGCAGTAGAAATTTGGGAAATTCAGCGCCCCAAAATACCCCTGTATGTGAAATTTAACACTTTCTGCCGGAACTGAACATTCACATGACATTCCAATAAATTAATTTTTTTAATGTTTTTTCTCTTTCAGATCCAATGTCGAAATCAAAGAAAACATCGTCAACAATTCCAATGCCAACAGACTGGAACATTTGCGCTCTTTGCCAGAAACGTTCTGAAAATGAACCACTAAGAGATGCACGTAAGGGCAGCAATCAGTCGTGTCTAGACGTCTACGAGAATCTTGCTCAAAATCTCAAGGCATTGAATGATTTAGGTGCCTTGCCTTGCGGGATAAACATTTCCCGACTAGATGATGGTTGCGGTATTGCAGAAACCCTAGCTGCGCATGCTGCCAAATGGCACAAAAACTGTTATGTGCAGTGCAGCAGCTCTCGTGTGGCCAGGGCTGAATCAAGGGAGAGAAAGCAAAGTTCAGACCTTAAACTTAGTGAAGAAACTTACTCGCCTGTTAAGAAAAGACTCAGAACAAGTTTCAAATCTCCATCCGTTGAACAGAGTACTGCTAGCACATGTTTCTTTTGTGATAGCATTATCAGTAATGAAGAAATAGTCCACAGAGCGGCAACAAAAAATGTAGATTCCAATGTTCGATTGATGGCAACAGAATTGAGGGATACAAAACTCCTGGCTAGATTGTCTGTAGGTGATATGACGGCATCAGATGCTGTTTATCACAAGAAGTGCATGACTGTTCTCCATACTCGATACAGATCATTTGTAAGAAAGAATGAGGAAGCCAGTTCAAGTGAAAATATGCCACCAGAATCAGTAGCTTTGGCCGAATTGATAGCCTATTTGGAAGAAATGAAGTGTACAGATGACAGTTACACTTTCAAGTTAGCCGATCTCACAAAGCTTTATACAGAACGTCTGGCACAACTGGGAGGTGATATCTCAAAGAGGATTAATTCAACTCACCTTAAGGACAAGCTTCTCAGACACCTTCCGCAACTTGAGGCACATAAGAGCAACCATGAAGTGGCACTGTCATTCAAAGAGGACATTGGTGAAGCTTTATTGCATGCTTGTAGACAAAGCTCTGACAACGACGCGGTCATTCTCATGAGAGCTGCCCAGATTGTGCGCAAAGATATTTTGCAAAAGCAATACCAATTCAATGGATCCCTAGTTAACGAATCATATAACAACTCACCACCATCATTGGCAGCGTTGATGGAAATGATTCTTGCTGGTACAAACATACAAAAACAAAACGCAAACAACAAGGGAGGCGTCTCTGTGCAATCCTTAACTCAACTTGTAACATTCAACACTATGAAACGAGGAAGGTTGGAAACTACAGCAGTACGTCACAATTTGAAACGTGAAACATCACTGCCACTTTACGTGGGTCTTCTCATTCATAGCAAAACAAGGAAACGGGATCTCGTTGACGTTCTTTTTCAACATGGTTTGTGTGTTTCCTATGATCGCATACTGGAGGTATCCACAGATGAGGCCAACAGAGTCATAGAAATATACAAACATGACGGCGTTGTGTGTCCAACAAAATTGCGTAGTGGAATATTCACAACAGGCAACCTAGACAACATAGATCACAATCCATCATCAGCATCAGCACAAAGTTCATTTCATGGAACCGCGTTATCACTGACACAACATGTTTCACATGACAAAAGTGGCAGCATTCGAAATCATGAGAATGTCACTGAGAATGAGAACAAACAGCGCTCCAAAACCATAGCCGCCCTTCCTGCATCTTACAGTGATGTGCCTCCTGAAACATTTCCAACTAATAATCCCATTCCAAGAAAACCAAAAGGTCCATCCACTCCAAGTGTGTCCTCCGGAATACAGGACAAAGAAAGTCAGTGGCTTTCGTTTGTACAAAGTCTGCAGGAGAAGGAAGGTCTTGAGAGTGAAGATAATATCTCCTGGTCAGCATACATGGCAAATCTGCAGGTTGAAGTTCCTCGGCCTCCTGCAATTACAGGACTGCTACCTCTGTTCCGCGAGAGTGCTCACACATTGGCAATGGTGAAGCATGGAATGAATTTAATCAAGCAGGCGACAGAACTAGTAAACCCCGGACAAGTTCCAGTTCTGACCGTTGATCAACCACTCTATGCAATTGCAAAGAAGATTCAATGGACTTGGCCAGGTATATATGGTGAAGACAAGTTTGTTGTGATGATGGGAGGACTTCATGTAGAGATGGCCTTGTTGAAAGCGATCGGCAGCTTCCTGGAGGGGAGTGGCTGGGCAAGTGTAATGACCAGTGCTGGTGTAACAACAGAGGGAAGAGCAGATAGTCTTCACAAAGGTTCGCAAATATCGAGGTCACAATGGGCACACCAAGTCACAGTAGCGGCGTTGTACGCTCTGCAGCGAAAGGCATACGATGACTACCGGAAAACATGTGAAACTGAAGATTTACAATCATTTGATCTTTGGAGCAAGAAGATGGCTACAAAGTACCCCCAGTTTTGCTACTGGAATAAAGTCCTGCAGTTGGAGTGTCTTCTCTTGGCATTCATAAGATCACAACGGGAAGCCAACTACACGCTCTATGTGGAGACTCTCACGGCGATCATTCCGTGGATGTTTGCCATGGACCATTACCATTACGCCAGATGGTTGACAGTGCATGTCACAGACCTTCAGGAACTTTCAAACGATTCCATGGATATCCATCGTGAATTTGTCAAGGGGAACTTTGTCACTCAGAAGTCATCACACAAGTTCTCTGCTATGGCACACGATCAGATACACCAACTGCAGAACGCTTATGTGAAAGGTGATGGTGGAGTCATTGGAATTACTGAGAATGAAGGGGCTCTTCGCCGGTGGATGGTAGCTGGTGCAGAAATAGCCAGAATCCTGAATGAGTTTGAGGACCAGTTTCAAAGACAGAGGCAAACTGATGTCCGCCACCACGAACAATTGCCTAGTGTCCAGAAATCCTTTGCATCAGATCTCAATAATGCAATCAGTTCCTTTGAAAAACTTGGAAACCCGTTTGCGGAAGACAGTAATGACTTGTATGTGCTTGACACAAAGGTCATCATGCCTGATGAAGTGATAGCCGCAGTGCGATCCATGGAGGACACTGGCAAAACACAATTTGACGGATTTGTGGGGCAGCGAATCAAGGATCCTTCTGACAATTTCTATGATAGCATTTCAAAGAACAATCTGCCACTGTTGAAATCGAAGCCCAAGAAAACACCTGGAAAGTCTGAGGCGAAGATTACACGTATGAAAAGTAATGTGGAGCTCTTCTCACGAATGTACATTTCTTGCCAAACTAGAGATGGTGATCTTAACACATTTTATGAATATGAGTGTCATGGGTGGCCACCTGCATTGGCTGAAGGTATCAATACAATGCGGCCACCAACCGGCAAGGCTGATCTTTTGCCCTGTTTGGAAGCTTTAGCACAACGTCCTCGTGATGCGCCCAAAGGAGAAGTTCGTATTTTCGATGGGGCTGCCTTAGTCCATCATTTGGAGTCTAAGAAGTGCAACAGTGTGATCAGGACATTTGGTGACTATGCACAGAAACAGGTCCTTCCGTACATTGCCCGAAAGTTAAATGAGGGGACTGTGATGCGTGTTGATGTGGTGTGGGACACCTACAGAACGGACAGTCTCAAAGAAGGCACCAGGCTTGGTCGTGGCACTGGCATACCACTCCATGTGACTGAACAGACATCCGTGCCACGAAACTGGAGCAGCTTCCTTCGTGTAGATTCCAACAAAAAGACATTATTCAGTTTCCTTGCTGATTCCCTGCAAACGATGCCTATTCCAGAGGGAAAAACACTTCTTACAACCTTAGAAGAAGAGGTTAAATCAAAGCCCCCTTCTGATGTTTCTCAAATTCAACCATGTACGCATGAAGAGGCTGATTCACGAATGATGCTACATGCTTGGCATGCATATCAGCAGGGGTACAGAAGTATCGTCATTCATGCAACAGACACGGATGTGGTTGTGTTGGCTATCGCAATGGCAAGCATTATGGACGGTTGTGCAATGTGGTTGGCATTTGGACATGGAAACTATTTCAGGCACATTGCTGCTCACACTATTGCGACTCACATTGGCCCTGAACGCTCATGGGGGCTTCTATTCCTGCATACTGTTTCCGGATGCGATACTGTTTCTGCCATATGTGGGATTGGCAAAAAGACTGTGTGGAGCATATGGAATTCCATGCCAAACTTGGGGGAGGTCTTCAATCATCTCTCACATGCACCAGCGGAAGTAACAGATGATGACATGGACAACATAGAGAGGTTCTTCGTTGTTCTGTACAGTAGAACTTCCCCTCTGAAGAAAGTGAACGAAGCACGCAAGCAGCTGTTTGCTCAGGGAAATCGGCAATCGGAAAATATTCCACCGACAAAAGAGGCACTGCGTCAACATGTGAAGAGGGCAGTCTTTCAGGCCGGTCACATCTGGGGACAGTCCCAAATTGCTAACCCAGAGCTGCCTTCACCTGCAGATTGGGGATGGGCTAAAAATGCAGATGATGTCTGGCATCCATTTTGGACAGTAATGCCAGAGGCGTCAAAAGGGTGCCGAGAGCTGATCAAGTGCAAGTGTAAAAAACGGTGTGCTGGAAATTGCAAATGTCCTGCTGCTAATCTACCATGCACAGAACTATGTTTCTGCTCTGGACAATGCTTCCGAGATGAGCAGTAGGAGAAGTAAAACGGATGGAAAAAAGCTTGCAGCATGTTACGGCTGCCAACTGGTACGAAATATACTTTGAAATGAGCTCTTTGACTTGTTATATGATTTGTCAACTAGGGATCCATTGAATTGGTATTGCTTTTGCAAAGAACCCGGGATTTTCAACATTTCGTCTTGGCGGCCATATTGGAATTCAAAATGGCGGCCATACCATTTGTCAGACATTTCAAATTATTGCCTTATTGAACTCAGCATGTCAACATACCCTTGTGTACAAAATTTGAGCACCACAGGTCATTTAGAACCCAAGATAGGGATTATCAACATTTCATCTTGGCAGCCATATTGGAATTCAAGATGGCGGCCTGTCCATTGGTCAGACCTCTTGGATCCGCCAATTTTTGAACTCAGCATGTCAAAATACCCCTGTATGCAAAATTTCAAACTTTCTGCCCGATGTGAACATCTCGTGCAATTTTTGTTACATATCTGCCCCACTATCTGGGATTCAATAATTAAGACTGTTTAAGGCTGCCCTGTGTGTCTTCTTCTTCTTCATCCTGTATATTCCTTTTGTTGCTCTTCCTTTGGTTTGTTGTAAATAATTAATAAATACCTGTCATTTCCTACCTTTGGTTTCATTCTTCCCCGATCGCTTTAGTCTTTTCTTTCAATTGAGTACCGGTGGCATGATTTGGCCAACGCTCGGAATCGGGTTTAGTCCCTTGATAACGGCTCGAACCGCGGATTGCTAAACCGCTCGGCAAATACCATCTTGTCCGTGGTTCGAGCGGTACTTTTGCAGAGGGATTGGTGAAGGTATTCGGGAGAACTCCTTGACCAATAACCCTGATCAATCCCACCCCGCAAAAGAGCGTTACAAGTACCAGGACCGGTCGGACGGCCAGCTTAACAGGACAAGGGGAGTAACCCCCCCTTGCTAACGGGAGTGCCGTACCCCGGATCCGCAACAACAATATCTATATATCTATATATGTATATATATATGTATATGTATATATATATGTATATATTGTTGCGGATATGGGATTTGGCCTCCATCCATATCCGCTTGTAAATATTCCCCTATTTCCCCAATACTTCCCAACTATCCCCAATCCCCCATTCCCTAGTCCCATTTTCTGTAAACAACACTCTGTAGAACCGACCTTCCCCTATTTCCCCCATTAAATGTCGCACCCAGGTTCACCGCATCTCACGTAGACAACTATAGGACATCTTGCTAGTTATTCTTAGTCTATGTCGGTTAAGGACTCGTTTCCATTAATTCTGACTCTTCGTTGCACCAGAATGTGATTGTATGGCACCGTTAGAAAGTTTAGGACCTCCCAATACCTCCCCGCAGCTCTTCCTCATGGTACAACAACAACTACAACAACAGCGGCGGCGGCGCGGGGAGTGTGTGTCCTCACTCCGGCTTGGATAGCCGCCATTGAACATGTGCTCCGACGGGGTTACCACGCAGGGGCTCGCTGTCAGCTCCTCGTCAAGGGCGGAGCCCGGTAACCCCCCCGCACCCAATAGAAGCGGTGGACCGATTCCATCTGGGGCGGAGCTAACGAGCCGAGGGCGTGTCACTCCCCGCTGGACATGCGCAGGAAGAGGGAGGTGACGTCAGATGCGCCCCCAGCTTGGAGAGAGAAGACGCCACCTCCTAGCGCTGAGAAAGACCTCCCCGCATCTCTGGACCGGACCGGGTCGATTCTGCCCCTGAGCCAAGGTGCACCTTGAGCTATCGACTGCCTGCCCTTCCCTGCCATCAATCCCCGTGTAAGTCAGTCTTGTCCCGTTTGTCTGTGGTCTGTCGGGAATAAGATAAGACTGTGTCTAAGTGCCCATCTTGCTGTGCTTTACCTCTTACCGTGTAATCTACCCGTTTCTGCATCACCAATTATATCCTCCTCCGGAGGTCTTGAGAACTGTACCCCTTGTGTCGTTACATTAATCCCAGCCGTTGTGTCCTTTCCTTCATTGATTTAGCATAGCGCGATTTGGCCAACGTTCGAGTGGAATCGGGCGGGATAGGGTTCTAATCGGGGAGTACCTGTGCGGACGCGGTAATACCAAACCGCTCGGTAAACTAACACCTAAAACCGCGTCTGTAACAATTGGTTGTCAGGAGTTGGATTCGGACCTGGGACTAAATTTGTTAGGCCCAAATTTTGGAGCACCAATTGTACTATTAGAGTAACAATTGGTGTCGAGGAGTGAGATCGGACCCGAAGCGCGTTTCACGCGCTCGAAATTATTAAAGGCGAAATTTGATTATGTTTTACAAAAAAAAAGAAAACCCGAATTTTGAAAGTCGCGCTATGGCGGATCAAGACGGCTGGGTTCCGGTAGAGGAGAGTGAGGCAGGGTCGATCCAGGACCAAATTGAGGGACATGAGGAGAGCGAAGCAGTGAGGGTGGCAGGTTCGCAAAATAGCGTCGTCGCGCACGAGGTTACGGGCGCGCAAAATGGCGCCTCGCACATGGCCACGGCGACCGCGCCCACGACCGTAGTAGCGCCGCTGGTAGATTTGAACCTTTTTTTTATACAAATGAAGGCCCTTATGGCCCAGAATAGCGAGAAATTGAGGGAGGACATGGGGTCCAATAGCGAGAAATTGAGGGAGGACATGGGGTCCAATAGCGAGAAAATGAGGGAGGACATGGGGGCCCAGATCGGAGGGTTAGGGAGTAGAATAGAGGGATTAGACAATAGATTAGGGGAAATACAGGAGGGGTTAATGGGGGTAGAAAACAGAATGGCCGCTCAAGAGAATCAAATGGAGGGATGCAAAAGGGGTTAATGGGGGTAGAAAACAGAATGGCCGCTCAAGAGAATCAAATGGAAGGGATGCAAAAGGGGTTAGAGGGGTTAGAAAACAGTATGGAAGGCAAATTGAGGGACATGAGGGACCAAGCGGAAAGGGAAGTTAAACAAATGGGGCAGCAGATAGAGGGGGTCAGAATGGGGGTAGAAACTAAATTGGATGCTCACAGGGAGGAAATGGAGCAGATGAGGGTGGCATCTGGGCAGGAGATGCAAGTGATGGGAGAAGAGATCAGAAGAGGTGTGAGTGAGGAGGTCGGAGGAGTGCGCGAGGAGGTGAGGCACTGTAAGGAGCGCATGGAGAAGGAGGTGAGAAAGGGGACTGTAAAATTGCAAGGTGGTGGAGAAGGAGGTGAGAAAGGGGACTGTAAAATTGCAAGGTGGTATAGAGGAGTTGACGCTGGGA
Organism: Myxine glutinosa; assembly: GCF_964187855.1. Classification (NCBI taxonomy): domain Eukaryota; kingdom Metazoa; phylum Chordata; class Myxini; order Myxiniformes; family Myxinidae; genus Myxine; species Myxine glutinosa. Next base: position 54,531,320 of record NC_136271.1, on the reverse strand, counting down.
GTAGAACAACTGACAGTGGGACAAAAGGAGTTGGGGGCCAGGTAAAGAAGAACACAGCGGTAATAGAGGGTTTAAAATCGACACAGAAGGAGATGAAAAAGGACGTAGGGGTAATTAAAAAAGAGCATCAGACGGTACATGAGGACCTGACGAGGAAAATGGACAAGGTGGTAGAGGTGATGGAGGTTAAAGAGCGGGAGGTGCGGGAGCACATAGAAAAAAATAAAGTGGAGTTAGAGGAAGAACTTAAAGGGGCGCACGAGGAGATGAAGGAGGTGAAGCAGAAATTAGAAGAAGTGGAAGAAGGGGTGAGCGAAATTAAGAAGCGACGGAGAGAGGATAAGAAAGAGATAAAGGAGGAAGTAAAAGAATTGGTCCAAAGTCTGTGTTCGGATCGTGATGATGTGCTCATTAACCGGATGAGGGATTCGCAGGTGATGGAGGAGAAGCGAAGAGGAAGAGGACCCGGTGTAAGTGGTGACCAATATGGTCGTGCGTATGATGCGCCAGGTGATTTAATGAGCTTGGGGGCCGAGATGGACCCGGGTGTTCGTGAGAGGCCAAGAGTGAGGTGTATGGCTGGTCCGGAGGGTATGGAACGAGAGGTGCGAGGTGTGGGATGGGTAGCGGGTTGCGGAAGTGTGACCCATGCATCGACACCAACAGGGATAGTTGTTAGAGGGACAGGAGAGGCACGAGAGCCCCTTGGGGGTAATGTACTGTGGGGGCCCGGCCGGTTCGGCCCCGCGCTGACCCCGCAAGGGGCGACGCACGGGGTCCGGCAGGCGGGCAACGACTCGCATACGAGGTGGTCCCACAAGGTCCCACTCGCGCCGTATGACGGCAAGAGTGATCTACGCGCGTACCTGGCGCAGTTTGACTGTGTGTGTAAGGGCAACGGTTGGGGTGAGGACGAAGGTGGAGTACACCTGGTGGCCGCATTGCGCGGCGCGGCGGCGGAGGTTCTGACGGCATTACCAGCGGGTGCTCTCACCCTGCCAGCCCTCCGCGACGCCCTAATTAATCGATTCGGCATTGAACAGCAGAGCGAGCTTGTTAAAGCTCAGCTCGCGCTGCGAAAACGCAAGCCCCAGGAAGCCATCGGGGAACTTGCCCACGACATTCGCCGCACAGTGGGGATCGCACATGCTAGCATGGCAGCGGATTCCCGGGAAAGCCTGGCGCTGGACCATTTTATCCAGGCCCTCCCGGATATTGAGCTCCGGCAACAGCTCGCCATGTGGCGCCCGCAGACTCTGAGCCAGGCGGCTGACGCTGCGGCCCGTTGGGAAGCAGCGAGGCCCCTGGCCCGGGGGAGCGAGCGTCCCGCAATGGCGGTCCGCCAGGTGGGACCCCCGATGGAGGGCGGACCCCTTAGGGGGCCCGCCCCCGACGTGAGTCCTGACCTGGCGGGCATGGTTCGGAGGCTGGTGGACCAGCGCCTGGCGGGACCTGGACCATGGCAGGCGGCCCCGGAGGTGGCCCGCGGTGGACCACGAGCGGGTAATCCAATTCGGACCTTCAGGGGGGAAAATTTGGAATTCCGGAGACAAGCACCTTATCAGGTGAGGTGCTATACCTGCAACCGTCTGGGTCACCTGGCGCGGCACTGTCGAGCCACACGCCAGGATGATCCCCGGCGGTTGAGGTCCTTAACTCCGCCCAGCGGGGAGCGGGTTAGCCGACCCCAGACACCCCCCCGCCAGACCCCGGGAAACTAGAAGGCCTTACACCGGCGAACAGGCGCCCCCGTGGATTGCCTCGGCTTTAGATGCCGAGGCGGGACCCAGTACCTCTGAATAAGGGGGGCTTATTAGTGCCAGAGGACTGGGGGATTGATGAGCGATGGGCCCGGTGGGTAAGGGTGGCATCCCTGCCACCCTTCCCATGGTGGGGCAAATGCGCTATAGTTTATGGGGTGTATGGCGGTGAAAACTAGCCCGGGTGGGTTAGGTTATATTGTGTGTAGGGATCTAGCGAAGATGACATTAGGTGACGTTAAGGTTAGTTAGTGACTGATACCTGTAGTGGGGACGCAGGTAGATTAGTGTGGATTATAATGACGAGGGAGCGCAATAGTTTAAAAGGGACGACTGGGAAGCGCAAGTTTCAGAGGGGAGTAGTTAGCTGAGATGATGCCGTGTGGTTGAGAATTGAACAGGTGTGATTGCACAGGTGTGCAACTGAACAGGTGTGTGGAGTAGTGTGTGGAGTAGTGAGTGTGTGGATCAGCGCGAATGCGCTTGGGGAGAGAAGGGTGCAGGCGGCACCAAGTATGAGAGCACAGGTGTGCAAGTACAGGTGTGTGGAGTACATGGAGTAAGTGGTACGGAGTGGTGTGCATGGTGCGAAGGTGTGGATGGGGGAAGAGTGGACCCCTTTCACGAGTACCCGGGGCGGGTAGTGTAAGTGTTAGGTAGAGGGTATAGGTAAATTGTGGTTGGATATTGGCATTTGTGGTGCGGTTGCAGAATGGTATTGTGGATGGGTGCATTAGTGTTGTGGAAATGGCTGGGCGTGTAGCCTGTTAGTGTGTGTAGTTGGTTTGGGCACTCCACCACTGAGAGGATGTCGGCCAGGTGAGGCCGCAGGTGGGCTCTGGGAGCCGTTAGTGTCAGTGGGTGCCTGAGGATCCCGGGTGTGGATCGGGCAGCCCGTGCCAGAGAGGGCACTGAGGGGGTGAGAGTGCGAGAGGGCCTTCCCCAGTTAGTTAGGTTAGGGTGAGGAGCAGGTAAGCTCGGGTGGCAACTACAGTGGTGGAGGTGTGCAGGTGGGTAGACCTGCTGGGAGAGCTACACGTCACAGCCCAGAAATTGTGCGAGGGCACCGGGAGATGAATCGGGGGAGTGAGACCCCAAATTGAGAGGCACCACAGATTGGTCAATGGGAATTGGTTTTTAGAACCCATAGTGTAAGTGGGCCAATGGTTTGGCAGGAGAAAGACCCCGGGTAATGTAAAGTTGTTAAAGTCATTTAGGAAATAGTTAGGATTGATGAACCTGTCGCACCATACGCAGCCACTTACCTGTGGTGATGATGACTCCACACCTGTGTTTCCTTTGTTTTGTGTTGCAGGAAGTGAGAATTGCTGTGTGGATTTGTGAGACGCATCACGACGTGGATGAGACATTGGGGTGATTCCATCTCTCCCTCCTTAGGAGGGACTGATGATGAATTGGTGATGGCAAATTTTGATGTTGAGTTGGAGATGGCAAATTGTGATGTTGAGTTGGAAATGGCAAATTTGATTGGTTAGGAGGGAGAGAAGACGAATTTGGTTTATGGGAGGAACGGGGAAGACAGTAGGGACGTTTGTTGATGTGTAAAGTAGATGTTTATGGGTAGTGTTGTGTTTTGTGGATACAGTAAGGGGTAAGGGAGGGGCAATGTAGGTTACCTGGTGGGGGGGGGGGGCATACGGTAGGAACGTACCTGTCTCACCTGGTTCCCATGTGCCCCCAGTGTGCATTACCTTATATTGCGTGCACTTTTGCGCCCTTACCACCTTACTCACTTGTCTTTTCTTTTGTCTCCCACCTACGAGGATCTGGCTTTGGGGCAGAGAGAGAGGAGAGAGAGGTGCTGGGTACGCAGTTGTGGGCCTGTACTTTCGCTGCTTGCTGCCTGGATCGATACACCATATGGACCGCAATTTTTGTGGCCGCCCACCATGGACCGCAGTTCTTTTGCGGGCAAGCACCACCCGTTGATGGACCTCTGGGTCAACGTGGCACCTATGCCATAGAGGTGAACCACTATAGTTGGCCCCCTGATGGCCACAATTTAGAAATGGACGCGGTTGGCGCCTTTCTTTATTTCTAGGGAAGCCAGAACACCAAGTGGGCTCCAAGGCAAGACCAGCGGCAGAACATCGGCCGGCTGCGACACCACCGGTGATTATTGAACACTTTATTGGTGCACCGGATGGTGCTGACTGTACATGATGGGGTGGTGCTTTTGGTGCTTGGATGGGGTGCTCTGCACATTATTAAAGGCCGTAGGGCCACAGGGCACTCGTGGGTTGGTGTATCGATGCTGGCATGCGTGCTCTCTCTATGCATAACATCTGCATGTGTTCCTCCAAAAACAGGTCCTGGATCGTAGTGTAAATATCAGTGTAGTCTTGTATAAATGATGCTCCCTACCGGCTGTATGTTTAGTTTGAGGATTCTTTCCGCGATTCGGTTATCCTGTGGGTGTGTTTCTGTGAGGAGAAGGGTGCAACGTCGCAGGGGGACATATTTACTCATTTGTGAACATCTGTAAAACTGTCGCACTCAGGGTTGAGTTAATAGTAGAGGGAACTACATCTGAGTGCCACACTAACGTAGGTAAAAATTTATCGGGTCGGGACGCCCCGAGGTAGAGAAGGGTGCAATGTTGCGGATATGGGATTTGGCCTCCATCCATATCCGCTTGTAAATATTCCCCTATTTCCCCAATACTTCCCAACTATCCCCAATCCCCCATTCCCTAGTCCCATTTTCTGTAAACAACACTCTGTAGAACCGACCTTCCCCTATTTCCCCCATTAAATGTCGCACCCAGGTTCACCGCATCTCACGTAGACAACTATAGGACATCTTGCTAGTTATTCTTAGTCTATGTCAGTTAAGGACTCGTTTCCATTAATTCTGACTCTTCGTTGCACCAGAATGTGATTGTATGGCACCGTTAGAAAGTTTAGGACCTCCCAATACCTCCCCGCAGCTCTTCCTCATGGTACAACAACAACTACAACAACAGCGGCGGCGGCGCGGGGAGTGTGCGTCCTCACTCCGGCTTGGTTAGCCGCCATTGAACATGTGCTCCGACGGGGTTACCACGCAGGGGCTCGCTGTCAGCTCCTCGTCAAGGGCGGAGCCCGGTAACCCCCCCGCACCCAATAGAAGCGGTGGACCGATTCCATCTGGGGCGGAGCTAACGAGCCGAGGGCGTGTCACTCCCCGCTGGACATGCGCAGGAAGAGGGAGGTGACGTCAGATGCGCCCCCAGCTTGGAGAGAGAAGACGCCACCTCCTAGCGCTGAGAAAGACCTCCCCGCATCTCTGGACCGGACCGGGTCGATTCTGCCCCTGAGCCAAGGTGCACCTTGAGCTATCGACTGCCTGCCCTTCCCTGCCATCAATCCCCGTGTAAGTCAGTCTTGTCCCGTTTGTCTGTGGTCTGTCGGGAATAAGATAAGACTGTGTCTAAGTGCCCATCTTGCTGTGCTTTACCTCTTACCGTGTAATCTACCCGTTTCTGCATCACCAATTATATCCTCCTCCGGAGGTCTTGAGAACTGTACCCCTTGTGTCGTTACATTAATCCCAGCCGTTGTGTCCTTTCCTTCATTGATTTAGCATAGCGCGATTTGGCCAACGTTCGAGTGGAATCGGGCGGGATAGGGTTCTAATCGGGGAGTACCTGTGCGGACACGGTAATACCAAACCGCTCGGTAAACTAACACCTAAAACCGCGTCTGTAACAATATATATATATATATATATATATATATATATATATATATATATATATATATATATACGCACAGTCACTTGAAAAAGTAAGTGCACCCCATGTAAAGTTTTGAATTTTTCAACATATTTCAACATACAGCTATTTGATCTTCATTTCAACAATATTGATAGATAAAGGTGATTGTAATATAACAAATATCATGAAACATTTACATTTTGTAGTCCATTGTATAATTTAAATAAACATAAAGCAAATTTCACATGTGGAAAAAGTAAGTACACCCTTGGCTCTAATAGGTGGTATTGCCCCATTTGGCGGAAACAACCTCAAGTAGGCGTTTCTTATAACTATCTACCAGTCTCTGACATCGACTGGGAGAAATTTTTGCCCACTCCTCCATGCAGAATTCTTTCAGCTGTGCGATGTTTGAGGGGTTCCTTGCATGCACAGCTCGTTTCAAATCCTCCCACAACATCTCGATGGGATTTAGATCCGGCTTTGACTTGGCCATTCCAGAACCCTCCATTTCTTTCTTTTCAGCCATTCCTTGGTGGATTTACTGGTATGTTTAGGGTCATTGTCATGTTGCAAGGTCCACCATCGGTTGAGCTTCAACTTTCCGACAGATGGCCTCACATTATCCTCAAGCACCACCTGGTACAATGAAGAATTCATAGTGGATTCTATGATGGTGAGCTGCCCAGGCCCTGATGCAGGAAAGGTGCCCCAAACCATAATATTTCCACCACCATGCTTTACAGTTGGTATCAGGTTATTGTGGCCAAATGCTGTCTTTGGTTTTCGCCAAATATGTCTTGTAGTACTGTGGCCAAATAGCTCTACCTTTGACTTATCTGTCCAGAGCACATTGTTCCAGAAGTGCTGGTCTTTGCCTTGGTGTTCATTGGCAAACTTTAGTCTTGCTCTGATGTTCTTTCTGGACAGCAAAGGTTTCCTCCTGGCACACCGCCCATGTAGATCAAATTTGTGCAGCCTCTTTCTCATGGTAGACTCGTGCACTTTGACATCAACAGTGGCAAGAGCTACCTGTAGGTCCCGTGATGACATTCTGGGGTTCTTAGCTCCTCCCTCTCCCCCCTCCTCCCTCCCCCTCCCCCTCCCCATCCCCCCCTCTTCTCTCCTCTCCTCCTCCCCCTCCCCCTCCCCTCCCCCTCTTTTCCCCTCCCCCTCCCCCTTCCCCTTCCCCTCCCTCCCCCTCCACCCTACCCCCTCCCCTCCACCCTACCCCATCCCCCCTCCCCTCCCTTCCCCCCATGCCCCTCCCTTTCCCCCCTACCTCCTCCCCTCCCCCTCCCCCTCCCCCTCCCCCTCCCCTCCCCCACCCCCTCCCCTCCCCCTCCCCCTCCCCTCCCCCTCCGCCTCCCCTCCACCCTACCCCCTCCCCTTCTCCCCTCCCCTTCTCCCCTCCCCTCCCCTCCCCTCCCCCCTTGCCCCTCCCCTCCCCCCTCCCCTCCCCTCCCCCTCCCCTCCCCCCTTGCCCCTTCAAATCTGCAGAAGTGTTCGTCTGCAGAATATATAATGTGCACAGAACAACCTCTGTTGATTTAGCACGACATATGTTGTTCTCCAAGACTGGTAAACCAGAAGCAATGTCACCGACAAGTGATGCTCTTCATTTCCATTTGATGCGAGACCACTATCAAGCCATGGTATGGAGAAATGCTCATTGTGCCATACCTGAGTTTCCTGCACATGTGGAAATGGGATGGAAACGTGGTGATTCAGGATGAGAGCCTATTCTGATGTCACCGAGTCAAATCCCAGAAAGTTGCCTCGAGATGATTTGTTGTGCATGCCACAAGCAATTCAAGACTCGACACTGCAAATGTCGCTATTCAGAGTGAATGGAGAACAAATGAATGGAGGTGAGCAGTCGTCCTGGATTTAGGTAGTTTCACCAGAAGGAGGTTGATGTTGGACCGTGTGAGCCCTGAGAAACCTGAGGGGAACAAAGCATGGAAAGAGCAGAGCGTGCAAGGCTAGCAAGGAGGGGGTAGAAGACAGACCAATAACCTGTCTGTGATGACAAAATGATAGGCCCATAAACTCAGATTCAGCATGGTTGATTCAAATTAAAGGCCTTGGCTTCCACGGTGTCAAGCTGAGGAATATGTGAGGTAAGGAAGCCAGCCCAGAGTGGAGAGCAGGACTCCATCAATCTGCAGATGAAGGCCTTGTAGGTGGATAGGAGTTCATGTGTGCCAAGGAAGGACTTTGTACGATGGAGGATGCTCAGTTGACAGCTGGCTTTGGACACCAATTTTGAAATGTGGTTTGACCAATAAAGGCCATGGCTGACAGTGAGATCAGGTGTTTATTTCCTCAAGAGGATTGTTAAGAAAGTAGATAGGAAGGTTTGTCAGATGGTCCTTTCGGAGAGAGATAGTGAGTGAGATTTGTCTGGATTTAAAGACATATTCCAAGTGTTTGACCAGCTTGTGATTTTATCCATGCTTGCAGAGAGGGAAGAGGATGCAGCGTGCCTGTCTGAAGGATGATGGATGTCACAGCAGAGGGTGGAGTCATCAGCAAATAGATAATGATGATTTTTTCAGAGAGTAAACTCATTGTGAGTTTCAAAGCAAAATGCTACTGTAATCGGGCATTATGCTGTACAATGCAGTTTAGAAATGAAACAAAACCAAATACAGTTCTGCACACCAAAAATTGCAGCTACTATACCGTAATTGTAATGTCTACAATGACCCCCAATCCCATACATTGCTGGTTTAGAACGGCAGACTAACTTTCATATAAATCCTTTTAGAGGATATTCTGGTTTTGGAGCACTCATCTCATCATTAAATTCATCTCCTTGCAAGAGAAAGTACATCTGCTTGGGTTCCATCTTGGATTAAGGTCCCAGTGAGGTGAGGTACCTGGCCTGCTGCCTGGCATTCCAATTGAACCCGGTATAGGTGAAGAAAGACCATTAATCCAGTTTGGAGCTCCTTGGCTGTTTGGCCGGAGTGACTGCTGTTACATTGTAACTTTTACAAGGTATGACTCAAAGCGGTCCTAACTGGATGGGTGTTTTTTAGGAGACATCATCTCCTTACTGGATGGCCGTTGGCTCCCTACAGGAACTCATCTGTCCTTTGCCAGGTGTTGCTTTTAGTCCTGGAAGGTTGGCACAGTCACCCTCCCCACTAGCAAAGCCAGTGAGGTGTGTCGGTTTAGTCACCGACAACCTGACTATGCGGCAGGTAGCACTGGGTTACATGTTACCAGTGGCAACTCCAAAAGACTGACCTGACCTGACAGCATTCTAGGTAAAGCCAAGGACATCAAAAACGCTGAAAATGTGATGGAGAATGATGGAAATTATAATTCTCCTTAGAAATCCAGGAAGTCACAAAGTGGTTACCAAAATATCTCACATTTGCTCAAAAGCAACTTGTCTGGTCATTGCAACAGAGGGATTTCAGCACTACTAGAGATTATTTATATTGAAGCAGATTCTGACATTTTAATGAGATACAAACATCTTTTCATGCCGAATCCATCATTTCATGCCAGAGTCAATGCAAGTCTGGTGGAGTGGGGATTATTTTGGTCCCAATGACCGAATAAGTTGACGCTAAGTCATTAGCCAGAAATCTAAAAGGTAAATTGTGTTTTGCGACCTGAAGAGTCAAATTTTGTGCAATTACTTGAACGTGGGAAGAGCATCAATGTACTCTTACCTTCACATGGCAAATTTGACTCTTGCTAAATAAGCGAAGATTGTTTTGGAATATATAAATTTTCCCATATGCATTCCAGATGAATGTCACATTTTTCATCGTTTTGGACCATTAAAACAACATGTGGGTGGCATTAAGTTTACAAATCATGATGTCAAGGCCTGAAATAGCTGTTTAAAGGTTGCAAAGATTTACATGCAGATGACATCAAGACATTACCATGTTGGAACAAGTATGTAGGTGTCGTAAGGGGATAGCTTGCAAATTAGGTAAAGTTTCATCGACCCACTCATACTTTTTTTTTTGGTTGTTTTTTTAGAAAATACAAATTTCCCATCAACGTTGCACTCTTGGTTTTCTTTGCAAATGATGAAACCAAAATATGCACAAAAAGTATATCTGCAGTCTTTCTTTCTTTATGATGTCAAACCTCCTACACTATCTTTTAATTATCTCATGCCTGATGCTTGTCATGTTTTTTTTTGGTCTTTTTTTGTCCCTTTTGTGTACTTATTTGTAATGCTACCTTTATTAAATCTCAAGTCCTACTCAAAATCTATATTAACCATAATGCCCGTATATTGCAATTACAGTTACCTTCGCAACCAAAGATAGATAGACGTTGTTTTCACTCCTGTCTGTCTGTTTGTTTCTGAACAGGATATTTCAAAAAGTTGTGGACAGATTCGGCCAAAATTGCTGGACAGGTAAGGTGTGTGACCAGGAAGAATTCATTCAATTTTGGTGAACATTCGAATCCGGATCCGAATCTGCGATAGGAACAAAAACGATATACAACATGATATTTCAAATAGTTGTGGACGACTTATGACAAAACTAGGTGTATCAGTTGGTTTGGGCGACAAGAACAAGCCTATTCGATTTTGGGTCAGGTCCGAATGCAGGTCCGTGGGAAGCAAAACATAAACAGTTCAGCCTGGCGGAGGTATGCACTCAACTGATTGCCTTTGTAGTTTATTTCGGAATCTTTGGTTTCAAAACCTACCGATATTATATTGCGTATAACAAATGTGCAAGTACTAGAACGGCACTCGGTAGAGCGCATACCTCTACAGTTCTAAACATTTTATGTTTTGTATCCACTGATATAGCCTAGTCAAAAAATCTGAAAATGTGCCTTTATAGAATGATTGAGGCATTTTTGAGTAAAAGCAAGCAAACCACTTTTTCTGGGGTAGTTTTTCATGCTGAATATGAATCTGTTGTTTGCCAAGCCCAAAAATGCGTAATTAGGTCACTAATCAAGGTCAAAGGTCAATGAGTGCAAAATTCAAAATTTTTGAAAAAATGCTTTATTTTACATCCCCTATCTGTACATTTCAATTATTTTACAATATTTTGTCTAGTAAGGTTGCTAAAGCTTTTCAAAATCTAATTTTTAAAGGAAAACGTGAGGACACATCTATGCTCATTTGCCTTTATCTCTGTAAGGGGCGACAATTAGTTTTTGCGTAATTTGCTTGCAGTTTAACCTCTAAATGCACAATGGGGCAGAGTTTTTATGCTCCTATTGATGGTCTAGAGATAGATTTTATAAAGACAGAATCTAAATGTCACCGGTAAACAACATAGGTCAAAGGTCAATGAGTGCGAAAGTCTTGCAATGACGTAACAGTTACTTGCACTTGAAACCATCCCTTTCACTCAACAGTGAAAGTGGCTTCATCTTTCTGACCCCAATGCATTTGCCATGTTTGTCAAATCATTTCCATTCAGACAGAGCAGGGTGTTCTTCAATAGACCCTTAATGATGAAGAATGAATCTAATAGCCTAGCATAAGCCATCTAGTTCGTACCCTAGGCATCAGGCATTAAACATTTCAGGAGTACAGGTAAGGGTCTTTTTAAGATTGTTAAAAAATGAAATATAAAATCAAATGAAAGTAAAGGAATGCATTCTTCTTTGGTGAGATACATGTACATACAAATGTGTAATGTATGCTTGACATCTCACATCATAGGCAGGCCTACATACATGTACATTTACCTAACAGTAGCAAAAAGACAGGCAGGGCATGGGCATTGACGATGAGTGCCTAATGCATCTACCACTAATGAATTAGTGATATCGGTTAGATGTTTTGTCTTGAAGAAGCTTTACTTTGTGTCTTTGAGAATAAGATTAAAACCCGGGCCAACACTGCCTGCGCTTATTCGATCATTTAAGGGCTGTTGCAGTATATCATACAACGTTGTAGTTTTCATGGTCAGAACATGCGTGCCTGGTGCTTAGTTTGGTTTCTGTTTCTCCCCTCAGGCCAACCATGGAACCTATTGCCAGCCTCAAGCGACAGCGTGAGGATGTGTCGTTTGAACTTTGTATCATTTGTCAGGGAACTAGCCAGGTCAAAGATACGATTTTCAACCAGACAAACCAGGGTATTGCTGCCATCAGAGAGGCGACCGAGCTCCGATGCAAACTTAGACACTATGAATTTCGATCAGCCGTGGACAGGCTTTCGACTCTCTTTGCAGAGCCTCCAGAAAGTCTCCCCAAACTTAAATGGCATAAGCTATGTTACTCTGCATACACACACAAGGGGAAAATAAATGCTAAGCTAGCCAAGGAACAATCGAAAAACGAAAAAGATCCTGAAAGAAAGAGTGTTTCGGCTGAAGCATGTCCGTTTTTACGCAGTAGTACTACTAAGATGAACTGGACATTGTGTATGTTCTGCCAGAACTTTGACAAGAAGCAGAAGAGAAGTCGTGTCACAACCTTCAAAATGAGTAATGAAATTACGGAAAAAGCTAAATTTGTACGTAACATCTTAGTCCGTACTGCAAATGAGAATGATTTAATCTCAGCTGAGGCATGTTACCATGTTAACTGTCTTAGTAAATTCTTTAGGGATGTCAAAAGGGCGGAAACTGAAAGCAAATCAGCAGACATGGCGATATCATGGTTGTGTCAAGAGCTGCGTCACTCTGCTGAGAAAGGGCACGTATTTGAACTATCTGCAGTGTTCGAGAGGTACAAAGAGTTAGCCAGTGAGTGCGACGGCACAATTCCTACATCGTATCTTAGTAGACTGGGGACTTTTAAAGAAACTTTGTCGAATTGCATTGGGGACATTTATGAATTTCTTGTGCTAAGAAATTTGGCGCCTTCAGAGAAACAAACTTTGCTTCTTCCACGACATTTCAGTCACATACCTCTTTCAGAAATGGTGTGCGGTCAGAACAGTGCAGACTATATTCCCATATTTAGACAACAGGATGATCATTTTCTGTCTTTAGTGCACGTTGCTCTGCAACTCCGCAGTGATATCATGTCACATCCTGCATTCGAAGGTTGCGATGTAAGCGAAAAAGCAGAGTTGGCAAGTGTACCACCATCTGTACTCGTGTTTGTGAATATCTTGCTTGGAGGCCAAAGTAGTGTCGATGCTGAGTTTGACGAAAGTGAGATGTCTGAAACTGGTTGGGTGAAGAAGACAAGGGTCCTTAGCATTGGACAAGACATGGTCTATGGTGTATGTGGAGACAAGAAGGCACCGCCTAAACACGTTGGAATGGGTATGACGCTGCACCAGTCAACTCGATCAAAGAAATTAGTTGAGCTATTCCATAATGCTGGGCACATAATCAGCTATAACCGGGTTCTTAGGTATGACACTGCCATGGCTGAAAACACTCTGAAAGCGCTTGATCAAGAAACTGGGGCAGTTGTTACCAGCAAACTGGTTTCGGGACGATTTGTGCATTTTTCTGGCGACAATATTGACATAAATGACTCTACCCTAGATGGCAAAAATACATTTCACGCTACTCAGTTAGCTGCCTGGCAGAGGGGGCCATCTGCTGAAAGCGGTCTTGGAGACATCAAACCATCCAATACGTCAACGTTGGATATACCAACAGCAGTTGAAAAGATCCATGAGGTATACATCAACAAGGATACCCTCATTCCCGAGTTTGGTGAGGTTGAAACAGGATGGTTTCTTAGGGAGAAAGATACTGGCAGTGCTCTTCAAGACAGTGAACATCGGGACATGGCATTCTTAGCATCTCGCCAAGGAGAAAGCGAAAGATATTCCTGGACCACGTTCAACCAGTTGCACAGCACTAAGGAGGAACCACCCAAAACTACCATTGGCTATATGCCAATCATACTAGCCCCAGCTCATGAACATTCCACTTTGAACACCATGGTGCGCAGGGCACTACATGTCGCAAGGGCCCTGAATAACCGCTACGCTGTGATAACAGTTGATCAGGGGTTGTATCCCCAACTGATGGAGCTGAAATGGTCAGTGCCCGACTTCAGAGATACCCTAATTCCAAGACTAGGTGGGTTACATATCACTATGAATTTTTTGAAAGTGCTAGGGCAACATACAGAAGATTCTGGTATACATGAGCTGTGGGTTGAAAGTGGTTTACTTGGGCCAAATTCGGCTGACAAGGTTAAAGACGGAAAATCTTACGCAAAAGCAATGAGGGCACACAAATTAACTTGGCAAGCGCTATGGCTAATCTTGATTCCGCAATTCAAAAACAATCTGCAGAGTCAAGATCCCAAAACATGCCAAACACTGGAGAATTCACTAGCTAACAAAGAGTTTGACACTTTACTGGACATAGTGGGTTCTGAGACCTTTCGGCAATATCTCGCAGTCTTCGTTGAAAATCGACAGACAGATCCAAACTTCAAGTTCTGGTGGGAATACCTAAGGATGGTGACTATACTGCTTGCATTCGTTCTGGCACAGAGAGAAGGGTTGTGGACGCTACACTTGGAATCGTTCCGAGAAATGTTGCCATTCTTCTTCCGATACGATCACGTGAATTACGCATGATGGGGCTGTGTTTACCTGTCACAGATGCATCAGCTCCCACCAGAAGTGGAGGAGGAGTTCCTTCTTGGCAACTTTGTTGTGAAAGGGTCGGACCAAAGATTCAACCAAGTAGATCCAGATCATAGCCTGGAATGGCTTAATGGTGTAGGGAAAAAGAGGGGTGGAATCATCGGAATAACCAAAACAAATTCAGCCCTGGCAAGATGGACTCTCTCGTACAACCACAGGACATGCATTTCAATGCAGACGTATGAAATGATGACATGTAAGTGCACTTTGCGCCTTGTGACCGTTAGCCTTAATTAAGTGGCTAATTAGTCAAATATTGACATTTAGTGTAGAAAACAATCTTGCTATTATATAGGACTCAGGTAAACCACTTCACTGATGGTATTTAAGGCAACAATTCAAGTGAATTAAAACAGTATGTCAAAAAACGAAAAGTTGCTTCATTACGGATATATTCACAAAAATCTGATTTTTTCCCTTCACAATTCCCTTTACTTTCATAATTGTGAAAAGCTGTAGTAACCTTACCAGACAAAATACTGTAAAATAATTGAAATGTACAGATAGGTGATGTAAAATAAAACATTTTTTCAAAAATTTTGAATTTTGCACTCATTGAACTTTGACCTTGATTAGTGACCTAATTACGCATTTTTGGGCTTGGCAAACAACAGATTCGTATTCAGCACGAAAAACTACCCCAGAAAAAGTGGTTTGCTTGCTTTTACTCAAAAATGCCTCATGAATTCACGTTTCCCAGAAATTTGACTAGTCTAATAGGCCGGACCTGGAATCGGTCCTGAACCAATATCTAATCGGCTTGTTCTTGTCACCAAAGCAACTCGTCCACCAAGTTTTGTCACAACTCATTCATATCTTTTTAGCCGCGTCGCAGACGCTGCTCATAGAGTGCCCTCTGCTGTTGTTCTTGTTCTTGTTCTTCTTGTTCTGCTTCTTCTTCTTCTTCTTCTTGTTCTTGTTGTTCTTGCAGAGAAGACAAAACCTCAAAGCTCCACCCATTCTGGGAACCATAGCTCCACCCATTGTGGGAGAGGCTTCATATAAACAAATATCCACCATTTTATTAACTCGCATAGCTTTGAGGCCTGTTTTGTAGGCCCGTGGTGTCTTGCTCTCTCACACAGTTTTCTTTCAAATCAAATTCGATATATCATTTCATTTTTCACAGTCGCTAACATAGTTTTAGACTCGGTTGAAAAAAAACGGGAAGAAAATCCGATGAAAGTTGCCCTTTATAGAACGAAATGAATTCTCAAAGGCCTGTAACTTCAAGTCCATTGAGATATATATTTTTTAAATTGCGGCATGGTCAGTCATACACCGCCCGAAATAAGAGACGGGAAAATGCCGAGATATGTATATTTTGTTTAAATCGCGGCATGGTCAGTCATACACCGCCCGAAATAACAGACGGGAAAATGCCGAGATATATTAAAAATTCGTCCATTTCATGACAATCGTCACGATGAAATATTTAATTTATATGTCGTCACAATAATGTGGAGAGAGGAGCATAGCTTCGTTCGCGTGTCGCCACATACGGGAAATTGCCGAGATATATTTTTTTTAAATCGCGGCATGGTCAGTCATACACCGCCTGAAATAACAGATGGGAAAATGCCGAGATATATTAAAAATTCGTCCATTTGATGACAATCGTCACGATGAAATATTTAATTTATACGTCGTCACAATAATGTGGAGAGAGGAGCATAGCTTCGTTCACGTGTCGCCACACACGGGAAATTGCCGAGATATATATTTTTTAAATCGCGGCATGGTCAGTCATACACCGCCTGAAATAACAGACGGGAAAATGCCGAGATATATAAAAAATTCGTCGCCACACACGGGAAATTGCCGAGATATATTTTCACTTTGCACAAAAATAACATCAAGTAATCAAATCAATAGGAATGTCCTGTGCCTATAACATCGATGTTATAGGCACAGCTGCATCTAGGCATTGTGTAACATCGACGCGGCTTTTGTTTTAATTAAAACTTTTTGTACTTGTTTAAATATCATGTTAAACTGTAATCATGCTCAGATGGCAGGGCACTGGTACGGTTCACCAGAGGACCTTTTCGCCCGATCTCTCAATGGTGAAGAATCGCTTAAAAATTAAATAAATATCGTATCCGAATCCATATTCAGATCTTCACCAAAATCTAATTTATTCGTCCTTGTCATACACCCAACCCGTCCACCAAGTTTCGTGCGAATCCGTCCACAACTTTTTGAGATATCGTGCTATGTATCGGTTTTTGCCCTGCCACTCAATGGTGAAGAATCACTTGTATATTAAATAAGTCTCATATCCAAATCCATATTCAGATCTTCACCAAAATCGAATTGATTAGCCCTTGCCACAGTCGTCACTGGCGTGACTGTCCTTGAACCGAAGACTTTCACAATACAATTGTGAAATTGAACCACAGCATACACATCAATAAAGCGTTTCATAGCATCTTTCAATGACCGCTTTGTCACCCCTCAGCCCAAATTGGGCTAAGGGGTATTGTCGTCATGGGCGTCGTCCGGGCGTCCGTCAACTTTTGGTTTCCATCAATTTCAAGGAGAACGGCTCGTCCGATTATATCCATTTTTGCAGTATGTGTTGGGGTTGAGTAGAGGAAGGTTCCTTTCGAAAATGGGCGCGCTGCAATTTTCAATATGGCCGCCACGGCAGCCTCCGGGCGTTCGTCAACTTTTGGTTTCCGTCATTTTCGAGCAGAACGGCTTGTCCGATTAAATCCATTTATGCAGTGTGTGTTGGGGTTCAGTAGAGAAGGTTCGTTTCTAAAATGGGTTCGCTGCGATTTTCAATATGGCCGCCACGGCAGCCATCTTGAAATTGGTTTCCATCAATTTCGAGCAGAACGGCTTGTCCGATTAAATCCATTTTTTCAGTGTGTGTTGGGGTTGAATAGAGGAAGGTTCATGGGCACGCTGCGATTTTCAATATGGCCGCCATCTTGAAATTGGTTTCCGTCAATTTCAAGTAGAACGGCTTGTCCGATTAAATCCATTTTTGCAGTGTGTGTTGGGGTTGAGTAGAGGAAGGTTCCTTTCGAAAATGGGCGTGCTGCGATTTTCAATATGGCCGCCACAGCAGCCATCTTGAAATTGGTTTCCACCATGCATGGGCTGAGGGGTTACGCCCGCTTTGCGGTGCTATTTATTTGAGATTGAGAGCATAAAATATTTTTCAATATCGCTTTGTTCATGCCATCGTTGAATGTGTTATGGTGAGTCAATGGTTG
The DNA here is from genome assembly GCF_964187855.1 of Myxine glutinosa. Lineage (NCBI taxonomy): Eukaryota > Metazoa > Chordata > Myxini > Myxiniformes > Myxinidae > Myxine > Myxine glutinosa. The sequence goes on along the minus strand of NC_136271.1, from coordinate 54,514,031 downwards.
TTTTCATGCTGTTTTTATGTTGCCTTGTATAAAATTTCATCTCTCTACGACTCCTCACAACACACCTGATGCTTCCTGAGATCAAAGGCATGAACCTCATGAAGGCATGATTTTAAAATCATGTTCTTCCACTCTTTCACTCCCTCTTTCTGTTCTCTTCACCCTCTCTTTTGCTCAAGGTCATCTGCCATCTGCTTGGAAATCAGCCAACATCACCGCTTTGCACAAAAAATGTGCAAAAACAGATCCTAGCAACTACAGACCAATCAGCCTTCTCCCAATTATCAGCAAAGTCATGGAATCCATCATTGCTTCGGATATGAAATCTTTCCTCTTCTCCAATGGCTTGATCTCTGATCATCAATTTGGTTTCAGACCAGGTCACTCTACTCTGGACATGCTGCTTCTGCTATCTCAGCAATGGATGGAGGTCCTCAACGCCAAACAGGAAATTAGAGCTGTCTCCCTTGACATTTCACGTGCCTTCGATACGGTCTGGCACACCGCTCTGCTCACCAAACTCTCCTCCTTTGGTATCCATGGAAATCTCCACGCATGGCTGGTGGACTTCCTCTCTGGTCGTAGTCAACGTGTGGCCCTGAATGGGTTTCTCTCATCTCCTCTTCCTGTTCAGGCTGGAGTTCCCCAAGGCAGTGTTCTGGGCCCTGTGCTTTTTCTGGTCTTCATCAATGATCTCTCTGACTCTCTTGAAAATCCTCTCTATCTCTTTGCTGACGACTCTACTCTCTGTCGCTCCATTCCTCATCCCTCAGATCGGCAGTCTGCAGCCTCCTCACTCTCTGCAGACCTGGACAAAATCACAGACTGGGCAAACAAATGGAACATGTCTTTCAATCCTGACAAATCTCACACTCTTACGATGTCTCTCCGAAAAGACCGAATGGACAACCCTCCCATCCACTTTCTGAATAATCCTCTCCAAGAAGTTCTGTCACTCAAGCTTTTGGGTCTCACTATCTGCCATGATCTTTCCTGGGAAAACCACATTTCAAATCTGGCCTCCAAAGCCAGTCGCCGACTGGGCATCCTTCGTCGTGCAAAGTCCTTCCTTGGTACACCTGAGCTCCTCACCACTTACAAGGCTTTCATCTGCAGCTCTATGGAATACTGCTCTCCCCTCTGGTCTGGTGCTCCTGCCTCACACCTAGCTCGTCTTCACGCTGTTGAAACCAAAGCGTTCAGAATCATTGGAATCTCCCGCGATGAAGCTAACTCCAAGGGCCTTTCACTCACTCACCGCAGGCAGGTTGGTGGTCTTTCCATCTTCTACCGACTCCTCTCTGGCCTTGCCCCCCCATCTCTCTCGGGGCTCTGTCCCCCAAATATTCCTACAGGTCGCACAAGATCTGCCCTGCAACCCTCTTATGGTTAAACTGCCAAAATTAAGACTTTCTGCTCACCTTCACTCCTTCATTCCTCTTTTCTCCCGCCTCTGGAACAAACTCCCTCACTCTCTTCAATCCCACTCCACCCTCCAGGTCTTTAAAACAGCTGTTCACCACCATCTCTTATCTTCCCCCTTCCAAAACCTTGATCTTTTCTACCCCCGCTAATTTCGGTCCCCTTGTGTTTTATACCTCTCCCCCCCCCCCCCCCTTCCCATGCCTCCTCCCCCCAAGCCCTCTCCCTCCCACACTTCTCCCTGCTCTCAAATGTTGTGTTTGTGTGCTTCCCCTTCTCTCCCCATCTTGTCTTCCGCTCCCTCTTTTTATATATTTTGTTTGTCTGGTTGATTTGTTTGTGAAATAAATGTTAGCTCTTTTACGAGCCTCGATTCAGTATACAGAAAAAAAAGGAAAAAAAAGAAAAGAAAAGGCAACACAGTAAATCTCAAACCCATGATTTTGCATCCCTGAGACATAGGGCATAATTTTTTTTCCACGTTTGTTGAAGACGTTATTTGTGATGTCACCTGTTCAGAAAAATTGCTTATTTCAGGTTCTTTCCTATGAATTTGTACTGAAGTTCCAGTTCATCTGATTTCACATTGTGGAGCTATTTGGGTGCATTAAAAACATTGAAACTCGGATCCAGGTTGTTTAATTGTGCCTTTGTAATTAGTTCTACAATTCATTAGTGATAACTTTTCAAAGCACTGAAAAGACGTCTGCAAATTTCAATGATTCTAATAAGTAAATGACCAGGATCATAACTAATTAATTGACATATGCAGGAAAATTACACGCCCAGACTGGGAATCTAACCCAGGTCCTCTGCTGAACTGTACCAGTGCTCTGCAATCTGGGCGACCCTGACCAAGCATGCAATTTTCCCACACATGTAATTGCCACTCTATTTCCATCAATGCTTCCGGGGCACTCGCTGCCAACAACAGGAGCACCAACGGCCTGCTCAGATGGCAGGGCACTGGTACGGTTCACCAGAGGACCTGGGTTCGATTCCAGGTCTGGGTGTGTAATTTTCCCGCATATGTCCATTAATTAATTTTGTACGACTCTACATTCCTGAGATTGAATCCACATTGGATAACAACTCATTGATGCCATTTGTGTCCAAATTTGTCAATTATTTTTGCACAGTATGAGAAAGTTTGAGCTTTGTACAACGAAGTGTTTGTGAGTTATGTAAAAAACAAACAGAAGCCAGATGAACAGATTTAGACTATATATAGTCAGACTTCAATTTTGAGGAGTCTCACTAATGAACTGTCATCTATACACCTAATTCCCAAAACAGAATCCATTGTGTTATTTTCCCCTTGTCTCTGTCTAATTATGGAGTAAGAGTCGTGATTCATGTGGGATTGTAGATGAATACTAAGAACATGGAAAAATGAATTGCAAGGATTTGTGTGCCCAAAGATGAATTATAAATGAATTGTTGTACCCTGAGGTTTTTTTGATATAGTTGCTGAAATTCAGCAATGCACTCCAAACTACGTTTACTTATCACAAAGCTGCACGATCCTTAGTACAGAAAGGGTTTCTGCAACCCTGGTAGACACAGTGGTAACAGGAAGCTGTCTTAAATTATAGGTCTGCCAGCAACATTGTTGAGGTCTCCGAGGGATTCCTCCTCTGCTTCATTCTACGGTTCTTACACTTATTTTGGAGTTATCCTGATAATGCCAGGTAGCAGAAATGCATACCCTAGAAAAATTATGGCAGTGATCTGAAAAGTTATTGTTTAAGTCTAATATGCACGGGGTTGGCCTGGGTTCACCTTCCAGGTGTCTATCCTGGGTTCAAATCTCTACTCCAGCGACAAACTGTCACCTGGTGTTCTGCATACAGAGCAATGCATTATTGTATGTGACGACCATCAAAGGACGTTAAGCTGGACAACCTATCAGTAATGCACTGGTCATTGATACCTTGAACAAATTACAAATTCCTGCCCTGACTACTGGGAAGGCAACAGCAAACCATCCAGTATAAATCTTGCCAATAGACTGTTTTAGCATCACTGACACTGTTAAGGGTTTGATACATTGGTAAGATCAGCATGACGAACTTAATACATCAGGCTTGTCTTTGCATTTTATATATACTAGGGCGTGCCCGTACTATATATATATCTAAAATTATATCCCCCCCCTCTATTTACATGAAATGGTTTGGTCCATTCGCAAAGCCAAAGCGAACGGCTTGCGAGTACGGTGACAACCCCCCCCCTCTATTTACATGAAATGGTTTGGTCCATTCGCAAAGCCAAAGCGAACGGCTTGCGAGTACGGTGACCATACCTTGGGAACCACTTGTCCGATTAATTTCAAACCTTGAAAAGGCACATCCTCGGGTCCCCAGCAATATACCTGGCAAGTTTCAATTAGATCGGACCCGTGGTTGTCGAGAAACAGCGGTCACAGACAAACACACACACACACACAGACACACAGAGATTACTGGAATTATAGATATATATATATATATATATATATATATATATATATATATATATATATTGTTACGGACACGACTTAAGATGTTGCTTGACCGAGCGGAATGGCCGCCGTGTTCGCACAGTTTACCCGATTCTTCCCCAACTCACCCGATTCCACTCGAACGTTGGCCGAATCGCGCTATGCTAAATCAATGAAGGAAAGGACACAACGGCTGGGATTAATGCAACGACACAAGGGGTACAGTTCTCAAGACCTCCGGAGGAGGATATAATATTGGTGATGCAGAAACGGGTAGATTACACGGTAAGAGGTAAAGCACAGAAAAGATGGGCACTTAGACACAGTCTTATCTATCCCCGACAGACCACAGACAAACGGGACAAGACGGACTTACACGGGGATTGATGGCAAGGAAGGGCAGGCAGTCGATAGCACAAGGTGCACCTTGGCTCAGGGGCAGAATCAAACGCGGTCCGGTCCAGAGATGCGGGGAGGTATTCAGCGTTTGGAGGTGGCGTCTTCTCTCTCCGTGCTGAGGGCGCATCTGACGTCACCTCCCTCTTTCTGCGCATGCCCAGCGGGGAGTGACACGCCCTCGGCTCGTTGTCTCTGCCCCAGATGGAATCGGTCCGCCGCTTCCATTGGGTGCGGGGGGTTACCGGGCTCCGCCCTTGACGAGGAGCTGACAGCGAGCCCCTGCGTGGTAACCCTGTCGGAGCACATGTTCAATGGCGGCTAACCAAGCCGGAGTGAGGACGCACACTCCCCGCGCAGCCGCCGCTGTTGTTGTTGTTGTTGTTGTACCATGAGGAAGAGCTGCGGGGAGGTATTGGGAGGTCCTAAACTTTCTAACGGTGCCATACAATCACATTCTGGTGCAACGAAGAGTCAGAATTAATGGAAACGAGTCCTTAACTGACATAGACTAAGAATAACTAGCAAGATGTCCTATAGTTGTCTACGTGAGATGCGGTGGACCTGGATGCGACATTTAATGGGGGAAAAAGGGGGAGGTCGGGTCTACAGAGTGTTGTTTACAGAAAATGGGACGAGGGAATGGGGGATTGGGGATAGTTGGGAAGTATTGGGGAAATAGGGGAATATTTACAAGCGGATATGGATGGAGGCCAATCTCATATCCGCAACATTGCACCCTTCTCTACCTCGGGGCGTCCCGACCCGATAAATTTTTACTTACTTTAGTGTGGCACTCAGATGTAGTTCCCTCTACTATTAACTCAACCCTGAGTGCGACAGTTTTACAGATGTTCACAAATGAGTAAATATGTCCCCCTGCGACGTTGCACCCTTCTCCTCACAGAAACACACCCACAGGATAACCGAATCGCGGAAAGAATCCTCAAACTAAACATACAGCCGGTAGGGAGCATTATTTACACAAGACTGATATTTACACTACGATCCAGGACCTGTTCTTTGAGGAACACATGCAGATGTTATGCATAGAGAGAGAGCACGCATGCCAGCATCGATACACCAACCCACGAGTGCCCTGTGGCCCTACGGCCTTTAATAATGTGCAGAGCACCCCATCCAAGCACCAAAAGCACCACCCCATACACACAGTCAGCACCATACGGTGCACCAATAAAGTGTTCATAGTCACCGGTGGTGTCGCAGCCGGCCGATGTTCTGCCGCTGGTCTTGCCTTCCTGAAGTGCACTTGGCCTTCTGGCTTCTTTCAAAAATAAAGAAAGGCGCCAACCGCGTCCATTTCTAAATTGTGGCCATCAGGGGGGCCAACTACAAGTGGTTCACCTGTATGGCATAGGTGCCACGTTGACCCATAGGTCCATCAACGGGTGGTGCTTGCCCGCAAAAGAACTGCGGTCCATGGTGGGCGGCCACAAAAATTGCGGTCCATATGGTGTATCGATCCAGGCAGCAAGCAGCGAAAGTACAGGCCCACAACTGCAGAGCCAGCACCTCTCTCTCCTCTCTCTCTGCCCCAAAGCCAGATCCTCGGAGGTGGGAGACAAAAAGAAGACAAGTGAGTAAGGTGGTAAGGGCGCAAAAGTGCACGCAATGTAAGGTAATGCACACTGGGGGCACATGGGAACCAGGTGAGACAGGTATGTTCCTACCGTACGCCCCCCCCCACCAGGTAACCTACATTGCCCCTCCCTTACCCCTTACTGTATCCACAAAACACAACACTACCCATAAACATCTACTTTACACATCAACAAACGTCCCTACTGTCTTCCCCGTTCCTCCCATAAACCAAATTCGTCTTCTCTCCCTCCTAACCAATCAAATTTGCCGTTTCCAACTCTTATCAAAATTTGCCATCTCCAATTCAACATCAAAATTTGCCATCACCAATTCATCATCAGTCCCTCCTAAGGAGGGAGAGATGGAATCAGCCCAATGTCTCATCCACGTCGTGATGCGTCTCACCAATCCAACCAGCAATTCTTATTTCCTGCAACACAGAACAAAGGAACACAGGTGTGGAGTCATCATCATCACCTCAGGTAAGTGGCTGCGTATGGTGCGACAGGTTCATCAATCCTAACTATTTCCTAAATGACTTTAACAACTTTACATTACCCGGGGTCTTTCCCTGCCAATCCATTGGCCAACTTACACTATGGGTTCTAAAAACCAATTCCCATTGACCAAACTGTGGTGCTTCTCAATTTGGGGTCTCACTCCCCCGATTCAACACTCGGTGCTCTCGCACAATTTCTGGGCTGTGACGTGTAGCTCTCCCAGCAGGTCTACCCACCTGCACACCTCCACCACTGTAGTTGCCACCCGAGCTTACCTGCTCCTCACCCTAACCTAACTAACTGGGGAAGGCCCTCTCGCACTCTCACCCCCTCAGTGCCCTCTCTGGCACGGGCTGCCCGATCCACACCCGGGATCCTCAGGCACCCACTGACACTAACGGCTCCCAGAGCCCACCTGCGGCCTCACCTGGCCGACATCCTCACAGTGGTGGAGTGCCCAAACCAACTACACACACTAACAGGCTACACGCCCAGCCATTTCCACAACACTAATGCACCCATCCACAATACCATTCTGCAACCGCACCACAAATGCCAATATCCAACCACAATTTACCTATACCCTCTACCTAACACTTACACTACCCGCCCCGGGTACTCGTGAAAGGGGTCCACTCTTCCCCCATCCACACCCTCGCACCATGCACACCACTCCGTACCACTTACTCCATGTATTCCACACACCTGTACTTGCACACCTGTGCTCTCACACCTGGTGCCACCTGCACCCTTCTCTCCCCAAGCGCATTCGCGCTGATCCACAACACTCACTACTCATCCACTGCTCCACACACCTGTCCAGTTCTCACACAGCATCATCTCATCTAACTACTCCCCTCTGAAACTTGCGCTTCCCAGTTGTCCCTTTAAACTATTGCGCTCCCTCGTCATTATCATCCACTCTAATCTACCTGCGTCCCCACTACAGGTATCAGTCACTATCTAACCTTAACGTCACCTAATGTCATCTTCTAGGTCCCTACACACAATATAACCTAACCCACCCGGGCTAGTTTTCACTGCCATACACCCCATAAACTATAGCGCATTTGCCCCACATTTGTGAGGGATGACAGAGTTGCCATCCCACCACATCGGGCATCTCCCATTACCAATTTTGCACATCAAATTTCAACAAATCAAAAATTTGCCAATCACTACCCATCATCTGCCAATCATTACTGCCAATCCTTTGCCAATCATCAAATTTTGTTTTTTTTTTCTAATTTCGAGTCCAAAACTATCCTCATCACCCGTCTACTTATTACATCCTCTCGGTGCGCCAATTCACGTCTACAGCCCGGCTTCGTACAGCCGAGCAATGAACGCGGGTCGTTTTGTGCCAGCGGCTGGATACGTCCCGCATTCAGGGCAGGGACGGGGGCTTACCCGGGCCGAGATCCCACGCACCACCTCGGCGTGGAGCCATCCAATGTCCCGATCTCGACCTGCCGGCACGTCTCAATAAAAAGTGGTCGCCATGACGACCCTTCCTATCGGGCTGCCCGCTCCGCCTAGTGGAGCCCGGACGCGGCCGTTCCAAGCGAGGCACAGCGTGGATCGCGTACGGCGGTTCTTTCGAAACCGCCGTGGTTCGGATCCCCGCTGGTCCTCGCGGCACGCGAAGCTGCCCGACGCGCACCGAGGGCCCGATTCGGCTATAAGTCGTTCTAACCTCTAACCCGGTTACCGTCGATGCCTCACCTGGATGCTTACAAGCATACGCTACCCCTTTCTTGCTCATACCTCCAGCTGTTCCCATGCTCCTCGTACCTTTCCTTACACACCTCGGTACACTCATTCCGCTCACCGGCTTGGTCACACACCTGACCACCGAACACCTTGGCACACATTCGTCGCTCGCACACCTCACCAACACACCTCTTCGCGCCCCCTCCTCGGTCACCTCCTCTGTGACAACCACAGGTGTGCTCTCACTCGCACACCCAACCACGTGCCTCACGACCAACTCAAGTGTGCATTCCCACACACGCTCTACCATTCCAGGTGTGCATCCTTCCATTCCAGGTGTACATCCTCGCTCACCTGTCACAACCAACTCACGCTCCGTGTCACTCTTACTACTCTCACCTCCACTCTTGACAGCGCACTCACCCTTACTCTTGACAGCGCACTCTTTCCTCATGCACCCGTCCGTTACACACCTTTCTCGCACACACTCTCCCGTTACACCCTCTGTAACACTCACCGCAGGTGTACACTCTTCCTTACTTTTGACAGCGCACTCTTTCCCCATGCACCTGTCCGTCACACATCTTTCTCGCACACCCTCTCCCGTTACATCTTCTGTAACACTCACCACAGGCGTGTATTCTCCCTTTACACCCTCCGTAACACTCCTCACTACGCGCTTCCATGTGCTCCCTCGCACACGCGCTATGACCGACTCACTCTCGACAGCACCCTCACTCCTTGGCACGCACTTTTTCCTCACACACCCCAGAGTCGGACTTTCTCGCACACCTCCTTTTTCGCACACCAGACCTGTCGCACACTTCACCAACGGCCTCTCACGAACACCCGGGTCCATCTCGACCCCCAAGCTTCTTAAATCACCTGGCGCATCATACGCACGACCATATTGGTCACCACTTACACCGGGTCCTCTTTCTCTTCGCTTCTCCTCCATCACCTGCGAATCCCTCATCCGGTTAATGAGCACATCAGCACGATCCGAACACAGACTTTGGACCAATTCTTTTACTTCCTCCTTTATCTCTTTCTTATCCTCTCTCCGTCACTTCTTAATTTCGCTCACCCCTTCTTCCACTTCTTCTAATTTCTGCTTCACCTCCTTCATCTCCTCGTGCGCCCCCTTAAGTTCTTCCTCTAACTCCACCTTATTTTTTTCTATGTGCTCCCGCACCTCCCGCTCTTTAACCTCCATCACCTCTACCACCTTGTCCATTTTCCTCGTCAGGTCCTCATGTACCGTCTGACACTCTTTTTTAATTACCCCTACATCCTTTTTCATCTCCTTCTGTGTCGATTTTAAACCCTCTATTACCGCTGTGTTCTTCTTTACCTGGTCCCCCAACTCCTTTTGTCCCACTGTCAGTTGTTCTACTCCCAGCGTCAACTCCTCTATACCACCTTGCAATTTTACAGTCCCCTTTCTCACCTCCTTCTCCATGCGCTCCTTACAGTGCCTCACCTCCTCGCGCACTCCTCCGACCTCCTCACTCACACCTCTTCTGATCTATTCTCCCATCACTTGCATCTCCTGCCCAGATGCCACCCTCATCTGCTCCATTTCCTCCCTGTGAGCATCCAATTTAGTTTCTACCCCCATTCTGACCCCCTCTATCTGCTGCCCCATTTGTTTAACTTCCCTTTCCGCTTGGTCCCTCATGTCCCTCAATTTGCCTTCCATACTGTTTTCTAACCCCTCTAACCCCTTTTGCATCCCTTCCATTTGATTCTCTTGAGCGCCCATTCTGTTTTCTACCCCCATTAACCCCTCCTGTATTTCCCCTAATCTATTGTCTAATCCCTCTATTCTACTCCCTAACCCTCCGATCTGGGCCCCCATGTCCTCCCTCATTTTCTCGCTATTGGACCCCATGTCCTCCCTCAATTTCTCGCTATTGGACCCCATGTCCTCCCTCAATTTCTTGCTATTGGACCCCATGTCCTCCCTCAATTTCTTGCTATTGGACCCCATTTTGCCCCCCATGACCCCCATTTTGCCCCCCAATTCGTCCCTCATTGCCCCCATACTGTTTTTCAAACCTCCAATTTGGTCTCCCATTTGTCCCATAAGGGCCCCCATCATTCTGTTTTCCATTTCTTCATTATTCTTGTGCATAAGGGCCTTCATTTGCATAAAAAAAAGGTTCAAATCCACCGGTGGCGCTACTACGGTCGCGGGCGCGGTCGCCGTGGCCATGTGCGAGGCGCCATTTTGCGCGCCCGTAACCTCGTGCGCGATGACGCTATTTTGCGAACCTGCCACCCTCACTGCTTCGCTCTCCTCTTGTCCCTCAATTTGGTCCTGGATCGACCCTGCCTCACTCTCCTCTACCGGAACCCAGCCGTCTTGATCTGCCATAGCGCGACTTTCAAAATTCGGGTTTTTATTTTTGTAAAACACAATCAAATTTCGCCGTTATAATTTCGAGCGCGTGAAGCGCGCTTCGGGTCCGATCTCACTCCCCGACACCAATTGTTACGGACACGACTTAAGATGTTGCTTGACCGAGCGGAATGGCCGCCGTGTTCGCACAGTTTACCCGATTCTTCCCCAACTCACCCGATTCCACTCGAACGTTGGCCGAATCGCGCTATGCTAAATCAATGAAGGAAAGGACACAACGGCTGGGATTAATGCAACGACACAAGGGGTACAGTTCTCAAGACCTCCGGAGGAGGATATAATATTGGTGATGCAGAAACGGGTAGATTACACGGTAAGAGGTAAAGCACAGAAAAGATGGGCACTTAGACACAGTCTTATCTATCCCTGACAGACCACAGACAAACGGGACAAGACAGACTTACACGGGGATTGATGGCAAGGAAGGGCAGGCAGTCGATAGCACAAGGTGCACCTTGGCTCAGGGGCAGAATCAAACGCGGTCCGGTCCAGAGATGCGGGGAGGTATTCAGCGCTTGGAGGTGGCGTCTTCCCTCTCCGCGCTGAGGGCGCATCTGACGTCACCTCCCTCTTTCTGCGCATGCCCAGCGGGGAGTGACACGCCCTCGGCTCGTTGTCTCCGCCCCAGATGGAATCGGTCCGCCGCTTCCATTGGGTGCGGGGGGTTACCGGGCTCCGCCCTTGACGAGGAGCTGACAGCGAGCCCCTGCGTGGTAACCCCGTCGGAGCACATGTTCAATGGCGGCTAAACAAGCCGGAGTGAGGACGCACACTCCCCGCGCCGCCGCCGCTGTTGTTGTTGTTGTTGTACCATGAGGAAGAGCTGCGGGGAGGTATTGGGAGGTCCTAAACTTTCTAACGGTGCCATACAATCACATTCTGGTGCAACGAAGAGTCAGAATTAATGGAAACGAGTCTTTAACTGACATAGACTAAGAATAACTAGCATGATGTCCTATAGTTGTCTACGTGAGATGCGGTGGACCTGGATGCGACATTTAATGGGGGAAAAAGGGGGAGGTCGGGTCTACAGAGTGTTGTTTACAGAAAATGGGACTAGGGAATGGGGGATTGGGGATAGTTGGGAAGTATTGGGGAAATAGGGGAATATTTACAAGCGGATATGGATGGAGGCCAATCTCATATCCGCAACAATATATATATATATATATATATATATATATATATATATATATATATATATATATGTGTGTGTGTGTGTGTATGTGTATATATATATATTGTTACGGACCGCGGATAAGATGTTGTGTTTGCCGAGCGGATGGCCCCGCGGCCGTACAGTTACCCCGACTAACCCGATTCCCGAACGTTGGCCGGATCGCGCCACAGATATTCAATAGGGAAAAGACTAAGGCGACACGGATGTGAAGAAGAAGCAGACAAAAAGGTTGGAAATACGAATATAATTTATTTACTATTTACAGGCTCAAAAGTAACCAAGGAGAAGGAAGGATAATAAAATAAAATAGACAGAGGGACGGACCAGAAGGACACAGTGAAAATCGCTAGCTTATCCTATGCAGTCTTAATTAACCCAGGGACAGAACAAACAAGGACAGACTCACGCGGGGAATGATGATAGGACTGGCGGGAGATGGATGGCTGGAGGGAGAGGAAGGTCCAAGGGTACTGCAGCACGATCGGCGGTGCCGTTTCCTCAAAACTGCCGTCAAGGCCCCAATTTGCTGTCGTGGCTGCTGTGGCTGCGTCTGCTCTGGGGACGTCGCGTGCTTTGCCAGGACTCGTCTGGTCCAACCACACAACTGAACAACGTGCTTGCTTCTTGCCCAACTCTCTTGCTTGGTCCAACTTTGGCGAGCAAGGCGACGAATTGCAGGCTTTGTGCTTCCCTGGACGATCTCCTCTGGACAAGAATCGCTCCTGGATCATCTCCTTAATGTTCTCTCTGGATTTTTTTTTTTTTTTTTTTTTTTTGTATACAAGATCGAGGCTCGTGAAAGAGCGAACATTAATCACACAGAAAGACAAACCGACACATAAAACATATAACATCGGGAGCGGTAGACAAGATGGGGAGAGAGGGGGAAGGACACAAACACAACATTTGAGAGCAGGGACCGAGAGACATGGAGACATCGAGAGATCTGAGAGAGGGCGAGGGCTTTGGGGGGGGGGGGCATGGGAAGGGGGCGGTGGGAGAGGTATAAAACATATGGACACTGCCAGGACTTCCAGGAAAGAAGTTGGAATTTCAAACAAGGTGGATCTGGGGTGAATTAGCGGGGGTAGAAAAGATCAAGGTTTTGGATGGGGGAAGATAAGAGATGGTGGTGAACAGCTGTTTTAAAGACCTGGAGGGAGGAGTGGGATTGAAGGGAGTGAGGGAGTTTGTTCCAGAGGCGGGAGAAAAGAGGAATGAAAGAGTGAAGGTGAGCAGAGAGCCGAGATTTCGGCAGTTTAACCATCAGAGGGTTGCTGGCAGATCTTGTGCGACCTGTAGGAATATTTGGGGGACAGAGCACAGAGAGAGCTGGGGGTGCAAGGCCGGAGAGGAGTCGGTAGAAGACAGAAAGACCACCTACCTGCCTGCGGTGAGTGAGTGAAAGGCCCTCAGAGATAGCTTCATCGCGGGAGATTCCAATAATTCTGAAAGCTTTGGTTTCAACAGCATGAAGCCGAGCTAGGTGTGAGGCAGGAGCACCGGCCCATAGGGGAGAACAGTATTCCATTGAGCTGCGGATGAAAGCCTTGTATGTGGTGAGGAGCTCAGGTGTGCCGAGGAAGGACTTCGCACGACGGAGGATGCCCAGTCGGCGACTGGCTTTGGAGGCCAGCTTGGAAATGTGGTTTTCCCAAGAAAGATCATGGCAGATAGTGAGACCCAAAATCTTGAGCGACAGAACTTCTTGGAGAGGATTGTTGAGAAAGTAGATGGGAGGGTTGTCCAGTCGATCTTTTCGGAGAGACATAGTAAGAGTGTGAGATTTGTCAGGATTGAAAGACATGTTCCACTTGTTTGACCAGTCTGTGATTTTGTCCAGGTCGTCAGAGAGTGAGGAGGCAGCAGACTGCCGATCTGAGGGAAGAGGAATGGAGCGGCAGAGAGTGGAGTCATCAGCAAAGAGATAGAGAGGATTTTCGAGAGAGTCAGAGAGATCATTGATCAAGACATCATTTTTGTGTGTGTGTGTATGTGTATATATATATATTGTTACGGACCGCGGATAAGATGTTGTGTTTGCCGAGCGGATGGCCCCACGGCCGTACAGTTACCCCGACTAACCCGATTCCGACTAACCCGATGATCTTTTTTGGACAAGAATCGCTGCTGGATGATCTCTTCTTTTCTAGGACCTTGCGCGCGTGCTTTTTATAGCGCCTCCGGCGATCAAGCCGCCGGCCTTTAGGACACGCCCATCGGTGTGCTCACCTCGGCCCTGATTGGTCAGCACGGCCCTCTAGCTCCGCCCTTGATGACGATGGGCGGGCACGCCTTTCTTCCCCGACCCAAGCACATGTTCAATGGTGGTTTTGGAGGGGATGTAATTGGCAATTGAGGCTTGGCAATGATGAAAGGGGGGTGTGAAAGGAATCTACTCTATTTCACTTGGTGCAATGGAGTGTCATCTTAATGGGAGACAAGGCCTTACCCTAATACACATAATAAAGATATAACTATCAACCAGGGGGAAATCTATGATTGGCTGACGTGTATGCTTAATGGACTAATTATGGGACGCCCTTTGACCTTTACACAACACTGGAGGCAGGAGGGTCCAGAATCAAGCAATAGTAATAAAACACACAATAAAAAAAATACAATCCTCATATCCACAACACTTCACCCTCCTCCTCTTAGGCACGTCGCGGGCCTATAACTTTAACTTAGTGTGACACGTAGGTGTAGTTCCTTCTACTTTTAACCTGACCCTGAGTGCGACAGTTTTAAAACATAAATAAATATGTCCCGCTGCTCCATTGCACCCTACCTAACAGACTCATGCCCACAGCTAACCGAATTGCGGAATGGTCTTCAAACTATACACTGACGGTGGGGAGCATTATTTACAATGACTCTGCTTTTATTTACAAAACTAACCCAGGACCTGTGATTGTTCTTTCTGGGGGGGGGAGACAGTCTGCTCTGCATCGACGCACCATGAAAGCACCCAAAACGCACCAACACACCCTCAAGCACCAATCGGTGCACAGTCATCACTGTTCATGAATAAAAATAAACCAACAACCCCTAACCCTGCAGGTGGTCTCTTGCTCTTCGGCTCCCTCTGCTGGCTATTATTATTTTCCAGGTGTTGTCATCTTCCTTTGCTGGCGGCCTATTTGCACTAAAACTTGCCCAAACGTGTCCATTTTTAGTTTATTTATGGCCCACAGGGGCCGACTAGTGTGGTTCACCTGTGGGGCATCGGTGCCCTGTGGCCAAGGTCCGCCAGCAAGATTTCGGGCCTTCATGGCTGGTTCTAGCAGAGGGGCCATGCCCCAACCCATGGGGTCCATAGGTGGTGCTCGGCCACAGACATGTGGTCCATAATGTGGTGCATCGATGCAGACAGCTGGTTCTTGGAGTTATGGGCGCACAATGGCGGACTCACGCACGCTCCCCTCGGCGCCCAGTGGCGCACAGGTCCTCATGTGGGAGACAAAAGGGGGGACAGACAGATGAGCGAGGGGTAAGGTCACAAGGGTACACATCAAACCAGGCAATGCAAGGCGAAATGCGTACGGAGAGCGAAGTGAGAAAGCTCGTCCCTACCGTACGTCACCCCCCCCTGTCACCTACACTACCCTTGCCCTTACCCCATATGTACAACAATCTACACATTTACCAATTCGTCGCTAATGTCACGTCTTCCCCATATTTCCCCTCCACCAAATTCGCTCCCACAATCCCTCCAACCAAAATTTGCCATCACCCAATTCATCATCAATCCTCATAAGGAGGAAGAGATGGAACTACAGCACAATGTCACACCCACGTCATGATGCGTCTCACAATCCAAAACATTTGCATCATAAAAATAATAAAACAACCTGGCATGGTGTGGAGGTACGTCATCTCAGGTGAGTGGATGCAGATGGTGCGAGGAGACTTCAATCCTAACTATCCTCTAAATGACTTTAACACACTTTACACTACCCGGGGTCTTTCCCTGCCAAACCATTGGCAATCTTACTCTATGTGGTTTTAAAAACCAATTCCCATTGACCAAACTGTGGTGCTTCTCAATTTGGGGTCTCACTCCCCCGATTTAACTCCCTGTGCCCTTGCACAATTTCAGGACTGGGGCGTGTAGCTCTCCCAGCAGGTCTACCCACCTGCACACCTCCACCACTGCAGTTGCCACCCGAGCTTACCTAGCTCCTCACCCTAACCTATCTAATTGGGGAAGGCCCCTCCTGGCTCTGTCACCCCTCGGTGCCCTCTGGCACTGGGCTACCCGGGTCCGCCCTCCGGATCCTCGGGCCCCATCCACAACAACTCTACCGGCTCCCAGAGCCCACCTGCGGCCTCACCTGGCCGACATCCTCACAGTGGTGGAGTGCCCAAACTAACTACACATACTAACAGGCTACACGCCCAGCCATTTCCACAACACTAATGCACCCATCCAAATACCATTCTTTCACCCGCACCACAGATGCCAATATCCAACCACAATTTACCTATACCCTCTACCTAACACTTACACTACCCTCCCCAGGTATTCGTGATGGGGGTCCATCCTTCCCCCATTCACACCTTCGCACCATCCACTCCACTCCAAAGTTTCCACCATACTCACTCCACGACCATCCATTCCAATACTCCATATATTCCACACTCCAGGTATTCCACACTCCACGTATTTCACACAACCATTCTCCATTCACCTGCTGTTGCACAGCTGTGCAATCACCTGGTGCCACCTGCACCCTCCTTCCTTCCTGGACCATTTGGTCAACACAACACACATCACCATCACTCCCTCATACACTGCTCCATCCACCTGTCCAGTTGCACACCTGTGCAATCACACTACAACTCACAATCATTTGCTCATACCCTGCTCAATACACTTCCAATCCTCAAACACACGGCATCATCTACACTACCTGTTGCCCTGCTAACTTAGTGCTCCCCGTCTTCCCTTTAAACTAAGCACATACCACGTCATTATCATCCACACTAATCTACCTGTGTCCCCACTACAGGTATCATCCACACTAATCTACCTGTGTCCCCACTACAGGTATCATTGTCACTAACTAATCTTAACGTTACCTATTGTCATCTTCTCTAGATCCCTACACATTATATCCTAACCCTCCCGGGCTAGTTTTCACTGCCAAACCCCATAAGTCTATTGCTCCTTTGCCCCCGCGTGAGAGATGGCAGAATTGCCATCCCACCACATCGGGGCATTTCCCACTACCAATTTTGCTCGTCCAATGTCGATGCTTTACTCGCATGCCCACATGCACACACGACCCTTTTGACACTCACAAAACCCGGCGTTCCAACGCCGTCCGTACATTCCACCAACGCACTCCCTGTTACACTCCACACCTCTTGCGCACACTCGCCGTTCGCACACTCCCTTAACACACCTCACGCACCGTCTTGCGCACTCTCCCTCGGTACGTACTCCGTACCACTCACCATGGGCGTGCACCCTTGCATCCACCCACTAACGCGCTCAGATGGGCTCTCCCACACCCGCGCCACGACCAACTCAGGTGTGCTTCCTCGCACACGTTCCACCACCACCTTACTCTCCGTGTCACACTCACCCTCGCACGTACACTCCGTATTGCTCTCACTCCCTGTGTCACACTCCGTACACCCCGACATGCATTCTCGCTCGCACTCGGTATCACACTCGCGCTTCGTAACACGCTCACCCCTTGACGCACACTTTTTTTTCACACGCATGCCATTTCCACTCACACGGGACCCTTCACCAACGCCCGGGTGCCATATTGACCCCAATCGCGCGACAATTCTTTTGTCGCCAAACATCCTTCTACAAAATCTACCCGCACAATATACAGCACGACTCACCTGGGGGATCCTTTTCTCCACGCGCACCTGCAAACTTCCATTTGGATTAGCAAGTACATCATCATGATTTGAGCAGGGACTTTGTACATATTCCATCTTTTCCTCCCGCCGCGAGTGGTTTTCTAAGTCCCCGGTCTCTTCAATTTCAATGCCCACTACCACTTTTTCTTTACTCACCTCGACGACCGTTGGCTTTAATAAAATTTCCTCTACCTCATCGGTCGCCGGCTTTTCCAAACCCCGTGTCACGATTTCTACCTCCGTCATTTTACCCGCGCTTTTCTCCACTTCGCCCAACCAGCGCTTCTCGCCCCGCTTTACCTCGTCGTGCACCCCTGGGACCTTTTCGCCCAACCTGCGATCTCTGTCCCTCTCCGCTTCCCTTACCTCATATGCGACTCTGTCCCTCGCCATTTCCTCATAATCAGCCCTCATTTTATCCCCATGCAGGTTCAGGGACGCCAGCATTTGTGCCATAAAGGCTTGCATTTGGACCACCGTTGGTAGTACAAAGGGTGCGGCCGCAGCTGCCCCAACCTCGCGCGCGGCACAATTTGGTGCTGCTGCAACATCGTGCGCGAGGGCGCCATTTTGTGCGCCTGATACTTCCTCAACCACCTCCTCATTGCCCTCCTCCACATACATTTCCCCTAGGTCCTGGGTCGATTCTACCCCGTCTATCTTTCCCACCGACATCCCGTCGCCTTGACCAGCCATGGCGCGATTTCAAAATTCGGGTTTTTCTTTTTAAAACAACACAAATTTTGGCAGCTCGTAATTTTGAGCGCGTTAAGCGCGCTTCGGGTCCGACCCCGCTCCCGACACCAATTGTTACCGCCAATAGTACAATTGGTGTTCCAAAATTTGGGCTAAATAAATTTAGTCCCAGGTCTGAATCCGACACTCCTGACACCAATTGTTACGGACCGCGGATAAGATGTTGTGTTTGCCGAGCGGATGGCCCCGCGGCCGTACAGTTACCCCGACTAACCCGATTCCCGAACGTTGGCCGGATCGCGCCACAGATATTCAATAGGGAAAAGACTAACGCGACACGGATGTGAAGAAGAAGCAGACAAAAAGGTTGGAAATACGAATATAATTTATTTACTATTTACAGGCTCAAAAGTAACCAAGGAGAAGGAAGGATAATAAAATAAAATAGACAGAGGGACGGACCAGAAGGACACAGTGAAAATCGCTAGCTTATCCTATGCAGTCTTAATTAACCCAGGGACAGAACAAACAAGGACAGACTCACGCCGGGAATGATGATAGGACTGGCGGGAGATGGATGGCTGGAGGGAGAGGAAGGTCCAAGGGTACTGCAGCACGATCGGCGGTGCAGTTTCCTCAAAACTGCCGTCAAGGCCCCAATTTGCTGTCGTGGCTGCTGTGGCTGCGGCTGCTCTGGGGACGTCGCGTGCTTTGCCAGGACTCGTCTAGTCCATCCACACAACCGAACAACGTGCTTGCTTCTTGCCCAACTCTCTTGCTTGGTCCAACTTTGGTGAGCAAGGCGACGAATAGCAGGCTTTGTGCTTCCCTGGACGATCTCCTCTGGACAAGAATCGCTCCTGGATCATCTCCTTAATGTTCTCTCTGGATGATCTTTTTTGGACAAGAATCGCTGCTGGATGATCTCTTCTTTTCTAGGACCTTGCGCGCGCGCTTTTTATAGCGCCTCCGGCGATCAAGCCGCCGGCCTTTAGGACACGCCCATCGGTGTGCTCACCTCGGCCCTGATTGGTCAGCGCGGCCCTCTAGCTCCGCCCTTGATGACGATGGGCGGGCACGCCTTTCTTCCCCGACCCGAGCACATGTTCAATGGTGGTTTTGGAGGGGATGTAATTGGCAATTGAGGCTTGGCAATGATTAAAGGGGTGTGTGAAAGGAATCTACTCTATTTCACTTGGTGCAATGGAGTGTCATCTTAATGGGAAACAAGGCCTTACCCTAATACTCATAATAAAGATATAACTATCAACCAGGGGGAAATCTATGATTGGCTGACGTGTATGCTTTATGGACTAATTATGGGACGCCCTTTGACCTTTACACAACACTGGAGGCAGGAGGGTCCAGAATCGAGCAATATTAATAAAACACACAATAAAAAAAATACAATCCTCATATCCACAACAATATATATATATATATATATATATATATATATATACATATATATATATATACATATATATATATATATATATATATATATATATATATATATATATATATATATATATATATATATATATATATATATATAATGGTATCTGTAATCTGGTTCTCCAACCTAATGAGCGGACAACATGCCGTCATCGCCATGCACGTCCGCCTTGCCTGCAAAGTTCCAGAAGCTTGGCCTCTACAACTCTACAACGTCACCGCGTGGCAGGCGGTGCGTATCGCTCCCAGCAAGGTGCAGCAGCAGCTGTATGGGACACCTTGCTGGCGGTTCTCCACTGATGATATGAAGGTCGCATAGTGACTGATATATATATATATATATATATATATATATATATATATATATATATATATATTATATATATATATATTATATATATATATATATATATATATATATATATATATATATATATACATATATATACATATATATACATATATATATATATATATATATATATATATATATATACATATATATACATATATATACATATATATATATATATATATATATATATATACATATATATATATATATATATATATATATACATATATATACATATATATATATATATATATATATATATATACATATATATATATATATATATATATATATATATATATATATATATATGTATATATATATATATATATATATATATATATATATATATATATAGATAGATAGATAGATAGATATATATATATATATGCCAGGGAGGGACTTAAGACTTGGGACTCAGAGGACTCAGAGAAGGAGCAACGGATATATTTATTAGAACTCGTTATACACAAGCTTGCGGAAAACAGGATGTCGCAAGAAGCTCACACAAAATGACCAACTCTACAAAAAGATGCTCTGAAAATGTTTGATCAGGGCTTCATTATATATATGAAAGATAGGGGTGTGGTTTAACATCACGACAGGAGACAAAGGGTGGACTTACATGGCCCCCACCTCAGTCCCCTCCTGTTGTCCAGTTAGTTTAAGGAAGTCCGAGGCTAGGCGAGGGTTATGCCCTTTGATATCATAATCATTGAAGCATGAAGGGAAATCATTGAGGTTTGAATGGAAAGAAGGAGATAAGGAGTAGACAGCCTTAAAGCTGTCATCAAGAAGGATATTGAGAACATGGAGGAGTATAGCAGCTTTGCAGCTGTGACCACAGTATGGAAACAAACTCTGGATTTCGACAGGTAAAGAGAACATGCCATTACAAGGCATGAAATCACACAAAGTATATAATCCTTAAAAGGGCATAATAGACAAAGTAATGTAACATAAGTCCTTTGGTTGGGAAAGTATAGAGGGAGTGAACAGTCATAAATGTGCCAACATACAGGAAATTGGCAGAGGCCAGAAAGATAGCAGTTTGCAACCAAGGCCGTAGTATGGGGAACAAGGGATTGTGCCAACACAGGGCAAAGGTTTGTAAAGCATTTAACTTCTTATAAGGGTACAGCCAGCTTTCAGAGAACATGGAAAGAATATAAGTATTAAAAGGATACAGTAAACAATCAAACCAAACATATAATTGGTTATACTTGGTCAAATGGTAAGAGAGCACAAAGGGGGAGGGGCTCACGCCCCACATACCGCCCTTTTGGATCTAAGATACAACGTTATCTACGAGCCAATCAAAAGGCCTTTATTTCAAACAAAGCAGAAACAAAAGCAAATTAGAAGATTCATTCAACATATCAAGCGAAGGCAGCCCAGTGAGCATGTAGTGCCCAAAGCACTCCACATCGCACCCAGCAGGATGATTCGCATATGTATGTGAGTATGTAATGTGAGTCCGTAAAGACAGGGTGATCAAATAGCATGTAAAATCCTCCAAGAGTAGTAAAATAGGCAATGTAAAAGGTTCACTAAGCATACCACGCGAATGCAGCCCAGTGAGCATGTCCCGCACCCAAAGCACCTCACATCGCACTCAGCAGGATGATCCGCAGGTATGTGGGTGTATGTGGGTGTACGATGTGAGTCGGGTGTATGTGGGTGTATGATGTGAGTCCGTAGAGGCATGAAGATCGAATAGCGTGTCAAATCCACAACGAAGACTTCTGGTTCGGCCGGGGTCCACACCCAGGAGGATCTCCTGACCCACCCTTGGACCACAGAGGTGCGGCCGGGACTCCCCCCCGACTGGAGCTCGCCCAAGCATCCCCAGGCGCAATCCTGGTAGATCTTCGGCGCTCAATCGATATTCATGTTCATGAGTCCTCGTATATGCTGGTGGTCTGGGGAAAACACAACGACATCAGTATCAGGTGGCTTAAACCTATGGCCAAAAAATAAAGCATAACGGTCCAAAGGAGGGAGAGAAACTTCCTTTGGGTTAAAGTCGAAGTCGTCCGAGGCGATGCTGCTTCCACCGTCGTTATCTATGGACGAATCTTCAAAGCAATCAGATTCGGAACTCAGAGTATCTTCAATGTTGAGTTCCTCGCCACCCAGGCCCGGGTTTGCAGTTGGGTCCGGAGTTGGGTCGAAATCCAGAGTTGGTTCAGTGACATTTGAACCACTGTGAGCTTGTGAGACATAAAGGTGAGCTCGTGAAACATAAAGAGGCAAAGCCTGCATTGAGACATAAACATCAGTAGGGGACTTTCGCAAGTGGCCCACATCATCATCGGAATCATCATCAGTAACATTATTCTCAGGTGGCTTAGGCCTGCGGCATAGGCGGCCAGCAACAGTCATAGCCTTACACATCGAGAAAAAGCGATGGGCCTCCCTTAGGTATTTGTTGGCGTCTGCATGCGACATGTTGGGGTCCAGAGTAATCGGCGTCCTGGCAGCCTGAAATGCTCTGAGGTCCGCAACTGTGTAATCAAAATAATTATCGGTAACATCAACAACGGAAGAACAATCTTCGGAAGCGGAGATCTCATCGTCGCGGCCCAGTGACTCGTTCGGGTCGTCATTCCAGGATCCGCCGTCTTCAGTCACGTCGACAGCCGGAGTGTCATCTGGATCCATGGTCAGCTTGTCAGTCATCAGCATGGCCTTTTCTGGTGTCGTCTTCAGTGTCCATCCTGTGGTAAACTTTCTCACACACACAAGGACTAAAGCCTTGATTAGTACACTACAAACCACAATTCCAAGGACTATTGCCAAGGCGGTCAATATCCACTATACTATCGTACCTGTCCATCCTTTAAACCAGTCGGTAAGCCACTGGTGGGAGGCTTCCCGATCCATTCGATCCTTTGTCAATATATGTGCACTTTCTCTTAACCTTATAATAGCAGCACTGACCCCCTGTGAAGGATCAGGAATATACGTACAACATTTACCTTTAATTATCCCACATACCCCTCCTCGTTCTGCCAGTAACATATCTAAAGCAACCCTATTTTGCATAACCATTGTACGCAGGTGGACAACCGTGTCCAACATTTCGGCATGTGCTGTAGCGGTGTCGTTGGCCACCCTTTCTAAGATTAGTGCAATTTTGTCAATGCGGTAACTGTTCATGACCGTTCCTGCCCATGGGAAGAAGAAGCTAACGGCTTTCTCCCAATCAGCGCCGTGCAAGGTGGTGGTGTCGTCATCATCATGCCAATAGGTGCTCCTTTGTGTCCTTATGAGTGCCGTGGTATTATGCAAGTGTTGTCACAGTTCCATCTCTGGAAAAACTGATCCTAGATAGCAAATCCCTCCCCAATTATCAGGTAAGTACGGATAGGCTTTATTTCCGCATACAAACATGGTCCCGTGCAGAGCCACTAAATGGGTGGTCATGCAAGTGAGAAGGCCTGGAATGGTGTTTGTCCCGTTTTCCCCTCTCCACGCCAACTGGAGGTGTGTGAGGTTATGTAGCGGCGAGCTTGTAACATTCACTAGCAGCCTGTGTTTCCCTTTCCTAGGGTCCGCGGGGAGGGTATTGCTACACACGGATTTGCCCACCATTACTTGGCCCTTTCCCTCTAAGCAGAGGGCCCCCTGCGCCGGCTTGACCCAAACCGGCGCAGGACGTTCCTCAAAGTGCCGGGACTGGATGGGGGGGGGGGGGGGGGGGGGGTAGTACTGAAAAACTCGTTTACACGCGGTTCCGTCAGAACCTTGGCTTATCAGGGTTGTACTAATGCATTTGGTGTCTAGTGGCTGTGAGGACACATCATTGAGTGATAGGGGTAACACTACCATTGGTATTCCAGCCGTGCTGGTGCGGGGAAGGTGCATACACATCCAACACCGTGTCCTATTTTGTGCTGTGGCCATGTGCCGTGCGACCTTCCAGTATGTGTTCTCCTCTGGCTCCCTCCTTACTTTCTGGGCAGGAGGGGGTTTAATGACGTAGGCGGCGCAACTAGGCCGGAATTGGTGTTGGGTATCTCCCTTCTTTTTGTTCCTTTTAATCAGCGTGCGCGGGGGCCATATTCCACATTCAAGTATTATTGTGGTGTGTGGGCCGACGAGGGCATGCGTCAGTAGGAGAGTAGTATTGTTGATGCCCATGCCCCATTGATATCCTGCGGCAGCGTGACTATTCACGGCCCCAGTAAACTTTCCATTTTCCACCCTTCTAATTTTAGTTAGGACTATGTGTGGGGTTGTCATGCATGCCTGTGGTGTCCCATTGTGTACCACCATGGCTTCCATCCATTTACAGATAACCACTTGAAATTCGTCTCCAACTCACAGCAATGTACTACTATCCCCTGCCCCCGGGGAGCCGTTATGTATTTGACGGGGTATAGTTTAAATAACGTGTAGTTGTCGGGTCCTGGGTATTTGGGGAGATCCTCTCTCAGTGGGTTAAAGTTCAAAAGCCTATCCTTGGCAGGGTTTGTTAGGCAGCTACCCAGAATTCCCATCATCATGACCATCATCGCCGCCCTTAGGAGACTATAGGGCCCTAAAAGGTGCATTGTCTTAGGCATGGTGGGGTGCGGTGTCTTGTGTGGCCTGTGGTGGGGGAATGGACAACTTACAATGGGTGGCGTGAATCCACGAAGGTTTACCCTCGCAGAAGACTGCCGTCGGTGTGACCAGTAGCACCTGGAATGGTCCCTTCCACCGTGGCTCCAAAGCAGCTTTGCGGGTGAAGTGTTTTACGAGCACCCAGTCGCCGGCGTGGAAGTCGTGGATGGCGTGGCCTATTGGTTCAGGCAGCGCCTCTCGTACTCGAGCATGGATGCTGCGCGCCACATTGGACAAGCCTATGTAAAATCTCAAAAGCATGTCATCCATCACTGGCAAAGCAAGGGTGGACATGTCTGTCGGAGCTGAGACGGGCAAGCTCATAGGTCGTCCCATCAATATTTCATGGGGGGAAAGGCCCATAGTGCGACCAGGGGTGGAACGGATGCTCATCAATGCAAGCGGGAGAGCCTCCGGCCACTTCAAGCCTATGTCTGCGCAAAGTTTCGCTAGTTTATTTTTTAAAGTCTTATTCGTTCGTTCCACAAGTCCCGATGATTGTGGGTGGTAAACGCAATGGAAGGATTGTTTCACGCCCAACGCCTTCAGGATGCCCGTGACAACCTTCGCCGTGAAATGGCCCCCTTGATCTGACGAAATTACCTGGGGAATGCCAAATCTGCACATAAAAATCCCGCACGAGGCGCTTCACTACTGTCGGGGCATCGGACCTGACACATGGGTAGGCTTCGACCCATTTGGTGGACGTATCTACGATTACCAGCACGTAGCGAAATGACATGCTTGGTTCCAATTCCGTGAAATCGAACTCGATATTTGCGAACGGCCCACTCGGCGGGGGGCGACCCCCGTCGTGTGCATGTCTCGGCGGCGCCCCTCTATTGTGTTGCTGGCAAACCACACACGATCGGCACACTTCGGATACAACTCGTGACAGTCCTGGTGCCGCCCAAGTGTAGTTTATCTGTCCCATCACCCCCCTCTGGCACACATGGCCATTTTGATGTGCCATGCGTGCCAGCCAAGGCAGTAAGGCCTGGGGTGCTATAGGTTTCTCGTCGAGGGTCCACATCTCCCCTGGCCCGGGGCGTATCGCCCCTCGTTTGATCCAGTCCTCGTGTTCGGCCGTTGGCGCAGCGTTTTGCAAATTTATGATATCGTCCTTAGTTGGTGTGGCGGTTGGTCCTACAGTCGGTATGTCGGCAATCTGTGCAGATGTCGCCTTTGCTCGTGTCACCATCGGCATGTTGCGTCCTATCTGTTGGTTCGCGGCCTTTCCTGCCACCTCATCCGCCCTTGCATTGCCCCGGGCAACGTCAGTGTCCGCCCTTTGGTGGCCACGACATTTAATCACCGCGATAGCGCGGGGAAGTAAAATGCTTCGGAGGACCCCTTCCACCAACGCGCCATTCTTTATCACTGAACCTGCAGATGTGAGGAAACCTCTCATCTTCCAAATTGCCCCTTTGTCGTGGACTACTCCGTGAGTGTAGGCCGAATCTGTGTAAATGTTTACGGCAAGGCCTTCCGCCAAGCTGCACGCTCTAGTCAAGGCGCACAGCTCCGCCTGCTGTGCGGAAAATGTAGGTGGAAGACGCCCGCTTTCTACCGTCTCGCTATCTGAGCACACAGCATACCCGGATAACAGAAAACCGTCCCATGCGCGCCTA
The DNA here is from genome assembly GCF_964187855.1 of Myxine glutinosa. NCBI lineage: Eukaryota > Metazoa > Chordata > Myxini > Myxiniformes > Myxinidae > Myxine > Myxine glutinosa. The sequence continues at coordinate 54,487,674 of NC_136271.1, read as the reverse complement.
GCTGATCCATCGACATAATATGTACAATCGGGGTAGTCTAGGGGATTGTCCTTTAAATCCGATCGCACCGTGGAGACTAGCTGCACAACGTCGGCGCACACATGGGGTTCGCCCTCCTCAGGGGTGGGCATCAGTGAGGCTGGGTTGAGTGTCGTGCAACGTTCGATCGTGATGTTGGCTGCAGTGATCAGTGCGAATTCGTATTGCATTAATCTAGTGTTAGACAAATGCTCTGTGCTTCGCTGTAGCAACAGCGAAGTGACGCAATGCGGCACCCGTAGCATTACTGGGTGTCCCATGACAATGTCCGCTGTTCTTTCTACTGCGTACCTGGCCGCGGCCACGGCTTGCAGGCACACCGGAAATCCTTGTTCGACCGGGTCCAGCTTTTTACTAAAGTAGGCCACCGGTCGCTCCTTGTCCCCATGCGTCTGTGTCAAGACGGACTGGGCGAAACCTCCCACGGCGTGAGTGTAAAGGGTGAATGGTTTCGCATAATCTGGGCGTCCTAATGACGGTGCCGTGACCAACGCCTTCTTAAGACCCACAAAACATTGCTTCAAGTCATCCGTCCATTCCAATTCTTCCGGGGCGCTTGATTTAGTCGCCTCGTACAGTGGCTTAGCCAACAGCGCAAAATCCATTATCCAAGTGCGGCAATATCCCGTCATACCTAGGAAGCGCAGCATTTGCCGTTGCGTTCGTGGGCGAGGCATCTCCATGATAGCGGTCACCCGTCCAGCATCCAAATCCCGTTTCCCATGCGAAATGGCGTGTCCCAAGTAAGTTACAACCTTCCACACAAATTGAAGTTTTGGTCTGCCTACTTTGTGGCCTTTGGCCGCCAAGGCCTTTAATAGGGCCATAGAATCCTTTTCGCACGCCTCCTTAGAAGGGGAACAAATCAACAAGTCGTCTATGTACTGCAACAACACTGACCCTCCGTTCAATTCCACATCCGCCAAGTCGCGGTGCAGCGCCCGGGAAAACAGAGTGGGGCTATCTGAAAACCCCTGAGGTAGTACTGTCCAAGTATACTGGCGCCCCCTATGGGTGAAAGCGAACAAGTATTGTGACTCGGCCACAATGGGCACAGAGAAAAACGCAGAACAAAGGTCAATAACTGTGAAGTATGTTGCGTCCGGCGGAATTGACATCATAAGGGTCTCTCCATTCGGCACTAGTGGGTGTATGCCTTGTATCACCTTGTTCACCTCCCTTAGATCCTGTACAAACCTCCATTTATCTTTCGTAGGCTTTTTTACTGGTAGAATTGGTGTATTACATGGGCTATTAGTTTCCACGATAATTTTCTGCTCCACCAGGGATTGTGCTGAGGGGTTCTTTCTTGAAAAAAAAACATTCAACCTAAATCTTCAACCTAAATTGCCTATAAAAATGTAATATCACAAACACTACAAATACATTTGTGCAAAGTAATTGTTCGTATTATGATTGGTGAAAATCATGACAACACAGCAACTCAGGTACAGTCATTAGCCTCAGCTAAAATAAGCCCGTTCCTCAGCTCGCCTCACCAAGCTAGTATATATATATATATATATATATATATATATATATATATATATATATATATATATATATATATATATATATATATATATATATTTATTTATTTATTGTTTTAGACCTAAATTGATGGAGCAATGATGCACAGATCACATCCCATAGAGCAGAAACAGTGATGTGTGAGTAGCAATAGCCACCTGACACTCTTAACACATTTCCTCTGCCTCACTGCCCATAAAGCAGGAGGTGTAGTCAGTCGGGCGCAATAATACTAAAACACTAAAATAATACTAAAATAATACTAAAACTAAAACAGCCCTTCTGACCCGATAAATGCAACTCGACATTAAACGTCACGTGCGCATGCGTACCACTTCGTCACCATGCGTACGTACCTTCGCGACACTGACGGCTTCAGCAGAGCATACTGGTCTATTTTAAAGACCGAAGATTTAAACGTCATAAGTAAGGGACAGTGGATTTTTATTGATGGACAATAGGGAAGAATTTAGTGAAGATTAGGCACACCATTCTTTTCAACCAAATTGTTTCATTTGACAGTATTAATAGGTTTTTGTGTTTCATGTTAAAATGTTAATGCAGGCCAACAGAATTTCTGAGCACATTTTTGCTGCTTCACAATTTTCCCAGATTGTAATTTAAGGTTTGTTCATGGCATCATAATTATTAAATTCAAAGCAGGATATGGAATGGAAGAACATGTAATGTTTAATGTCTTAACTATGTTAAATGAACATTCATATTGCACTGTGAACCAAAAGTTGAAAAAGAACCAAAAGTTGGTTCACAGCAATCTAGTCTTGATGCGCACGAAGTAGCTTTGGATTTAAAGCGACAGGTCCATTTAGCTTGTGTTTTTTTGGTAACCAACGGCATTCATACACATTTTCTGTTGTGTGTATTTAATGGTCGGTTCAACTGCAAATGTCTCATTCCAGTACGCTTGCATGTGAAAAGAGGCAGACAGGCATCAGAGTGGCTGGCTCCAATCACTCACACGTTCAGAAAGGTGGATTCAATCAGGGCCGGCACAAACCTTGGATCAATCAGTGTAAGCTCGGCAGGGGATGAAGTACAACCTTTCTTCTCCCTTCCTCCTCACTCCACAACTTGTCGAAGCTTGTTGGCATGAAAAGAATGCTCATCTTTTTCTCTCTTGCTGTCTTTCTTTCCCTCCAAATCTCTCTTCCTCCATTTTATATTTGTCTTGGTCTCTTGGTCTCTCTCTCTCTCTTTCTCTCTCTCTCTCTCTATCTATATCTCTACCTCTACCTCTATGTCTACCTTTACCTCTACCACTACCTCTACCTATATATATATACCTCTACCTCTACTTCTACCGCTATATCTCTACCTCTATTTCTACCTCTATCTGTACCACTATCTCTACCTTTATCTATATCTCTACCTCTATTTTTTCTCCATCTATATCTCTATCTCTATCTCTACCACTACCTCTATCTCTATCTATATCTCTATCTCTATCTCTATCTCTACCTCTATCTCTATCTAAATTTCTTCCTCTATTTCTACCTCTATCTATATCGCTACATCTGTCTGTATCTCGACCTCTATCGCTACTTCTAACTCTACCTCTATCTCTATCTCTACCTCTACCTCTATCTCTATGTCTGTCTCTGTCTATCATTCCTCACCATAAACCCGCATGCCTGCACTCCAACCTATGATATGAATGATAGCAAATATGACATGAACAGTTGCAGATGTGGATTTAGAATCCCATGAACCAGTAATTTTTCAATGCAATTTTGATGTAAGGAAGACCCTTAACCTAATATGATAAGAAACGACAGACGTGCAACTCAGATTCCTCATTGCACTTGAAGGAGTACAACTTGTAAATAATTGGCAATATTAAAGGATTACTGTAGCACATCCAAACTGGATGCAGACTGAAAAATCGACATGATTGCCTTGAAGCTTAAAACATGGTCAATTTGTATGAAAATAACATCCCCTACCATGCAACCACAGAGCGTTTCGAAATATCACCTGCACATTCAAATATAATAAATTTAAAAATCACAGGCTTACTTGTATATGAATAAATGGCAAATTGAAGTACGTATATAAATTAAACGCTGAAGAAGCAAGCACGTTTTTGTCATTGTAATCTCAAGTTTGCAGCGACGTCAACTTGCTGTAATCGCAGACAAAAGCCAACCTGCTGGTGACGGAGGTTATAATTTTGTAAGAATAAGCTGGTTGGTCTGAAAAAAAAAAGCTTTCTTGAAAAATAAGTTGCACTTAAGGTGATGCCTCCTCTTTCTAAATCTGAACGTAATCCCAAAATTTTTGATAAGCTAGTTGACAAAAAATGTATGATTCGCCAATTCTCCGTCCTAATTCACAAAAAAGTAAAAGCACAGCAACATTGAGGTAAAACCAAAAACGCCATACTTTTTTTTATTCCTGTTATTCCACCACACAATTCATGAAGGATAGGAATTGTGAACAAAAATGATGCACGACGGTCCCACAAAAATCCAATAATTTGTTAGGTGTACGACATTTATTTGGAACGTTATGTTTGTAACTAATGTCACAAGTTGTGGAAGAAGTGCTCACCTTTGAGTTGCACCTGAGGTTTCAAATTTGTAATTCATTTGTTTTGATCGAAAATGCCTGGAACCACAGACCTTAATTCTCAAAAAAGTCACTATTTGTTCTCGACTGGAAAACAACTTGTCAAAGCTTACAAAGTGGAGTCTTAGTGCGCATCTCAAAATTCACATTTTATAATATTTTTCTTTACATATTTATTTACTAGTGGGTAGGAGTACCCTTCTCAGCCCACTCTCGATGGGAAATGGAAATCTGGAAACAATTCTTAAAAATAATTAAAGAAAATCGAATTTTTGATAGTTAAAAAAAAAATCTTTTGTGGAGAACCGAAGTAGTGATTTTCCCAGGTGACACCTGGGATGGCCTAAGACTTGTGTAGACTTAAAGACGTCCTTATAGCGCTCTCTTTGTCCACCACGTGACTGTTTACCAAATTTAAGTTGTCAATAGAAAAGTGTTCTTGGGATTCCATGGTTTTCCAAGCATGTGGCGTGTCTTGACCAGTGAAACTGGTCTTGCATCAGGATATACTCAATTCCTTGGATACGAAAACAGTCTTGGATTGAGGTGTTTGGTATTCTGATTCGCTAGGTAATACCAGTAATCTTGCGAAGGCCTTGCATATAGAATTGATCAAAGCGTTTGATATGGCGACGATAGGGTGTCCAGGATTCACATCCGTGCAGGAGTGTCGTCAAGACAACAGCACAATAGACACTGATCTTGGTGTCCAGGCAAATGCCACGTTCATGCCAAAGGCGACGTGTCAATCTTCCAAATTTTAAGTTGTCAATTGTTTACCAAAACTGTTTACCAAATTTAAGTTGTCAATAGAAAAGTGCTCTTGGGATTCCATGGTTTTCCATGCATTTGGCGTGTCCTGACCAGTGAAGCTGGTCTTGCATCAGGATATACTCAATTCCTTGGATACGAAAACAGTCTTGGATTGAGGTGTTTGGTATTCTGATTCGCTAGGTAATACCAGTAATCTTGCGAAGGCCTTGCATATAGAATTTATCAAAGCGTTTGATATGGCGACGATAGTGTGTCCAGGATTCACATCTGTGCAGGAGTGTCGTCAAGACAACAGCACAATAGACACTGATCTTGGTGTCCAGGCAAATGCCACGTTCATGCCAAAGGCGACGTGTCAATCTTCCAAAGGACACACATGCTTTACCGAGTGATGCTACTTTGTCATCAATCATTGCATTTTGAGAGAGGACACCTCCAAGGTAGCAGAACTTATCTATAACTTTGAGTGGCGTGAACTGTTTTTTAACTGTTTTATACTATATTAGATATTACATTCAATTGACAGATATTTTGCATGGATTTACAAAGTAGACAATGGGAAAATCTAATTTAATTGCCCTCATTTGGAAAATTGGCAGGTCGGTTTTTTTTTTTGTTTTTTTTTACCCCTGCTTCTGTGGTCTCGATACTTCTGCTTTCTCAGCCCTATAATCTCCTCAACTTCTCCAGGATGCATGCGTCCGTCCAGTAGCCTCTGCCACATCAAACTCCCAAAAGCCAGCCTTACTACATGTACATCAACTTATTTTTATCCTCTTTTCTCCCTTTTGTTGAACTGCCTTATTGAGTTTATTCAATTCATCATTTTCTTCCAGGTCTTCGATGTGACGATACAGCACTATTATGTCATTCCCTATCAATACCCACAATGTGTTGTGATAGGGAATGACATAATAGTTTCCTTCTCCTTTTTTTCTGTTCCTTCTTCTCCTTGTGTGTTCTTTCCTCTTGTCCCACTGGACTGCTCCAATGCCAGTGCATAACCTTTTTACCCTCTGTCACCTCACTCTTTTATGACCTTCGATTTTGTACAAATCCCACCAAGTTTTACAACACCTTGCCCATATAGAGTCGACTCGTGTTAAAACAAACAAATGTTCAATGGACCATCTTGCCACATCTCTGGGTGAAGCCTACGGGTAGCCTCAGAAACTTCCACCTGCAAAGAATAATATATTTATAGTAGTGCCCGTCATTTAAATGTTGCTTAAACCACCCGAAGACTCCTGCGTAATTGTTGTCTGAAAGGTAGACTAAAGCTCTTTGAAGTACCGACTCGCATTCCCAATATATCATTGGTATAAGACTATAAGTGATTGATTATTTCAATATTTTTTGCATTGTTGCAATACCTAACAGAACTACAACTTTCTGCTTCTAAATGCGCAAATGAGCTGTGACTGTGCAAACACTTGTTTATCGTTGTCAGCAAAAACAAACGCATTACACACTTGGCTGCAATTTTGTGCAAATTTGGGTTTGAACTTTCGACCCACCAATAAACTGTCAGTTCGGTGTTTCACTGGCAGGGTGATTCATGAATGTGTGTGCCGTCCCTCGGATGGACGCTAAACTGGGAGTCCCGTCTGCCAGCATGGGTTGGTGGACGTTAAAAATCCCATGGTGTCCAAAGAGTAGGCGAGTATCACCGACACCATGGCCAAATTCCAAATTCCTGCCCTAACTAGGCAAATGTCAGGCCTGGCCAGGCCGGTTCGTGAAAGACTTGGGCCAAGCTTCCCCCTGCTGACCCCACAAGGTGGGATAATAGTGGCTATTAAAGAGCAACAACCAACTTTTTTTTCCCTGACATTCCTGAAATAGGTAGAGAATGCAACCTTGTAAAAGTGGGAAAAAAATAGCTGTGGAATTTTTGTAAACGATCGCACAACTGGTACTGGTAATAACGAGAGGGTGTTTCATTTCCAGTAGCCCATGAGGTGCCACTTGTGCAAGACACAGCTCACCCAGTGGCGCTAACAACCAGGATTGTTGTCTGGACAAACAGACAAGTCTGATAAGCGGCAGAATCCATGCGCTGGTGAAACTGCCATTCGGACAAACAGAACCCTGGAGCAGATCCCGAGCTGAGCCCCACGGAAGCTAATTACCGTGCATGTTTGCTTGTTCGGGCATTGCAGCCGGTAGCCAGAAATAACCAGGAGATGCAGGGCAGGGTCGGTGATTAATGCTCCTCAAGACGGAGAAGGAAAAATCATGACATGGCCTCGTGATATTGCAGCGGTGTTCTTGCTATACACGGCTAAATATAATTAGCGTGACAACAACAAATGAGCTCGTCGCATGGATGGATCGCAGGTGACAAAACTCTGCGTTAATGGGTTAGCTGTATATTGCCATTACTATCTGATGTGTTGAGCATCCTGATCCCGGTGTTGGAATTCAACTTTTTTTTTTTTGGTAGACAGAATCGAGGCTCGTGTAAGAGCTAACACATTGAACATGAAAACATGCACAGACACATAAAACATGCAATGAAGGGAGCGGGAGACAAGAGGGGGAGGGAGAGGGAAGCACACAAGCACATCAACTGTAGAGAACAGGGACGTCGGTAGATCTGCAGAAGGGTGAGGGAGGGAAGGGTACACGGTATAAAGCCATTGAACACTTCTAGGAATTTCAGGAAAGAAGTTGGGGGTTAAAGAGGCAAATTTGGGGTGTTTTAACGAGGGTATAAAAGATCAAGGTTTTGGATGGGGGAAGATAAGAGATGGTGGTGAACAGCTGTTTTAAACACCTGGAGGGAGGAGTGGGATTGAAGAGAGTGAGGGAGTTTGTTCCAGAGGCAGGAGAAAAGAGGAATGAAAGAGTGAAGGTGAGCAGAGAGTCTTGATTTTGGCAATTTCACCATAAGAGAGTTGCTGGCAGATCTTGTGCGACCTGAAGGAATATTTGGGGGACAGAGCCCAGAGATAGCTGGGGGAGCTATGCTGGAGAGGAGTCGGTAGACGACAGAAGACTTGGCTTCTTCCAAATGCGAAAAGCAATTGTTGATCTTCGAACATGCATTTGGGTGGGTTCGATGGTGCACCAATTGCACTTTACGATATCCGCTGCCGATTATTCTGTGGGTTTAATCGGCACTTCGAACCACTTGCTCCGGGAAAAGGTTCTGCTGAACGTCAGTTGTGGCGAGTTTAAGATAACGCAGCAAATTTGAGAGTTCCACGTGCCTTGGAGTCAGCAACTTGAGATTCATGATTTTAAAATTCATTTGATGTTGTGGAAGGTATCGTGAAGTGTGGTCTTTCGGTGATCTTGGTATTTACCTCTTAGCGGCTTTTATAGATATAGTCCTTTACCGTTGGTCTTTGTTAAACTGCAGTATGTAAAACTCCGGTGTACATTGCACAGTAATGTTGTAAACCATCCACTTTTTGGGGGATACGAAGTCGAGGCTCATGGAGGAGCTATAACATGGAATGCATTAGGACATAAAACAAAACGAACAGTTGAAAGAAAGGGGAAGCACACCGACAGCAGAGTTGAAGGACAAAATAGAGGGAGACTTGGACAAATAAGGGATGTGTGGAAGAAAGAGGGCATTTTGGGTGCGCAAGATGGATGCAGAAGCAAACTCTCAGGAAGAAAAAACTGGAAATTTGGAAAAAGGTGGGCTTGGTTGTGGAGCATTAGAGGGGGTATAAAAGATCATGGTTTGAGATGGGGGATGATCTGACATCGTAGTGAACAGCTGTCTTGAAAAATTGGAGGGAGGAGTACCTGAATGTGAAAGTTGCTTCCAGAGGTTGGAAAAAAGTGGAACAAAAGAGTGCAAGTGAGCAGTGATTCTCGATTTTGGAATTTTAACCAGAAGCGCATTCAATGCTGTAGAACCACATGCACCCTGCAGAAACCTAGAAGGGCTGGAGAGGGTACAGAGGGGGATAAAGCATGGGAAAAGCAGAGGGTGAAATGAGGTGGGAGAATACAGAGAGACCATCGATCTGTCTGCGAGAGGAAAATGATAGGCCCATAGACTCAGCTTCATCGCAATATATTCCAATGATCTTGAAGACCTTGGTTTCGACGGCGTCAGGCTGAGCAAGGTGTGTGGCAGGGGAGCCAGCCCAGAGGGGAGAGCAGTACTCCATCAAGCTGCGGAAGGAGGCCTTGTAGGTCCATAGGAGTTCAGGTTTGCCAAGGAAGGACATTACCTGATGGAGGATGCCCAGGCGGTGACATCCTTTGGAGCCAACTTAGAAATGGAAAGGTAAGACAACTATTTCCCTCCAATGCTGTAACTTTTCATTATTAGTCAGATTGAATATGCTATTTTATTTGAAAATGCATAAAATTTATGTTTTAAAATATATATATTTTATTTAATTCTTTAAAAAACTTTTTATATATTAATTTGTTTTTAAATTATGTTGTTAATGAAAAAATGTTGTTTTGCTTTTTAATTATTGCATATTTTTAATTATTGCATCAAAATTAATCACATTTTTTGACTAAATATTACATCTGTTGACATTTGTGAGACCGAGTTGAAGTTTTGAAGCCACAGAAAAACTATCTAATGAATATCACTTCAAGATGTCCAAATATCGGAATAAAGAGACCGATAAACAAGATCAACGTAACCGATTACTAACTTCCATGATGTTACCCCCCCCCCCCCCCCCGCCCCCATATGTTTTGATTTTCTGTGCACAACAATAAAAGTGAAATTTCAAGAAAGTCTGGAACAAAAAATAGAAATGAAACGAAAATTAACCTGTTGAATGAGGCCTCAGTTCATGCACTTAATGTACCTGTGATTGTTGAGACACCTGTCAGTCATTTTGTACAATAACCGTTGCTTTTGAAGATCATCTATAGCTTCTACTATTATAAGTGTCATCAGCATATCTTATGTTCGTGATGTTTATGCCTCTGATTTTCTATTGCATCTCATCAAATTGTTGAATAAAGTAAAATAAGAAAAGTTGTCAAATAAAGTTGGTGAACGCATAAAGCCCCATTGTAGGAAGAAAAACAAAAGTCATGATTATCAGTAAAAGGAGAGAATTTGATGCAAAGTGAAACAGGTTCCAGTATGTAAATACCCAGGAAGCTAGATATAATAGAATGAGTAAAGTGCATCAGCGAGATCAGAAGGAACCATCAAATAAACAAAAACTTTTGCTCAATAAAGTGACGATGAGAAGGAAGGTGAAGTTAAGCACCATCAAGTGACTGCTCTGTTGCTCCATATTCTTTTGTTTCAACCGAAGGTTGCGAGAGTTGGATTTTGTTAAAGGAAGGTACATGGAAAACCGACATGCATTTTAATTTCCTGGACACCTCTTATGGGGCTCGAGTGCATTAGACGTCCTTTAAAACAACTTTTAATACACAATAGATGGGAAAAAGGACAACTGACATCAAAGAAGAATGTGAATGTATGATAATCCAGAATTGTGGTGAGATGAAGGGGATAGCTTAGAATTGGAAATGCCAGCTTATGATAATTAATCGGCCTTTGTTATGAGTTATGAAGAAGGCATAAGAAGGAATGTGGATTAATTAATAGATGGCCCCGATCTGTTTGCAGGAGATGATGTAATTCTGAAAAACTTATAAAACCCATGAAATACCATTTCCTTTATTACCCTCGCCTGAGGAGAGGGTATTGCATTTGAGTCCGTTTGTCTGTTTGTTTGTTTGTCCGCATAGAATAAATATGATTTTTCTCTGGATATTGACAGGAAATTTTCATCATAGGTGCAACTCCACCTGTATAAATTTTTAAAGAAAATTATCACGTCATAGGTCACGTGGTTCGGCCACCATATTGGAAAAAACGAAAAACTTTGCACCTCTATCTCTCAAAGTGCTGAATAGGAAAAATTGAGACATGGCTCATTGTAAAGAACTCTCTATGGGGAATAAAATATGTTAATGATGATGTCATATGTGCCTCCATTATGACGTCATAATTCGACAAGTGCAAAACTTCATCCAATCAAGATGAAATTTCTTGAGCGCCATGTCGGCATAAACTGGTGGAGAAAAAAAAGATGATGTCATAGGTCACGTGGTTCGGCCGCCATCTTGGAAAAACCGAAAAACTTTGCACCTCTATATCTCGGAAAGCACTGAATAGAAAAAATTGAGCCATGGTTCATTGTAAAGAACTCTCCATGGGAAATAAAATATGTTAATGATGATGTCATCGGTGCCTCCATTATGACGTCATAATTCGACAAGTGCAAAACTTCATCCAATCAAGATGAAATTTCTTGAGCGCCATGTCGGCATTAACTGGTGGAGAAAAAAATAATAATAATGACGTCGTAATTCGACAAGTACAAAACTTTATCCGATCAAGGTGTGTGGAATAAGCTAAGAGTTAGTAATTTTTTCAGCTTTTTTATTTTGTTCCACTGCAACCCAAATAAATACATATGTGGATGCCGAAGGATTTTTTTAATTCAACAATTTTCTGGAAGAAATGGTGAATTATTTGAAAAAAATAGTGCAAGGGTGCCAATATTTTCGGCCAAGACTGTAAAGTGAGTGGACAGACAAACACACAAAATGGAGTGCTCAACATGTCAAAAAAAAGAATTTTTTTTGAAAAGTAATGAATAGGATTGAAAGTAATCAATCGACATATGTGGGAAAATTACAAGCCCAGACCTGGGATTCAAACCCAAGTCCTCCGGGTGAACCATGACTGCCCTGCCATCTGAGCTATCTGGTTCCTGGATACAACAAAGAATCCACAGGGAAACCCTGTGATAAAGAACATGGCTATAACTCAATTCTATATGGAACTGTGTGTTTTGCATTTGTTTATAACAAAATATAATTAAACTATTTTGATTGGTCTATGGGTTTTCAGACCAGTTAACTCTCATGGTTCCTGTTGGTTTCAACCGAATCTGGTTTAGTTTCTACTGGAAACTCTACCGGTTCTTGTAGAAACCAATATAAACCATGATTTCCAATAGAGACCCATATAAATGTCCTACTGGTCTCTATTGGTTCATATGGGATTTTCGACCTGGGTTTCGTGTCAAGAGGAACAAGCATTCTGAGTATTGCGCTGCAATACATGTCCCCTACCGGCAGTCTGTCGTCCGGAAAACTGTTGGGGAAATCACCAAGGGTTATTTACCCACAGGTTCTGAATCGTTCCCAATCGCTAATTACCTCAGGACGGGCTCACCTGTGATTCGCACTCGGGACTTCGATTTATACACCTTGCAGACAGGTCAGCAGAAACACGAGAAAATACGTTGTTGATAAAGAACCTTTCGAGTCGCTAAATATCAGTAATTTATTATATTTTTCGGTTCACGATCAATGATCGATGTGTATATATATATATGTTGCTCGGCTTGGCTCCGCCCCTCGGGAAAGCGCACGCACTGTGTCGCGCTTTTGACGTTCGCGAGACGAGGCTGAGGGTGCGCCGTGCGGCTTGAGGAGAACTCTAGAATAAACAAAGTGCCATAACTTTGTCAAAAATGATCGAAACGTCGTGAAGTTCGAACTTGATCTGTAACTTATCACAGGGAAACCATGTACCAAGTTTGAAATCATTAGCATTAAGAGTTTAGAAAAAAAGTCCGGAAAACTGTTCTTTGCATGACGGACTGACTGACGGACTGACTGACAGACGGAGGGACGGCATGCAAACCTATAGTCCCCTCCAGTGTACACCGGTAAGGGACTAATAACCAGCATTATAGTGGAAGTGTTTGGGCCTCCAATAGAAAGCGAGCATTTAATCAATATGAATGTGATAAACACCTGAGATCCTGCATATGATTAGCAGACAAATGCCATCCATCTCATAATCACAGTGGTGTACTTTGGGTTGTGAGCTTGGTAGACCCTGAATGGTATCATTGCAATGATGGCTACAAATGAAGGTGTGTGTGTGTGTGTGTGTGTGTGTGACTGCGTGTGTGTGAGACTGCGTGTGTGTGACTGCATGTGTGTGACTGTGTATGTGAGTGTGTGTGTGTGTGTGTGACTGTGTGCATGCATGTTAATCCATAATCAATGCTGGTGTTGGCTTAACGGTGAAGGTGGCTAGCTTAAGATTTGAGGGTCTCGACTTCGAGCTCCCGACAAACTGTTGAATTAACACCAGGTGGGTTGACTCAGCCTGTCTTCCTTCCGAGGTGGGAAAAATGAGTACCAGCTCACTGGTAATGGGGGCACTTTTTTTTTTCTTTTTTTTTTTTGTATACAAGATCGAGGCTCGTGAAAGAGCGAACATTAATCACACAGAAAGACAAACAGACACATAAAACAAATAACATCGGGAGCGGTAGACAAGATGGGGAGAGAGGGGGAAGGACACAAACACAACATTTGAGAGCAGGGACCGAGAGACATGGAGACATCGAGAGATCTGTGGGAGGGAGAGGGCTTTGGGGGGGAGGCATGTGAAGGGGGGGAGGCATGTGAAGGGGGGGGGGGGGATGGGAGAGGTATAAACATATGGACACTGCCAGGATTTCCAGGAAAGAAGTTGGAATTTCAAACAAGGTGGATCTGGGGTGAATTAGTGGGGGTAGAAAAGATCAAGGTTATGGATGGGGGAAGATAAGAGATGGTGGTGAACAGCTGTTTTAAAGACCTGGAGGGAGGAGAGGGATTGAAGGGAGTGTGGGAGTTTGTTCCACAGGTGGGAGAAAAGAGGAATGAAAGAGTGAAGGTGAGCAGAGAGCCGAGATTTCGGCAGTTTAACCATCAGAGGGTTGCTGGCAGATCTTGTGCGACCTGTAGGAATATTTGGGGGACAGAGCACAGAGAGAGCTGGGGGAGCAAGGCCGGAGAGGAGTCGGTAGAAGACAGAAAGGCCACATACCTGCCTGCGGTGAGTGAGTGAAAGGCCCTCAGAGATAGCTTCATCGCGGGAGATTCCAATGATTTTGAAAGCTTTGGATTCAACAGCGTGAAGCCGAGCCAGGTGTGAGGCAGGAGCACCAGCCCATAGGGGAGAACAGTATTCCATTGAGCTGTGGATGAAAGCCTTGTATGTGGTGAGGAGCTCAGGTGTGCCGAGGAAGGACTTCGCACGACGGAGGATGCCCAGTCGGCGAATGGCTTTGGAGGCCAGCTTGGAAATGTGGTTTTCCCAAGAAAGATCATGGCAGATAGTGAGACCCAAAAGCTTGAGTGACAGAACTTCTTGGAGAGGATTGTTGAGAAAGTAGATGGGAGGGTTGTCCAGTCGATCTTTTCGGAGAGACATAGTAAGAGAGTGAGATTTGTCAGGATTGAAAGACATGTTCCACTTGTTTGACCAGTCTGTGATTTTGTCCAGGTCTTCAGAGAGTGAGGAGGCTGCAGACTGCCGATCTGAGGGAAGAGGAATGGAGCGGCAGAGAGTGGAGTCATCAGCAAAGAGATAGAGAGGATTTTCCAGAGAGTCAGAGAGATCATTGATAAAGACCAGAAAAAGCACAGGGCCCAGCACACTTCCTTGGGGAACTCCAGCCTGAACAGGAAGGGGAGATGAGAGAAATCCATTCAGGGCCACACGTTGACTACGACCAGAGAGGAAGTCCGCAAGCCATGCATGGAGATTTCCATGGATACCATAGGAGGAGAGTTTGGTGAGCAGAGCTGGGTGCCAGACCGTATCAAAGGCCCTTGATATGTCAAGGGAGACAGCTCTGATTTCCTGTTTGGCATTGAGGACCTCCATCCATTGTTGAGACAGCAGAAGCAGCATGTCCAGAGTAGAGTGACCTGGTCTGAAACCAAATTGATGATCAGAGATCAAGCCATTGGAGAAGAGGAAAGATTTCATATCCGAAGCAATGATGGATTCCATGACTTTGCTGATAATTGGGAGCAGGCTGATTGGTCTGTAGTTGCAAGGATCTGTTTTTGCACCTTTTTTGTGTAAAGCGGTAATGTTAGCTGATTTCCAGGATGCTGGCAGATGACCTTGAGCAAAAGATAGGGTGAAAAGAACAGAGAGAGGGTGAGATAGAGCGGCAGAGCAGGATTTTAGGACCCGTGGGCTGATGCCGTCTGGTCCAGTTGCAGAATCAGAGTCGAGGTTTGACAAAAACTCCTCCACCTTGTCAGGAGAGAAGGACACAGAGTCCAGGAGCAGTTGGGTTCGACTGGGAAAGGTGGGAACAGAGAGAGATGGGTTTGGGACTAAGGATTTTGAGGCGAACACAGAGTTGAGGCATTCGGCGTTGTCACGTGCGATGTCAACTGTGTGGCCATTTGAGGTAAGGGAGGGGATGGAGGGGGAACAAACACCAGAAACGGATTTGACCAGACGCCACCAGGATTTGGAGGAAGGAGACAGGTTTGAGAGTTCATTCTTGAGTGAGGAGAGATAGTGCTTCCTGGCACTCCTGAGGGTAGACACACACTTGTTCCGAGCTTGGTGGAAGGAACTGAGATTTCCTTCAGTTGGATTAGCCTTCCAAGAGGCAAAGGCAAGTTGTTTCAGGGCAACTGCCTCACCACAAGATTCAGTGTACCATGGACGGGAGGAAGGGTAAGACAATTGAAGGCGAGATGGGATAAATCTGTGCATGAGAGAGATCAGTTTGCTTTGGAAGAATTCCCAGGAAGAATTGGTGTCAGAGGCAGTGGAGATGGGAGACCAATCCAGACGATTGATGGCTGCTTGAAGACCGTCCCAGTCGGCCTGAGTGAAATGCCAGACTCGTCGACGCTGAGGAGGCTCTCTGAGAATGGCCAGATAGATGTCCACTTTGACAAGCACATGATCAGAAGAACCGATTGGAGCAGAAGAAGAGCAGCAGACATTAGCAGGGAAGTTAGTCATAACCAAGTCTAGAAGAGAAGATACTCCATTGGCTGAGATCCGGGTCGGGAAATTGACAGATTGTGTCAATCCCAGTGAGTCACAGAAGTCCTTTGCTGAGGTGCCATGATTAGTGAGAGAGGAACCCACACCCAACCAGGTGGCATGATGACAGTTGAAGTCACCACATATGAGGAAGAGAGAGTTGGGATGAGTGGATAGAAGTTGGTCCATGTTGTCAGACATTGAAATGTAGATGGAGTCATCACTGTTTGGGGGACGGTACAGAACACATATGAACAAAAGGTGGGAGCGGAGAGGAAGCCGTAACCAGAGGTACTCCTGCGGGTGAGGAGGAAAGAGAGCAGTGCAAGGAGAGTGAGGAAGAGAGTTTTTGACAAAGATAGCCACCCCACCACCAGGCCGAGGCTCAGGTCTATCATACCGGAGGAGGGAGTAACCAGGAAGAGATATTAAGGAATCAGAGACATCTTGAAGGAGGAAAGTCTCTGTTAAGCAGATCAAGTCTGGATTGTCAGAAGCAACCTGTATGGAGAGATCAGTCAGGTTTGAGCGAAGGCCCCGGATGTTTGAGGTCCATACCGTTAATGAAGAGAGAGGGGGAGCATCGGGTACAGGACAGGGGAGGGGAGGAGAGGGTAAGATGAAGGATGAGAGGGGGAGGTAGGGAGAGCAGTTGATAGTGTTTCAGATGTTGCAGAAGAGTTCCAAGAAAGGGAAGGATGAGGAGGATGAAAGGTTTGATGGTGAAGGGATGCGGCACAGTGAGGGGTTGTTTGAGGGGGGGCAGAGGAAAGTAGAAGGTTTGGGGGGGTGGAGGTATGAGATAGAAGGGAGACGAAGTGGGGAGGAGGCAGCTTGGAGGAGGAGGGGGGAGGAGAGAGAATTGGAGAGGAATGGTATGGGGGGAGAATTGAAAGGGAGGGATTGGGGGGGAGTTTTGAAGGGGAGGAGTGAGGGGGGAGTTTAGGAGGGGAGGGGCAAGGGGGGAGTTTTGGAGGGAAGGGGAAAGGGGGGAGATCAGGAGTGGAGGGGCAAGGGGGGGGGATTAGGAGGGGAGGGGCAAAGGGGAAGTTTAGGAGGGCAAGGGCAAGGGGGGGGGTTCAGGAGTGGAGGGGCAAGGGGGGAGTTTAAGAGTGGAGGGGCAAGGGGGAAGTTTCGGAGTGTAGGTGCAAGGGGGGGGATTTGGATGGGAGGGGCAAGAGGGGAGTTTAGAAAGTGGATGATTAATGAAAGACGAACATTGATAACAAATTGGGTTTGTTGTGATTTTCAAGTTAGCAATCCGATTGAGAACGATGGAGGAGGGATGGAATGAATGTGA
The DNA here is from genome assembly GCF_964187855.1 of Myxine glutinosa. NCBI lineage: Eukaryota > Metazoa > Chordata > Myxini > Myxiniformes > Myxinidae > Myxine > Myxine glutinosa. The sequence continues at coordinate 54,470,608 of NC_136271.1, read as the reverse complement.
ATTTAGACCATGTAGTGAGGGAGACGTATAAGATAATGAATTTCTTTTTTTTGAAGTGGAATGAGTTGGAGAGGAAATTGAGAAAAGCCTTTTAAATAGGAAGAAAAACAGCGTGTTGTAATATACCACTGAATAAAAAACAGAAGGGGAAAGGTTAAACATATTTAAATAATATAACACTGCATCAGCAGCACAGCCCTGCTTCCAGAAAAAAAATGCAACCAGCAGCCACAGGCTGCATACGAAACAGCAACATTTCCTGGTCAACTCTACTCCAAAATAAACAAGAAAGAGCAATCAGAGATTGTAGACCCTCGCCAGAATGTGTTTTCAGTGGTTTTTAAGGCTTTTGTGTTAAAACAAATGTGGCGGCCGAACAACGTGAACTTTTTGTTTTCCTCCACCAATTTATTCCTAGATTATGCTCAAGAAATTTCATCTTGATCGGATGAAGTTCGGATGAAGTAGCTTTTTCAGATGAAGATCAGATCAGATGAAGATCGGATGAAGTGGATGAAGTGAGACCAAATTAGAGCTTTTTTAGTAAAGCACATCATCTCTATGTTTACAGAAAACAAAATGAAGCCTTCAAAAAAAAGAACACCTTCCCTACAGTCAAACATGGAGGAGGTTCAGTGATGGTTTGGGGTTGCTGTGCTGCCTCTGGCACTAAGTAACTTGAATGTGTGCATGGCATCATGAAATCAGGAGATTACAAGGCATTTTGGAGCGCAATGTTCAACCCAGTGTCAGAAAGCTGGGTCTCCGTCGAAGGTCATGGGTCTTGCAGCAGGACAATGACCCCAAACACACTTCAAAAAGCACCCAGGAATGGTTCAGGACAAAATGCTGGACTGTTCTGAAGTGGCAAGCAATGAGTCCAGATCTAAATCCCATTGAACACCTGTGGGGAGATCTGAAAACAGGGAGAAGGCACCCTTCAAATCTGGGAGAACTGGAGCAGTTTGCACAAGAAGTGTGGGTCAATCTGCCAGAAGAGGTGTAGGAAGCTCTTTCATGGCTATAGGAAGCGTGTGACTGCAGTTATTTTATCCAAAGGCTGCGCTACCAAATATTAAGTCTAAGGTGTCAATAATTTTGTTAATGCCATTTGTTTTTATTCTCTGATTTAAAAGGATATTATATTAAGTTCTAAATATAAAAAAACAAAGGTTCTGTAATATTAACAGTGAAATAAAGAATTGTGGAGACCAAATACTTTTGTCAATTTCAACTTATTTTTTGTGAAAATTGTGAGTTATTTGAAAAAAGTGCAAGGGTGCCAATATTTTTGGCCACGACTGTACTTGCCTACAGGTCACAACTTTAAACTGATCTTCACAAAACTTCACCAAACGGTAGAGTTGGTGGTCCGACATAAGCCTATTTATTTTGAGGTCAAAAGGTCAACCATTTTTTTCAAATTTATAAAATCCTCAATTTTCAACTGATTGAATTGAACTTTGAATAGGATTTACATATCAGCTAACTGAATTCAACCACCAATTATTTTGAGGTCAACATAGGTCACAAGGTCAACATATGCCAAAGGTCAACCACTTTTTCAATTTCAGGTAGGTAGGACGACCTCCTTTATCCTTAAACCTCTCCTTCAGAACTCCTCCAGTTCTCTTCACAGAACTGCGATCACCACCGTTTTTCTCTCACACCTCTCTTCTTCTCCTCCTCATCCTCTGAGAGCCCCTCTGCACCATTCCCGCTCATCCTGGCTCCTCCCCTTTTCTCCTCAGCCTCTCCACAGACCAGCGAGCTTCACAGCACCCTTTTACCACCCAATTCTCCTCACGGCACTAACTGCCCTTTGCTCCGCCCCTGTCTACCCTTGACAACACTTGCCCCTCCTCCAGGCGTTGAGCTCCACCTCCATACAGCTGACAGTTATAGCTACACCTCCCCTCTCCTTCTGCCCAACAGAATGCCACGGCTTCTCGCCTTGATTTTCTGGGCTTGTGTGAACATTGATTGTTCAACGTTGATTGTTCAACAGAGATTTCACCCGGCACACCCAGTGGAAGTTAACATGAGGTTTTACACATGTTTCCTTAACTTTAATCTCTCTCTATCTTGTCACAAGCACACCCTTGTTGTATCATGCACATTCAAACACGATCCTTAAGCTAACAAATCCCTACTTCCTTACATCGAGATTGGCTTTCTACTTGCACACGGTCCATGCTATTCCTACACAATTCTATCTCTTCTAAGGTAATCTCTATCCTCCCCATTAACGTCTATATACAGTATATATATATATACAGTCACGTGAAAAAGTAAGTACACCCCATGTAATGTTTTGACTTTTTCAACATATTTCAACATACAGCTATTTGATCTTCATTTCAACAATATTGATAGATAAAGGTGATATAATATAACAAATATCATGAAACATTTACATTTTGTCGTCCATTGTATAATTTAAATAAACATAAATGCAAATTTCGCATGTGGAAAAAGTAAGCACACCCTTGGCTCTAATAGGTGGTATGGTAAGTACACCCTTTGGCAGAAACAACCTCAAGTAGGCGTTTCTTATAACTGTCTACCAGTCTCTGACATCGACTGGGAGAAATTTTTGCCAACTCCTCCATGCAGAATGCTTTCAGCTGTGCGATGTTTGAGGGGTTTCTTGCATGCATAGCTCGTTTCAAATCCCCCTACACCATCTTGATGGGATTTAGATCCGGGCTTTGGCTTGGCCATTCCAGAACCCTCCATTTCTTTCTTTTCTGCCATTCCTTGGTGGATTTACTGGTATGTTTAAGGTCATTGTCATGTTGCAAGGTCCACCTTCAGTTGAGCTTCAACTTTCCGACAGATGGCCTCACATTATCCTCAAGCACCCTCTGGTACAATGAAGAATTCATAGTGGATTCTATGATGGTGAGCTACCCAGGCCCTGATGCAGCAAAGCTGCCCCAAACCATAATATTTCCACCACCATGCTTTACAGTTGGTATCAGGTTCTTGTGGTCAAATGCTGTCTTTGGTTTTCGCCAAACATGTCTTCTGGTACTGTGGCCAAATAGCTCTACCTTTGACTCATCTGTCCAGAGCACATTGTTCCAGAAGTGCTGGTCTTTGCCTAAGTGTTCATTGGCAAACTTTAGTCTTGCCCTGATGTTCATTCTGGACAGCAAAGGTTTTCTCCTGGCACACCTCCCATGTAGATCAAATTTGTGCAGCCTCTTTCTAATGGTAGACTCGTACACTTTGACATCAACAGTGGCAAGAGCTACCTGTAGGTCCCATGATGACATTCTGGGGTTCTTAGAGACTTCTTTCAGCATCTTGCGGTCTGCTCTCGGGCTGAACTTGCTGTGGCAGCCTGGCCTGAACAAGTTGGCAGTTGTTTGGAATCTTCTCCACTTGTAGATGATTTCTGGACAGTCGAATGATTGATTTCAAATTGTTTGGAGATCTTATTAAATCCCTTCCCAGACTGGTAGGCATCTATAACCTTCTTTCTGAAGGCATCAGGGAGCTCTTTTGATCTCGGCATGGTGACGCCGCACACTTAAACAACAAAGAGCAAACCAAACTAAATGTCTGAGGTTTAAATAAGACAGGTTCCTCCAGGATCCTCTAACGATGTTCTAATCATTTGCACCTCAGCTGGTGCACCTTATTCTAATTTTAGGTATTTGAAGTAGTGATAAATGTAGGGGTGTACTTACTATTTCCACATGCGAAATTTGCATTTATGTTTATTTAAATTATACAATGGACTACAAAATGTAAATGTTTCATGATATTTGTTCTATTATATCACCTTTATCTATCAATATTGTTGAAATGAAGATCAAATAGCTGTATGTTGAAATATGTTGAAAAAGTCAAAGCTTTACATGGGGTGTACTTACTTTTTCACGTGACTGTATAATATATTGTTACGTGTGTGGGGGTAGGTAATGAAATACCTTAGTCCAGATATAATTGTATAGATTTGTGTGCCCCTAATGTCGCTTAGAAGAATAAGAACATTCATGTAACTAAGTAGGGAATCCGTTTGGCCGAATTTCCATGTAAGATCGTATATGTGTCTCCATGTGAGGGGTGGAAATATGCTAATTAGGTAGGGCTTAGGAATAATCCCCAGTGTGTAATTGCCATGTGATTTTTTTCCCCTTTGTTCTTATAAAATTCCCTCGGCCAGCCATGCAATCGGCACATTGTTACAACCACCATAATCACCGACAGTACCCAGACATTACGATTCCGCGCAGCCGAACATTCATGATGGGCATCAAGAATGGCTGTGAGGTCATGCCCCAAATGAGGCTTGGTTGAGGAATGATGGGGTGATTGAATTGTGCTTGGTGATTGGAACGAGCTTGACGTCAGAGGGAAACATCGAGAACGGAGGAGGAAAAAGCGAAGGGACCGCCATTTTTCTCTCTCCCGTGCTGGCTTTGTGATGAGCAGTCGCATTTCCTTCTCTCGCCCTCCTGGTCCTGGCTTTCTTCATGACAGGCGGTCAGTTTGTTTTCTCTTTGTCCTGGGCTTTGTGCGAACAGACGCATTTTTTGGCACTCTCCTTGTTTTGGCATTGGTGTCAGACGGTCGCTGGTTGGCTTTGGGTCGCTCAGCTGCAGCTGCTTTGGTACGTGTGTGCTCCTGGGAAGGGGCTGGTGAGAGGCAGCAATTCGGAACGGTCAGAGCTCGGTGCAGCCGAACAAGAAGGACCAAGGGAGGAGCTCTTGCCTGTTTGCTTCGCACCGGCGGCACAGTGACGCAGGACCTGTGACACCACCAAAACCTCGTTGAGACTGGAGCCAAGTGGCTACACAACATCCGACATTTATTTTTACTTTCATTTTTCCCTTGTTCGTGTCTTTGAGTCTGACTGAGTGGAGGATCCTCATTTCGCAATTTTAGTTTTACCGCATATTCCTTTTGCTTGCATTATTTTCATTAAATCATAATGTGTTGATTTTCAATTTCTTGTCCTGTGTGTGTATTTGTTCGTGGGTTCAGTTAAATCCCCGTCGCGTCCGTCCATCCAGGAAAGGCCATGGGACCTCCGTTTCCCTCATGTGCCATACAGTGGAATCTCCATTGATTCGGCTCACACCTCCGAGTTAAGGACTGATCGGCCATCCGTCACTGGGGATCTTAATCCCCAAAGACTCGACAATATATTATATTATATTTATATTTATATTATATTTATATTATATATATTATATTTATATTATATTATATTATAATATCAAACCTAACTTGACGAAGCAGCAGGGCGCATACCGAGTCCCATCACAGCACTTGCTGCATGAACTGTTCACAACAAATGTCATCGACAACACAAACACATTGCCTCTGCCCTCTGTCACCAGTTGCGAGGGTTGCAGTCAGGATTAATAAATTAAAGAAAAGGAGCACACTGACCCTAGATGTGATATGACACAGAATTCATGCACATATATATTATGCCGACACATCACCTCCAAATTAGGATGGTGCCCGTGTGGCACTCGGGTCTTTGAAGACTGAGAATTATGCCATTATGGTGACAAATATATAAAAGCAGAGCTGCTGATCCAGATTTTACTCTTGTTATGGACCCGTCACCGTCAGGATGACAAACTTCTAAATTGTTTATTCATGACCATACTAATCTTGTTAATAAATACAAATCGAAACCCCTAACTTGACGATTTGGCAGTATTACATTTGGACCTTTAGAGATGACATTTCTTCCTCTGCTTGGCCACCTTCTTCACCTCCTGGCCTCCACATTGCCATTCTTCCGCCACATTTCACCTAGTGCCACACCAACCTGCACGGCACAAGCCCAAGACCAGCTCGTGGTTGCCTAAAGCCCTCACCTTCTCCCTTAGTTGTGTGAAACTGGAATTGTCAGCACGACAGCATGTTATTTATATTCCTTTTGTATTTAAGATTGTGTTTCTTTTCCTCATCCCTATTAGTCTGTCGACTACGTGGTTTGTTACCTCCGCCAGCAAAGGTGCATGGAGGTTATGTGTTCACCCCTGTCTGTCCGTTTGTCTGTCCGTTTGTCTGTCCGTTTGTCCGTTTGTTTGTGAACAGGATATCTCAAAAAGTTGTGGACGGATTCTGACGAAATTTGGCAGAGATGTAGCGTATGTAACAAGGACTAAATGATTAGATTTTGGTGAAGATCCAAATTCGGATCCGGCTACTACAATTATTTAAGTGATTCTTCACCATTGGGAGATAGAGCCAAAACGATACAGAGCAGGATCTCAAAACGTTATGACTGATTTGGACGAAACTTGGTGGAAAGGTTGTTTGTGTGACAAGGAAGAATTTTTTCGATTTTGGTAAAGATCTGAATATGGATTCGGATATGAGAATTATTTAATTTTTAAAGTGATTCTTCATCATTGGGAGATAGGGCCAAAACGATACATAGCAGGATATCTCAAAAAGTTGTGGACCGATGATTTTGATTAAATGTGATTCCGCATTGTGATTTCCTGATGTACTCTATGATGAGTGCCGTTCTAGTTCCGTATTTATTTATAGCATCCTGTCTCTCCTTTTCCCCAAACACATTTTAAATAAAGCCACTTTAATTGTAAGAAACATTTCACCGCCTTGCTGCCTTCTGTGCGTGATCGACCGCCAAATTCAGTTTATGTATCGGGCAATCCTTGGGGTTTTGTAAATGGTAAAATAATGCACTGCAGTGGCTTTAAAGAGTGTTTTGGTATTTGCAGAGGTTTTCAGACCTCCAGCTCAGAGCACCACACGTTAGCAGACCCTCTGATGTGACAATACTACGAATAATAATATCAACAACATGGGCAAAAAGTCTTTGGAAGACAACACCCTTCTTGGACTGTTTTGCAGAATGTCATCTGTACTAATGTTAATCTGACGACATAATCCTAATGGCTGTAAGGATCGGGTTTCAAGAGATAAATGTTTTTTGTCATGTCAGTCAAAGGCATAGCCATCCACAGCAGATACTACGTAAGATTCACATCATGAAGACTTGCATGAACAACCAACTGGTGCAGAATGTGTCACCAACATGGTGAGTACCTGGATCATTTATTAACAACATGTCCTATTATTGCACCGAGCACCTGAAATGCCACAACAGAGATGCTCATGACATACACTGGCACATCTGTATGTACTTTCATATGGCAGTAACAGACAGAATGTACTAACCTCAGCCAAAATGTCACAAAAGCCAATAAACCATGTTTGTATGTGCATAAATGTCCTACAGCCTGTGGGACGTTTATACGCATACAGACAGACTCATTAATACCATCATACCAGACATCATTCTTAAGATAAAAACAAGAAAACATCATGCAGAGCACGATCCTTGCAAAATCCCCCCCCCCCCCCCCCCCTTAAAAAAAGGTTGCCATTGATCAATCAAATTGTCCATTTCAATCAAGATTCAAATTGACAATCTTGATCAAAGCTCGGGTCAATAAGATGAAAAGTGATGATTTTTCAGATGAAAATTGATTGTAGAAGTTTGACCTTGAGTTGACAATTGACCTTTTGACCTCAAAAATAGTTGGTTTCACTTTTTAGTGACTCGATATACAGATTCTGTTCAATTTTCAAGTCAATCGGGTGAAAAATGGCGATGTTATAAATTTGACCTCCAGGTGACCTTTGACCTCAAAATCAATAGGCTTCTCAATTGTGACGACCTCTACAACTTGGTAAAGTTTCATGACAATCGGTTTAGAATTGTGACCTGTAGGCGAGTGACAGTCAAATGAAAAATCACTCAGAGAGTGACACTTGGCAAAACAGAACAAAGTAGCATGGCACTCAGTGGAGCATCCTTTTGACCTCAAAAAGAATTAGTGGTTGAATTCAGTGACATGATATGCAAATCGTCTTCAAAGTTTAAGTTAATCGGATGAAAATTGACAATTTTAGAAATTCGGCCTATGTTAACCTCAAAAATTGTTGGTTGTTGCTTTCAGTAAGGTGATATGTAAAATCCTTTTAAAATTTCAAGCCAATCGGATGAAAATTGATGATTTTTTGAAATTTGAAATTGTTGTTGACCTTTGACCTATGGTGATCCCAAAAATAGTTGGTGGTTGAATTTAGTTTGCTGATATGTAAATCCCATTCAAATTTCAAGTGAATCGGATGAAAATTGAGGATTTTAGAAATTTGAAATTGTTGTTGACCTTTGGCCTATGTTGACCTTTTGGCCTATGTTGATCTCATCAATAGTTGGTGGTTGAATTCAGTTCGCCGATGTGTAAATCGTCTTCAAATTTCAAGTCAATCGGATGAAAATTGAGGATTTTAGCAATTTGAAATGGTTGTTGACCTTTGGCCTATGTTGACCTTTTGGCCTATGCTGATCTCAAAAATAGTTGGTGGTTGAATTCAGTGTGCCGATATGTAAATCCTATTCAAATTTCAAGTCAATCGGATGAAAATTGAGGTTTTAGAAATTTGAAATGGTTGTTGACGTTTGGCCTATGTTGATCTTTTGGCCTATGCTGATCTCAAAAATAGTTCGTTAAATTCAGTTAACTGATGTGCATATCCCATTCAAATTTCAAGTGAATCGGATGAAAATTGAGGATTTTAGAAATTTGAAATTGTTGTTGACTTTTGGCCTATGTTACTCTTTTGGCCTATGATGATCTCAAAAATAGTTGGTGGTTGAATTCAGTTTGCTGATCTGTAAATCCCATTCAAATTTCAAGTCAATCGGATGAAAATTGAGGATTTTAGACATTTGAAAAAAAGTGGTTGACCTTTGGGCTATGTTGCTCTTTTGGCCTATGATAATCTCAAAAATAGTTGGTGGTTGAATTCAGTTTGCTGATATGTAAATCCCATTCAAATTTCAAGTCAATCGGATGAAAATTGAGGACTTTAGAAATTCGGAAAAAGTGGTTGACCTTTGGCCTATGTTGACCTTTTGAACTTTTGACCCTAAAACTATATAGAATTTTGTCCGACCACGAACTCTACCATTTGGTGAAGTTTCGTGAAGATCGGTTCAAAATTGTGACCTGTAGGCAAGTATAAGTGAGCGGACAGACAAACAAACAAACACACACAAACACACAAACCGGAATGATCAACATACTTGCAAAAAAATAAAAAAATTTGGCCAAGTAACAAACAGACAGACAGACAGACAGACAAACAGACAGAATAACAAATGCAACCGACCAATATACTTGAAAAATCTTTGATTTTGCAAGTAATAATAAGAAAGAGCAATCAGAGACTGCAAACCCTCGCCAGGATGTATTTTCAGTGGTTTATTAAGGCTTTTGTGTTGAAAGAAGTGTGGCGGCCGAATGACGTGACCAATGACGTCATCATTATTTTTATCCTAAACTTATTTATTCCTAGATTATGCTCAAGAATTTTAATTTTGAGCAGATGAAGTTTTGTACTTGTCGAATTATGACGTCATAATGGAGGCACCTATGGCATCATAATTAACATATATTATTCCGCTTGAAGAGTTCTTTACAATGAGCCGTGTTTCGTTTTTTTCTATTTAGCGCTTTCGGAGATATAGAGGTGAAAAGTTTTTCGTTTTTTCCAAGATGGCGGCCGAACCACGTGACCTATGACGTCATAATTATCATTAAAAAATTCTACAGGTGGAGTTGCACCTATGGTGAAAATTTCCTGTCAATCGGACCAACGGTTGCCGAGAAAATCGTATTTATTCTGTGCGGACAAACAAACAAACGGACTCAAATGCAATCCCCACTCCTCAGGCGAGGGTAACGAGACTTGTTTAGAACAGAGGCGACATCCCCAACAGGAGGAACTGAGCTCGAAAGGAAGTTTAGAGGTTGATCAAAATGTGGGGAATTTTTACCACCATTGCACCTGTAGTCATTGGCACAACAGCTGTCATCAAGGAAGTCATGATCTGAACAGGTATCGAGCCTCCCTGGGAACAGAAAATTGTAATCACAAATATAGAAAAGACAATAACGACAATTCTTAATGATTCTTGACCGACATGAAAGCATGTCACAAATACTTTAAATCAATTCCTGCTTAGGTGCAGTAAGTACCCTTTATTGAGGCATTTTATTGGAGTGTCAACATTGGGAAAATCCCAATTATGACGTCATAATTCGACAAGTACAAAACTTCATCCGATCACGATGAAATGTATTGAGCGTCATCTAGGGATAAAATGGTGGAGGGGGGAAAAAAACTAATGACGTCATCAGTCACGTGGTTCGGCCGCCATATTTGTTTTAACAAGAAATTACCTTTTTAACAAAAAATATTTAACAAATTTTTTTAAAACAATGTTTAAAAAAAATACATCTCACAATCACGTCCTGGCGAGGGTCTGCAATCTCTGATAGCTCTTTCTTGTTTAAACACTGTAATACTACACCAATGACATAAAGAGCAAGCCAAACAGTTTGAATGATAGGGGAAGTCTTTTACAGCATTGGCAATGGTTTTTCATCTGTCTCTTCCTGCGACACCACCATTAATTTTGCTGTCACTTCAAATTCCAAATGCACATTGCACATTATTGGGATTGTACACAAAGCTGCATCAATAATGGAAGTATGTAACGCCGATTTCGGTCGATTCCCATCCCTGCTCTGGTAAGGGCAGTGTAATAACGTATGGATGTTTTGCTTTGGACTTGGAAGGATTGTAATGGAATGTTCCCCATGATTACAATAGTTGACCCACCTTCGATGCCATTTGCGCCGCTTTTTGATGGGCCGCAAGAGCCACAATGCGATGAGTGATCCACGATGCGATGAATGATCAAGCCATATTTATAACTTGGTTTAAAAAAAATAAGTTTTGTGACATTTCCAGTGTAATTGTGCATTCCAGCAGTCCTTTGTCAAGATAAAATAAGTATATCCATGGCAACCATCTGTTATGCCAATAGTAACCTGTTGTTTTCAAATATTCTGAGAAACTAAACCAATATGTAGGTTTAAGTCTGAGTAACACCTTGGTAATTTGCTGGATTAAATTTCAGTATTGGTTTCCTCTGAATGCAACATCTAAGAATGTACAAAACGAATTGTAAAGCTATACATGAATGATGTTCATATATATATGATCCGTCACTTCTGCCTTTGTTGTTATTATATACTGGTAGGATTTTTAGTTTCAGGTAATATTGTTGTGAAGATTTTTGTGTGAAATGGAGATGACTTTAGTAAAAAGTAAAAATAAGTGTTGGTGAAGGAAAAAGGAAGACGCGGCAAATAAGCCGGAAGAGGGGGAGGAGCTTGGCAGAGAAGAGACGGCATTGAGAGAAATACAGCTGTAAAGTCGCATCAGGGCTGCGAGCGGACTTTTTTGATATTGGTCGCGAATGAGTTGAGGCTTCCCGGGGAGGGATTACCCAGGACATCATCCAATATTGCAATTGCAATTAAACCTGTGTCAGGTTTTATCACCAAGAGTGAGTTATTGTTGGACGGAGCCAGCGCCTCCATTTCAGGCCTATACGCCATTTTGTCTTCGAAGAGACTGTCCGCTTGGTGCATCTTGTTTTGTCACTGGAATTCCCATATCAACATCATCCTGTGGAACGCCGTTGGTTTACATATCGGCTCAATTCCCATATCGACCTCTCACCTCGTAACTCCTCGTTCGCCGCCGTGCCGATACCTGCCTGTTCTCGTCCTTCTGCATGGTTTCAACCAGCGTGGCGATCCGTGCACGGACTTTGGGGAATGTTACATTCCACTCACATTTGGCGTGTCCTGAGTTTATTGCTTTGAGAGCATTGGGGAATGATGGTACCATCATATGTATTGCTCATTTGATGCAAGTGATATTTTCATTGTACTTTATTTAAGAGTGTTATTATTGTGGGTGTGAGTTTTACCATGGTTTATTAGAACACTCAAAATAACAAATATTTCTGCTGCATTCCCTCTCGATATTCTGAGGTGCACCATAACCGGGGTTTGTGGAGGTACACGTAATTATATATGTGTGTGTATATATATATATATATATATATATATATATATATATATATATATGTACCGTATGTATGTGTGTGTGTTGGATGAAAGGCAATCTCCCAATAGGACAGCGTCACCACACCTCGTACCTCCACATCCAAGCTGTTGCCATCATGCTGAAGCCGAGACTTCAGGGATAAACGCGATGCTACTCACAAGCCAGCACCAAGCAATTGTTGCGACCTTTGGTCCAACAGGACTTTTCCACACTAGTCAGAAGGTAAGATTACACTAAATTTATCCTCCAGGTATTCCAAATGAACACAATAAGTTGCACAGCTAAATTGTAGCAACACAAGGCAAGCTGTTCCTTACGGAGTAAATAAATAATTTATTACGCAAGACACGGTATAATCACAAATCCCAAGAAACAAAAGCAAGAGACCAAATATTGTCTTCCTTCAAGTCGTTAGGCGAGCACTTGAGCACCTGTAAAAGGACCGGGCTGTGCGGATGGGAAACCTATGGTGAAGAGCATGTAAGCTTGTGCAGACAAGCTTAGGCACAAACCTGGAGCATGCCAAGGTTATGAAGCTGAAACAGAACACACATGGTCCTGCCTCATCTCCACGAGGGCAACAGGAAGAGCTAAACTGGGCCATGGATCATGGCAAGCCATTAGCTAGAAACAGTCAAGAGCACCAACGGGTGAGTGTCAGAGCACTTGCTATCAGGGTTTGCACCAAACCCTTGCGCCACCACAAGTCTCTTCCTCCTGAGGCGAACCAGTGATCTGCCCGATTGGTTCTCCTAATCACCATCCATGGCCCTCAAGTATTCCCAGCTCTGAAGACCTCCACAAGTCTCTGCCATGATGACATTCATTAATCTGATCCTTGGCAAAGAACCAATGCCCATCTCCCTGCACTGATGGAGAGCTGTGGAGGAGCAGTTATCTCTCTCTGTTGGTGGGGCGAACGTGACGTGTTATTCTCATTCCTGTCCCCACTGCAATGGGTTCAACAGAGGAGATCAAATAGACGAGATATCTTAACCTAGCTATCTCTACAAGTGCAAACTCCCACCGTCTAATTGGCAGAGACATTTATGGAGTACCGTATTGTATCTCGGTCATTTTTGTGTTATCTTTTTTGCCATTTTACCCTGTATGTGGTGCCCTTGGCACATTTGTCTAAGCCAAATTCCATTTCGATGTCATTGGAGTACTGCTTCATTCATGTCACTTGTTCTGCCAGTTTTTTGTCGTTTGGTGCGAAGAGCTTCAAATCATCCATATACAATAGATGTGTGATTTTCCTGTCTCTTTGGACATTTTTATTGGAAGTTAAGGTATATCCATGCCCTTGCTCGTTTATGAGGTTACTCAGTGGGTCCAGAGGCAGGAAGAACAGGAGGGTTGAGAGGCTGTCTCTGTGGAAGATCCCTCGATGTATCTTCACCACTGGAATTTCAATCTTTCATCCTGAGTGCTGCAGTCTCAGTGTGGTACCCCAGAGCTCCATTGCTTTCCCAATCAGTTTGATTATTTTGGGATTGATTTTGTATATTTGCATGCATTTTGTCATCCATGAATATGGGACACTATTGAAAGCTTTCTTATAGTCTATCCAGGCGGTGGACAATTTGGTTCTTCACGTTTTGCAGTTTTGAGAAATGGCCTTGTTCAGAAGTAGGGGGTCAATCGTTCCATAACATCCTCTTTTACATCCCTTCTGTTCTGTCTCTCGGCCTCCTTTCTGTGTTAGGTGGTGGTACATAATTTCTCTGATGATTCCTGTCATAAGTTTATCTGCTGTTGGCAGGCATGTTATTGGCAAATATTTGTGGGGAATTTGGGTTTCTTCTGATTTTGGGATGAGGAAGGTATTGCCCTCTGTAAGCCATTCTTCCATTGTCTTTTCCTCTTGGATAAGTTCGTTGAATGCTCTGATGTAATTTTTGTGTAGGGTTTCTAGTTGCTTCACCTAAAAGCCTGAGATCCTACCAAGGCAAGAGCTTTTGAAGTTTGGCATTTTTCCAATTGTTTTCTTATATTTCCTTCATCAATTATCACTGGGGGAATTTCTCTTAGATGTTGCTTTTACTTCTCAAATTTTGTGCCTCCTTGTGATGTTCTGCCTCCTTGGTATGCTCATTTCAGTCTTCATAAATCCCTTTCCAGAAGTCTTCTTGTTTGTCTTTTTCAGGGGTAATTGACACTTCCTGCTTTTGTTTTCCCGAGTTATCAGGGGAATATTTTTGGACTACTCTCAAGTGTGTGTGTGTGTGTGTGTGTGTGTGTGTGTGTGTGTGTGCGCGTGTGCTACATGATCTGTAATACAAATCAGTCATTTTGCTTGTAATTTCAGGAGAATATGCAATATAACGCAATAACGCAACACCTGTTTTGAATACCCACCAACGTCTGACTTAAATGTCATAAGATACGTCTTCCTTTCAGCAGTTTACTTTCAAGTGATATTAGCTTGTGGAATAATTATTACATTGATAAGCTGGATTCGTCATCCATATTATAAAACAGGAGTGTCCGTCTGTCCGTCCCCAAACTACTCCCTCAGTTTTGGGGATAGCCCCGCCAAACCTCCTGTGGAAAGTTTAGGGGTCCCAGCGGATGTTGTAAGGTTGGTAGGAGATCTCATAAGCTCCTCAATACAATTATGACTTTAAAATTGACTCCATACCGAGCTGCCCCGAATCTGGAAGTGAACACATGACGACAATGATCTGGTTTGATAATATCTCAATGCAATCGTCATTTAACACAGTATTTTGTTATGGTATCAATTTATGATTGGAATGATATGGTTTGGAATTGGGTGAATACAATTATGATTTTGAATTTCCAACTGTACGGAACTACTCCATGCGGATGTAACATGAGCACAGATTTAAATATTTGTTTATGTCACGAATGTTGGTAAAAGTTAATTATTTTAATATCAATGCTATTTAATTTGTGATTGGCATTGCGCTGTTTGGAATTGAGTGAATACAATTACGATATTGAATTTACAATTGTACGGAACTGCTCCATATCCGTATGTAACGTCAGCATGGATTTAAATATTTGTTTGTGTCACGAGTGTTGGTAAAAGTATATTTTCTATATTTATGGTATTTAATTTGTGATTGGAATTATGCTGTTTGGAATGAAAATATAAATATTGAGTTCAAATTAATGAAGAAATGCCATGAGGGTTTCTACTTTCTAACCGTGACATTCGCGGATTCACCATATGCAGATTCGCCATTGACTGGGTATTGAACCATTCAAAAGGGTATGTTTTTCGTGGAAGTCCTTCACGAACATGCTGTCCATGCTCGATGTTCGACTACAGGTGGCACAGGAATGTGGAATTTATTGGTTCATGGTTTTCCATTCGCCGTTTTTTTACCTAAGTCTTTCAAGAACCTGCTGTCCATATCTGACGTGCGACTAAAGGTGGCACAGGAATGTTGAATTCATTGGTTCCATGGTTTAGCATTCACCATTTCCCCATTGTATGTTTGCTTTCGACTCCTCACCATTGCATAACATGGTTACCTCGCTAGTATATATATGTACATATGTATATTTGTATATATATATATATATGTATATATATATATATATATATATATATATATATATATATATATGTATATATATATATATATATATATATATATATATATATATATATATATATGAAGCAGAAGTTAGCCAAAAGTTGAAGTTAGTGAAGTTGTAAAGCAATCTCTTGAAACTTTTCTGTTCAATCTACAAGTGTTGTAATGGTTCAGATATATCTCAGACAAATTTTATCTGATCTTGAGATAAATGGAAATGCAAATATGATTGGCATTCATTTGGAATTTGGCCTTATAATATTACCAGGAACTTAATTCTTGCATTCTAAAGTTTGCAAACATATACTCGTGGTATAAGTCACCATTCTGTTTTGAAATTATAACTTACTCATATTAAAGTGAATATTTGCTTGTGATAAAAAACGATGAGGTCTTACAAATACAGTCGAGTCTTGATATAATGAACAATCGAAAATATGTTAAAGTGGAAGTTCCCCAACCTATGGCCACTGAACCTTACCTATTAAATAAAGTACAGATGCAATATGCTTTGGAAAACATAACTTAAGATTAGCATTGTAAAACATTGTTCATGTGCAACAACCCAATGCTTGTCATATGAGATTAGGTGCAGACACATCCTCATCAGATCTTTAATACACAGTGCGAAACATCATCACCACATTGCCGAAAGGACACATTGATAAATGCCAGATATAAAAATCGCACTATTTATGAAGTCTAATGTGGCACCTGGTGATGACTGACATACAGTGATTAAGATTTGCTTGCCTACTCCTATTACTCTGCCTTGTTCCAGGTATTTCAACGAGGGCAGCCTTTCTGCATTAGGAAAGTTGCCCAATTTCTCCAAATCAAAGAATGTTGTCAAAACTCACCTTCTTGCATTGGTCAGACAAATACACAAGTATACCACATCCGGTCATAAGCAAAGTAATGGAAATAATCATAGCATCAGATCTTAAGAATTATCTTTCCTCCAACTCTTCAGTGTTTGGCTTCAGCTCAGACCTTTCCACCCTCAACATGTTGCTTCTGACAGGTCCACGCTCCACAATAGATAGATACCTTGAATCTCAAAAGTAGGTCAGGGCTATCTCATTTGCCATTCCGGCATTTAATAGTTACTGTATGTCTGATACCTCCATGCTTTCCAAACTGTCAGTTGTGATTCCCTCACAGACTATAAGATTCCGTCCATGCTCATAAGCAGCTGGTTACCTTGGATGAACATTACACCCTACCACTAGAAACTAACACCCATCAATATAGTACCTGGAACCAACCTTGACCGATATCATTGACCTCTCTTTGTCAATGATATATTCATTGCATCTTTTTTTACAGATGACTCCTCTCTGTGCAGGATTTTTCGTTACCTCTCCACCAGGTAGGCTGTAGCAGAATCCCTCTGATCACTATTCTTAAGAAAATAAGTAATACAACTGGTTTTATACCTGGAATATCTATTAATGTAGGAAATTCTACATTCTCACTCCGTTCCTTCATAAGGACTGGCTAATAAACCCCCCAATTTATTTTCATAGTGTGTACCTTTCTCATTTCTCAGAGGCAGTCTCTGGAGCAACTGGACCTCAACAGCAGTTAAAACATGGCCTAGGTGGATTATACCTCCCGTCTGGCTTCCACAGCTGGTCGCTGGCTTCTTTGTCAGCTGTCTTCAGTTTATTACAGTGTGAAAGGCTTTCTTACAGTAAAGAAGGCTGCTTTTAGAAGGTTCATCCTTCAGATAGGCTGGCAAGGTAGTGTCTTTGGCCCAATCCTATTCCTAATCTTGTTCCTAATCTTAATCAAGGATCATTCCAGCTCTCTGGAAAATCCTATTTATTTATTTGATGATGACTCCACACTCTGCCATAAATCTCTCATCCTTCAGATAAGCAGACAGACGCCTCTTCCCTCTCTAAAGACCTTGATAGAATTAGGAGTTGGTGCTACACTTGGAATATGTTATTCAATCATAACAAAATGTAACCTCACACTCTCGTTCCCTATGCTTCTCCAGTAAGACCGCTTGGCGGATCCTCGCATAAACTCCCTTAAAACTTTTTTTAATTGAAGATGTTCAGTCAGTCAAACTATTGGGCTTTTCACCATCAGCCATGATATTTATTGGGCAAACCACATATCTAAATTGGCTTCCAAAGCCTGTAGTCGAGCTGGCATCCTCCTATGTCATGCAAAGTCATTCCTTTGGCATATCTGAACTTTTATCGACTTACAATTCTTTCATCCATACATTGGTGGAGTATTGGTCCCCTTCTGGGCTGACACCCTTACCTCACAATGTTTTCAGCTTGACGTTGTGGAAATCAAGACCTCCAAAATAATTTGTATCTCCTGTGATTAAGCTGAGTCTGTGGACCTTTCTTTTTCACATCGCAGATGTCTCTGTGATCTTTCTATTTTCCATGGCCTCCTTTCTGGACTTGCACCCTCTGCCCTTTCCATGCTCTATCACCATGCCCACCCTCCACATTTCTCTGCGCCGTGCACATGATTTCCCATTAACCCCCTTCTGGTGAAACGCCAAAAATTCCAGACTCTCTCACTGCTCACCTCCACTCATTCATTCCTCTTTATTTCCCAATTGTGGAACCAACTTCCTCAGTCTATCCATTCCCATTCTTCCCTGCAGGACTTCACAACCACTATTCACCACCATCTCAGATCATCTTCCATCGAAAACCATAATCTTTTCTACCCTCAATAACCAACCCCACACAGACATTGGTCAGACACTCCCTCTCCCTGACCCCCACCATAAGCCCAACTCCTTCTAAATTTCCAGTTTTTACTTCCTGAGAGTTTCCTTCTGTATCCATCTTGTCCACTCCATCCGTCCCCATTAACCATCCCCAAGCCAACCTCTTTCCAAGTTTACAGGTTTTACTTCCAATTTTGTGATGGAGAGTTTAAGGCTGAATCTATCTTGTTTACCTCCTGTGTCCTCTCCTTGCTCTCATTCTTCCCCATGTCCCTTGTCCCTGCAAGTCTTCCTCTATTTTGTCCCACAACCCAGCTAGCTGTATGTGTGTTCCTCCCTCCCAACTATTTCTATTGCTCATTACCTTCACTCCTCCATGAACCACGACACTGTATTTTAATAATATTTTTAAAACCAATGTAATCAGTTCCAGCTTGTCAATCTGATGTCAGTCTTTTGACACTTATTGCTGCTTATTAGCTCCCATTGGATTCAGCCCGAAACAGGAGCTTATGGATTTGGTCACCTCCGTACGCCCGTGCGTCCGCAACCATATCTCAGAAAGGTATGGACCAATTTTATTCATACTTGGCACAAAGTCAATACATGACGGCATACATAGGCGCATCATTTTTTTTTGCGATGCAATCAAAGATGGCCGTCTGGTGGCCATTTTAGTTGTAAACTAGAGCAATGCAACTGTCGCCACTTCCTGTGTGGCGACACCTGAAAGCCTCCGCTTAGTCCCACAACGGTTATATGCCCTCGTCCACTGTCCTAAAAATAAACAAGTTTGATTTAAATCCCTTCAGCTGTTTTCAAGTATCACATTTTCACCAGCCATGACAGGTTTCACATCGATCGGTGAAGCGGTTTCAGAGAAGGGATAAAAAAAAAATCGGCTTTCAAGCTAATATGGCTGCCACACCACGTGACATATGACCTTAAAAAATGTACACTTTGCACATGTATGGGTAGGAGATCACGTTTTTGAAGTTTTGTGGTGATCGGATAAGGTTCGTTTTTCTATTCATGACGGCTGCTAAACCACATGACCTACGACATCATCATTTTCAAACTATATGCAACAATCGTGTTAGATTATATTTGTAAAATTTCACATCGATAGGGTAAGCGTTTTCAGAGATATAATTTTTTAATATTTACCTTCAATCCAATATGGCTGCCACAACATGTGACCAATGATGTTTTTGTGATTATATTTTAATCACCATGACAAGTCAATGACACACATAAAGTTTCGGGTCAATCGATTTGCTGGTTTGGGAGAAGATGTTTTTTTAAGGTTTTAAGTTCAATCCAATATGGCTGCCAAACCATGTGACCTATGATGTCACAAATTTAATATTTCAATATAAATGGGTCATAGATCATGAGCATGCAATTCCAGATTTTTAGGACAAGGAATTTTATTATAACATTTTTGTCTGTTATACCACTTTACCTATGATGTCATCTTTATAATGCTTTTGCTCCCCATTGGGAGTACTTGACAATATGCCAAGTTTCAAATTGTTCCATTCAGTGTTTTCCGAGAAATATATATTTGAATTATTTGCATTTAATCCAAGATGGCTGATATACCACGTGACCTATGACGTCACAATTATTATTAAAGCACTCTGCATGGATGTCACTCCTACCCTGAAAGTTTTGTCTCAATCAGACATGTGGTTGCTGAGAAAACCGAGGTTTAGCCCATACAAACAGATGTATGGACGGATAGATGGACGGACAACCCAAAAACATAATGCGTCCTGCCACCGTCAGGGGCGGAGGCATAAAAACCCGATATTGAACACGTCCTCAACGTTTTCTCGGACATGCATTTACCGATCTTGCTCAAATTTGGCACACCGATAATAAATGATATGTTACATATGTACATCATTTTTTTTCGACATCAGTTCCAACATGGACGACTGGCGGCCATTTTGTTACTTAAACGTGCCCCCATCCATTTCTCGGACCTGCATAGACTGATTTTCTTCAAACTTGGCACAAATACAATGCATGAGAGCACACATATGCAGAAGATTTTGTTTCGTCATCCGACTAAAAATGGCCGATTGACAGCCTTTAACTCCGTACAGCAAAATTACTAAAACCACTGGGGTCTCTTTGGATCAAGCCACACTTTGTCTTTTTCTTCTTGTTCTATATCAAATTATAAAGATTCTGATAACGCATTGTTACAGTATATTGTAACAATTAAGACGCTATGGTAATAAATTTGTTTTCCAGCAACCATTTAAAAAAAACAGCATCCAAAACAAACAAATTTTTATTGAGAAACTAACTGCTCCTGCTAAGTTGTTTGCAACTTTCAGTGGGCAGTGTGGTGTCCCAGGACATTAGAAGTTGTATCGTGTTCAACATCATAGATTTCACAACATTTAAGAAAGCAGAAAGACCTCAGGTGATGTTTTGCAAAAAATGCAATAGCAGGATCCTGCACAGCATGAGTATCCCTCAAATTCATGAAAATCTTCATGAGGATGATTTCTAATCGAATTTCAATCAAGAAAAAAAATGAAACCCCCCCCTCCCCCCCCCCCCCCCCCCCAACATAGCATAGCTTCCCACAAGCATAGCTCTTGCTACAAATGCACAAAAGACACGCCACTGATTTGTGATCTCCATGGCAGTAGATGCATTGTTTGATGTAACGGAAATGTTACTATTCCGCAAATCATTCAACAGTGCACAAGATTGCAACATAAACCTTCTAGTTCCACTGGAAAAAAAGACTCCGACCTGCCATATGTTGCGCAACCATTCTTGCATGGCCAGACCTGAAATTGGTTCTTCGGAACCGAGAGTTGGCTTTCCGATCATTTACATCCGATTGCTGTATGAAGAAAGCAAACTATTCCTTCACTGCCATGTGGTGCACACATCTCCAAGATGGTATTATATCCGAGGGTTTTGTTTTGTTATTACCTAGAAAAACGATACATAAGGTGTCGTTCTTTCTGGTATTTCAGCACCGTGCTATTTTGGCAACGACACAACTCAAATAAAGTGCATTAAACTTTTTTTAAAATGTAGCAGAAATGCATAACGGCCACTGTCGCACTTATAGAAAGAAGCAGGTGATGAAAAGAGCTCGTCTTACGGACCCAAGTGGGGAAGCAGTGGTGACCGCTGGGCCCTGCTCGACGTGTGGCCACATCTGTTTTGGGTTTGGGCTATGGGTCAGCTATGAACAAACACAGACGGTTCATTCACCACTGTGGCAGAATGCCAGCATTGCAAGGCACATCTCTTGTCTGCAATGCTGAGTGTTACAGAGACAAGACCCTGCGGTAGTTGTTTGGAGTCAACGTGAGATTGAAAAAAATTGAAGCCATTTATTGTAACCTCATGCCCAAGTGGAATTTTTATCACCCACTCAAATTTTCAATGCTGATTACATCATAATATATAAAGCAACGAAAGACGAGTCTTCTGTATTCAGCAAAGTAATTTCAACATGCTATTTTTGATGTCATCACGGCATCATTTGAATATTAAATACCATACAATTAAACATTATATAATTGATAGACCTAGCAAATAATTTAGGCATCCATGGGTGCATTTTAACCTTTGCTATAATACCTGTGTAATCATATACTCTGGCCACTGGTCCATACGACTGGTGAACTTTCTTTTCTGTCTTGAAAATAAGAACATTATTGTACCAGCCTCGGTGGTGTAAAATGGTTGGAGTGTCTGCTCTGAGTTAGTTGGAAGTTAGAAATTTAAACCCTGGCTGAGTCATACCAAATACGTTATAAATGGTAAGTGCTGCTTTGTTGCTTGATGCTTGGCACTGAAAAAGGATAGAGCATGGATGAACAGCCATAGGTTGGTAATAACAGCATGGGCTTTGATGACCCACAAGGCCTTCTCTGTGTCAAAGTTTATTGTTATGGAACATATATTATCATATCATTAATAGCGCGTTTTCCGTGCAGCAGGAGACGGGTTTTGCAATCACGCATGAGTGTGTGTGTGTGTGTGTGTGTGTGTGTGCGTGCGCGTGCATATGTGCATGAGTATGTGTGTGTGTGAGTGGCTGTGTGTGTGTGTGTGTGTGCATATGTGCATTTGCGTGTGTGTGTGTGTGTGTGTGTGTGTGTGTGTGTGTGTGTGTGTGTGTGTATATATATGTGTGCATATGTGCATGAGTATGTGTGTCTGTGAGTGTGTTTGTGTGTGTATCTGTTTGCGTTTGTGTATGGTATTGCGTTTGCGTATGCATATGTGTTTGCGTTTGCATATGCGTGTGCATTTGTGTGTGCATCTGTCTGTCTAGGCATGAACTTTTAAAAAACATTTTGAACTTTTGTCATCAATCTTTCACCAAAGTTTTATTATGAGAACTAGCGTGACCCGGCACGCTCCGCGTGCCTCACCACACGTCGTTTCAGAGGGGTAGGCATCTTTGACCATTTCGGTGTCTTTTGGGTTTCATGGTGTTTTGGGTCTTCAGGGCCATTTGGGTCTTCAGGGTCTTTTGGATCCTCTGGGCCTTTAAGGGTATTTTGGGTATTTGAGGTGTTTTGGGTCTTCAGGGTCTTTGGTGTCTTCAGGGTCTTTTGGGTCTTTGGGGTCTTCAGAGGCTTTTGGGTCTTAAGGGTCTTCAGTGTCTTTTGGGTCTTAAGATTCTTTTGGTTCTTCTTGGTCTTTAAGGGTCTTTGGGTCTTTTTGGGTCTTCCGGGTATTTTTGGTCTTTGGGGTCTTGTGGGTTTTTGGGTTATTTTTGGTCTTTGGGGTCTTTTGGGTCTTCGGAGTCTTTTTGGTCTTGGGGGTATTTTGGGTCTTTGAGGTCTTTTTGGTCTCTGGGGTCTTTTTGGTCTTTGGGGACTTTTTGGTCTTTGGGGTCTTTTTGGTCTTTGGGGTATTTTGGGGCTTCAGGGTCTTTTTGGTCTTCAGGGTCTTTTGGGTCTTCAGGGGTGTTTTGTGTCTTCGGGGTGTTTTGGGTCTTCATGGTGTTTTGGGTCTTCGGGGTGTTTTGGGTCGTCGGGGTGTTTTGGGTTTTTGGGGTGTTTTGGGTCTTTGGGGTGTTTTGGGTCTTCGGGGTGTTTTGGGTCTTCTTTGTGTTTTGGGGCTTCAGGGTGTTTTCGGTCTTCGGGGTGTTTTGGGTCTTCGGGATGTTTTGGGTCTTCGGGGTGTTTTGGGTCTTCGGGGTGTTTTGGGTCTTCGGGGTGTTTTGGGTCTTCGGGGTGTTTTGGGTCTTCGGGGTGTTTTGGGTCTTCGGGGTGTTTTCGGTCTTCGGGGTGTTTTGGGTCTTTGGGGTGTTTTGGGTCTTTGGTGTGTTTTGGGTCTTCGGGGTGTTTCGGGTCTTCGTGGTGTTTCTGGTCTCCGTGGTCTTTTTGGTCTTTGGGGTCTTTTTGGTCTTCGGGGTATTTTGGGGCTTCGGGGTCTTTTGGGTCTTCAGGGGTGTTTTTGGTCTTCAGGGTGTTTTGGGTCTTCGGGATGTTTTGGATCTTTTGGGTCTTCGGGGTGTTTTGGGTCTTCGGGGTGTTTTGGGTCTTCGGGGTGTTTTGGGTCTTCGGGGTGTTTTGGGTCTTCGGGGTGTTTTGGGTCTTCGGGGTGTTTTGGGTCTTCGGGGTGTTTTGGGTCTTCGGGGTCTTTTGGGTCTTCAGGGGTGTTTTGGGTCTTTAGGGTGTTTTGGGTCTTCAGTGTGTTTTGGGTCTTCGGGATGTTTTGGATCTTTTGGGTCTTCGGGGTGTTTTGGGTCTTCGGGGTGTTTTGGGTATTCGGGGTGTTTCTGGTCTCCGTGGTCTTTTTGGTCTTTGGGGTCTTTTTGGTCTTCGGGGTATTTTGGGGCTTCGGGGTCTTTTGGGTCTTCAGGGGTGTTTTTGGTCTTCAGTGTGTTTTGGGTCTTCGGGATCTTTTGGATCTTTTGGGTCTTCGGGGTGTTTTGGGTCTTCGGGGTGTTTTGGGTCTTCGGGGTGTTTTGGGTCTTCGGGGTGTTTTGGGTCTTCGGGGTGTTTTGGGTCTTCGGGGTGTTTTGGGTCTTCGGGGTGTTTTGGGTCTTCGGGGTGTTTTGGGTCTTCGGGGTCTTTTGGGTCTTCAGGGGTGTTTTGGGTCTTTAGGGTGTTTTGGGTCTTCAGTGTGTTTTGGGTCTTCGGGATGTTTTGGATCTTTTGGGTCTTCGGGGTGTTTTGGGTCTTCGGGGTGTTTTGGGTCTTCGGGGTGTTTTGGGTCTTCGGGGTGTTTTGGGTCTTCGGGGTGTTTAGGGTCTTCGGGGTGTTTTGGGTATTCGGGGTGTTGTGGGTCTTCGGGGTGTTTTGGGTCTTCGGGGTGTTTTGGGTCTTCGGGGTGTTTTGGGTCTTCGGGGTGTTTTGGGTCTTCGGGGTGTTTTGGGTCTTCGGGGTGTTTTGGGTCTTCGGGGTGTTGTGGGTCTTCGGGGTGTTTTGGGTCTTCGGGGTGTTGTGGGTCTTCGGGGTGTTTTGGGTCTTCGGGGTGTTTTGGGTCTTCGGGGTGTTTCGGGTCTTCGGGGTGTTTTGGGTCTTCGGGGTGTTTTGGGTCTTTGGGTTGTTTTGGGTCTTCGGGGGTCTTTGGGTCTTCAAGGGTGTTTTGGGTCTTCGGGGTGTTTTGGGTCTTCAGGGCGTTTTGGGTCTTCGGGGTGTTTTGGGTCTTTGGGGTGTTTTGGGTCTTCGGGGTGTTTTGGGTCTTCAGGGCGTTTTGGGTCTTCGGGGTCTTTTTGGTCTTCAGGGTATTTTGGGGCTTCGGGTGCTTTTGGGTCTTCAGGGGTGTTTTGGGTCTTCGGGGTGTTTTGGGGCTTCGGGTGCTTTTGGGTCTTCAGGGGTGTTTTGGGTCTTCGGGGTGTTTTGGGTCTTTGGGGTGTTTTGGGTCTTCGGGGTGTTTTGGGTCTTCGGGATGTTTTGGATCTTTTGGGTCTTCGGGGTGTTTTGGGTCTTCGGGGTGTTTTGGGTCTACGGGGTGTTTTGGGTCTTTGGGGTGTTTTGGGTCTTGGGGGTGTTTTGGGTCTTCGGGGTGTTTTGTGTCTTCAGGGCGTTCTGGGTCTTCAGGGTGTTTTGGGTCTTCGGGGTGTTTTCGGGGTGTTTCTGGTCTCCGGGGTCTTTTTGGTCTTTGGGGTCTTTTTGGTCTTCAGGGTATTTTGGGGCTTCGGGTGCTTTTGGGTCTTCAGGGGTGTTTTGGGTCTTTGGGGTGTTTTGGGTCTTCAGTGTGTTTTGGGTCTTCGGGGTGTTTTGGGTCTTCGGGATGTTTTGGATCTTTTGGGTCTTCGGGGTGTTTTGGGTATTCGGGATGTTTTGGGTCTTCGGGGTGTTTTGGGTCTTTGGGATGTTTTGGGTCTTCGGGGTGTTTTCGGTCTTCGGGGTGTTTTGGGTCTTCCTTGGTGTTTTTGGTCTTCAGGGTGTTTTGGGTCTTCAGGGTGTTTTGGGTCTTCATGGTGTTTTGGGTCTTCGGGGTGTTTTGGGTCTTCAGGGTGTTTTGGGTCTTCGGGGTGTTTTGGGTCTTCAGGGCGTTTTGGGTCTTCGGGGTGTTTTGGGTCTTTGGGGTGTTTTGGGTCTTTGGGGTGTTTTAGGGCTTTGAGGTGTTTTGGGTCTTTGGGTATTCAAGGTCTTTGGGTATTCAGCGTCTTTGGGTATTCAGGGTCTTTGGGTATTCAGGGTCTTTTTGAGTCTCAGGGCCTTGAAGGGTATTTTGGGTCTTTGGGGTCTTTGGTGGTCCTCAGGGTAGTTTGGGTCTTCAAGGTTTTTTTTATTTATTTATTTATTTATTTGGTATACAAGATCGAGGCTCGTGAAAGAGCGAACATTAATCACACAGAAAGAAAAACAGACACACAAAACAAATAACATCGGGAGCGGTAGACAAGATGGGGAGAGAGGGGGAAGGACACAAACACAACATTTGAGAGCAGGGACCGAGAGACATGGAGACATCGAGAGAACTGTGGGAGGGAGAGGGCTTTGGGGGGGAGGCATGGGAAGGGGGGGGGGGTGGGTGGGAGAGGTATAAAACATATGGACACTGCCAAGACTTCCAGGAAAGAAGTTGGAATTTCAAACAAGGTGGATCTGGGGTGAATTAGTGGGGGTAGAAAAGATCAAGGTTTTGGATGGGGGAAGATAAGAGATGGTGGTGAACAGCTGTTTTGAAGACCTGGAGGGAGGAGTGTGATTGAAGTGAGTGTGGGAGTTTGTTCCAGAGGCGGGAGAAAAGAGGAATGAAAGAGTGAAGGTGAGCAGAGAGCCGAGATTTCGGCAGTTTAACCATCAGAGGGTTGCTGGCAGATCTTGTGCGACCTGTAGGAATATTTGGGGGACAGAGCACAGAGAGAGCTGGGGGAGCAAGGCCGGAGAGGAGTCGGTAGAAGACAGAAAGACCACCTACCTGCCTGCGGTGAGTGAGTGAAAGGCCCTCAGAGATAGCTTCATCGCGGGAGATTCCAATGATTCTGAAAGCTTTGGATTCAACAGCGTGAAGCCGAGCCAGGTGTGAGGCAGGAGCACCAGCCCATAGGGGAGAACAGTATTCCATTGAGCTGCGGATGAAAGCCTTGTATGTGGTGAGGAGCTCAGGTGTGCCTAGGAAGGACTTCGCACGACGGAGGATGCCCAGTCGGCGACTGGCTTTGGAGGCCAGCTTGGAAATGTGGTTTTCCCAAGAAAGATCATGGCAGATGGTGAGACCCAAAAGCTTGAGCGACAGAACTTCTTGGAGAGGCTTGTTGAGAAAGTAGATGGGAGGGTTGTCCAGTCGATCTTTTCGGAGAGACATAGTAAGAGTGTGAGATTTGTCAGGATTGAAAGACATGTTCCACATGTTTGACCAGTCTGTGATTTTGTCCAGGTCTTCAGAGAGTGAGGAGGCTGCAGACTGCCGATCTGAGGGAAGAGGAATGGAGCGGCAGAGAGTGGAGTCATCAGCAAAGAGATACAGAGGATTTTCCAGAGAGTCGGAGAGATCATTGATAAAGACCAGAAAAAGCACAGGGCCCAGCACACTGCCTTGGGGAACTCCAGCCTGAACGGGAAGGGGAGATGAGAGAAATCCATTCAGGGCCACACGTTGACTACGACCAGAGAGGAAGTCCGCAAGCCATGCATGGAGATTTCCATGGATACCATAGGAGGAGAGTTTGGTGAGCAGAGCTGGGTGCCAGACCGTATCGAAGGCACGTGATATGTCAAGGGAGACAGCTCTGATTTCCTGTTTGGCATTGAGGACCTCCATCCATTGTTGAGACAGCAGAAGCAGCATGTCCAGAGTAGAGTGACCTGGTCTGAAACCAAATTGATGATCAGAGATCAAGCAATTGGAGAAGAGGAAAGATTTCATATCCGAAGCAATGATGGATTCCATGACTTTGCTGATAATTGGGAGCAGGCTGATTGGTCTGTAGTTGCAAGGATCTGTTTTTGCACCTTTTTTGTGTAAAGCGGTAATGTTTGCTGATTTCCAGGATGCTGGCAGATGACCTTGAGCAAAAGATAGGGTGAAAAGAACAGAGAGAGGGTGAGATAGAGCGGCAGAGCAGGATTTTAGGACCCGTGGGCTGATGCCATCTGGTCCAGTTGCAGAATCAGAGTCGAGGTTTGACAAAAACTCCTCCACCTTGTCAGGAGAGAAGATCACAGAGTCCAGGAGCAGTTTGGTTCGACTGGGAAAGGTGGGAACAGAGAGAGATGGGTTTGGGACTAAGGATTTTGAGGCAAACACAGAGTTGAGGCATTCGGCTTTGTCACGTGCGATGTCAACTGTGTGGCCATTTGAGGTAAGGGAGGGGATGGAGGGGGAACAAACACCAGAAACGGACTTGACCAGATGCCACCAGGATTTGGAGGAAGGAGACAGAGTTCATTCTTGAGTGAGGAGAGATAGTGCTTCCTGGCACTCCTGAGGGTAGACACACACTTGTTCCGAGCTTGGTGGAAGGAACTGAGATTTCCTTCAGTTGGATTAGCCTTCCAAGAGGCAAAGGCAAGTTGTTTCAGGGCAACTGCCTCACCACAAGATTCAGTGTACCATGGACGGGAGGAAGGGTAAGACAACTGAAGGCGAGATGGGATAAATCTGTGCATGAGAGAGAGCAGTTTGCTTTGGAAGTATTCCCAGGAAGAATTGATGTCAGAGGCAGTGGAGATGGGAGACCAATCCAGACGATTGATGGCTGCTTGAATACCGTCCCAGTCGGCCTGAGTGAAATGCCAGACTCGTCGACGCTGAGGAGGCTCTCTGAGAATGGCCAGAGAGATGTCCACTTTGACAAGCACATGATCAGAAGAACCGATTGGAGCAGAAGAAGAGCAGCAGACATTAGCAGGGAAGTTAGTCATAACCAAGTCTAGAAGAGAAGATACTCCATTGGCTGAGATCCGGGTCGGGAAATTGACAGATTGTGTCAATCCCAGTGAGTCACAGAAGTCCTTTGCTGAGGTGCCATGACTGGTGAGAGAGGAACCCACACCCAACCAGGTGGCATGATGACAATTGAAGTCACCACATATGAGGAAGAGAGAGTTGGGATGAGTGGATAGAAGTTGGTCCATGTTGTCAGACAGTGAAATGTAGATGGAGTCATCACTGTTTGGGGGACGGTACAGAACACATATGAACAAAAGGTGGGAGCGGAGAGGAAGCCGTAGCCAGAGGTACTCCTGGGGGTGAGGAGGAGAGAGGGCAGTGCAAGGAGAGTGAGGAAGAGAGTTTTTGATAAAGATAGCCGCCCCACCACCAGGCCGAGGCTCAGGTCTATCATACCGGAGGAGGGAGTAACCAGGAAGAGATATTAAGGAATCAGAGACATCTTGAAGGAGGAAAGTCTCTGTTAAGCAGATCAAGTCTGGATTGTCAGAAGCAACCTGTATGGAGAGATCAGTCAGGTTTGAGCGAAGGCCCCGGATGTTTGAGGTCCATACCGTTAATGAAGAGAGAGGGGGAGCATTGGGTACAGGACAGGGGAGGGGAGGAGTAGGGTAAGATGAAGGATGAGAGGGGGAGGTAGGGAGAGCAGTTGTTTGTGTGTCAGCGATTGCAGAAGAGTTCCAAGAAAGGGAAGGATGAGGAGGATGAAAGGTTTGAAGGTGAAGGGATGAGGCACAGTGAGGGGTTGTTTGAGGGGGGGGCAGAGGAAAGAAGAAGGTTGGGGGGGGTGGAGGTATGAGATAGAAGGGAGACGAAGTGGGGAGGAGGCAGCTTTGCGGAGGAGGGGGGAGGAGGGAGAATTGGAGAGGAATGGTATGGGGGGAGATTTGAATGGGAGGGGTTGGGGGGGAGTTTTGAAGGGGAGGAGTGAGGGGGGAGTTTAGGAGGGGAAGGGCAAGGGGGGAGTTCAGGAGAGGAAGGGCAAGGGGGGAGTTCAGGAGTGGAGGGGCAGGGGGGGAGTTTAAGAGTGGCGGGGCAAGGGGGGAGTTTGGGAGTGTAGGTGCAAGGGGAGGGATTTGGATGGGAGGGGCAAGAGGGGAGTTTAGAAAGTGGATGATTAATGAAAGACGAACATTGAAAACAAATTGGGTTTGTTGTGATTTTCAAGTTAGCAATCCGGTTCAGAATGATGGAGGAGGGATGGAATGAATGTGAATTTAGACCAAGTAGTGAGGGAGACGTATAAGATATTGAATTTCTTTTTTTTGAGGTGGAATGAGTTGGAGAGGAAATTGAGAAAAGCCTTTTAAATAGGAAGAAAAACAGCGTGTTGTAAAATACCACTGAGTAAAACACTGAAGGGGAAAGGTTATACATATTTAAATAATATTTAAACAGAACCGTGAACAATCTTATGTGCACAAAAATACCAACGGGGGAAGAGCCGAGAGGGACCACCACGAGTCACGTGAAGGGCAAACGGTGGATGGCAAGGAGTTAATGGGGGCGGGGCGAACAGCACACCTGGACAGAAAATACAGGATGAGTCAACAGTACACGTGGAGAAAGGAAAATAAATGTTTTTTTGTTTTTGTTTGTTTGTTTGGTTTTTGGGGGTGGGAGGCGGGAGGTGGGGATTTAGAACGTTAGACGGAGTATTATGTTCGGGGTAGAAGGGAAAAAAACTAAGAACCAAGCAAAACACGATTAAGATAACAAACACCGACGGGGGTACAACTACAAGGCCGCACACGAGGAGCAGAACACGATTAAATAATTACAAGTTACAGGAAATTCAAACCAAAAGTAACTATAATCAAAACAATAACGCATGGACGATAAAATAACGAGTTGAAATTTGACAATCTATCTGGGGAAATGGGGGAGAAACACGTGGTCGAAGAACGAACGAACGAACGAATAAGAATGAATAAACGAATGAGAACAGAGAAGGAAATGTTTTTTTTTTGGATTTTTTTGAGTTGTGATTTACACAAGGAAGAGGGCTATGGGGTGAAAAGATTGGGAAAACAGAGAACGAAAGTTATTGGATCACAAAAACACGGACCGCTGAGAGAAAAACAAAGCCTCAAGGTTGTACAGTGTTCACTGTACAACTACAAGGCCTCAAAACACGACCCGAATTAACACGATTTTCAATACAGGTATGAAAGATTTGCACCGAAAATCTTCGTCGGGAGACAATATATACACCATAAAATAAATAGTTATAACGAAAATACAAATGGGAACAATTACTTAACTTCGATTTCGATGGATAGCATGGAGAGCTGAGAATAAACGAACCCTCGCCAGCAAGACCGGAAACGGAAGTCAAGGGTTCTTGGTGGTCTGAAGGGTCTTGGGGGAATTAAAGGGTCATCAAAGGTCTGAGGGGTCTCAGCAGTATTAACGCAATTAAGAGGGTTAATTAAGATGGTGGTAATTTTATTTGAAGAAGAAGAAGACGTTTTCGTCGCATATAAACATACATACATAATGACATAACCATATACGTTTGCTCTATTATAACAAGATATGGAGAAGACAAATTAATAATTTGGTCATTTGCTTTAAAGGTCAAAGGACACCGTCACTTAAAATCGTCATTTTGCATCCAATTGACCTGAAAATTAAAATTTTGCATATTGGGTCACTGAATTGGTTCACCAATCAAAAGCTAGAATCCGACTTTTTTTTAGATCAAAAGATAAAAGGTGAAAAGTTCCATAAATCTGTCAGTTTTCATTCTGTATGTTTTAAAGCTGTCTTTGTCATGTTTAGCATACGGAGTAAGAAAAAGTCATCTGAATACAAAGCAGATGCGGACAGGCTTTATATTTTCAGATGCTTTCTATTTATTATTATTGTTGTCAGTTTCAACCGAAATACATTGAGTTTCAAGAAGTTTGCAACACACTGCCTTGGATTTTATGCACAAAGCCATCGTGTGTTTCCATGAATCACTCTGGAGTGCTCACTGGGACTGCAACATATATACATACATATACATGCATTTAAGGAGTTGCACATAACACATTCAACATGCTATATACTCACCTGAAATCACAGCTGGAAGAAGTCATATCAATGTCTGTCTGCACCTTGAGCGCACCTTGAGCAATGCTGAAATAGAATGTTCTTGAAATCCTTCGAAGTTTGGCTCCAAGTGTTGCAACATATTTCCACAATGTATGATGGAGGCTCGTGTTGACATCCATCAGAGCTAACGGATGTGACAAATCACAGGTACAACACGATCTCTCAACCTCACACTCGATGTGGGTTCTCCAACTGAAATTATGGGCAGGAATAACTTGTAGACCTTACCGAAGTGACTTTTGAAAGCATATTCGTTTCCTTATTCATTCATTAAAAAAAAAAAATCAAGTGTTGCTTACGAAGTTAAAACAGCAAAGCAATGGTGCAAGATCAAGGTGATTCCTTGATTAGCATTTCATCATTGGCTTGGATATGTTTGAGACAGTGTGATAATTGGAGACTAGAAAGCACGATAGTGTTTTTTATATATATATATATATTTTATAGAATTTCGACCATGGTTTTCACAGCTGTGTACGTTTTAGTGATTTGGAGTTATTGCTACCTTGCTTTTCAGAGACGTCCACGTCAGTACGATTGTTCATAATGTGGGTCTGTGTGTGCCAGCTTACAAATATGACAGATCAGATATATGTCTCAGTTTGCAGATCCCTAGAGACAAGGCTGACCTATTGTTTAACACAGTTTCAAGGTACACACAATTCAAGGTGTTTGAACTTGGGTTTTTTTTACTCATGTAAAAGAGAAAGTAACATGAAGGAATTCTCCTATCTGTCACATTTCAATGGAGACTAAAACAAAGACCACCTGTGAGGATAGAAATAACAAGTATATGTACCTATTTCTCTTTGATTAGGTATGGATACAATATAGTATTTGATAATTATGGAAGATGTGGACATTTCTGTATTTTAACTATTTTACAAATATACTGTTATGTGTTCCTTTACATTACCTGGTGTGGAACATGTTTTTCCTCTTCTTTTTTTTGTATAGAGTCAAGGCTCATATGGAAGAGTGAGAACACTGAATGGATCAGGATGCCACAAAACAAAAGGAAGACCAGGCAGAGGGAGTTGAGCAGAGTTGAAGGACAAAATAGAAGGAGACTTAGACAAGCAATAGGTGTGAGGAGGAATGAGGATGGGGTGGACAAGATGGATACAGAAGGAAACTCTCAGGAAGTAAAAACTGGCAATTTGGAAGGAGTTGGACTTAATGATGAGGGTCAAGGGGAGGGTGGGTTATCAAGGGTAGAAAAGATCATTGTTTTGGATTGGGGTAGATCTGAGATGGTAGTGAACAGCTGTCTTGAAGACCTGGAGGGAAGATTGAGATGGAAGAGAATGTAGAAGATGGTTCCACAGGAAGGCAAAAGAGGATCAAATGAGTGGAGGTCTGCAGTCATCCTGGATTTAGGTATTTTCACCAGAAGGGGGTTGATGGTGAACCATATGACCTTGCAGAAACCTGAGGGGGAGAACAAAGAGAGCAGAGGGTGCAAGACTAGAAAGGAGACGGTATAAGACGGAGAGGTCACCAAGCTAGCTGTTTGCAATGGGAAATTGATGAGCCCACCGACCTTATTTTGGGAGATTCCAATCATCTTGAAGGCCCTGACTTCCATGATGTCAAGCTGAGCAAGACGGCAGGTGAGCCAGTCCATAGGGGATAGCAGTACTCCATCAAGCTGTGAATGAGGCCTTGTAGGTGGATAGGAGTTCTAGTGTGCCAAGGAAGGACTTTGTATGATGGAGGATGCCCAGTCAGAAACTGGTTTTGGAGACCAACTTTGAAACGTGGTTTGCTCAAGTAAGATCATTGTTGATAATGAAACCCAGGAACTTTAATGACTAAACCTCCTCAAGAGGATTGTTAAGAAAGTATATGAGGGGGTTTGCCAGACTAGTCCTTTTGGAGAGAGAGATAGTGAGAGTGTGAGATTCATCAGGATTGCAAAACAATCACATTCCAAATTTTTGACCAGTTCGTGATTTTATTAAGGCCTGAAGGGAGGGAACAGGCTGCCGCCGGCCTGTATGAAGGATGAGCGATGTCACTGCAGAGGGTGGAGTCATCAACACATAGAAAAAGAGGCTTTTCTGAGTCGGAGAGATCATTGATGAATATCAGGACCAGGACTGGTGCAACGAACAGTAATAATGGAGAGAGCAATGATGTTTAGGCTGGACAATTTTGTAAGGTGAGCAAGATATTGGACAATGACTCCCAATCAAAGCACATTGGCAGGGAAAATCTGCCTGTAGAATACAATATTAAGTACCTAAAGTTCTGTATGCTGATTGCACAACATACCTAACATACCTTTGAAAATGAGTACCAAGAAAGACAAGCGCAGTACATAAATGTCAGCCCATTCATTGTTATCTCCATATGCGGGTTTGAGGAGATGGGAGGAAGTTCTCCCAGAACTCAAAATCTCCACCTCCTTTTTCGGTAAAGGATCATTATTCATGAGCCAGATTGTGAAACATCATTCTCATAGCTTCGTTCCAAGGGATCTTTTTAGAATCCTCACCGAACCTCTGACAGCCTCCACTCGTAGCGTGCTTGCGGTGATATTCCCCGGAATGCTTTTAAGTACTCAGTTGAAGGGTTTTCTCGATCATCCCTGTTGCTCTGACTATCACTGGTACAATTTCAGCTTTCTTCAATTTCCAAGTCCTCTTGACCTCATTTTTCACCTCCTGGTATTTGAGCATTTTCTTGGCTTCTGAAGCATTTAGTCCAAAGTCATTGGGAATCGAAACCTAAATCAACAATGCTCTCTTTTCCTTTTTGTGTTTGAGCACTATGTCCGGATGCAATGCTTTGTTTGCAATGTCCACACTTGTCATGTGTGAGCACTATGTGTAAATTTTCAAGATATCGAATTCGGTTTGTGTTTCCATGATTGTTCTGGAACCAGAATATTGAAATGTTTACAGATGTGCCAATAGATTACTCTACAGATGCTGTAATGTCTTTCTGTGTACAACTGCTCTGACATGAGTTTTTTACATCCCAAAAGGAGGTGACTGGTACTTTCTGTTTCACCCCGCAAAACCTGCATTTGTCCGATTGGCTCAATCTACCATTTTCTTAAAGCCATTAGTATAGTGTTCTTGGTTTGGGGCATCCATGATGACTCCTTCTCCATCCCAATTAATTTGACCTCTTCTTAGCTATTCCAATGATCCTTCCTTGTCGATCCCTGTTCTGCCAAGCTCTTTTTTGAATCTTCCTGCTCTTTTGCCATGCTCCCATTTGTCAGAGTATATCTGCTGGTATTTATTTTTGTAGTTTTACTTTTTTCTTGTTTTCTTTCTTTTTTCTTGTTTGTGATCATTGGGGCTGTATTGTTTCCATTTCGTTTTCCTGTGTAGTATCCTGCACTTGCACCTGTTTTTAGAAGTTTGTAGCTAAATGGATTAAAGATACCTTTTCTGGTTTGTTATTTTCTTGCTCGTGCACAAATCTCATTTGATTGTCTGTTGAGCTTTTCATATACTCTGCTAGTCCTACACACGCTCTTCTGCGCATTTGGTTAAGCTCCATCCATCCGCCTCTTCCTTCTCGTCTCGGCAAATAAAACCTCGGAATGCATTGACTTTTGTGGAATAACTTATGAATAGTTAGAATTTTCCTTGTTTTGGTGTCTAAGTTGTTGATCCCAAATCGTGGGCTGTTTATAATTGCACAGCTATACTGGGATACCGGTACTGCAAGTCATCTCATGTGTGAAGTCAAAGTTTGCTTCACTTAGTGACGAAGAGAGGGAAATTAGTTGCGATTCAGACAGACCATGTGTTGGCTTTGCTCAACCAGTGAGAGAATGGAATATGTTACGATATGTATAATGCATAGCAGCAGACTGCTTTGTTGGCAATTAAGAAGGAAAACTGTGAGACAGCTGATGTGATAATTTCTGGATGTACGATCATCATGTAATTTGCTTCAGGCTTTACAATGTTTTTCAAAAATGATCGAGGGAAAAAGAGCAGAAAGGTACCTGTCAATCAAGATGAAGATGTGTGGATTGCCATGGTTATTTATATCGGTTTCCCTCTCCTACATCTGCCAAACTCAGCATAATAGACTGGGTTGTTGAGACTGTCTTATTACAGTTGTTATGATATCTTGGACAGTGGAACTTTTCCTGGGATGTGGAGACCAGTGTCCAAAGAAAGGTTCTATTTTTGCTTCCCTTGATGAAAATTGCCACCCAAACAGAGATCTTGCACTCTACTCATCCTCTTTCATATGCAGCACATGGTTGCAGATATTTTCATTTGCTGAGAGCATGGCTGTGCCGCTGATGCAGTGCCCTCTGTAGGTTAGAGCATGAATTTTAAATTTGTTCAGGGTGCCGGCTCATCTGCCTTCTCTTCATGAAGGACATAGTGGGATCTTTAACGTCCATCAACTAATACCGGCCGATGAGACAGCCAACGCCCATCCCAGTGACGGAATGCACATTGATACCTTGTCTTACCTGTGAAACACCAGGGTGAAACCCCTTATAGCTTGCCTAAGATTCGAACCCAGGTGAGAGCTCAGGTGATGGTGCATACCTGTAGGCTATCATGCCAACCCCCTTACTACTTACAATTTTGTCCTAAATCAATGTCCCCTTTAATATTGGTGCTGTAACAAAAACGTATTTTCATCCATTGGTGAGGTCTGTTCACAACGATATTTGGTGGTATGTCTCCAATCACTGTTAACTTGAAAGTGACCTCTGCTGCATTGCAACAATCTTTCAGCCTACTTTGCCAAAGTTGAAAACCTAAATCTCCTCCAATACCGCCATAAAACTGGAGCGGCACTCAGTAGAGAGCATACCTCCACCTGGTTGGCCATATCACTCAATGGTGAAGAATCACTTACAAAATTATACTAGCCGGATCTGTATCCGGATCTTCACCAAAATCGAATCTAATCGTCCTTGTCACACACCCAACCTGTCTAACAAGTTCCGTCCAAATCCGTCCATAACTTTTGAGATATCCTGCTATGTATCGTTTTTGGCCCAATCTCCCAATGGTGAAGAACCACTTAAAAATTAAATAATTATCATATACGAATCCATATTCAGATCTTCACCAAAATCGAATCGAATCGTGCTTGTCAGACACCCAACCGGTCCACCAAGTTTCGTCCAAATCCGTCCATAACGTTTTGAGATATCCTGCTATGTATCGTTTTTGCCCCTATCTTCCAATGGTGAAGAATCACTTAAAATATTCTACTAGCCGGATCCGAATCCGGATCTTCACCAAAATCTAATCATTTCGTCCTTGTCACACATGCTACATGTCTGCCAAATTTCGTCCGAATCCGTCCACAACTTTTTGAGATATTTTGTTCACAAACGGACAAACAGACAGACAGGGGTGAAAACAACCTCCATCCACCTTTGGTGGCAAAGGTAACAAACTTTACTAGCTCCTCATTGTCACCTCTTAGCTGTTTATACACCTTTGAATGCGACCGTTTTCCTTCTATTAGCTATATTTGAGCCAATTATGTGTCTTGCGCTGCGCGGAATTGTTTGCTCTGACACAATCACCTCATTGCAACCTGATGGTAAGGTAAGGGTAGTTTTCAAAATATCAGGGTTTGACCCCCATAAGGAAGCCTGCATCAATCAAGCAAACTTTCCCCCACAGACAATTGACTTGATTTTGCTGCTTACCATATTCAAACTGAGCTAAACATGCTGACACATTTCCTTCTCCATTATATGTCCCACATATCATGTCATGCCACAATAAGACAGCTTGTACCGTTCTTCGCTGCTGAACCTGTGTCGGCCTCCATCTGCACCACAGGGGACCTCGACCCAAATACGTGTGACAAATCAGAGCTCACATCTGCTTCTCTGCAAGATTCTTCTGCACTCTAACGTTTTCCTCCACCTGCCCCTCCATCCCTCTCCAACTTTACTTTCAAGCTCCTTCCTTCACTATCAATCTCCTCAATTTGTCCAAATCAACCGTCAAACTCCAACTGTTTCTCGTTCAACCCTCTCTTTCACATACTTCTGGTCCTGTTGAAATGTGCTTTTGTAAAGCTATTTTCAAGCCCATCATCAACATTTTCTCTCCTTTTCTCAAATGTTACCTGATCTTTTTAGTTGTCCTATTTTAATTATACCTCACGCCTAGCTTCTTCATCAATCTTCTTCTGGAAAGATCTCGCGAGATCTTGGAGACGGCGGCAGGGATTTTCGAAGCTCCACACGGTCTCCACGTTTTTCGAAGTTAAGTCTGTTCACAATTGTATTTTGTCGAAACTGTATTTATCTTTCGGTGTGTGAAGTTATTGTGTGCAACTTTGGTTGTTTCTCGGTGTTTATCTTTCATAAATTGATCGTCTGTTTGCCGTGTCGCGAGCAAGGCCTTGTACAGTGTGCACTGTACAACCTTGAGGCTTTGTTTTTCTCTCAGTGGTCCGTCGTTTGTGATCCAATAACTTTCGTTCTCTGTATTCCCAGTCTTTTCACCCATAGCCTACTTCCTTGTGTAAATCTCAACTCAAAAAAAAAAACAAAAAAAAAAAAACTTTTCCTTCTCTGTTCTCATTCGTTTATTCATTCTTATTCGTTCGTTCATTCTTCGACCACGTGTTTCTCCCCCATTTCCCCAGATAGTTTTCACTCATTAACCTTCAATGTTTACACTTTCCCCTCAAGTTATGTATTCCGTCATATTTTATAACACCTTTTTCTTCTTCTTCTTTAAAAGGCTGCTTTCGACTTGCTCACCAAATCAATTCATCCCAAAAAAAATATCCATCTCCTATAGTGCCTTTTTTCTACATTCCCTAAACTCTCCTGCACTCCATCCTCCATCCAGCGTCCTTAAACGTATTTTTAACTCGAAGGTCACAAGAAACTCATTTTGCAATAAATGTTCGTTTCCCATAAATCGTACACTTTCTAAAATCCAATCTCACCCCTCCCCTCCAAATCTTCCCCATAACTCCTCCCCTCCAAGTCTTCCCCATCACCCCTCCCCTCCAAATCTTCCCCATCACCCATCCCTTTCAAATCTCCCCCCTTGCCCCCTCCCTCCTAAACTACCCCCTCACCCCTCCCCGCCAAGACGCCCCCTCGCCCCTCCCCTCCTAGACTCCTGCCTCACCCCTCCCCTCCAAATCTCCCCCTTATCCCATCCCTTTCAAATCCCTCCCCTTGTCCCTTCCCTCCCAAACTCCCCCCTCACCCCTCCCCTTCAAATCTCCCCACCCTCATTGCTTCTCAATTTCCCCCCTCTCACTCCCCCTCCTCAAAGCGTCCTCCCCGCTTCTTCCCCCTTCAAACTCTCACCTCCATCTCCCCCAACCTTCTGCCTCGCTCTTCCCCCTCCTCAAATAACACCTCATTGTGGCTCACCCAATCACCATCAAACCTTTTGTCCGCCCCATCCTTCCCTTTCTCCGAGCTATTCTGAAATCTCTGACACACCTTCAACAGCTCTCCCTACCTCTTCCACCTCTTCCACATCTTACCCTACCCCTCCTCCCCCCTGTTCTGTATCTGATGCTCCCCCTTCCTCTTCATTAACGGTATGGACCTCAAACATCCGGGGCCTTCGTTCAAACTTAACTGATCTCTCCATACAGGTTGCTTCTGTCAAACCAGACGTGATCTGCTTAACAGAAACTTTCCTCCTTTATGATGTCTCTGATTCCATAGTATCTCTCCCGGGCTACTCCCTCCTCCGGTATGATAGACCTGAGCCTCGTCCTGGAGGCGGGGTTGCTATCTTTATCAAAAACTCTCTTCCTCACTCGCCCTGCACTGCACTCTCTCCACCTCACCCCCAGGAATACCTCTGGCTACGGCTTCCCCTTCGCTCCCACCTCTTGTTCATATGTGTGTTGTACCGTCCACCAAACAGTGATGACTCCATCTACATCTCGCTGTCTGATGATATGGACCAACTTCTAACTACTCATCCCAACTCTCTCTTCCTCATATGTGGTGATTTCAACTGTCATCATGCCAGTTGGCTGGGTGTGGGTACCTCTCTCACCAGCCATGGCTCCTCAGCAAAGGACTTCTGTGACTCACTGGGACTGACACAATCTGTCAATTTCCCGACCCGGATCTCAGTCAACGGAACATCTTCTCTTCTGGACTTGGTTATGACTAACTTCCCTGAAAATGTCTGCTGCTCTTCTTCTGCTCCGATCGGATCATCTGATCATGTCCTTGTTAAAGTGGACATCTCTCTGACCATCCTCAGGGAGCCTGCTCAGCGTCGACGAGTCTGGCATTTCACTCAGGCCAACTGGCACGGTCTTCAAGCAGCCATCAATCATCTGGACTGGTCTCCCATCTCTACCACCTCTGACATCAACTCATCCTGGGAATTCTTCCAAAGTAAATTGCTCTCTCTCATGCACAGATTTATCCCATCTCGTCTTCAGTTGTCATACCCTTCCTCCCGTCCATGGTACACGGAATCTTGTGGTGAGGCTGTTGCCCAGAAACAACTTGCCTTCGTCTCCTGGAAAGCAAATCCAACGGAAGGAAATCTCATTTCCTTTCACAAAGCCCGAAACAAGTGTGTGTCCACCCTCAGGAGAGCCAGGAAACAATATCTCTCCGTTCTCAAGACCGAACTCTCTTATCTGTCTCCCTCTTCCAAATCCTGGTGGCGTCTGGTCAAATCCGTTTCTGGTGTTTGTTCCCCCTCCATCCCCTCCCTTACCTCAAACGGCTACACAGCTGACTCCGCACGTGAAAAAGCTGAATGCCTCAACTCTGTGTTTGCCTCTAAATCTTGTGTCCCAAACCCATCCCTCTCTGTACCCACCATACCCAGTCGTACCCTGCTGCTCCTGGACTCCGTGTCCTTTCCTCCTGACAAGGTGGAAAAGTTTCTGTCAACCCTCGACTCTGATTCTGCAACTGGACCCGACGGCATCAGCCCACGGGTCCTAACATCCTGCTCTGCTGCTCTATCTCACCCTCTCTCTGTTCTCTTCACCCTCTCTTTTGCTCAAGGTCAACTGCCATCTGCTTGGAAATCAGCCAACATCACCGCTTTGCACAAAAAAGGTGCAAAAACAGATCCTAGCAACTACAGACCAATCAGCCTTCTCCCAATTATCAGCAAAGTCATGGAATCCATCATTGCTTCTGATATGAAATCTTTCCTCTTCTCCAATGGCTTGATCTCTGATCATCAATTTGGTTTCAGACCAGGTCACTCTACTCTGGACATGCTGCTTCTGCTGTCTCAACAATGGATGGAGGTCCTCAATGCCAAACAGGAAATTAGAGCTGTCTCCCTCGACATATCACGTGCCTTCGACACGGTCTGGCACCCCGCTCTGCTCACCAAACTCTCCTCCTTTGGTATCCATGGAAATCTCCACGCATGGCTGGCGGACTTCCTCTCTAGTCGTCGTCAACGTGTGGCCCTGAATGGGTTTCTCTCATCTCCTCTTCCTGTTCAGGCTGGAGTTCCCCAAGGCAGTGTTCTGGGCCCCGTGCTTTTTCTGGTCTTCATCAATGATCTCTCTGACTCTCTCGAAAATCCTCTCTATCTCTTTGCTGATGACTCCACTCTCTGCCGCTCCATTCCTCTTCCCTCAGATCGGCAGTCTGCTGCCTCCTCACTCTCTGAAGACCTGGACAAAATCACAGACTGGTCAAACAAGTGGAACATGTCTTTCAATCCTGACAAATCTCACACTCTTACTATCTCTCTCCGAAAAGATCGACTGGACAACCCTCCCATCTACTTTCTCAACAATCCTCTCCAAGAAGTTCTGTCGCTCAAGATTTTGGGTCTCACTATCTGCCATGATCTTTCTTGGGAAAACCACATTTCCAAGCTGGCCTCCAAAGCCAGTCGCCGACTGGGCATCCTCCGTCGTGCGACGTCCTTCCTCGGCACACCTGAGCTCCTCACCACATACAAGGCTTTCATCCGCAGCTCAATGGAATACTGTTCTCCCCTATGGGCCGGTGCTCCTGCCTCACACCTAGCTCGGCTTCACGCTGTTGAAACCAAAGCTTTCAGAATTATTGGAATCTCCCGCGATGAAGCTATCTCTGAGGGCCTTTCACTCACTCACCGCAGGCAGGTAGGTGGTCTTTCTGTCTTCTACCGACTCCTCTCCGGCCTTGCACCCCCAGCTCTCTCTGTGCTCTGTCCCCCAAATATTCCTACAGGTCGCACAAGATCTGCCAGCAACCCTCTGATGGTTAAACTGCCAAAATCTCGGCTCTCCGCTCACCTTCACTCTTTCATTCCTCTTTTCTCCCGCCTCTGGAACAAACTCCCTCACTCCCTTCAATCCCAGTCCTCCCTCCAGGTCTTTAAAACAGCTGTTCACCACCATCTCTTATCTTCCCCCATCCAAAACCTTGATCTTTTCTACCCCCGCTAATTCACCCCAGATCCACCTTGTTTGAAATTCCAACTTCTTTCCTGGAAGTCCTGGCAGTGTCCATATGTTTTATACCTCTCCCACTGCCCCCTTCCCCCCCCCCCCCCCCAAAGCCCTCGCCCTCTCTCAGATCTCTCGATGTCTCCATGTCTCTCGGTCCCTGCTCTCAAATGTTGTGTTTGTGTCCTTCCCCCTCTCTCCCCATCTTGTCTACCGCTCCCTATGTTATATGTTTTATGTGTCGGTTTGTCTTTCTGTGTAATTAATGTTCGCTCTTTCACGAGCCTCGATCTTGTATACAAAAAAAAAAAAAAAAAAAAAAAAAAAAAAAAAATCCATTTCCTCATCTCCCCTTTACCTTTGACATTTTTACCTCCCACATTCTTTTTACCTTCATACCTGTCTGTTTGTTTGTATGTCAATCGCCTACAGGTAAAAAATTTAAAACGATCTTTGCAAAACCTCACCAGATAGTAGAATTGGTCATAAGGAAGCAGCCTATTGATGAGGTCAAAAGGTCAACATAGGCCAAAGGTCAATGACTGTCAAATTTCTAAAATCCTCAATTTTCATCTGATTGACTTGGAATTTGAAGACTATTTTCACATCAGATCACTGAGTTCAACCACCAATTATTTTTGGGACCAAAATGTCAACTTACGCTGAAGGTTAACAACTTATTTTACGGATTTTGCGGGTATTGTGCTATGTACGACATATTTCTTGTTTGTTTGTGTTACATATTTATGTGAATGTATGTGAATTACCATTCAGGTTGCGTATCCGTGTGTATTATATTAAGGGTTGTTGTGATGGGAGGGTCAGGAGCCCTTCGGAACCAGTGGCCGGAAACGGAAGTGGCCGGAAACGGAAGAAGAAAAGACACGAGGAGAAAAAAGGACGGTGTTTCTTTTTCCTCGCCCCGCGACGACGAGAAGGTGGAATCGACCTTGCGCTGCGCGGAAAACAGAGGCGTTCCGAAACCCGTTTGGCGAGAGGAGTTACCTGGCCGCGTAATTACCTTTGGACACGTGAAGTCCCCGTGAGTTCGTGCACGGAACCAAGCGATCGCCCGTTGGGCCGCGCGCGCGTTACAAATCGCGCTCGGTTTTGCCCCGTCTACAAGGACGCGTACGGGTCGCACTTTGGAGCCTCGCGCGCGTTGGAAGCCGCGCTGGGTTGCCCCGTTGCTTGGCAAGGAGGTGCGCTGCAACCGCTGTCCCCCGTACGAGACGGCAAGTTTGGAGCACGTCCGCCCGGGGTTCGTTCAACCGCCCGTGTGCGGAGACGAGAGACATTGTGGGAGACATTGACCACGGAGGGAGTCAGGAGTGGGGCTCACGTGAGGAATATATAAGATGGCCATCTTAGAGTTTATGTAGATGAGTTTACATCCTTGGAATATTGATTGTGCATTGTTGATGGTTGGTGATTGCTCAGAGAATATATTAATTGATTATTCCGGATCCTTGGTGTGGGGTTTCTTCTTGACCGGAATTCATCTTGATTGCGTTACGAAAGCGTATAAACCATATATCTTTCTGGCGGGGTCCCTCCCACGGTCCGGGGGTCACCAAGACCAGGTAGTTACCGGGAGGACCACGTAACAGAATTGGGGGCTCGTCCAAATTACGATTTGCGGTTTCGCAATTGGGTCTACGTCCGGGATTTAAAATTGTATAAAATAATAAAATAATAATATTTTTTATTAATTAAAATTAATTAATTAATTATTAATTGATAAATATTTTTTTTTTTTTGAGAAATTGGGGTAAAGTCTTGGGTGAAGGTTAACAGGTGTTAACGATAGGCACCATGGCGTTTGTGGCACAGAACTTTGGGGTAACACCGAGTGAGGCACAGTTCCGAGCGTTGCTAAAGTCGGACCTCTTGAAATTGGCCAAACATTTTAACTTGGAGGTCCGAACTAATTTGAGGAAGGCAGAGTTGCAGGCCACGGTGATACAATCTATGGTGGGATTAGGAAAATGGG
This sequence comes from Myxine glutinosa, assembly GCF_964187855.1. Lineage (NCBI taxonomy): Eukaryota > Metazoa > Chordata > Myxini > Myxiniformes > Myxinidae > Myxine > Myxine glutinosa. The sequence goes on along the minus strand of NC_136271.1, from coordinate 54,426,498 downwards.
ACGAGTTAGCCTGGGAGTGGCTACCCGAAGAACCAGAAGACGTTGAGCTCCGGAAACTGGAGTTGCAGTTACGGAGCCAGGAACGGATTAAAGAAGAAGAAAGGAAAGCAGAAAAGGAAAGAGCAGAAGAAGAAAGGAAAGCAGAAAAGGAAAGAAAAGAAGAAGAAAGGAAAGCAGAAAAGGAAAGAAAAGAAGAAGAAAGGAAAGCAGAAAAGGAAAGAGCAGAAGAAGAAAGGAAAGCAGAAGCGAGGAGAGAAGAGAAACAAGCAGAGGAAAGGAGAGTGGAACGAGAACTCCAGGAAAGGTTAGCAGAAGAAGAAAGGAAAGCAGAAGCGAGGAGAGAAGAGAAACAAGCAGAGGAAAGGAGAGTGGAACGAGAACTCCAGGAAAGGTTAGAAGGGAGAAAAGCAGAGGAGAGAAAAGCGGAAAGGGAATTAAAGGAACGTGACATGGAGCTTCAGCAAGAAATCAAATTCAAGGAGCTGGAGTTAATGAGAGAACGGGGAGAGGCACCACCCTTGCTGACGGGGTCGACACCTAACCAGAAAACCTGGGATGTGGGCAGACATGTGAGGCTGGTTCCACCGTTCAGTGAAAAAGAAGTCGCGAAATTTTTTCCACACTTTGAGAAAGTGGCTCGACAATTAAACTGGCCGGAGGAGGCCTGGACCATACTCGTGCAAAGTGTGCTGGTGGGGAAAGCTCAGGAAATTTATTCGGCACTACCAATGGACCAATGTGCAGATTATGAGGTACTGAAGAAGCACATCCTCAAGGCCTATGAGTTGGTTCCGGAAGCTTACAGGCAAAAATTCAGGAATGCCAGGAAGAGGGAGAGTGAGACCCATGTGGAGTTTGCCAGAGTGAAAGAAAACATGTTTGATCGGTGGTGTGAGTCAAAAGGAGTCGGGAAAGACTTCGAAACATTGCGGGACTTGATCCTGGTGGAGGAATTCCAGCAGTGTGTCCACGAGGACATCAAAGTGTACCTGCAGGAAAAGAAAGTACCGAAGTTGTGGGACGCAGCCACCATGGCAGATGATTATGCCTTAACCCACCGAATAGGGGTCCACGAACCTAACTCCTCGCCTAGATCTCCGCAGGGGAGGTGGGGAACAGCAGGTGCGGAGAACGACCATACATGGCGGCGGCCTCGAGAGGATTATGGGGACAACTATGATACCCCACCGGTTCGAAATCGGAGGGATGAGGGCCCAAGACAAACTTATAGTTCGGGGGGCCCGAGGCAGACCACGAGTTTTTCCTCCGGGCCTACTTGCGCTTTTTGCAAGAAACCTGGACACTTGATGTCCAGTTGTTACCGCATGAAAAGCGAAGACCCAGAGCGGAGTCCGACTACTACGACTCCAAACGCAATGGCCATTGTGAGAAATCGCCATCAAAAGGGTTACCAACCATTTATTTCAGAGGGGTTTGTGTCACGGGATGGAGCCTCGACTAACCGGAAACCGGTTAGGATATTGAGGGACACAGGGGCACATCAATCTTTAATGCTTGAAGGCATTTTGCCATGGTCCGAGGAGACGGCAACGGGGGATAGTGTTCGTTTACAGGGGATCGGGGGCGGTGTTAGTGCTCCCCTTCATGTCATCCATTTGGAGTCCGATTTGGTGTCAGGACCGGTCACCGTCGGTTTACAAGCCACGCTTCCTGTAGAGGGTGTATCTGTGGTTATCGGGAATGATTTGGCCGGGGGTCAAGTTTATGGTAACCTGAGGGTTGGTAAAGAGCCCAGCAGGGAAAATAACGCCACACCAGCTCGGGATGGCGACAAAAGTGCCAAGCTATTTGTAGGGGGACTGAACTTCAAAACAGAGGAAGAGGTTCTGACCTCTGTCTTCAACAGATATGGGCCGCTGGTGGAAGTGCGGTTGGTAAGAGACTGGGAAACGCAACAGTCAAGAGGGTTCGGCTTTGTCACGTTTGCCAGCACAAAAGACGCCAGAGAGGCAGAGAAGGATTGGAATGGCAAGGATTTGGAGGGTCGGACCATAACAGTAGGGAAGGCATTTCGTAGGCGTCGAGAGGTCTACAGGAGAAGACAACTGGGCGGTAGTTTTGGTGGTGGCCGAGAAGGAGACCGCTATTCATGGGACTACAGGGACCAGTGGTCCCACCCTAATTATTAGGGAAGTTCTGAGAAGTGGAAGCACTGAAGGCGGCGGAGCCGCCGAGCCAAGATTCCTCCACGAATTAACCGTGAACGCCGTTCCTAAAGGCGTCCAGGTAGTGAACTTTCATGCACGGACTAACCGTGAACTCCACGTTCCTCAAGGCGCCCATGTAGAGAACTTTCCTGCACGGACTAACCGTGAACTCCGCGTTCCTAAAGGCATCCATGTAGTGAATACTCGGCTTGGCCTCCCGGAAAAAGTGCTGTCGAGTTGCTTAACTTTGGATCTTTGATCAACCCTTAACCTTCATTCCCAAGATACGGACGGTCAAAGTCAGAGGGTCATGAGATGGAGTTTGATTTGGCAGGGACAATGTCGTTGTTGGTACTTAGTCCAGAGGGAGTAATCTGGAGGGGTTGTGGTGAAAATTTGGTTGCTTTATTTTTAAGTGATAACTGGGCCCGGGGGGAACTGATAATGTGGGGGGGGTTGAGTTATCTGGTTTGTTTCTCCAAATTGGCCGGCAAAGAAAGTTTTCGCTGGGTTCAAACTTTCTTTCTTGAAGGGGGGGAGTGTTACATATTTATGTGAATGTATGTGAATTACCATTCAGGTTGCGTATCCGTGTGTATTATATTAAGGGTTGTTGTGATGGGAGGGTCAGGAGCCCTTCGGAACCAGTGGCCGGAAACGGAAGTGGCCGGAAACGGAAGAAGAAAAGACACGAGGAGAAAAAAGGACGGTGTTTCTTTTTCCTCGCCCCGCGACGACGAGAAGGTGGAATCGACCTTGCGCTGCGCGGAAAACAGAGGCGTTCCGAAACCCGTTTGGCGAGAGGAGTTACCTGGCCGCGTAATTACCTTTGGACACGTGAAGTCCCCGTGAGTTCGTGCACGGAACCAAGCGATCGCCCGTTGGGCCGCGCGCGCGTTACAAATCGCGCTCGGTTTTGCCCCGTCTACAAGGACGCGTACGGGTCGCACTTTGGAGCCTCGCGCGCGTTGGAAGCCGCGCTGGGTTGCCCCGTTGCTTGGCAAGGAGGTGCGCTGCAACCGCTGTCCCCCGTACGAGACGGCAAGTTTGGAGCACGTCCGCCCGGGGTTCGTTCAACCGCCCGTGTGCGGAGACGAGAGACATTGTGGGAGACATTGACCACGGAGGGAGTCAGGAGTGGGGCTCACGTGAGGAATATATAAGATGGCCATCTTAGAGTTTATGTAGATGAGTTTACATCCTTGGAATATTGATTGTGCATTGTTGATGGTTGGTGATTGCTCAGAGAATATATTATTGATTATTCCGGATCCTTGGTGTGGGGTTTCTTCTTGACCGGAATTCATCTTGATTGCGTTACGAAAGCGTATAAACCATATATCTTTCTGGCGGGGTCCCTCCCACGGTCCGGGGGTCACCAAGACCAGGTAGTTACCGGGAGGACCACGTAACATTTGTCTGACCGTCAGCAGGATATCTCCCAAAGTTAGAGTATGGACTGATTCAGACTTGGTTGATTTTGTGACGAGAACGAATTGATTGTATTTTGGTGAAGATCCGGATCCGGATCCGATATATATATATATATATATATTTTTTAATTTCTCAGTGATTCTTCAAATGCGGCCAAAACTATATATAGCATGGCATCGCAAAACGTTGTGGACTGATTGTAACAAAACTAGGTGGATGAGTTGGGTAGTTAGCAAAAATTAACTGATTAGAATTTGGTTAAGTTCTGGATCCAGATTTGGCTTATCAGTGGTCTACAAAACGTAAACTGTTCAGCATGGCGGAGGAGGTATACCGAGTGTGCCATTCTATACTTTGTTTGATTTTTGAATCACTGACAGTATTTATCTGCTAACATTGTCATGGCATGGGTGTATACTATGTTTATTACCCTCGCTGGAGGAGAGGGTATTCCATTTGAGTCCGTTTGAGCCATCTTGGAAAAACTGAAAAACTTTGCACCTCTATATCTCCGAAAGCGCTGCATAGAAAAAAATTGAGACATGGCTCCTTGTAAAGAACTCTGCATGGGAAATAACTTATGTTCATGATGATGTCATAGGTGCCTCCATTATGACGTCATAATTCGACAAGTACAAAACTGCATCCAATCAAGATGAAATTTCTTAAGCGTCATCTAGGGATAAATTGGTGGAGAATTTTTTTTATTGATGACGTCATCGGTCACGTGGTTCGGCCGCCCTATTTCTTTTAAAATAAAAGCCTTAAAAACCACTAAAAAGACCTCCTGGCGAGGGTCTGCAATCTCCGATTGCTCTTTATTGTTGATCTTTTCAATATTTGTAATACTTAATGAATGGATTTGATGTAATATGTACTTTATGAAATACAGCATATAGCTGAAAATGACATAAACAATACTTGTACTTGCACATGACAAAGCCTCCCTCGGCTTCACATGAGTTGTTTTTTTGTTGATTTTTTTGTGTTTTTTGCATACAAGATCGAGGCTCATGAAAGAGCTAACATTAATCACACAAAAACCAAACAGACACATAAAACATAATAAGGGGAGCGGTAGACAAGATGGGGAGAGAGGGGGAAGCACACATACACAACATTTGAGAGGAGGGACATCGGGAGATCTGTGGGAGGGAGAGGGCTTGGGGGGAGAAGGGGGGGGGGGGGGCGAAGTATAAAACACATGGACACTGCAAGGACTTCCAGGAAAGAAGTGGGTATTTCAAAAAAGTGGAATCTGGGGTCAATTAGCAGGGGTAGAAAATATCAAGGTTTTGGATGGGGGAAGATACGAGATGGTGGTGAACAGTTGTTTTAAAGACCTAGAGGGAGGAGTGGGATTGAAGAGAGTGAGGGAGTTTGTTCCAGAGGCGGGAGAAAAGAGGGATGAAAGAGTGAAGGTGAGCAGAGAGCCTAGATTTTTGCAGTTTAACCATAAGAGGGTTGCCGGCAGATCTTGTGCGACCTGTAGGAATATTTGGGGGAGAGAGCCCAGAGAGAGCTGGGGGAGCAAGGCCGGAGACCCTTGGAGTCGGTAGAAGACAGAAGGACCACCAACCTGCCTGCGGTGAGTAAGTGAAAGACCCTTGGAGTTAGCTTCATCGCGGGAGATCAATGATTCTGAATCTTTCTGAATTGTGGAGCATCTTCCCTCTCTACCACTATTGACCTTAATGCCTCCATTATTTGATTATGATGGCTGAATGATCCATACACCAGCCGTATCTGAGCATTACGTTTAGAATTGCAAACTTAATAGAGAAAAAACCATAAACAACAAGCAATGGAACAAATGAACAGGAAAAAGGATCTGATGCTATAGGTCTCCCGCCTTCATGGTGGTATGAGGGATACATCTGTGTAATATGAAAGCTAAATCTTGAACGGTTTTTGAAATATCGCGGTCACAAACCAAGTCTCCAACATGGTTTCCATGGTAACATAATTCAGCCAGTCACAGCCATGATCTAATCAGGTCGAGATAATGCCATGAGGAATAGCTATCTGCAATATGAATGCCAAATGTTCAACGGCTTTTGAAATATTGTGTACGCAAGAGTATATGGACGGATGATTGGCCGGGTCGGTGAGTTGGACTGAGCTCATTTTAATGTCCCCCATCTGCAACCTTGTCTGAGGGGTGAGGGGCAAAAAGAGAAAGGATGGTAAGAAACACAGTAACCTGCAATAAGAGAGTTAGGTTGCGGGGTTGTGGGACAGAAAACATCGATACGCATGAAAGATGGTGCCTTACCGCCAACTTGCATCCATGGAGAGGGAAGTGGGAGTTAGCAGCCATAGGAAGGAGGTTCCACGAATGAGAGGAATGAGGAACGAAAGAGTGGATGTCTATGCAGTAAACCCCGATTTTGAGTCAAATCAACTGGTGAATGCTGGAAGAACACCTAATCCTGGTGGATGAGGCGAGGTTCGTTTTCTAAGAGTAGAGGGAGCTCGGCTCGAGGAGAGGCAATAAAAAAAACAAGGGGTTATCAACCTGTCTGTGAGATCCAGAGGCCATGAGCTTTGGTCTCAACATGTGAGATGCAATGATATATGGAGCTTTAGATCCAGTTCCTGTTGATTTGCTCCCTCTACTGATCCAACCTGCTCTTCATTGTTGCTCTCAACATAATCATGGAAATATCAGTGACAACATCTGGAAATTTGGAGTTTGCAATTCCTTCGCATTGATTGTTCCCACCGTGTTATATTGTAATTTGTTCTTCACTCAGCCTCGTGTACACCTTAAAATAATTTGAAGCTGTCAAATCTGCTGAAATTGTGGGCCATGTGATTGAACCACATTACTTAATGAGTTGCTCATTGAAATTATTTCCCACAATAATTTGATTACAGCATCTAGCTGCCATATGGCACATTCCTATTAGACCAGGGTTGTGTGTACAGTTCAGGAAGGACCTTTAAAACCGAGCCATATGGAGGGGAGGACACACACACACACACACACACACACACACACACACACACACACACACACACACACACACACACATGTTGACACAACCATTATGATGCTCTAGGTCTAGAGGAGGCCAAACCGTGAGGCTTTTGGGGGCTTCGTTTTGCTCGAACCAAAAGGTTTTCAGGATCACAGGTGTAAGGAAGCCTCGATGTTACCCTGAGGATGCTCTAATGAGAGAAAAACCAGTCGGTAGCTGCAGCTTTCTTGCACTTGTGACAGAATCTGAATTTACATCTTGATAATTCTAGCACTGTGGGACAGCTCTCTTTGCAGCCGCAGACAGTACATGAGCCGTCGCAGTTACATCGTGGCGTTCATCTCAGGTCGAAGAGCGACTTAATTAATATATATATTAATATATATGGTATATAATGTGTGCCGGGAGAAGGGTTGGCGAGTTTCGTGTCAGCCATTTGAGGTGGGGTGTAGAGGGTATATTGGCAATGCCTTTTCTGCATTTCTTGCTAGGCTGGGAGTGTGTGGGACAGAAAGAAGGAGGATGTATGACAATGTGGCCCAGGTTGCCTTGAAAGGCTCACTTTGGATATGGAGGACGTTTATGGAGACACGTCGAACGGTGTAGGTCGGTTTTTTTTTTTTTTTTTTTTTTTGTTATTATTATTTCTTATTTTGTGTATAGGAGTGAGTGGGCGAGGGTGTGTTTTTGTATGAATTAATTTTTGCATGAGTGTGTGTTTTTGTGTGTTGAGTGGTGTATGATGTAAGGGTAGGTGGTTGGTTGGTTGGTGTTGTTTGTGTATGTGTATGTGTGTGTATGAATGATCTGGTGTGTTTTGTTGGTGAGTGGTATAAAGGTGGGTGTTTGAGTGTTCCACCAGGTTTGTTTGGTGCTGTGGATTCTGGATGTGGAGGTGTTGTTGTTCGCACTGGCTGGGGGTGGGGGTATGTACGCATCCAGGTGCAGTTGCTGCATGTGGATGTGTATGTGCCCCTGCTGGCCCACCTTAGCTGACCGCATCGAGGTTGAAGGGCCGAAACGGGATGCTGCTGAGGACCTCGACTGAGGACCCGGTCAGTGCGGCACACTTGTGACCAGGTGTGTTTTGAACACACATATATAAATATATATATATATATATATATATATATATATATATATATATATATATATATATATATATATATATATATATATATATATACATATATATATATATATACATATATATATATATATATACATATATATATATATATATACATATATATATATATATATATATATATATATACATATATATATATATATACATATATATATATATATATATATATATATATATATATATTGTTACAGACGCGGCTTTTGGATGTTGGTTTACCGAGCGGTTTGGTATGACCGCGTCTGCACAGTTTACCCGATTATACTCGAACGTTGGCCGAGTCGCGCTATGCTAAATCAATTACGGAAAGGACACCACGGCTGGGTTAAAATGACACGACACCAGGGGTACAGTTCTCAAGACCTCCGGAGGAGGTTATAATATTTCGGAGGTTAGATTACAAGGACGAGAGAGACAGCATAGGAAGATAGGCACTTAATTACGGTCTTATAGTAGCCCCGACAGACGACAGATAAACAGGACAAAACTGACTCACACGGGGATTGATGGCAAGGAAGGGCAGGTAGTCGAGGCTCAAGGTGCACTCTTGGCTCAGGGGCAGAATCGACCCGGTCCGGTCCAGAGATGCGGGAGGTCTCTCTCAGCGCTAGAAGGTGACGTTCTTTCTCCAAGCTGGGGGCGCATCTCACGTCACGTCCGGTAAGTCGCTGCGTATATCCGGCGGGGAGTGACACACCCTCGGCTCGTTAGCTCCGCCCCAGATGGAATCGGCCCGTTGCTTCTTATTGGGTGCGGGGGTTACCGGGCTCCGCCCTTGACGAGGAGCTGACAGCCAGCCCCTTCGTGGTAACCCCGTGGGCGCACATGGCAATGGCGGCTAACCAAGCCGGTGTGAGGACGCACACTCCCCGCACCGCGGCCGCGCCGACCCCGCTGTGGTTGTAGTTGTTGTTGTTGTTGTTATTGTTTCATGGGGAAGATGGGAGGAGGTATGGGGAGGTCCTAAACTCACTACTGGTGCCATACAATCACATTCTGGTGCAACGAAGAGTCAGAATTAATGGAAACGAGTCCTTAACTGACATAGACTAAGAATAACTAGCAAGATGTCCGAAAGTTGTCTACGTGAGATGCGGTGGACCTGGGCACGACATTTAATGGGGGAAGAAGGGGAAGGTCGGTTCTACAGAGTGTTGTTTACAGACAATGGGACTAGGGAATGGGGGATTGGGGATAGTTGGGGAGTATTGGGGAAATAGGGGAATATTTACAAGCGGATATGGAGGCCAAATCCCATATCCGCAACATTGCACCCTTCTCTACCGTCGGGGCGGCCCGACCCGATAAATTTTTACCTACTTTAGTGTGGCACTCAGATGTAGTTCCCTCTACTATTAACTCTACCCTGAGTGCGACAGTTTTACAGATATTCACAAATGAGTAAATATGTCCCCCTGCGACGTTGCACCCTTCTCCTCACAGAAACACACCCACAGGATAACCGAATCGCGGAAAGAATTCGCAAACTAAACATACAGCCGGTAGGGAGCATTATTTACACAAGACTACGCTGATATTTACACTACGATCCAGGACCTGTTCTTTGAGGAACACATGCAGATGTTATGCATAGAGAGAGAGCACGCATGCCAGCATCGATACACCAACCCACGAGTGCTCTGTGGCCTTACGGCCTTTAATAATGTGCAGAGCACCCCTTCCAAACACCAAAAGCACCACCCTTATTCATACAGTCAGCACCATCCGGTGCACCAATAAACTGTTCATAAATCACCGGTGGTGTCGCAGCCGGCCGATGTTCTGCCGCTGGTCTTGCCTTCATGTGGTGCACTTGGCCTTCTGGCTTCTTTAAAAATAAAGAAAGGCGCCAACCGCGTCCATTTCTGTATTGTGGCCTTCAGGGGGCCAACTAAAAGTGGTTCACCTGTATGGCATAGGTGCCACGTTGACCCATAGGTCCATCCACGGGTGGTGCTTGGCCGCAAAAGAACTGCGGTCCATTGTGGGTGGCCACTAAAATTGCGGTCCATATGGTGTATCGATCCAGGCAGCAAGCAGCGAAAGTGCAGGCCCACAACTGCGGAGCCAGCACCTCTCTCTCCTCTCTCTCTGCCCCAAAGCCAGATCCTCGGAGGTGGGAGACAAAAGAAGCAGACAAGTGAGTAAGGTGGTAAGGGCGCAAAAGTGCACGCAATGTAAGGTAATGCACACTGGGGGCACATGGGAACCAGGTGAGACAGGTACGTTCCTACCGTACGCCCCCCCCCCACCAGGTAACCTACATGGCCCCTCCCTTACCCCTTACTGTATCCACAAAACACAACACTACCCATAAACATCTACTTTACAAATCAACAAACGTCCCTACTGTCTTCCCCGTTCCTCCCATATACCAAATTCGTCTTCTCTCCCTCCTAACCAATCAAATTTGCCATTTTCAACTCAACATCATAATTTGCCATTTCCAATTCATCATCAGTCCCTCCTAGGGAGGGAGAGATGGAATCACCCCAATGTCTCATCCACGTCGTGATGCGTCTCACAAATCCACACAGCAATTCTCCTTCCTGCAACACAAACAAAGAAAACACAGGTGTGGAGTCATCATCACCACAGGTAAGTGGCTGCGTATGGTGCGACAGGTTCATCAATCCTAACTATTTCCTAAATGACTTTAACAACTTTACATTACCCGGGGTCTTTCTCCTGCCAAACCATTGGCCCTCTTACACTATGGGTTCTAAAAACAAATTCCCATTGACCAAACTGTGGTGCTTTTCAATTTGGGGTCTCACTCCCCCGATTCATCTCCCGTTGCCTTCGCACAATTTCCGGGCTGTGGCGTGTACCTCTCCCAGCGGGTCTACCCACCTGCACACCTCCACCACTGCAGTTGCCTCCGAGCTTACCTGCTCCTTACCCTAACCTAACTACCTGGGGAAGGCCCTCTGGCGCTCTCCCCACTCGGTGCCCTCTCTGGCACTGGGCTGCCCGATCCACACCCGGGATCCTCAGGCACCCACTGACACTAACGGCTCCCAGAGCCCACCTGCGGCCTCACCTGGCCGACATCCTCACAGTGGTGGAGTGCCCAACCAACTACACGCACTAACAGGCTACACGCCCAGCCATTTCCACAACACTAATGCACCCGTCCACAATACCATTCTGTCACCCGCACCACAGATGCCAATATCCAACCACAATTTACCTGTACCCTCTACCTAACACTTACACTACCCGCCCCGGGTATCCGTGATGGGGGTCCACTCTTCCCCCATTCACACCTTCGCACCATGCACACCACTCCGTACCACTTACTCCAACTCTCTCCACACACCTGTACTTACACACCTGTGCTCTCATTCTTGGTGCCGCCTGCACCCTTCTCTCCCCAAGCGCATTCGCGCTGATCCACACACTCACTACTCACACACTGCTCCACACACCTGTCCAGTTGCACACCTGTGCAATCACACCTGTTCAATTCTCACACAGCATCATCTCATCTAACTACTCCCCTCTGAAACTTGCGCTTCCCAGTCGTCCCTTTAAACTATTGCGCTCCCACGTCATTATCATCCACACTAATCTACCTGCGTCCCCACTACAGGTATCAGTCACTAACTAACCTTAACGTTACCGAATGTCATCTTCTAGGGCCCTACACACGATATATCCTAACCCACCCGGGCTAGTTTTCACTGCCATCAACCCCATAAGCTATTGCGCATTTGCCCCACATGTGAGGGATGGTGGATTTGCCATCCCACCACATCGGGGGTCTCTCACTATAAATTTTGCTCGTCCAATTTCAACAAATCAAATATTTGCCACTCACTACCCATCATCTGCCAATCATTACTGCCAATCCCTTGCCAATCATCAAATTTTGTTTTTTTTCTAATTTTGGGGCCAAAACACTATCCTCATCACACAGTCTACTCACTAATGCCTCTCGGTGCGCCAATTCCTGTCCAAAGCCCGGCTTCGTAAAGCCAAGCCATGAATGCGGGTTGTTCTGTGCCAGCGGCTGGATACGTCCCGCATTCGGTGCAGGGAAGGAGGTTTACCCGGGCCGAGATCCCACGTACCATCTCGGCGTGGAGCCATCCAATGTCCCGATCTCGACCTGCCGGCACGTCTCAACAAAACGTGGTTGCCATGACGACCCTTCCTATCCAGCTGCCCGCTCCACCTAGTGGAGCCTGGACGCGGCCGTTCCACGCGAGGCCCGGCACGCACCGAGGGCCCGATTCGGCTATAAGTCGTTCTAACCGCTGCTCCGTTTAACGTCGATGCTTCACCTGCATGCTTACACCCCGCAGCCCGTTCCTTGCTCACACATCCAGCCGTTCCCATGCTCCTCGTACCTTTCCTTACACACCCAGGTACACTCATTCCACTCACAGCCTTGGTCACACACCTGACCACCGAACACTTTGGCACACATTCGTTGGTCGCACACCTCACCAACACACCTCTTCGCGCCCCCTCCTCTGTCACCTCCTCTGTGACAATCACAGGTGTGCTCTCATTCGCACACCCAACCATGTGCCTCACTACCAATTCCAGCGTGCATTCCCACTCACGCTCTACTATTCCAGGTGTGCATCCTTCCATTCCAGGTGTACATCCTCGCTCACCTGTCACAACCAACTCACGCTCCTTGTCACTCTCACTACTCTCACCACCACTCTTGACAACGCACTCACCCTTACTCTTGACAGCGCACTCTTTCCCCATGCACCTGTCCGTTACACACCTTTCTCGCGCACACTCTCCCGTCACACCCTCTGTAACACTCACCACAGGTGTGCATTCTTCCTTACTTTTGACAGCGCACTCTTTCCCCATGCACCTGTCCGTCACACACCTTTCTCGCGCACACTCTCCCGTCACACCCTCTGTAACACTTACCACACCGCGCTTCCATGTGCTCCCTCGCACACGCGCTACGACCGACTCACTCTCGCCAGCACCCTCACTCCTTGGCACGCACTTTTTCCTCACACACCCCAGAGTCGGACTTTCTTGCACACCTCCTTTTTCGCACACCAGACCTGTCGCACACTTCACCAACGGCCTCTCACGAACACCCGGGTCCATCTCGACCCCCAAGCTTCTTAAATCCCCTGGCGCATCATACGCACGACCATATTGGTCACCACTTACACCGGGTCCTCTTCCTCTTCGCTTCTCCTCCATCACCTGCGAATCCCTCATCCGGTTAATGAGCACATCATTACGATCCGAACACAGACTTTGGACCAATTCTTTTACCTCCTCTTTTATCTCTTTCTTATCCCCTCTCCGTCGCTTCTTAATTTCGCTCACCCCTTCTTCCACTTCTTCTAATTTCTGCTTCACCTCTTTTATTCCCCGGTACGTCTCCTCAAGCTCGTCCTCCAAGGCTACCTTGACCGTTTCCATGTGCGTCCTCACCTGCCGGTCCTTCGTCTCCATTACCTCTGTCACCTCGTCCAACCTCGTTGTCAGTCCCTCACGTACCATCTGACATTCCCTCCTCGTCGCTATCAAGTCATCTTTTAGTTCTTTCTGTGTCACTTTTAACCCTCCTAATACCGCAGTGTTCCTTTGAACCTGCTCCGTTAGTCCTTTTTGTCCCTCCGTCAGCTGTTCCACCTCCTGCGTCAGGTCCTCTATGCCCCCTTGTAACTTTACAGTCCCCTTTCTCACCTCCTTCTCCATGTGCTCCTTACAGTGCCTCACCTCCTCGCGCACTTCCTCCGACCTCCTCACTCACACCTCTTCTGATCTCTTTTCCCATCACTTGCATCTCCTGCCCAGATGCCACCTTCATCTGCTCCATTTCCTCCCTGTGAGCATCCAGTTTGGTTTCTACCCCCATTCTGACCCCCTCTATCTGCTGCCCCATTTGTTTAACTTCCCTTTCCGCTTGGTCCCTCATGTCCCTCAATTTGCCTTCCATCCTGTTTTCTAACCCCTCTAACCCATTTTTCACTCCCTCTATCTGATTCTCCTGGGCAGCCATTCTATTTTCCACCCCCATTAACCCATGTTTCACCCCTTCTATCCCATTGTCTAACCCCTCTAATTTCTTGTCTAATCCCTCACCGGTACCCCTCGCTTCGTCCCTCATTACCCCCATTTGGCCCTCTAATCGCCCACTATCAGCCCTCATTTGCTCACTCTGAGCATCCATCCGATTCCCCATTACCCCCATTTGGCCCTCCAATCGCTCACTCCGAGCATCCATCCGGTTCCCCATTTGTTCCATAAGGGCCCTCATTTGCAGGAGGAAAAGGTTCGAATCCACCAGCGGCGCTACCACGGTCGCGGGCGCGGTCGCCGTGGCCATGTGCGAGGCGCCATTTTGTGCGTCTGCTACCCCCACTGCTTCGCTCTCCTCATGTCCCTCATTTTGGTCCTGGATCGACCCTGCCTCACTCTCCCCCACCGGAACCCAGCCGTCTTGGTCTGCCATAGCGCGACTTTCAAAATTCGGGTTTTTATTTTTTTTTGTAAAACACAATTAAATTTCGCCGTTATAATTTCGAGCGCGGGAAACGCGCTCCGGATCGAATTCCACTTCCCGACACCAAAATGTTACCCTAATGGTACAATTGGTGTTCCAAAATTTGGGCCTAACTGAATTTAGTCCCAGGTCCGAATCCAACTCCTCGACACCAAATGTTACAGACGCGGCTTTTGGATGTTGGTTTACCGAGCGGTTTGGTATGACCGCGTCTGCACAGTTTACCCGATTATACTCGAACGTTGGCCGAGTCGCGCTATGCTAAATCAATTACGGAAAGGACACCACGGCTGGGTTAAAATGACACGACACCAGGGGTACAGTTCTCAAGACCTCCGGAGGAGGTTATAATATTTCGGAGGTTAGATTACAAGGACGAGAGAGACAGCATAGGAAGATAGGCACTTAATTACGGTCTTATAGTAGCCCCGACAGACGACAGATAAACAGGACAAAACTGACTCACACGGGGATTGATGGCAAGGAAGGGCAGGTAGTCGAGGCTCAAGGTGCACTCTTGGCTCAGGGGCAGAATCGACCCGGTCCGGTCCAGAGATGCGGGAGGTCTCTCTCAGCGCTAGAAGGTGACGTTCTTTCTCCAAGCTGGGGGCGCATCTCACGTCACGTCCGGTAAGTCACTGCGTATATCCGGCGGGGAGTGACACGCCCTCGGCTCGTTAGCTCCGCCCCAGATGGAATCGGCCCGTTGCTTCTTATTGGGTGCGGGGGTTACCGGGCTCCGCCCTTGACGAGGAGCTGACAGCCAGCCCTTTTGTGGTAACCCCGTGGGCGCACATGGCAATGGCGGCTAACCAAGCCGGTGTGAGGACGCACACTCCCCGCACCGTGGCCGCGCCGCCCCCGCTGTGGTTGTAGTTGTTGTTGTTGTTATTGTTTCATGGGGAAGATGGGAGGAGGTATGGGGAGGTCCTAAACTCACTACTGGTGCCATACAATCACATTCTGGTGCAACGAAGAGTCAGAATTAATGGAAACGAGTCCTTAACTGACATAGACTAAGAATAACTAGCAAGATGTCCGAAAGTTGTCTACGTGAGATGCGGTGGACCTGGGCACGACATTTAATGGGGGAAGAAGGGGAAGGTCGGTTCTACAGAGTGTTGTTTACAGACAATGGGACTAGGGAATGGGGGATTGGGGATAGTTGGGGAGTATTGGGGAAATAGGGGAATATTTACAAGCGGATATGGAGGCCAAATCCCATATCCGCAACAATATATATATATATATATATATATATATATATATATATATATATATATATATATATATATATTGTTGCGGAGATGAGGACTGTATTTTTCTTTGATTGTGTGCTGTATTATTATTATTATTGTTTATTCTGCGCCCCCCTACCTCCGGAGCTGTGTAAAGGTGAAAGGGCATCCCATAATTAGTCCACAAGCATACACATCAGCCAAGTAATAGAATACCCCTGTTGATAGTTATCTCTTATTCTGTGTTTTAGGGTAAGGCTGTGTCTCCCATTAATTGAAGTACTCCATTGCACCAGTGAAAGAGAATAGATCCCCTTTCATTCACATCTCCAAAATCCCCATTTCCTTCACATCCCCTTTCGTCATTGCCGAGCCTCGATTGCCCATATTACATCCCCTCTCGTCATTGCCGAGCCTCGATTGCCCATATTACCTCCCCTCCAATAACCGCCATTGACCACGAGGCAGGGTCGGAGAAGAAAGGCGTGTCTCCACCTCGTCATAGAGGGGAAGAAAGGCGTGCCCGCCCGTCGTCATCAAGGGCGGAGCCAGAGGGTCGCATGACCAACCAGGGCCGAGGTGAGCACCCCGATGGGCGTGTCCTGAAGGCCGGCGGCTTAATCGCCGGAGGCGTTATAAAGGCGTGCATGCAGGAAGCAAGTGAGTCGGTTGCCAGAGGAGTTGGTCGTCAGAGGAGGGTCAGTGGTTGCGTTGGTTGCGGTGGTAAGAAGTCGGTGGTGAGAAGTGGTGGCGTCGAGTGGTCAGTGGTTGCGTTGGTTGCGTTGAGTTGTCGATGGTGAGGAGACACCAGGGCCAAGAGAGAGAAGGTGCCAAGGGCCATTACCAGCAGTTGCGCCAGAGACGGCAGACGCGCCCTGAGCTGAGCCAGAGAAGCAGCTTTGGCTCCACAAGCAGCGTTGACTCCACCAGGCAGCTTCAACCCGTTACCCCGCGGGGACCAAATAGCGGTGGCATCGGTGGCCGTCGAGGTCCAGCCGACGTCCCGTGCGGGATCAAGCCCGAACCATCTGCCCCAGCTGAACCTTCCCATTCCTCCTTCCAACATTCATTCCATTCCATCCTTCTTGTATACGTGAGTTTGTTTTGTTTGTTCTGTCCCTGGGTATTTAATTAAGTCTGTAGGTAAGCTAATAATTGCACTGTGTCTCTGATCCTTCTGTATATTATTTTATTATCTTTCCTTCTCCTTGGTTACTTTGAGCATGTAAATAGTAGGAATAAATTTAGTAGTATTTCCAAACCTTTCCTTGCCTTCGTTTTCCTCTTTGCATTCGTCGTTTTAGTCTTTTCCCCTCATTGAGCAGCTGCGGTGCGATCCGGCCAACGTTTGGGTGGAATCGGGTGAGTCGGGGATCCTGTTAGGTCGCGGTAATACACCACCGCTCGGTCAATATAACATCTGTCCGCGATCTGTAACAATATATATATATATATATATATATATACAGTATATATATGTGTATGTATATATATATATATATATCTCCAAATATAATTTCAGTTCTCCAGCTTTCAATGAGCGCACATAATGACGTCACCACCATGTACATACGCTCTGTCAAGCTCTCAAGAGAACCCTCCGACAGAGCATAATTTTTGATGTTAGTTCAGATACTGTCATAAGTGTATGTAAAACTCAGTTGCCGACCTGGTTTCGCCCTTTTGGGGCTCATCAGGGCAACGTAGTGAATCCTGCATACACATATGACTGAAAATCTCTCGATTATATACCAGTTACTATGCGATTTCATACCATCAGTGGTGAACCGCCATTAAGGTATCCCATCCAGCTATGCTGTACCTTAATGGGAGCAATAAGTACCATCTGCCACACGGCACATTATCTCTGGTATCCACTCATTATATGGAATCGCCTGGATGCAGCCGGGAGCAACCAATTCAAATATAATTTCAGTTCTCCAGCTTTCAATGAGCGCACGTAATGACGTCACCGCCATGTACGTACGCTCTGTCTGTCAAGCTCTCAAGAGAACCCTCCGACAGAACATAATTTTGATCTTCGTGCAGCTGCTTGAGAGTTCAAGATTCTCTTTTCAGGGAGGAGCAGGAGAATGATATAACTTCTAATGACAAGGACAGTAGTGAGGGAAGTAGCTCTGATAGTGAGGAAAGTGTTGTTGCAGACTACAACACAATGGTGCACAGGTATTTTTTTTGAATCTTTCCTTTCTTTTCTGAAATTACTACCTCCACCACCAAAGATAGACAGAGGTTATGTTTTCACCCGTTTGTGGCTTATCTGTTTGTCTGTGAGCAGGATATCTCAAAAAGTTATGGATTCGGACGAAACTTGGTGGACACGTTGGGCATGTTACACGGACGACTTGATTATATTTTGCTGACAATCCTGATCCGGATGCGAGAATTTTAAAGTGATTCTTCACCATTGAGATATCAGACCAAAATGGTAGCATGATATCTAAATATGTTATGGAAGGATTATAACAAAACTTGGTGAATGAGTTGGTTCGCCAATTCGATTTTGTTATCGTCCACATGTGGATCCGGCCTCTCAGTGGGATACAAAATGTAAACTGTTCAGCCTGGCGGAGGTACACTACTCACAATAAGTTAGGGATATTGGCAGGTTCTTCGGTGCGGTTGATTTTGTGTATTAATTATGTTGAAAAAAGTTGTTGGTCCTAATTCTATGGTTATTAATGAGTGTGAAAAAACAGCATTCTTGATTTCAATACCATAAACCTAACCCCTATAAAAAAGTAAACTCACTCCCACAATATCCCTAACCTAGAGTCCCTGTATAAAGAGAGTTGCGCCATGTGCTGACCCGAGATTTCTGGTCACGTGATTTCGTGGCGCCATTTTGTGTCTAACTTCACCGTGCGTGAACGTCAGCTTGGTCCGGGAATGTTGTTTATTGCCAAACAAAATGACTGGTTGTTCTGCTTTTGGTTGTTCAAACCAATCTGGGAAATATAAGATGTATAGATTTCCAAGTGATAAAGTCAGAAGACAAATTTGGGACATTTTTGGGAAATTAAACAAGTTATGGTGAATACGACGTCTTATCTGTGCTTTTCCATATCTGTTCGACTAGACGAACCGTGCACACTGCAGGTATTTTTAAAAGTTTTTTCTGTTTAATTACGGCTTGGCGCAGTCGAAAATTAAGTGTTAATTAAGTCGCCAGCTATGAAACATATTAATCGATCAGGCAATATCCATCAGAGTTCTGGGCAAGGGTGTAGTAATAAATGAACGTTTCAATCTTACTAGATGCCGATGACGTTTTCCTTATGTCAGAGACAGAAGCTGACTTGCAGCTTGTTAAATCATTACAATGGAAATTGAATATAAATGTCGATAAAACTAAAGTTGTACACTATAGAAATATGGCAATACCACGTACAGAATTTGTTTTAAGTGTGTTAGACTATATGTCGGCTGGAAGTCCTACACCGGAATTGCTCTCGGCACCCTTTAAAAAATATTGGATATGCCCACACTCCTTTCTAAAAGTTATTAAAATTCAGAGAACGACAGCATTGGTTTGTCTTACTTATAATGTTAGCTCTTATATGCAGTGTTGGCTTGTAATATGCATTGCCATACCACTTTTAATATCACCACACAGCTCTTTTTCACGGCAATAGCTGAGTTTTTGACAAAACAAATATCACCTGTATGTAATAATAAGACTAAATATGTGTAGTAAATTTTTTTTTAGCAGGTTTAGAATATATCACCCCATATCGCGAATGTACATGTATATCTAATCCAACACACTTAGACACAAAATGGCGTCCAAATTTGAGTTGACACAACTCTCTATATACAGGGACTCTACCCTAACCTATTGTGAGTAGTGTATGTGCTCAACTGAGTGGCGTTCTATGTTATGTAAGAGTCTCTCAGTTGGACTTTGTGTGAACTTTAAATAAAAGTGTGCCTTGCACTAATATGTGTTGTTACCCTCGCCAGAGCAGAGGATAGACAGAGGTTTGCCTGTTTGTCTGTCTGTCTGTTTGTGTGTCTGTTTGTCCGCACAGAATAAATATGATTTTCTCTGCAACCGTTGGTCCGATTGACAGGATATTTTCACCATAGGTGTGCCTCCTCCTGTAGAATTTTTTTATGATAATTATGATGTCATAGGTCATGTGGTATGGGCGCCATCTTGGAAAAACAAAACTTTGCACCTCTACATCTCCGAAAGCGCTGCATAGAAAAAATTTAAGACATAGCTCATTGTAAAGAACTCTCCATGGGGAATAAAATATGTCAATGATGTCATAGGTGCCTCCATTTTGACGTCATAATTCGACAAGTACAAAACTTCATCCGATCAAGATGAAATTTCTTGAGCATCATGTCGGTATAAATTGGTGGAGAAAAAAATATATTGATGACGTCATCGGTCACGTGGTTCGGCCGCCATCTTGGAAAAACCGAAAACATTTGCACCTCTATATCTCCGAAAGTACAAATTATAGGCAACAATTGGATTAGATGAAAAAAATTGTACACATGAATTGACATGTGGGAAAATTACACGTCCAGACCATAAATCGAAATCAGGTCCTCTGTTCAACCGTACCAGTGCTTTGCCATCTGAGCTCTGCCATCAAGCATGTAATCCATATATAATTGTACACATGTGCAGTGCAGCCTATTTTACCAGTCCCTTTTGGACCATAATTGCACATTTAATAAACTTGCAAGTGTTGACATTGCAGACATATTGCACAAACACGATTTGTACATGATAATTAGAGATGATTGATGAATTGTACATGTACACTTACTTCTGCAACAGAATAGAAAACTAATATTATGCTACCGAGTGCTGTTCTAGTATTATGTATGGCATTCTAAGTTTTTACAGAAAAATGAAGGACTTGCACTTCAATCCGGTTACAGTCTCTTCGTGGTCCCTTTGAAACCAAGAGACTGTAACTGGATTGAAAATACATTTACCTCTTCATGTAGCTGTATGGATCAAATTGGCGTCCCTTTATATGAACTTTTCTAGAGCATTACTTGGTTCCCCCTAAGAACACAAGGGTAGTCCAACATGCAAACGAGTTTTTTTTTTTTGAATGTCCCTGCTTTTCTATAATTTGGCATTTTCTATAAGCTATGGATTGTCCCTTCGTTTCTATTGTTTGCCACAAGGCACATACCTTATAAAGGGGCCTTTTCTATGGCCCTGGAATTTTTCAATGTATATTATTCTATATCTTTATGCCACATACTAATGGGATATGCTTACGCATTGTAAGCAATAACAAAACGTGCTTCGTAAATAGATACATAATAAATGGAAGGTTTATGATTATAGGCAAGCATCACCGACCTCCTGCTGGATATCAATTTTTTTTTTTTTTTTTTTTACAGATGCGTTTACGGTTTTTACGTAAAATTTCATTGAGGTTTTTATTGCACAGTTTACGGTTATAGAAATTATAATTTTCAAATGCTCGATATCGATTGAGGTTTTTTTTATGGCCACATTTTCGTTGTTTTTATATACATTTTCATTTACAGATGCTTTCCGACGGTTCTGTGATGTTTTTCCCCAGTATATCGGCTTCGTTATCTGTCGGCACGTCAAATTATTGCTTTCTATGACACCCAAAAGGTACCCAACATTAATATCAGTAGCGAGTGAGTGAGTGAGTCAGTGAGTGTGAGTAAGTGGTTAGAATGAATGAATGATCTTTTTAAGGCCATTTTCCCCGCTAGAGCGGGGGTTAGCCTTGCGAGCCCCATGACAATCATGGTTCCCTGTTTGAGGCAATGTTTTTATGGCCGGATGCCCTTCCTGACGCCAACCCTTGGTCGCCTCTTACGATCGCAGGGATGCGGTGTACCCAGGGCCGGCGCTACCATTAGGCCAACTAGGCAGCCGCCTAGGGCGCAGACATCGGAGGGGCGCATTACTGAACCTTAAAGGGTCACAGATTTATACAAATTATTTTATACAGTGTCAGTGGCAAGTGGTGAACGTAGTTTCTCAAAGCTCAAAGTTATAAAAACTTAGGTACGCTCTACAATGTTGGAAAATAGACTAGTTGGCTTGGCAACTGCTGTATATCAATTGAACATGCCCAGGCATCCGCACTTGATCTGGTTGAATTTGTGACAAAATTTGCAAAGGAAAAGGCACGCAAAGTGAGATGTTGATGTGTCTGAAATTGAAACTTTTATGAGCCGTTTTTAACTCTGTTTGTCGGTTTTTTTGTTTGTTTCTCTGTCTGAGTGTAAGCGAAATATTGTGGTAACATGCCGGGTTGGTTAGGCCAAGTATCCTTAAATGGTATATATACTTAAAGGTGTGTGAAGTAAAAGGTTTGAATGTTGTGTTGCCAATGGCTGAGGTTTGCATTATACCGAGTGCTCTTTAGTTCAAAATGATTTGTGTGCCAAAATATTTTATTTTGTATTTGCGAAAGATAATCAAAGATTGATTATTTAAAATTTTGATTTTGCATATCTAAAACTTATTGCTCAAACCAAAAACTGTTTTGTTTATCTGTAATTTCCATTCACACACTCATAAAGGGACCACTTTCTTTATTTTGCATTGCAAACCACATGGAGTGTCATATTTTTGTAAGTGAAAGCCCATTTTAAGTGAAAAGCCCAACCCTAACAGGGCCACTGCCATATTAATGGATATTGCGCCTTTAATATTGGTGCTGTTGGCATCTTACGGTACTTATTATTGCAATTTTTTTTATTTTTTTTAGCAATTTCAAGTTTTCTGCTTTTTTTTCTTTCAACAAAACATCTGTTTTTAATCATCGAAGTTGGCAAAAAAAAAATTGGGGGGGGGGGGGGGGGGTGGGGATGAAAGTAGCTGGCCTTGCCTAGGGTGCAAAATAGTCTGGCGCCGGCCCTGGGTGTACCTATTCTAAACCGGGGTACACACCGGGATTTAAGATAGGTTAGAATGAGTTTTACATATTAGGTGTGTGTGTGTGTGTGTGTGTGTGTGTGTGTGTGTGTGTGTGTGTGTTGTGTGCGCGTGTGTGTGTGTGTGTGTGTGTGTGTGTGTGTGTGTGTGTGTGTGTTGTGTGTGTGTGTGTGTGTGTGTGTGTGCGCGTGTGCGTGAACATGTCTGGATGCTAAGTATGGCCTCACTCTACTGCTGGTGGGGGGGGGGCGGGGCGGGGGGAGGGGAAGGGTGTGGGGATGCTAAAGATCACCTTACCCTTCTATTCGGAGGGAGGGGAGTGATGCTACAGATGGCCTTACTATCCTGTATGGGAGGGTGCATGGGGGGATGCTAAGGATGGACTTGCCCTCCTTGTGGAATGCTAAAGTTCACCTAGCCATTCTGTTGGGGGTGGGGAGAAAGACAGAGATCACCTTACCCTCCTGTTGGGATGGGGGGATGCTGAAGTTCCTATGCTCTCATTCCAATATCTAATGTTTTAACAAATGTGTTGAGCGAATATTTCCACTAAACATCACCCATGACTCCATGAGTGATTAATGCCCTGGCGTGCAGAGAACCATTGTGGGACGTCGATCTTGCTCCATCCTCATCCTCCTCTCCACGGCTCACCCCCCCACCATTTTCCCTCACACTCTAACTCCACAAGTTCCATCCATGATAATCGTCAATGAGTACTTGACTTTACATGTTTTTTTTTTGTTATTTATAGTTTTTTTTATTGATTGATTAGGGTTTTTTGAATGTTAATGTACAAAAATATATTTTTGGGGACTCATTAAATGGGTCTTTAATGCAAAAAAATTGCACTTGGGACAAATTAAATGGTATTTACATTAATTTGAACAGGCAGGGACCCACAGAACATCTACACAATGTAAAAGGTGACAAGTCCTCAACTCCAGGCACCCCCAAAAAGACCAGGTCATTAACCTCCCAAACCCCAAGTCCTCAACCTTCACCACCCAACCCTAAGGCTTCACTCCCCTTCCCACTCATAGCCTTCAAACACCCTCTCCACCTCACCCTCACCACAACTCCTCAACCCACTTCTCCCCCACACTCAAATCCTCAACCCCCCTCTCCAAACTATGTCCCATCTTTCCTCACTCCCTCCCAACTCCAACTCTTTGTCGTACCCTACCCTTCCTCCCACTCGTAAAAGCAACGTGCATGATCCTGTTTCAAACGGACATAGTTATAATTAAGACCACTAAGACCCTTTCGGAGAGGGGCAGGTGAGGCTTGGGAAGGGAAGGGGAGGGGGGGGGGACTGAGGACCCTGTAGATCCTGCATACGTCATTATAAACCTGAGATCATATAGAACCTTTGGAACCCTTCGACCTCTAAAACCCTATATACCCTCTTAAGACCCTATAGGCCCTGTTAGATCCTTTAGGCCTTTAGACCCCTTCGAGCTTTTAGACTATTTTAGACCCGTTGCTCCTTTTAGGACCTGTTAGTCCTCCATATAGCCTTTAGACTGCTTAGATCCCTTGACCCTTTAGACCCATTTCGATCTTTTAGACATTTTAGGATCCTTTAGTTACATGTTAATTTACATCTTTGAAGACATTTACATCCTTTGGACCGCTTAAACCCCTTCAACCTTAGAACTTTAGGCACATTACACCCCTTTAGACCATAACTAGACTATTGGAAAATAGCCTCCAGATGTTTGGACCCCTTAAGTGCCCCTTATTGACTATTATATAGACCCGTTGTACCACTTAGACCCTGTAGACCTTTACACCCCTTCGGGACCTTGGACCTGTATACCCGTTAGATTCTGCTAGACACACATCCCCCAAACAGACGGTTGAGGACTTGTAGAAGAAACGGGAAGGGGAGGACAGAGAGTCAGTGAGAGGGGTGGGCAGAGGGGACAGAGAGTGGGGTTGAGGCTTTGACAGTGTGGGTTTGGTTACCTGGGGTTAGGAGTGGCGGTTGTGGACTTGGGGTTCGGGGGTGAGGTGGAGATGAGGTCTTGAAGAAGCAAGCATGGTTTGGAGGGAAGGTTGGAGTCGGGGTGGGGGCAGTGAGAGGACAGGGTGTTTAGTCCAGTCAAAAATGTGAATGGACCCGCCACTAATTGCAAGAGAAACGAAGTAATACTTTTCTGAGACCTTGATGTCTACTTGATCTGCCCAAAATTATACTTAAATATATTGAGTGGAACATGGTTTTTCAGGTCCTTTCCGATTTGGGAACTTTTCGGACTACCGCAATGTTTGGAAATTAATTATATGACAATATCACTCTTAATAATACACCAAATCAACTCTAAATTATTTATTTAACCATGTTTGAATACACTACCACAACTATTTGTACCCAATGTCCTTCTGTCCGTTCACAATATTTAACACGTCACTTCGTCTCTTCCATGGTCACTATCATCAGCATCCTCGAAAACGTCCACTGATTCGTCTGCATTTGCACAAATACCTCTGCACTCCCTACATGCAAATGTGCAAGGCAGCCCAAGTTTCCGACAACCACAACGTTTATCACTGCAACCACCCTTGCAAGAACACCTAACCAGCTTTAGGAGATAGTCTGGTGCTGCAGCGAGGTCAGAATGCATAGGGATCATCCTGGTGTCCATGATCCTCCATCCCCAGTCAAGCGGGTTGAGTTTGTGTCCTTTCCACTCCTGAACCTGTTGGAATACCCGTAGGCTGTGATATTTGGAAGCTGAGCTCGTGGGCGGAAGTACCCGTGGGTGCAACGATGTTTTGTTTGTTGTCACCTTAGCATGAAATTTTGCTACCCTCAATTCGTTCAAATTGTCTGATGGTTTGCCTCCGTACACACAAACCATTGCTTTGTCTCCTGCAGCAATGACCTCATCCTGTGTTGACTCTTTATTGCCGAAAATTAGGGCCTCTTACTGGAACATTTCATTGTCCTTGAACAGTTTGAGTCCAGTGCCTTTGCCGATC
This sequence comes from Myxine glutinosa, assembly GCF_964187855.1. Taxonomy (NCBI): domain Eukaryota; kingdom Metazoa; phylum Chordata; class Myxini; order Myxiniformes; family Myxinidae; genus Myxine; species Myxine glutinosa. The sequence goes on along the minus strand of NC_136271.1, from coordinate 54,401,115 downwards.
CCAAAGACCCTTGATGTCGTGTCGCATCCCAGGTACGCATGGATGAAGAGAATGTTTTCACAGACAGTATCACCCAGAGCCTCTCTGACTTTGCCAATGTCCAAGTATTGTCTTGGATTCAATGAACCCTTTTTCGGCTCCGACATTAAGTAGAGAGTGTGCGAAGTATTCTTGCGAAAATAGTAGCACAGTAGTATCAACAAGTCAGTGTCTTCGCCAACAAGAACAGTGTTGGATTTTGAATAGCTACAAACTGCAGTTGTTGCTATGAGTAGGTCCGCATCCCCACTTGCATGAAGCACTTCACAATGAGATTCTTCCAGTTTCTTACCAAGAATGTCTATGAATTATTGCTTGTTCTCCTTGTTCCGAAGAAACTCTTCCTTCTTGACAGAAAGCGTCATGGTTTGAGAAAAAGATACTTCACTAATGGTCGCTCACCCCTTTTCTGATGGGCACAGTCTTTCGTTGAGGGACCTTCACGAGAGCCATCAAACACGACGATAGCATGCACGTAATGCCTACTAACATATTTCAGGTAGCGGTCAAGAATATCCTTGTACTGTTCACCTGACTGCCACGGTATGCGCTGCAATAGGGCACCGCCATCGAGTACGTATTGTATATCGGACGGTTGTGCAGTATCGGCAGGTGCCAAGGATTTGATTGCTGAGGCTAACGCTGGCTTATTGGCGGACAGCAAGGCATATTTGGTCTCGAACAAAGATGGGGGATATGTGCATAACTCACAAAGGAGTGCTTTGGATAAGTCTCCTACTTCAGTGCCAGCGATCACAAGTCTCTGGAAGAGTAACTGAGGGTCGATATTGATGTCTCCGTCTGGTGTCTTCATTGCAGACTCTGAGTCCATAGTTATGGCTTGACCCTTCTTCTTGAAGCTGTATTCAAGCACACGTTTACCACTCATCTGGCCCAAGAGCCTTTCTCCCACAGTTTTCGCCTCATCAACATTCACCGTTGTCTGGGCAACTATACCAGTGAAAATGTTGTGAAGAGTATCGTCGTCTTGAAAGGGATCCCTCTCATGAAGAAACTCAAGCATTTTCTGGGTATCGGCTACATCATTATTCTGTCTAGACTTTGATAGATCCTTGTGCTGTTCACTTGTCACATACATCACATCAGTGAGGTGTTGGAGGGCGTTGTTCACCTCTGCAAAGAAAGGACTAGCCATGACCCAGACTGAGCGTTGTGTCTCTGTCATCCCTCGTCCCCTGGTCAGACCACCTGATGTCTTCAGACTTCTCATAAGTACTTGTTCGATGACTAAATCTGTAGACAGACCAGCCCAGTATCTGTCGCTCCGTCGGACAACTTGGAATCCTTGGAGAAATTTCTGATGTACTTCTGGATGGTCCTTTGGTAACTCGGTCATCAGTTGCAGATATATGTGCAGGCACTTTGTGTAGTGTCTGTGTCCGGAAGCTGCAAGATATGGAAGCATGGCGCGCAGGATATGCAAGTGAAGCATCCAATCCCCTGTTCTTTCAGATTTCAGAAAAAAACGGATAATGTCCACCATTTCCATGTATTGTAACCACAGTCTCGCTGTCCGTTGATGCCTTATTGTATCAATCACCTGATTGATTTTGTCTCCAATGACCTCCATCACCTTCGATGACTCGATGTCTGACACTGCTTGGTCACCTGACATCAGACCATCAAACAAGTCGCCTGCATCATTGAGCTCTGCTGGAACTGTACGCTCGCTGTCAACATCACTTGGGAGGTTCATCTGAAATACTTTCGAAGCAAGTTTTGCATTGAGTGCTGCATCAACGAGTAGATGTCCACGTATAGCTCTAGACACGGCTTTGCCACTCATCATGTGGGTTGTAGTGTTGCTGGCATATGCAACTTCCAGAAGCTCTTTGAGTCCAGTACCAGACATCAGGTGGCCAATACACCCAAGAAAACTCATGCGTGTATGGAATCCTCCTAGTCTTAGAACAACCAAGTGAAGTTTGCTGTCCGCTGGCTCGCTCTTGACTATGGTGAGAGCTTTCCACCAAAGTGGCTGATCAAATGTCAGTATCGGGGTTACACCATATCTCTGCGCATGTTCACAAACGAAATGCAGTGTGGAGTTGATGCAGTCCAAGTCACTTGGACTGAGATCAATCATGGGCAGAAACATTATTGATGCCTCACCCGGATGTTCTCCCTTGTGTACCATCTGCATCATTCCTGTCCAAGAGGGCCGAGGTGATCGAACAGTAAGCGAAACCTTCCAGAGGAGGTCAACATTTGAGCTGATTTGTCTCAAGTCGGTACAGGCTGGAAGCTTCTCGTAGAGAAAGGACTGCATTCCTCCACATGCTGATGTGAAAGGTCGTATATTGATTCGCCCCACTTGTGCGATGTCCTCTGCCGAGACAGCTCTACGGGCAATCTGAAGTGTCCGGACTGTTTTCGGGGTCACACTCGCAATAATGCCCATACCATGGAATGTGTTTCTCCCATTTAATGTGCAGATGTCGTGGTCAACATTGTCCGCCACATATTGGATGAAATGTCCAGGGGTAAAACCAGGGATGTCTGTTCCACACGTGACTGCTGCGCTGCGCTCATACGTTTGCACCTCCGTGTATGAACAACTATACCCATGTGCAAAGAGCGTGTCTATGAGAAATCGAGAACCAAAATGGAAGTGCATTTGGATTCCAAGACCCACCAACAGTGGAGCTTGCAGGATCCTAGGCCTCGCGGCTTGCATGATCGCCTGCCCCAGTGAGCAGATTTTTAAGTCTTTTCCTTTCCCCACAAACAGCATTTCGAGCAAGAGCTTTAGTGACTCAGGTAGGAACTTGGTTGCAGCATTGACAGTGGACATATCGAGAGTAGTCGGGTAAATGTCCTTATTTTGAGATACCTCTTTTATGTCACTTCTAATGAGATCAGCAGCTGTCTTGATCAGGCGCAACTTTTCTGTTTCAGGGTCCCTTTCCTTTTGCTGACGATAGAAGTCATGAAGAATCGACGATGCCACACCCCTAAATGTCACAACATTTGATTTTCCATTAATGTCTGCAATTATGATCTTATCACCAAAGTGATTGAAAAGGTTATCCTTCATGTATGAAAAACCATATGCATCACAGCCAGTGTCTACTAGGAAGTCCTCCATTTTCCCAATTAAATCACTAATTGTGGTTAGTTCCTCATCATTTTCCTCAAGGTACTTTGCCACCTTCAGGAACGCTTCATGTCTGATCTGGTCCTTGGGTCGACCAAGCTTCTGCTTTTTTGATGAAGACGCCTCTTCCGATTGGAATTTGAGTGGTATCTGTTTCTTTGTATGAAAGTTAACACTGCACACCTTATGGTATACCGCATCTGCTGCATGTAGATCGCCAACAAATGCCATTCTGCTCCTCACAGTACCCGACCAATTGTCAGATCGATTTTCACAGTCAGCAGACACATGATTTTGGAAGTCGAATGTCTTAACCTGGATCAACATATGGTCCTTTTTCCTCCCCTGGTACTTGTCAGGATTACCACAGAAAAGACACTGAGTTCTGTAGTCAAACGCTGAATCCATTGAACGAAGGCACCTCCCTTTGTCTGCCTCAGACGAAACACGTTTTCGCTTCTGTTACATATTTATGTGAATGTATGTGGATTACCATTCAGGTCTTTGCTTATCCGTGTGTAGTATATTAAGGGTTGTTGTGATTGGAGGGTCAGGAGCCCTTCTGAACAAGTGGCCGGAAACGGAAGTGACCGGAAAGGGAAGAGAAAAAGACACGAGGGAAAAAGGACGAGGATTTCTTCTTCCTCGCCCCGCACCGACGAAAGGTGGGATTGATTGAGCCGTGTGGAAAAGCGGCGTTCCCGAGCCTGTCTGGCGAGAGGAGTTACCGGGACGGATACCTGCCCGGTGGACGGCAAACTGTCGTGTGGCCGTGCACCGATCCAGCGTTTGGCGCCGTGCGCGACACCGTCTAAAAAGACGCGTACGGGTCGCCCGTTGGGGCCTAACACGCCTGGCAAGCGGCGTGGGGCTGTTGGCTTGCTTTCCCGTCCCCGCTTCGCGTGGCCACGAGGGGCTGTAGCCGGGGTGCCTGGTACGATACCTGCCCGGTGGAAACACGTCCCCCCGGGGTTCGTGCAACCGCCCGAGTGCGGCGACGCCGACCATCATCTTGGTCAGGAGGGGCCCAGAGACATTGTGCGGGACCGAGACCAAAAGGGTGTCGTGAGTACTCACCGGGACACCCGTATATAAGATGGCCATCTTACTCATAGGGAATTGATTGTGGCTGGGGAATTGTTGATGGTAGAGTATTGTTGATTGCTCGGGGAAAATCTCCGTGGTTGTGTCATTGAAATATTGTTGATGGTTGTGTATGGTTGATTGCTCGGGGAAAATCTCCGTGGTTGTGTCATTGAAATTGTATGGTATCATTACCATTGAAATATATCCTTGAACGTCAGTTGTCTCTTGGGTGAAATTCATATGGATTGCGTGGCGAAAGCGCATATATAATACAGCTTTCTGGCGAAGTTCCTCTCACGGTCCGGGGGTCACTGAGACCAGGTATTCACCGAGGGGACCACGTAACAGAATTGGGGGCTCGTCCAAATTACGATTTGCGGTTTCGCAATTGGGTCTACGTCCGGGATTTAAAATTGTATAAAATAATAAAATAATAATTTTTTATTAATTAAAATTTATTAATTAATTATTAATTGGTAAATTTTTTTGAGAAATTGGGGTAAAGTCTTGGGTGAAGGTTAACAGGTGGTAACGATAGACACCATGGCGTTTGTGGCACAGAACTTTGGGGTAACCCCGAGTGAGGCACAGTTCCGAGCGTTGCTAAAGTCGGACCTCTTGAAATTGGCCAAACATTTTAACTTGGAGGTCCGAACTAATTTGAGGAAGGCAGAGTTGCAGGCCACGGTGATACAATCTATGGTGGGATTAGGAACATGGGACGAGTTAGCCTGGGAGTGGCTACCCGAAGAACCAGAAGATGTTGAGCTCCGGAAACTGGAGTTGCAATTACGAGAACTCCAGGAAAGGTTAAAAGAAGAAGAAAGGAAAGCAGAAGCGAGGAGAGAAGAGAAACAAGCAGAAGAAAGGAGAGTGGAACGAGAACTCCAGGAAAGGTTAAAAGAAGAAGAAAGGAAAGCAGAAGCAGAGGAAAGGAGAGTGGAAAGAGAACTCCAGGAAAGGTTAGAAGGGAGAAAAGCAGAGGAGAGGAGAGCTGCAAGGGACCTCGAAGCAGAGGAGAGAAAAGCGGAAAGGGAATTAAAGGAACGTGACATGGAGCTTCAGCAAGAAATCAAATTCAAGGAGCTGGAGTTAATGAGAGAACGGGGAGAGGCACCACCCTTGCTGACGGGGTCGACACCTAACCAGAAAACCTGGGATGTGGGCAGACATGTGAGGCTGGTTCCACCGTTCAGTGAAAAGGAAGTCGCGAAATTTTTCCCACACTTTGAGAAAGTGGCTCGACAATTAAACTGGCCGGAGGAGGCCTGGACCATACTCGTGCAAAGTGTGCTGGTGGGGAAAGCTCAGGAAATTTATTCGGCGCTACCAATGGACCAATGTGCAGATTATGAGGTACTGAAGAAGCACATCCTCAAGGCCTATGAGTTGGTTCCGGAAGCTTACAGGCAAAAATTCAGGAATGCCAGGAAGAGGGAGAGTGAGACCCATGTGGAGTTTGCCAGAGTGAAAGAAAACATGTTTGATCGGTGGTGTGAGTCAAAAGGAGTCGGGAAAGACTTCGAAACATTGCGGGACTTGATCCTGGTGGAGGAATTCCAGCAGTGTGTCCACAAGGACATCAAAGTGTACCTGCAGGAAAAGAAAGTACCAAAGTTGTGGGACGCAGCCACCATGGCAGATGATTATGCCTTAACCCACCGAATAGGGGTCCACGAACCTAACTCCTCGCCTAGATCTCCGCAGGGGAGGTGGGGAACAGCAGGTGCGGAGAACGACCATACATGGCGGCGGCCTCGAGATGATTATGGGGACAACTATGATACCCCACCTGTTCGAAATCAGAGGGATGTGGGCCCAAGACAAACTTATAGTTCGGGGGGCCCGAGGCAGACCACGAGTTTTTACTCCGGGCCTACTTGCGCTTTTTGCAAGAAACCTGGACACTTGATGTCCAGTTGTTACCGCATGAAAAGCGAAGACCCAGAGCGGAGTCCGACTACTACGACTCCAAACGCAATGGCCATTGTGAGAAATCGCCATCAAAAGGGTTACCAACCATTTATTTCAGAGGGGTTTGTGTCACGGGATGGAGCCTCGACTAACCGGAAACCGGTTAGGATATTGAGGGACACAGGGGCACATCAATCTTTAATGCTTGAAGGCATTTTGCCATGGTCCGAGGAGATGGCAACGGGGGATAGTGTTCGTTTACAGGGGATCGGGGGCGGTGTTAGTGCTCCCCTTCATGTCATCCATTTGGAGTCCGATTTGGTGTCAGGACCGGTCACCGTCGGTTTACAAGCCACGCTTCCTGTAGAGGGTGTATCTGTGGTTATCGGGAATGATTTGGCCGGGGGGCAAGTTTATGGTAACCTGAGGGTTGGTAAAGAGCCCAGCAGGGAAAATAACGCCACACCAGCTCGGGATGGCGACAAAAGTGCCAAGTTATTTGTAGGGGGACTGAACTTCAAAACAGAGGAAGAAGTTCTGACCTCTGTCTTCAACAGATATGGGCCGCTGGTGGAAGTGCGGTTGGTAAGAGACTGGGAAACGCAACAGTCAAGAGGGTTCGGCTTTGCCACGTTTGCCAGCACAAAAGACGCCAGAGAGGCAGAGAAGAATTGGAATGGCAAGGATTTGGAGGGTCGGACCATAACAGTAGGGAAGGCATTTCGTAGACGTCGAGAGGTCTACAGGAGAGGACAACTGGGCGGTAGTTTTGGTGGTGGCCGCAATCAATATTATTATGGAGGCTCCCTGAGTTACGGCCGCTCCCGAAGGAAGGATTGGCAAAGTAGTGGCCGAGAAGGAGACCGCTATTCCTGGGACTACAGGGACAAGTGGTCCCACCCTCAGTATTAGGGAAGTTCTGAGAAGTTGAAGCACTGAATGCGGCGGAGCCGCCGAGCCAAGATTCCTACACGGATTAACCGTGAACGCCGTTCCTAAAGGCGTCCATGTAGTGAACTTTCATGCACGGACTAACCGTGAACTCCACGTTCCTCAAGGCGCCCATGTTGAGAACTTTCCTGCACGGACTAACCGTGAACTCCACGTTCCTAAAGGCATCCATGTAGTGAATACTCGGCTTGGCCTCCCGGAAAAAGTGCTATCGAGTGGCTTAACTTTGGATCTTTGATCAACCCCTTAACCTTCATTCACAAGAAACTGACGGTCAAAGTCAGAGGGTCATGAGATGGAGTTTGATTTGGCAGGGACAATGTCGTTGCTGGTGCTTAGTCCAGAGTGAGTAATCTGGAGGGGTTGTGGTGAAATTTTGGTTGCTTTATTTTTAAGTGATAACTGTGCCCGGGGGGAACTGATAATGTGGGGGGGTTGAGTTATCTGGTTTGTTTCTCCAAATTGGCCGGCAAAGAAAGTTTTCGCTGGGTTCAAACTTTCTTTCTTGAAGGGGGGGAGTGTTACATATTTATGTGAATGTATGTGGATTACCATTCAGGTCTTTGCTTATCCGTGTGTAGTATATTAAGGGTTGTTGTGATTGGAGGGTCAGGAGCCCTTCTGAACAAGTGGCCGGAAACGGAAGTGACCGGAAAGGGAAGAGAAAAAGACACGAGGGAAAAAGGACGAGGATTTCTTCTTCCTCGCCCCGCACCGACGAAAGGTGGGATTGATTGAGCCGTGTGGAAAAGCGGCGTTCCCGAGCCTGTCTGGCGAGAGGAGTTACCGGGACGGATACCTGCCCGGTGGACGGCAAACTGTCGTGTGGCCGTGCACCGATCCAGCGTTTGGCGCCGTGCGCGACACCGTCTAAAAAGACGCGTACGGGTCGCCCGTTGGGGCCTAACACGCCTGGCAAGCGGCGTGGGGCTGTTGGCTTGCTTTCCCGTCCCCGCTTCGCGTGGCCACGAGGGGCTGTAGCCGGGGTGCCTGGTACGATACCTGCCCGGTGGAAACACGTCCACCCGGGGTTCGTGCAACCACCCGAGTGCGGCGACGCCGACCATCATCTTGGTCAGGAGGGGCCCAGAGACATTGTGCGGGACCGAGACCAAAAGGGTGTCGTGAGTACTCACCGGGACACCCGTATATAAGATGGCCATCTTACTCATAGGGAATTGATTGTGGCTGGGGAATTGTTGATGGTAGAGTATTGTTGATTGCTCGGGGAAAATCTCCGTGGTTGTGTCATTGAAATATTGTTGATGGTTGTGTATGGTTGATTGCTCGGGGAAAATCTCCGTGGTTGTGTCATTGAAATTGTATGGTATCATTACCATTGAAATATATCCTTGAACGTCAGTTGTCTCTTGGGTGAAATTCATATGGATTGCGTGGCGAAAGCGCATATATAATACAGCTTTCTGGCGAAGTTCCTCTCACGGTCCGGGGGTCACTGAGACCAGGTATTCACCGAGGGGACCACGTAACACTTCAGAGAAAGTTCAATGTCTCTCACATTGCAGAACACCCTACGACAATCTGTATGAATTGCCTGTCCTGGATGGACTTGGACTTCTTCACCACGCTCACGTCCAGCTTCTTCGATCCTCGTACAACCTTTATCCGTCAGTGTACTGGTTGGATCACTGGAGAGGGGTTTCTTACAGAAGACACCGTCGATATCACCCATGTTGCTGAAAAGAGAGGGAACTTAGGATTATATTTTATTCCCTGTTGTCCTACTATAAATGTATAGGTTCATAAAAATACAAAATTTGAACATGTTTATTATAAAATTAAATGTTAAAAAACTGCTTTTAAAAATAAAAATAAAACCTTAAACAATCATAAATTAAATATAATACGACTTACATTCACAATGACCACAGCGTTTAACTGTCCTCAGCACAATGATCAAATCTCTCACTGCAAGCGTCACTCCACCTCTCGTTCATGGCTCTCGTTCAATCTGAAAATAAAGTATGATCCACTCATTATAATTGAATATAATTTTATGTATTTGTTCAGAGGATCGACAGGTTTCAGAAAAATATCATTTTTTTTCTCTTGCAATTAGTGGTGGGTTAGGGGTAAAAGTTCGCTAGAATGACTGGACTAGTTGGGAGAGGGTGATTGAGGCTTGGGGAGGGGTGTTGAGAACTTGTGGTTGGGAAGGGGGTTGTTGAGGACTTGACAAATAAAGGGGGAGGGGAGGACAAAGAGCTTTATCAGGGTGTGGGGGAAGCAGAGAAGGGACTGAGTTAGGAGAGGGGAAGGTGAGGCATGGGAAGGAAAGGGGAGGGAGGGGGTGGCTGATGACTTGCACTAGGAGGTGTGACTTGGGGTGGGGTGGCTAATGGGGTTGAAGACTTGGAACTTGGAGGGGGAGTTGAGGACTGAGGTCAGAGGGGGGTTGAGGACTTGTTTGTTGATGAAAGGGAGAGAGGAGGACCTGTAGTCGGTGTGCGTGGTGGAGGGGGACAGAGAGGGGAGAGGGGGTTGAGGCTTGGAAAGGGGGTAGGACTTGTCGCGGAGTGGGATTGAGGACTTCGGTCGACTGGCGGGGGGTTTGAGGACTTGTCAGAGTGGTTGAGGTCTTTGGGTGGGGAGGGGTTTTAAGAGTTGTAGTGAGGCATTTTAGACTGGGTTGAAAGGGATATTTAATACTTTGGGATTGAGGGGGGGTTGGTTAAAACTTTGGATTGGGGAGGGGATTTAGGACTTGGGGTTGAGTTGGGGGTTGTGGACTTGTGCGTGGGTGGAGAGGGGGGTGGCGGTTGAGGACTTGGGGTTGGTTGGGGGTTGAGGACTTGTGCATGGGTGGTGGGTGGTGGGTGGTGGGTGGAAAGTGGGGGTGGGGGCTGTGGACTTGGGGTTGGGTGGAGGGGGGCAGGGGGGGGTGAGAGAACATTGAGGAATTGAAGTCACATTTTACACTACTCAGAATTTCTGTGGGTCCCTGCTCTTTAGTGCGTGTGCGCGCGTGTGCACGTGCCGTTGTTTGTTAACTCCATATGCGGGTTTCATATATATTTGAAAGTGAGTCTGCTGGCTAAACAGTTGCATAACTCCAGCTGTTGGGCATGAGCGTCACATAGCTACTGCCCCCTACTGTCTATAGAATTGTATTGCAGCTAATAACAGGAAGAGAATGGAATTCTTAATTTTATATAGTATATACAGTCCATCCCAGAAAAGGAATATCCACGAACACATGTTTCGGTCTCGTTGACCCTCATCAGCGTGGAGCCGAAGCTCTTCCCTGGAGTTCTCTTCCAGTTGTTGGCTGCAGTATGTTGAGAGTCGTAGAGAGTTGCAGCTCTGCTAAACTCAAGCCTAATAGGCAGAGCTTATGCAACTCTTTAGCCAGCAGAACCTATTTTAAATTTAAGTTGTTCCTGGTTGCTCCCAAAACTGTTTTGTGTACCACAGACAGGTTAATGCATGGCAGGTATTTCCTGTTGGTCAGGATGCATTATCCATACTCTTCATTAGCTTAAGCATTTCTATCAGATCCCCTCTTAATCACTTCCTTTCTAATGTACACAGTCCTGTTTCCTTCAACTGCTCCTCACGGTTTAGTTTTAGCTCCTGGAATTAATCTCCTCGCACTTGTAAGTAGTATTGCTGAAAGGTTTAACCACCTGATCGAACAACACACCATTTAGACATAGAAAAATAGCCGGAGTACATTATCCGTGGGGCTGCACCGGCTGAAGAAACGCACGTGCACTTTTGCGCGACGAGGCCCGTTTCGTGCGCAGGCCTGTGTTTGGGCCTGGTTTCCGGGTCATTTGCCTGACAACCGAGCGAAAGCGTTTGAGTGAATGGCCTGAAGGTTTTCAGGACCGTATGTCCGGTGCCTGCTGACGGTGATGGATGCGTGAGGAGCCTTTTGGGCCTTCGGTGCTTTCTCCGCATGCGCCGATTAGGCTTCCGCGCTCCGGCATCGCCGGCTCTTGTTCTTGGCTAGAAGTTCCGAAATGGCTACCAACTCTGGAATGCATCACTTCAAAAAGACAGAATAATTAGTTATGACTCCGCCATAATTGCACATCCGCCTGTGTCGTAAGTACGGCATTTGTTACACAATTAGGCAATATGAGCGGCGCGTCGGCGGCTCTGTTTGTTTGTGCCTCGCAAATTCTCCGCAGATGTGAGCCGGGCAAAGCCTGGAAACTGGATCCATTGTACGGTCATTCCAAAAAGACAAATTGCTTCCTGTCACAAACTTCATCCCCAATGCTACTTATGGAATAAAATGATACAGTATTCCGCAGTGACTATAATATTGCTTTGAAAGTTTCTGGTGGACACTTTTGTGATTGGAGCAGCTTCCAGCAAATGGCAAAGTTGAAAACCAATATAGCCCAAGTCCTTTGTGAGGTAGTTATGGAGGATTGGACAAATATTTGTGTTTTTGCTAAGTTTCCACTTGAAAGTCGTTCCTTGACGGACAATATGCCTGTCGTGTTGCATCGAGCACACGATAGCCCAGATTTAGGGTACAGCGGAACCAACCCGTGAGCTCACAGGTATGACTTGCACGTGGAAAGGTATATTGTGGGACTCACCGTTTCAATGACTAATTTTAATGGCAACAGCTGTCAAAATTGCACAGCACTCACATATCCACAGCACGTCTCCCTCTCGCTCCTCCTCTACTCGCATCCCACCGTGGGCGTGAATATTCTTTGTCCGCCAAATGAGGTTTTTACCTTACCTTGCCTTGACTTGTGTCGGTGTCACTGGGTTTTCTTGCGCATTAAAAGTGAAAGGGGATGTGGCAAAGTGTCCTCTCCAGTAATACTGGAGGGAGCACATATGGTAATGCGTAAAGATTAAACCAAGGAGCCCGCATTGTTCAACATTCTGTTCCAGAAAGCTCAAGCAACATTGACTAACCAGAGCGGCACTCAATAGAGAGCCTCCACCTGGTTGGCCATATCACTCGATGGTGAAGAATCATCTAAAAAATTACACGAGCTGGATCCGGATCCGGATCTTCACCAAAATTGAATCGATTCTTCCTTGTCACACACACAACCCTCTCCAACAGGTTTCGTCCAAATGCATCTATAACTTTTAGAAATATCCTGCTCTTTATACTTTTTTTTTTGTATACATGATCGAGGCTCGTGTAAGAGATAACATTGATCACAAAAAGACAAACTGACACATAAAACATAAAACATATGATAAAGGGAGTGGGAGAACAAGATGGAGAGCAGGGACATCGGGAGATCTGTGGAAGGGAGATGGCTTGGGTGGAGGAGGCGTGCGAAAGGGGATGGGGGGGAGGTGGAAGAGGTTTAAAACACATGGACACTGCTAAGACTTTCAGGAAAGAAGTCGGTATTTCAAAAAAGTGGATCTGGGATGAATTAACAGGGGTAGAAAAGATCAAGGTTTTGGATGGGGGGTGGTGGTGGACAGCTGTTTTAAGGACCTGGAGGGAGGAGTGGGATACTTTTGGCCTTATCTCCCAATGGTGAAGAATAACTTAGAATTTAAAGAATTCTCATATCCAAATTCAGATATTCACCAAAATTGAATAAATTTGTCCTTGTCAGAAACCCAACCTGTCCACCAAATTTCAGCCAAATCCGTCCACATCTTTTTGAGATATCCTGCTATATGTTTGTTTTGGCCCTATCACCCAATGGTGAAGAATCACTTTAAAAGTTCTGGTCGCCGGATCTTCAGCAAAATGTTATCATTTCGTCCTTGTCACATACACTACTTCTCTGCCAAATTTCGTTTGAATCCGTCCACAACTTTTTGAGATACAGTATCTTGTTCACAGACAAACAGACAAACAAACAGAAAACATAACCTCCATCCACCTTCGATGGCGGAGTTAAAAAGAGGAAGGCTTGAGTTGTTGGTCTTGTGCGTATTTGGTTAAAATGAAATGTGTAACATTACTTGAAGTTGTGTCGAAGTAAGTTTCAGGAAGTTACTGTTTAGAAAGCTTCCTTAACAGTCTCCTCGACAAGCTTTTGAGTAAAATCTTTGACAAGAAGCAGGAAGCCTTTTGGCAACTTTCCGATACGGGTTTTTATGACAGTGTGGCAAACAACTATCACACCATCTCTGAAGTGGGACGGATCACAGAACCAACTGTGCTTTTTATGATAAAAGCAGGAAGTTTTGCACAAAGTAACCTGGGACCAGAATATTAGGGTCCTGTTACCTAGCAACATTAGCAGGATCAGTAACTGTCTTCATATGGCTCCATGGAGAAAAAGAAACACACATCCCCCACTAAATTGATATCAAGAGTTAACATATGGTAGCATCAGTCATTTCATAACATCAACCCATTGCCTAGCAACAGACCTGGGGTTTGAGACTTCCTTAGGAACGGGCTACCCGAACCTACTAAATGTGGCGTTAAGCAGACAAACCAGTCCAAAAGGATCTCAGCGTTTCAGCAGAAAAACCCTGACTTTTTACCATTAGGTTCTCCCATGATTACGACGCCTGCAAAACTGTGATACTGCAACAGGGAGATGGCAGTTCTGTGGAATGAATCCTTGGATGTTGTGGAGGATGGATTATGGTCGCGGTGTTGTCCACTGCTGCAGATGTGAATACTTTACAACGATCCTTGATACTGGGTCCTTCCAGTATCATGCCTACCAACGCAAGCAGTGTGTTAGGAACTAAGCTCTTCCTTCTGGCATGCCTCATGGAATGTTCCGTCAAATGGCTCCCATTTGTCAAACAGTTGCTGGCGGATAGTTTTTGCTGCCTTGGAAAGATTATTTCCATCACTGTCACTGTCCTGCTGACAAACTTTGGCCACTGCAGCTCCATGTCTCTATCAAAAAATGACAAGGATATCCCAGCCTTTGCTTCGAGCTCTCATGTCGGGGAAATGAGCTGGTGTTCGCTGCTTCAGCCAAGTAGTGCGACTTATCTGGCTCATTTGCACACCAAGCTGTTCCGTTCTTACTTTGTGGAGGTGGGTTAGATCAGTTAGCTTGAAGACTGGTGCAAAATTTCCCCCCTCCGGGTCTCTTCAATGTACATGACAAGCTCAGCAATGGCTATGCCAGAGAGCACACGCTCCTGATCAGTATCAGATTACCTCGCTTTCTCAGCTGCTCATGCCCTGTTGTACAATGCAGCCAAGCACTTGGCATGATATTTTCATTCAACAGCAATCAAGTCTCCCATACTGAGTTTGCCTCGAAGTGTTGTCGTCGGTGAGGGTCTTCACCCGTATGCATATGTCAGTCCTGCTCAAGGGTGGATGCCTCGTGAATGTCATCAGAACCACATAGCTGTTCGCAGAGGAAACACAAATCTGCACCAGTTTTAGAAATGCTTGATGATCTTGATCTGGTGCGTTTACAAATACCTGCTTCCCCAATCACTGGCTTGCAGTTTTCTCTTCTCTACCTTTTGCGGCATGGTATTGTTAAATTGCAGCCTGAATGTTACATGCCAATTGGTATTGTTAGCTAAACGACTCTCCTCAACACATTGACCCTCATCTATCCTTGCTAACTGCACGGTTCTTGGTAGCTCTCATAGTCCACGGAACTTGATCAGGTTTTCAGCCAGTGACTTGTATCCACTCAGTTGATTACTATCTGTGGTTGTGGATGTGGATGGTTGTGCTGCCTTTACAAGCTTGAATATTTTTGACATCATTAGGTGCATTCACTGTCCACCACCACTGTCTACTGTAAGTCTATATCCACACTTTTCACTCTACCACCATGCAGCAACACCATTGCTTTACACAAATCTTCATCCTGAAAGATGATTTTTTTTTTTAAAGTCAGTATATAAAATTCAACAATAAACTAGAAAGCATATGAAAATGCAAAGCCCGCCTGCTTCCGTTTGTATTCAGATATCTTCTTCTTCTTCTTCTTTTTCTTCTTCTTCTTCTTCTTCTTCTGTATGCCCAAAATAACAAAAACAGTTTAAAAACTAGATGGTATTCATAGAACTCTTCTGTTTTTGAACATTTTTTTTCTTTCATCCAATATGGCTGCAATACCACGTGAACGATAACATCATATGTTTATATTCTCTAATATAATTGTTGCATAGATCACGCTCAATAAATTTCAAACTGATCAGACTAAGCGTTGTCCCTGTCTAATTATGACGTCATAATTATGGCAGCAATGACGTCATCGTTGACACCTATTCCCTATATAGAGTTCTTTACAATGAGCCACGTTTCAAGTTTTCCATGAGCAGTTTTGGAGATACAGAGGTGCAACGTTTTTCAGTTTTTCCAAGATGGTGCCTGTACCACATGTACCTGTACCACACGTCATGTTTATCCCCCGATTGCTCAGTTTGGCCGGGCGGCCAGCTCTAGGAGGAGTCCTGTTTGTTCCAAACTTCTTCCATTTAAGAATTATGGAGGCCACTGTGCTCTTGGGAACCTTCAATGCAGCAGAATTTTTTTGTAGGCTTCCCCAGATCTGTGCCTCGACACAATCCTGTCTCTGAGCTCTGCAGGCAGTTCCTTCAACCTCATGGCTTGGTTTTTGCTCTGATATACATCGTCAGCTGTGAGACCTTATATAGACAGGTGTGTGCCTTTCCAAATCATGTCCAATCAATTGAATTTAGCACAGGTGGACTCCCATCAAGGTGTAGAAACATCTCAAAGATGACCAAGATAAATGGGAGGCACCCGAGCTAAATTTCAAGTATCATAGCAAAGGGTATGAATACTTATGTCAATGTGATATTTCCAAGTGTCATAGCAAAGGGTATGAATACTTATATCAATGTGATATTTCCAAGTGTCATAGCAAAGGGTCTGAATACTTATGTCAATGTGATATTTCCAAGTGTCATAGCAAAGGGTATGAATACTTTGTCAATGTGATATTTCAGTTTTTTCTTTTTAATAAATTTGCAAAACTTTCTAAAATCCTGTTTTCTCTTTGTCATTATGGGGTATTGAGTGTAGATTGATGATGGAAAAAATGAATTTAAACGATTGCAGCATAAGGCTGCAACATCACACAATGTCAAAAAAGTGAAGGGGTCTGAATACTTTCTGAATGCACTGTGTATGCCTTGGCATTGGGTGGTGTTATGGAATGACTAATGTTGCCATGATAACACTTGATATCACTTTAGTGGAGGTAGGTGTGTTTCTTTATCCCCTTGGGGCCATTATGAAGCCGGTTGCTAAGCATGATACTGTTGCTCGGCAACAGGACCCTAAAACAGCCCTCACAGGCCAGATCCAGGACGCCTCCCTATCTCACAATAAAGATTATTGTCCCAGGTTACTTTGTGCGAAATTTAATACTTTTATCACCAAATGCACAATTGATCCATATGTTTGGTCTTACCTGCCCTACTGAATGAAAAATGAATGAATGAATGATCGTTTTAAGGCCATTTTCCCCGCTAGAGAAGGGGTTAGCCTTGCGGGCCCCATGACAATCATGGTTCCCTGTTTGAGGCAATGTTTTTATGGCCGGATGCCCTTCCTGACGCCCCACTACTGTTACTAAATGATTTATTTACATTGCCTTTATAATTTTGGAGAGTTTGCATTACATTCCGATGCTCTTTGGCATGGTTGGAAAAAATTATGTTGTGATTTATGGTTTTTGGTTATCTTCATGTTTTTTTTGAGAGATTCTACAAAGGTGAACAGGTCAGTTGGTGGACTCACACCTTCCATACTTCCTCATCTGTTTTGCTTTGTTATTTCAGCAACAGGTCTTTGAAGCTGCTGCCAACCAATTGCATCACTTAGACTACTAACCTGAGTTTGGCTTTGCTTTTCCTTTCCACACCCATTGTGACATTCTCCAGACAGCGATACCACGCAATACACCAGACATTTTCCCCTAAATGACACTCACTAAATTGCTGCCATCTGCACTCGACTATGGTTTTGCAGAGTTAAGTTGTGTGCCAAAGATAAGGTTGAAGCGAAGCAAGTTATGGATTTTTACTTTGTGGACCCCATAGTTATGGACCCACACACACAATGACCATTGAGTTTTATTTGCTTAACTAGTAAAAAGCCCGTCACATATGACAAGTTGGAACAGTGTATTTGACGAAGAACCACCTTTCGAGGCCATTTTTTCCCCACAGAGCAGGGGTTGGTCTTTTTCGGGCACCTTGGTCCCCTTTTTTGAAGCAATGTTTTATGGCCTTAACATCCCCGGATTCCCTTCCTGCCGCCAACCCTGTTAGTCGCCTCTTACGACACACAAGGAATTACCAGTGAACTGGTACTCAATTTGTCGACTTCGGAAGGATGACAGGCTGAGTCAACCCCCCTGGTGTTCATTCAGCGATAGACCAGGATTCAAACCCAGGATCCTCGGATCCCAAGCCGGCACCCTACCCGCTAAGCCAACACCAGGAAGTTGGAATGGAGTGCTCAAATATTAAAAGCCCATATATTTTAAAGAATGGGGTGGAGGAGGAGGGAAATGATGAGCTTCAGTGGTGGAGGAAGCATGGGATGGGGTGGAAGGACACAGTTTGGGGGGTGGACAGGTGTGTGGGAGGAGGAGAGACTGGGGAGCTGCAGTTGTGTTATGTTGGGATTAATGGAAATGAGTGTTCATACACTGTAAATCTGGTTTATTTTGGAATCCCAAGATCAACAATGGGTGAGCACACATCATAGATAGGATAGAGTAAAGGGTGGTGAGAGGCAGAGAAGTAGCGCTTTGAAATGAAAATAGGACAGGAGGTGGTGAGGTCGTAGGGGCGTTGCATGCATGTCAGGAAGGACACAGGGAAGGGAAGGAGAGGAAATAAGGGAAGAGAAAGGGTGGTTTATGGGAGGGTAGAGAGAAAGAGGCAATGGAGCATTTTATGTTACCCTGAGACCAATGGGAGCCACTAGCTAGTCTGTGATAGTCATGTAAGAAATGCAATTTTTTTTGGTCAAACTAGAAGCTATTATGAGACACAAACAAATCATCAGTAAAACACTCAAAAGTGCACCTAAAAGTTTATTTGACGGTGCAGCCTTATCAGCATGCCAAAGTCTGAAGCCTCGGCCTAGTGTCAGGTGTGCTCTGCTTATATCTTCTTTATTTATTAGACATCATACGGATGTAAATGAACACTTGTTTTACTCTGTGAGTTGCACATCACGTGTAGCAAATTTAATTTCCTGCACCTTCTATTTTTTTTTAACGTTTCTGTACACCGCCCTTGAGGCTCGGTTTGCAAGCCACCGTCTACAATTCCAATCGAAGAGACATAATTACTCTTTTATGGAAAATGTTTTTCGAGTTTGTTTTATCCTCAGAAACATAGCGTAGTGAACACACATTCGTGTTAAAAGATTGGCCTTTAAAACCTACTCTTATGAAGGGGGACAGACACCTGTACAAACACACAAACTGACATTGTGTTTTATATGGTAGATTACATATTTGAATTGCACCTTTGGCATCCATTAGTTGGTGATAGCAAACAAAACAGGTGGCTTAACAAGTTGTCCAACTGGTAACTTAACAACTTCACGTGATGCCCTACCTCAAGGATACTGTGAATAGCGTAATTCATTTTGTGCACTTCCAAGAATGATTTTCTTTGGTAGAACTAATTTCTTGACACGAGAACATTTTTCTTTTCAAGAAAATCGTAAGAATTATTTTCTGGCGCCTACAATAATTTTCTTATACACCTCAAATTGCAAATGGGGACAAGAATAATTTCTTGATACAAGAAAAGATTTTTTAAATGGGAAAATGTTTCTGAGCTGTTTTCTTAAAACCAGAATTTCATTGGAAATCAGTTGGAGATGAGAAAACTCAAACATGAAAAATCACAACCTGTGTGTGATAAAATAATCTACAGTAATACTATTCTCTTTATGAGTTGAAGATTCTTGACCTGCTTTGCCGTCTGCCATTTCAGATTGTTTTTTTAAAATCCACGATTATAGAACAAAATTCAGATTCTATATTACGGCCGTTTTCTTGCAAAGAGGGAGGCAAGAGCACGCCATGCATTGCATATGTTGTCGTCTTGGAGTAAGGCAAGCGGAACTCTGAAAAGCCACTTAGTATTGGCATTAGCCATTTGGGAGTTTTGGGTTGGACAGGCAAGACTAGCAAAGCCTGTATTTTGGGATCTAGTTTCAGGCCGCTCTTTGTAATCTGCAGGAATGGATGATGCCATGATCAGCAATCCAGCATGCTGCCAGACCCTCCATTGTTTAAACAGGATTGGTTAAAAATTACTTGCCTTTGTTGGTCCTTATTGCAAAACCGAGGTGCCTCAAAAGATCATACCACTGATGAAGAAAGGTTAAAAACAATAAAACACACTAATGGCCGAGTGAACATTCTCTGTGGACCTTGTGTTTTGGCAGGCTGGCACTAAGTGGCCTTTGCAAAATGTATGTTTCAGTCTCTCATGGTTGTGCTTCTGGTCCTGACAGGAATGTAACTATAAATGTATGGTGCAAGAGGGAGTGAGAGAAGGAAACTACAAGAGGGAATGCGAGAAAGAAAACAAGACAATACAAATAATGAACCTGAGAAAGAGTGCGAGAAGTGAAGGAGTGTAAGAGATCCATAGGGAGAAGCACTTCATATGTTTCATGCTAGGTGAGAAAAAGTTTGCTATTTGTGCTCCGAGGGCTCACACAGAGGGGCATTCAGGGTAATCCAAATTGCATTCAACCAGCCAGCCTGTCATGTTTTTGTCGACATTATGAGCTTGATGGCTAAATTTCTTGCTATGCTATAGAATCACTTCCTGCTCCAGCAATTGAAAGCACAATGTGCTTTGGATTAGCTGTATGATTCAAAGACGTGTCTCAGCAGTAGGGCCTGTCCTCTTTACCCTCGCAGGAGAAAGTAGAGGTCGGTGGGGTTTGGGGCGGATGAAGGGGAAGGTGGGTGTAAAGGCAATAAGGCAAGAAAGAAGAACAAAGACAAGGAAGGGACCTGCGGTGAGGAATTTGAGGATTTGAAGGACACTTTGTTCGATGCACAAGATAAGGTCTCAGGAAGCAGAGGGCAGCAATATGTTGGAAAGCAGTAATCTTTTCCCCATTAAATGGGGGCATTGGGACTACTTCATGAGGACTTTGCGCTCTTTCATCAACCACTCTCGGCGATGCAATAACATTCATTTCCTCATGTTGTACTTGTAATTCAGCACAAACAATGAGCCACTGCTGCTTTCAGGCTGGAATAATTGCAATCAAAACGAAAATTCTCTCGGCTACAAGTGCTAGGACCAAATTATTTTTGGCACTTCATCTTAGAAGCAAACGAGGAGAATGTTGTGCTTTCATTTACCTCTGTGATCGAACCTGTTGCGATTCCTCTTGGTGTAGTTAAGTTGTGAATCCCTAAAGCCTCTACTGTGCAGAGAAATGCATTTATACAAGGGATTTTGAGACTTGTTAACGTCTTCCATTGTTCGACTGCACATGTGCAATTGGTCATTTTTAAAAGTACACATTTTCTATAATGGGGTATTTGTATCAAATCAAGATTTTTCAATACCAAGAGATTTTGTACCAATCCTAGCATCTGTATTGCTTTATCACCTGAGCTACACTCGTTTACACCTTGCATGGATGACTTGTTAGTGAGGACAACCAATGCTCTCTTTAAAGCATTTCCAGAAAGAGAAGATTACAGGAAAAACAGTTTGACAAATCTGTTGATGACGTAAAAGCCTCATATTTGCATCAAATTATTTTACAGTGAAAGTTATTTTTAAGGTTACGTAAGTGATTATATGTTTATACCCCAACTGAATGGGTGAGCTTTAGCCCTTAGACCCACCTAAAAGAGAAGAAAACCCTTATTAATTAATTTATTTTCGATAAACCTGACAATATCTTTCTTTCTCTTCTTTGCTTGTCTTTGTAGGTTTTGTCTGCTTTTGCACTTAAGGGACACACCTGCTGGACTTACTTGCTCTCCTTTGTCATCTCCAAATTTGACAGACAGCTAAACAGGTTCCACCTCCCTTATCAGGTGCAATGGCATTTTTGTACAAGTTTTCACTTCATTCTGGTACATGTGAGTATTATCTACCATACAAAACACAATGTGTGTGTGTGTGTGTGTGTGTGTGTGTGTGTGTGTGTGTGTGTGTGTGTGTTTGTGTGTGTGTCTTTCCCCCTTCATAAGGGTAGGTTTTACAAGCTTTGAGTTGTGCTTTAGGAGGGATTACAGTGGCGGTGTTTAATGGGCAATCTTTGAACATGACTGTGTGTCCACCGGTTGAAAGACTCTGAAGACCCAAAATACACCAAGGACCCAGAAGACCCCAAAGACCCAATAGACCCCAAACACTCAAAATACTTGAAGACCCAAAATACCCTGTAGACTGTTAAAGACACAAAAGACCATGAAGACCCCAAGGACCCAGAAGATCTCAAGGACTTTGAAGACTCAAAATACCCTGAAGACCCAAAAGACCCCAAATACCCAAATGACCGAAAAGACCCTGAAAAACCAATGGATCCCAAAGACCCTGAAGACCCTAAAATACACCATGGATCCAAAATACCCCAATGATCCAAAAGACCCAAACAACCCCGAAGACCCAAATGACAAAGAGGACTCAGAAGACCCCCAAGGGCTCTGAAAATACCAAATACCCCAAAAAGACCCCAAAGACAGAGAAGACCATGAAGACCCAATGGACCACAAACATCCAAAATACCCTGAAGATCCAAAAGACCCTGAAGATTGTTAGACCCAAAAGACCACAAAATACCCAAAATACACCAAAAACCCAAAAGACTGAAAAGACCCTGAAACCCAATGGACTCCAAAGACCCCAAGGACACAAAAGACCCCCAAGGTCTCTCAAGATCCAAAATACCCCAAATACCCTTAAAGACCCTTAAATACCATGAAGACCCAAAAGACTGAAAAGACCTCGAAGGTCCAAAAGACCCTGAGTATCCAAAAGACCCAAACACCCCCGAGGACCCACCGATGCAGAGGACCCAGAAGACCGCCAAGGACTCTGAAGACCCAAAAGACCCCAAATATCCAAAAGACTGAAAAGACCCTGAAGATCCAAAATATCCCAAAGAAAGACCCAAAAGACCCCGAAGACCCAGAAAGACCCTGGGGATACAAAATACCTAGAGAACCCAAAAGACCCCAAGCACCCAGAAGACCCCCAAAGGCTCTGAAGATCCAAAATACCCCGAAGACCCCAAATACCCAAAATACCCCAAAGACTCTTAAAGACCTCAAAGACTGAAAAGATCGAAAAGACCCCGGAGGCCCAAAGGACCCAAAGTCCGAAAAGACCCAAACTATCCCGGTTCCTGAAAGGATCGAAAAGACCCCAACTACCCAAATTACCCCAAAAACGCTTAAATACCCCAAATATCCAGATCGAGAACCCAAATACTCAAATGACTCAAAAGACCTAGAGGACCCAAAATACACAGACGCTGAAGACCCAAAAGACCCCGAGGACCCAAATGACCCCAAGGACTCCAAAGACACAAAAGAAGAGTAATTATGCCTCTTACATTAGAATTGTAGATGGTAGTTTGCATACAGACCCTCAATGTCGGTGTACAGAAGCGATATTTTTATAATCACAATCAATACAAGGAACAGGGAGGTAAAATTTGCTGAACGTGATGTGCAATGCACAAAGGGTAAAACGAGTGTTCATTTACGTCTGTACGATGTCAAACAAATAAAGATGATAAAAGCACACCTGACATTAGGCCCAGACTTAAGGCTTTCGCATGCTCACGTGGCTGTACCGTCAAAAACTGTTCCAACCTGTCATTTTTGATGGGCTTTATACTTGTTTATTTGATAAATAAATAAACAGGGAGAAAACACACAAAAAGAAGATTAAATTGAAAAGATGAATGACAAAATGTTAAAAGTCGACTCATCGGTAATTGGGCCGAGGGGACAAAGTAAGTCAGCTGTTACTTAGACAAACGAGAACATTGTGAACGTAAAAGCTGCAGGTGAACAAAATGGTAGTGTCAGCAAGAATAGTGGAGATTGCAGACTGGTATCGAGGAAGGTGGAGGAGAGGGAAAACATCCATGACAGTGGGCAGCTGTCTTAAAAGTAGAGGTAGTTGGGGGTGCATGAAGATGAAGGGGAAGGTGGGTGTAAAGGCAATAAGGCAAGAAAGAAGAACAAAGACAAGCAAGGGACCTGCGGTGAGGAATTTGAGGATTTGAAGGACACTTTGTTCGAAGCACAAGACAAGGTCTCAGGAAGCAGAGGGCAGCAATATGTTGGAAAGCAGTAATCTTTTACCCATTAAATGGGGGCATTGGGACTACTTCATGTGGACATAGCGCTCTTTCATCAACCACTCTTGGCAATGCAATAACAATCATTTCCTCATTACCTCCGCCACCGAAGGTAGACGGAGGTTATGTTTTCACCCCTGGCTGTTTGTCTGTCTGTCTGTGAGCAGCCAATCTCAAAAAGTTATGGATGGATTCGGACGAAAGCTGGTGGACAGGTTGGATGTGTGACAAGGATTGTTGATTAGATTTTGGTGAAGTTTCGGATCCGCATCCATACACTTTAATTTCACAAATGATTCTTCACCATTGAGAGATAGGCCCAAAAACGAGATATAGCATGATATTTAAAAAAGATGTTGATAAGTTATTACAAAACTAGGTGGATGAGCTTTTATGAATTAATTAATTTTTTTATTGTATACAAAGTCGGGGCTTGTGCAAGATATAAAAAAAAAGGTTAGGTGTCAGGAAGAAGCCAATTCGATTTTGGTCAAGGTTCGGATCCAGATCCGGTCTATCATTGGGATACAAAACTTAAACTGTTCATCCTGGTATCCCGAGTGCTGTTCCTGTGTTGTACTTCTAACATCAACCACTTTGAAGGATACTTCGTGTCCACTTTGAATGAAGGGCTCTAGACCAGGAACAAGGCGAGGCTGGAGGGAAGGTTATGACTATATGGATTCAGCGAAGTCAAAACAGTACATCGATCAGAAAAAGAGGAATATAAAATAAGGATGGGCGCAGTAAGATTGGATTTAGGGAGGATAACGTTACGTTTGTGGGGTAGGTGACGAATTGTCATAATGGATATAGGAATGTATAGATTAGTGTTACGTGGTCCCCTCGGTGAATACCTGGTCTCAGTGACCCCCGGACCGTGAGAGGAACTTCGCCAGAAAGCTGTATTATATATGCGCTTTCGCCACGCAATCCATATGAATTTCACCCAAGAGACAACTGACGTTCAAGGATATATTTCAATGGTAATGATACCATACAATTTCAATGACACAACCACGGAGATTTTCCCCGAGCCATCAACAATACACAACCATCAACAATATTTCAATGACACAACCACGGAGATTTTCCCCGAGCAATCAACAATACACTACCATCAACAATTCCCCAGCCACAATCAATTTCCTATGAGTAAGATGGCCATCTTATATACGTGTGTCCCGGTGAGTACTCACGACACCCTTTTGGTCTCGGTCCCGCACAATGTCTCTGGGCCCCTCCTGACCAAGATGATAGTCGGCGTCGCCGCACTCGGGCGGTTGAACGAACCCCGGGTGGACGTGTTTCCACCGGGCAGGTATCGTACCCGGCACCCCGGCTACAGCCCCTCGCGGCCACGCGACGCGGGGACGGGAAAGCAAGCCAAAAGCCCCACGCCGCTGGCCAGGCGTGTTAGGCCCCAACGGGCGACCCGCACGCGTCTGTTTAGAGTTTAGACGGTGCCGCGAACGATGCCAGACGCGGTCGATGCACGGCCCCACGTCAACTTGACGTCTCCACCGGGCAGGTACACGTCCCGGTGATTCCTCTCGCCAGACAGGCTTCGGAACGCCGCTTTTCCACGCAGCGCAAGGTCGATCCCACCTTTGGTCGGAGCGGGGCGAGGAAGAATACTACTCGTCCCTTTTCTTCCTCGTGTCTTTTTTCCTTCCGTTTCCGGTCACTTCCGTTTCCGGCCACTTGTTCAGAAGGGCTCCTGACCCTCCAATCACAACAACCCTTAATATACTACACACGGATAAGCAAAGACCTGAATGGTAATTCACATACATTCACATAAATATGTAACACTCCCCCCCTTCAAGAAAGAAAGTTTGAACCCAGCGAAAACTTTCTTTGCCGGCCAATTTGGAGAAACAAACCAGATAACTCAACCCCCCCACATTATCAGTTCCCCCCGGGCACAGTTATCACTTAAAAATAAAGCAACCAAAATTTCACCACAACCCCTCCAGATTACTCACTCTGGACTAAGCACCAGCAACGACATTGTCCCTGCCAAATCAAACTCCATCTCATGACCCTCTGACTTTGACCGTCAGTTTCTTGTGAATGAAGGTTAAGGGGTTGATCAAAGATCCAAAGTTACGCCACTCGATAGCACTTTTTCCGGGAGGCCAAGCCGAGTATTCACTACATGGATGCCTTTAGGAACGTGGAGTTCACGGTTAGTCCGTGCATGAAAGTTCACTACCTGGACGCCTTTAGGAACGGCGTTCACGGTTAATCCGTGTAGGAATCTTGGCTCGGCGGCTCCGCCGCATTCAGTGCTTCAACTTCTCAGAACTTCCCTAATACTTAGGGTGGGACCACTTGTCCCTGTAGTCCCATGAATAGCGGTCTCCTTCTCGGCCACTACTTTGCCAATCCTTCCTTCGGGAGCGGCCGTAACTCAGGGAGCCTCCATAATAATATTGATTGCGGCCACCACCAAAACTACCGCCCAGTTGTCCTCTCCTGTAGACCTCTCGACGCCTACGAAATGCCTTCCCTACTGTTATGGTCCGACCCTCCAAATCCTTGCCATTCCAATTCTTCTCTGCCTCTCTGGCGTCTTTTGTGCTGGCAAACGTGACAAAGCCGAACCCTCTTGACTGTTGCGTTTCCCAGTCTCTTACCAACCGCACTTCCACCAGCGGCCCATATCTGTTGAAGACAGAGGTCAGAACTTCTTCCTCTGTTTTGAAGTTCAGTCCCCCTACAAATAACTTGGCACTTTTGTCGCCATCCCGAGCTGGTGTGGCGTTATTTTCCCTGCTGGGCTCTTTACCAACCCTCAGGTTCCCATAAACTTGACCCCCGGCCAAATCATTCCCGATAACCACAGATACACCCTCTACAGGAAGCGTGGCTTGTAAACCGACGGTGACCGGTCCTGACACCAAATCGGACTCCAAATGGATGACATGAAGGGGAGCACTAACACCGCCCCCGATCCCCTGTAAACGAACACTATCCCCCGTTGCCGTCTCCTCGGACCATGGCAAAATGCCTTCAAGCATTAAAGATTGATGTGCCCCTGTGTCCCTCAATATCCTAACCGGTTTCCGGTTATTCGAGGCTCCATCCCGTGACACAAACCCCTCTGAAATAAATGGTTGGTAACCCTTTTGATGGCGATTTCTCACAATGGCCATTGCGTTTGGAGTCGTAGTAGTCGGACTCCGCTCTGGGTCTTCGCTTTTCATGCGGTAACAACTGGACATCAAGTGTCCAGGTTTCTTGCAAAAAGCGCAAGTAGGCCCGGAGGAAAAACTCGTGGTCTGCCTCGGGCCAACCGAACTATAAGTTTGTATTGGGCCCGCATCCCTCCGATTTCGAACAGGTGGGGTATCATAGTTGTCCCCATAATCATCTCGAGGCCGCCGCCATGTATGGTCGTTCTCCGCACCTGCTGTTCCCCACCTCCCCTGCGGAGATCTAGGCGAGGAGTTAGGTTCGTGGACCCCTATTCGGTGGGTTAAGGCATAATCATCTGCCATGGTGGCTGCGTCCCACAACTTTGGTACTTTCTTTTCCTGCAGGTACACTTTGATGTCCTCGTGGACACACTGCTGGAATTCCTCCACCAGGATCAAGTCCCGCAATGTTTCGAAGTCTTTCCCGACTCCTTTTGACTCACACCACCGATCAAACATGTTTTCTTTCACTCTGGCAAACTCCACATGGGTCTCACTCTCCCTCTTCCTGGCATTCCTGAATTTTTGCCTGTAAGCTTCCGGAACCAACTCATAGGCCTTGAGGATGTGCTTCTTCAGTACCTCATAATCTGCACATTGGTCCATTGGTAGCGCCGAATAAATTTCCTGAGCTTTCCCCACCAGAATGTAATTGCCTCCTGTGATTTTCCCTATGGTTTTATTTCATCTAAAAAGGGCCGCCATTACAACAACTATTACAACAACAACCATAATCGACGCCAGTACCCGGACATTACGACCAGCAAATACAACCCACCCAGCCGAACATTCCCGAAGGATGGCTAGGCTCCACCTCGGAGGATCATAACTGGCAGGCCATGCCCCGAGCTTCGTCATTAGGTGTCAAGCAGGCCGTGAGGCCTTGCCCCGAAGGGGATGATTGGTCGGGGAGATGGGATGATTCGATGGGATGTCAGGATTGGTCGAGTGTCACGTCAGTGAGGAAGAAAGGAGGGTGTGCCCCCCTCTCGCTTTCTCTCGTGCTGGGTTTGGAACAGAGACGGTCGCTTCATTCTCTCTCTCTTTGTCTTGGTCGCTGGTGAGCGGTGGTGTTCTGGCTCGGGTATGCTCGCGAGGAGAGCTTTGCGGAGCTTTTCTGGGCAACTCCCATCGTAAGGAGGAGCAAAAAGGTGATGGTTCGTGGAGCTCTCGGCATTTCAGACGGAGTGGAGAGCGAAAGAGGACCGCCTGCATGCGTTGCCTCACATTGGTGGCGTCATACGGGAGCGACTGCGTGCCATCTGGTGCGTTTTCCGCGCGGTGGTTCGAGGCGATGAGCACCAAGTCCTCGTTGAGACCAGAGCTGAGTGCGGCCGACTGAAATAACATTTATTTTTATTTAGCTTTTCCCTTGTCTGTATTTGCATGAGAATGGAGGGTCCCTCATTTAGGAATTAGTTTTACCGTACCTTTCGTTTTTGTTATTCTCGCCTTAATTTAATTGAACCCATTTTGGTTGCATTTTACTTTTGTGTCGTGTTTGTTTACTTGTTCTGTGGAGATCAGAGAACGCGCGTGTGTGGCTTGTCCAGGTAAGGCTTCGGGACCTTCGCGCACTCGCCAAAAATAATTCCGTCAAGTTTTGAACTGCTGCCTCGGAGTTAACCGATCAGCTATCCGTCTGAGTCTGGTTTTCATTGGCCACTGACGTGACAATAATTAGGAATGGAATTCTTACTTGGTATGCGCCACCAGTTGACACTTGAAAAGGACAAAGGGATGAAAATGTTGGGGACATTGGAGAGAGACCAGGTGTGATGCAGTGGATGACCTCCAGACGAAGTGTCTGTAGTGGGAGAGTAGCAGGCCCTGCACTCCTTCCTGCTAAGAGATAGGAAATACCTTCAGGGCCTTAAGTTTCACAGCTTTCAGGCATTCAAGATGGGATGTAGCACCACTAACCCTGATTAGCAAACTCACAACATTCTTTGGTCTGTTTCTGCTTCTAATGATGTTTAAGGTTTTCTACAGAGTTCTACATGCTATTATAAAGTAACCTTTGAACCTGGAGGCTTCCATAGAGATGGACTCAGCCAAAGATGGGTCATAGCAGATTGTAAGGCCAAGGAGTCTTGAGGGGAATGAAACTCCCCTAAAAGTTGATTGGTCAAGTGAATTGGAGAGTTTACCATTTCGTCTTTGGCTGGAAACAATGTAAAAGTGCAGGACTTTGATCACCTGCAGCAAACTTCAAATTCCAACTTCATATTCCATATTGTCGACCGGTCAAACTTTTGATCACATTTAATATAGATATAGATTAAGTTATCTTACATGGCTGTTATATCCACGCCAGGGTGTTGGATGTACGAATACGGTTCGCTTCATGTGCTAACTCGTGTTGTCAGGCAGATCCTGTAGCTACACTTGCCAGCCAGTACAACACAAAGGTGTCACTGTCTGCTGATTGATCTGCATTTATGTGTTTGGCGCCACTTTTGAGCCTCAAATGCTTCAGGTTAAACATCCACCCACCGCTATCGCTTAAGCTGATGAGTTATGGCCGAGCATCCGAGACATCCCCTGTAATCTACATTCCTTTTCTGCAAACGGCTTCAATAAGCATCACTCATTGTGGGAACTATTCAAACATAGGATGATTGTGAACATAGCACAGGTAAGCAAAACAAGAATTGTTTCCACTTGTGGCTTTTTGTCGAAATGAGTAGCTTTTCATTTATTTTTTTTGTTGCATTCACAGCAACACTTTTTTGCAATTTTATTTTTAACTTGATGAAAACATTCAAAATTGCGAGTTAATGTACATTAGTTATACATGTTTTTTATTTAACAATTGACCTTTCAAAACATTGAATATTATTTATCCCTTGGCCAAGTGAGGTAGGTTGCATTCATGTACCTCTCTCTGTTCCATGTTAGAACAGGTTTTGCCGAGAAGTTGGTCCTCTGAGATTGCTTGGAGAGGAAATAGCCAACTTGGAGCCATGGATTGAAGTGTGCAATTTAACAAACTGAGGAATATGGTTCTACCAATGGGAATAAGGTGGAATATATCAATGGAAATATCAAATATATTGTTGCGGATCCCGGGTTCGTCGACGTACTAAGGGGGTTAAGCCCTGCTCCCCCTCAATCTACGAGTCCACGAGGCCGCCAACCACACGACACTCGTGGTGGACGGATTGTTAAGCAATTCCAGCCGCCGAACCCGCAGCTACGTGTGGAAGGGTTAACCGTCACGACCCGAGTACCTTTGACACACGCAGCTGTGAGAACGGGGACTGAACCCCGCACGAGTCACGCTGATACTGGACGCCCGAGCGGTTGTGCGTCGCGTAAATCGGTGCCGTTAACACTATCAAACCCGATCGAGCGGTTTTAATTCGGGGCGATGCTAGGCCAATGTGGAAAGAACGATGACGGCCAGGTTGGAAACCAAACAAGGGTTTATTCACAATGCACAGGATTCACAGAAAAGGGACAAAGCGGAGAATCTTAGCAGCCTTACCTAGGTGCCCAGACAAGGGCCCTCATTCGTTCGGGGAAGGGAAGGAAGAGGGTAATGCGCACAAAGCACGGCCGCTTCGTGCGGTTTGCCTGGATGGGCTCATTGGACGGAAACCCCCAAGGATCGCTCCACCCCAGGACACCACAGCCGGAGATGTTCGCGGCCGGGGTGTTGATCAAGGACATGCATGTAGCAGGAACCCGTGGAGCGTATCTCAGCCTGCAGGAGCCAAGCGAGCGAGGGAGAGTATATCGTTCTGGCAAAAGCTTGCGTCAGAGGGAGAGGCTAGCAGGAACCCGGCAAGAAGAAGCTCAGTATCTCAAGGTCAGGGAGGCAGAGAGAGCGAGGCAGAGAGTCAGAGCGGGGAGTCCGGGCCGGGTTTTATAGCCCCCCGAAAACCCACTCGAAAGTTCCACGGGCCTCCATTGGCCACCTGGGGTCACGTGTCGTGACAGCCCCTTATTGGTCACCCTTGGCCACTCCCTTCAGCTCCCATTAGCTGCTCGCTGATCATTGGCCACGCCCTTTAGCTCCTCCTTCGGGCCTGCAATACCTGGCCTAGGCCCATGACGCGGCACTTTAGGCTGCAATGAGGCCTACCATTATCCTGCCTGCCTCAACGCATACTAACACCGGGAAGGAGACTATACTTCACATTTAATAAGAAATAACTAACTATGCGAGGCTACATGTTGTGGTGTAACTAACTACTGGGGGGTGGGGGGTTGCCTTTATTTACAAAACCGCAACAATATATGTCAAAATATATATATACATATCAGTTATTATGCGATTTCATACCATCAGTAGTGAACCGCCATTAAGGTATCCCATCCAGCTGTGCTGTACCTTAATGGGAGCGATAAGTACCGTCTGCCACATGGCACATTATCTCTGGTATCCACTCATTATATGGAATCGCCTGGATGCAACCGGGAGCAACCAATCCAAATATAATTTCAGTTCTCCAGCTTTTAATGAGCGCGACAGGCAGAGCGTACGTACATGGCGGTGACGTCATTACGTCCTCATACTTTTGCCTCATCACGGAAGATGCTAACAATGTTGAAAGCTTTAGCTTCCACAAAAACTAGGGGAGGTGGATGTCATGTGAGACTTCCAACACATGAAGGAAAGTAAGACTCCTTTGGACTACTGATAAAGGCCTTGTAGGCTGAGTTTTTCTGATTTGTCTGGAGAGACTTGGAAATAATTTTTCAGGGATGTCCAGTTTGGTTTTGGAGGTATGCTTTGATACAAGGACAGCCCTGATGAGGTCTTGTTTGACGATGACGCCAAGAAGTTCAAGACTGCATCTCTTCAAGTGGCTGACCATGCAAATAATGTACTTTTGACGACCCTTCCAGAGTGACAGGGCAACACAGTAAAATTTGTCAGGATTGAAAGCCGTCCATTTTGTCACACCAGTATTTAATAATTTCCAAATCAGCAGCATGAGGTAGTTGTTTTCTGCTTGTCAGTGGGTTGTGGTCCATATGGCATTAAATGGATTCATCTGAAAGAATGAAGAGGTTTTCCAGAGCCAGAGAAAGGTCGTTTATGTAAATGAAGGAACAAGGCTGGACCAAAAACACTACCTTGGGGGCACTCCATCCTCCACTAGGAGAGCAGAGGAAAGGAGAGCTCTGAAAGTATCATGCTGACTATATGAGGGCAGGGAATCAAAAAGCTAGGTGTGAAGGGTAGTCTTATATTCTGCAAGCAGTGATTTTAGCAAAAAGCTCAGTATGCCAGACTGTTACTAATGCTTAACATTTACCCAGACACAGCCGATCCCTTTATAGATTTGGAGCCTCCATACATTGTTGATATTGAAGCAGCAGCATTTTCAAAGTTGAATTACTGTGACGGAATCCATATTTATTATCAGACATGAGGCTGCTTGAAAAGAGGAAAGACTTTATGTTGGTAGCGAAGCTGGAATTCATGACTTTTATTTTATTTGGAAGTAGACTAATTGGCCTGTATTTGAAATGATTGCTTTTTGCACTCTTCTTGTGTATGAGAGAAATGTTAGCTGTCTTTTAGGCAGACAGAAAGTGGAAAAAGGTGAAGGACAGGCTGAAGAGAGCATGCAGAGGAGAAGCAGAGCAGATTTGAGAACACTGGCACTGATGCCATCCAGACACATCACCCTTGTTTGCCTAGCTCAGGTGTGAAAGACGGCTGTAGTCATGCGTACAGGGGAAAAGGTGGGGACAGAGCAGGATGACTTGTTTGGAAAATGAGATTTTGGAAAATGCACCAATGAGATTTGGTGGAAAACACTGAGTTGAGATATTCTGCATTGTGTCGCAAAGTATCTGCAATGAGACCATTTGCTGTGAAGGATATGGAAGATGAGCATATTCCAGAGACAGAGTTACAAAAGTACTACCCCTACTTTGAATAAGAAGACTGTTTGGGAAGTTTAAGCTTGATATTAGCAATATGATGATGCCTAAGCTGCTTAACTGCAACTGCCTCACCACTGTATTTGGTGTACCAGAGGAGAGAATGGATAGGATAGCTGCAGATAAGATTGAATAAACAGGTGCATGAGAGCGATCAATTTGTGGAAGGATTTGCAGGTAGAATCAACATCGCAGATTCAGCGAAGATCGAAGCTCAATCCTTTTGCGAGCAAATTGCAGTCTGTCAGTTGGTCTGTGTTAAGAGCCAGGTTCTGGGCACAGAGGTCATTCTCTAACACTACATTAGCTAGAGAGTTACGTACTTTGACAAGACTGTGGGCAGAAGAAACAAGAGAGGCAGAAGAACATGCTTAGAGGTTGGATGGATAGTTGGTTATCACCAAATCCAGAAGGTATGGCATACCGTTTGTCAACAGTGATGAGGTCTTTATAGTTAATTGGGACAGCTCAGATTCTGAACCAATCCCGACTGGTTTGCATAGCTGATGGTTTCTGTAGCTGACCAAGTTAAGAGACAGAGAGGCGAATAATGAGTCAGTGTTTGGTGGAGGGTACCTCACATAGAAAAGAATTCGGTAGTTTTGGAGAAAAAAAAGCACCGCATAGATGCTGTCAATGACTCGACTATTATTAACAACTAGATGGTATTCATACAATACTTACCCTGCGCAGTCAACTTGGTGTGAGCAAACTCTTCTGTTTTTGAATGTTTTTTTTTGTTTTTTTTATCCAATGTGGCTGCCAGACGTGAGCGATGACATCATAAATTTATATTCTCTAACATAATTGTTGCATAGATTACGCTCAATAAGTTTCAAACTAATCAGACTCAGCATTGTCCCTGTTAAATTATGACGTCATAATTACAGCACCAATGACGTCATCGTTAACAACGCCTTTTCCCCATAGGCAGTTCTTTACAATGAACCATGTTTCAATTTTCTTCCCTGGAGCAGTTTTGGAGATATAGAGGTGCAACATTTTTCGGTTTTTCCAAGATTGTGCCTGAAAATTTCGTGTCAATCGGACCAAGAATTGCAGAGAAAAAAAATTCATAATGATCGAATCAAGCGTTGTACTTGTCGAATTATAACGTCATAATTAAGGTACTGATGACATCATCATTAACATATGTTATTCCCTATGGGGAGTACTTGACAATGAGCCTTGTTTCAATTTTTTCCATTGAGCGGTTTGTGAGATATAGAGGTGCAACGATTTTTGTTTTTTCCAAGATGGCGCCTGTACCACGTGACCAATGATGTCATAATTGTCACTAAAATTATATAGGAGTCGCCGCTCCTATGGTACAAATTTCGTGTCAATCGGACCAACTGTTGCCGAGAAAATGCATTTTTTAAATAAAAACGCCACATGCCACACACCACACGTACGCACGCAACCAAATGCCTAACACTGCTTTTCATTTTGCGAGCACAGGGTAATTAACCTAAACAGTTAAACAAGACTATCCTGGATTGGTATCCTCAGATTTTGAAGACAGCCTCTCACAGCAGAGAAGACCACATCTGGTCCAGGAGAAATCCCTTGTTTTAAGGGCACCGCATCCTTTTGCTGACCCATCGCAGGGTGTCTTGCCATATGTGCTTCTGTTGAAAGACGTCATCTAAAGTTATGGATCGATTTTACAGACTACTTTACCCAGCAGGACAACGATGATGATTTTTTGCTTATTTTCAATGGGTACGTTCTTTGTGATTGACAAGTTAGATTCCTGAAGATAAGCTAAATATTATTTCTTTTTCTTTTTTCATCTACAGAGGAATCATTCATCAATTACTTTAATTTAAGTCAGTTAATGTTGTTTAAAAAAAATGTAGCTTACAAATATCTTTCATTTAAAAATTAACATTTTTAGCTGTGACGAGCAGCTCTATGAGAGGACCGCGTTGTTGTTCTTGTTCTTGTTGTTGGGGTGCCTTTTTGAATAGCGCTTGGGTATACACTCGGACGTGCGTTGGTATGAGGTAATTTAATGACTGGTCGAATTTGGTAGCGCATATTGCAATGGATATCCTCATGATTCTACAAGTCGCAGCTGGTGACCACACTGTGGTCATTTTTCTTTTGTTAAAGTACATTAGTTTCAAGACTAGTGAGCTGCTTTGTATTTTCAAAATATCTTTCAAGTGTAGCTATGCGTACTTTTTTAACAGTAGCTTATCACTTTAGTTTGTAACTTTTCTTTAGGAGCAGCTTGTAGTTTTAGCTTCTTACTTTTTCAAAGTAGCTTACCCAGCACAGTGTAAAGTCAGTGAAGTAGGCCTGTCAGAAAACATGCAAGTCTGACATTGAACCGATCCTCTTTCTGTGTTCCAGGAGTGATGATGTGTTATAATCGGTCGTTTCAGGAGGCCAAAGAGGTCTTTATTCATCAGAGAGAAAAACAACAATTATATTATATGGAGAAATGCAAAGTACACTACAGAGATCAATCTCAATGTACACTACAGAGATCATTGGACGTATACAGTTTCCGATGGCCTCGTTTTGGCTCAGTCACTCGGCAGTGGGAAAGATGAGAGAGTGGTGGGAAATAATTAATTGGGAGGAGGGTGTAATTTTACACACACAACATGAGGATAAATAACAATGATGTAAATTGAAAACTGGAAGGATAAACCTAAGTACTGTCGGACTCCGCTATTCGCGGTTCCGCTATTCACAGATTCCGTGTATTTGTGGGTGATAAAATGCGACCTGTTTCTCTATTCGCCGAAAACTGTCACGCAAATTCGCGGATTTTTTTTCTATCCGCGGCCGTGTTCCGCGAAATCGCTTTTTTTTTCCTATTCGCGGCCGTGTTCGGCGAAATCACGGTTTTTCAGGAGCATTGAATACATTTGTGGGATTTTCATCGACCTTCGTAGATTATCGTCGACATTCTCTGGATTTGCCTCACCATTCGCAGATTTTGCCTCACTATTCGTGGATTTTACCTCGCCATTCGTGGTTTGGTCCTCTCCATTCGCGGATTTTCGTGACATGGGAACCTATCCCCCATTTTTCCATTGAAACATTGCTTCGCTATTCACAGTTTCGCTTATCGCGGATTTTCCAGGAACATATCCCCCCTGAATAGCGGGGGTTTAATAATTTAATAAACCCAAGGTTTAACAAAATAACCCAAGGTTTATTAAACCCAAGTTGTAATAAATATTCGTTTTTCATAAATCGTCCACTTTCTAAATTCCCTCCTCACCCCTCCCCTTCAAAACTCCCCCCTCACCCTCCCCTTCAAAACTCCCCCTTCACTCCTCCCCTTCAAAACTCCCCTCACTCCTCCTCTTCTAATCTCCTCCCCTACAATCTCTTTCCAAATCTCCCCCCTACCACCTCCTCCTCAAAGCTGCCTCCTCTCCACTTCCTCTCCTTTCCATCACATACCTCCACCTCCTCCAACCTTTGACAATGCTCTGCCCCCCTCAAACAACACCTCACTCTGCCTCTTCCCATCACCATCAAACCTTTTATCCTCCTCATCCTTCCTTTTCTCCGAACTCTTCTGCAATCTCCGACACACTATCAACAGCTCTCCCTACCTCCCCCTCTCACCCCTCATATTACCCTACCCCTCCCCTCCCCTGTCATGTACCCGATGCTCCCCCTCCCTCTTCCTTAACGGTATGGACCTCAAACATCCGGGGCCTTCGCTCAAACCTGACAGATCTCTCAATGCAGGTTGCTTCTGAGAAACCAGACGTAATCTGCTTAACAGAAACTTTCCTCCTTCAAGATGTCTCTGATTCTTTAATATCTCTTCCTGGTTACTCCCTCCTCCGGTATGATAGACCTGAGCCTTGTCCTGGTGGTGGGGTTGCTATCTTTATCAAAACTCTCTTCCTCACTCTCCTTGCACTGCCCTCTCTCCACGCCACCCCCAGGAGTACCTCTGGCTACGGCTTCCTCTCCACTCCCACCTTTTGTTCATATGTGCTCTTTTCCATCCTCCAAACAGTGATGACTCCATTAACATCTCCCTGTCTGACAACAAGGACCAACTTCCATCCACTCATCCCAACTCTCTCTTCCTGATATGTGGCGACTTCAACTGTCATCATGCCAGCCGGCTGGGTGTGGGTGCCTCTCACACCAGCCATGGTACCTCAGCAAAGGACTTCTGCGACTCACTGGGACTGACACAATCTGTCACTTTCCCAACCCAGTTCTCAGTCAATGGAGTATCTTCTCTTATAGACTTGGTTATTTATGACTAACTTCCCTGCAAATGTCTGCTGCTCTTCTTCTGCTCCAATCGGTTCTTCTGATAATTTCCGTGTTAAAGTGGATATCTCTCTGGCCATTCTCAGAGAGCTTCCTCAGTGCCGACGAGTCTGGCATTTCACTCAGGCTGACTGGCACGGTCTTCAAGCAGCCATCAATCATCTGGACTGGTCTCCCATCTCTACTGCCTCTGACATCAACTCTTCCTGGGAATTCTTCCAAAGTAAACTGCTCTCTCTCATGCACAGATTTATCCCATTTCGTCTTCAGTTGTCTTACCCTTCCTCTGGTCCATGGTACACTGAAGCTTGTGGTGAGGCAGTTGCCATAAAGCAATTTGCCTTCACCTCATGGAAGGCTAATCCAACTGAAGGAAATCTCAGTTCCTTTCACAAAGCTCGGAACATGTGTGTGTCTACCCTCAGGAGAGCCAGGAAACAATATCTCTCTACTCTCAAGACTGCACTCTCAAACCTGTCTCCCTCCTCCAAATCCTGGTGGCATCTGGTCAAATCTGTTTCTGGTGTTTGTTCCCCTTCCATCCCCTCCCTTACCTCAAACGGCTGCACAGCTGACTCCGCACGTGAAAAAGCTGAATGCCTCAACCCTGTGTTTCCTCAACATCTTGTGTGCCAAACCCATCCCTCTCTGTACCCACTGTACCCAGCTGCTCCTGGACTCTGTGTCCTTCTCTCCTGACAAGGTGGATACGTTTCTGTCAATCCTCGACTATGATTCTGCAACTGGACCAGACGGCATTAGCCCATGGGTCCTAAAATCCTGGTCTGCCACTCGATCTCACCCTCTCTCTGTTCTCTTCACCCCCTCTTTTGCTCAAGGTCATCTGCCATCAGCTTGAAAATCAGCCAACATTACTGCTGTACCCAAAAATTGTGCAAAAACAGATCCTTGCAACTACAGACCAATCTGCCTTCTCCCAATTATCAGCAAAGTCATGGAATCCATCAGATATCAAATATCAAATCTTCCGATATCAAATCTTTCCTCTTCTCGAATGGCTTGATCTCTGATAATCAATTTGGTTTCAGACCAGGTCACTCTACTCTGGACATGCTGCTTCTGCTGTCTCAACAATGGATGGAGGTCCTCAATGCCAAACAGGAAATTAGAGCTGTCTCCCTTGACATATCACGTGCCTTCGATTAGGTCTGGCACCCCGCTCTGCTCACCAAACTCCCCTCCTATGGTATCAATGGAAATCTCCACTCATGGCTTCCTCTCTGGTCATAGTCAACGTGTGGCCCTGAATGGGTTTCTTTCATCTCCCTTTCCTGTTCAGGCTGGAGTTCCCCAAGGCAGTGTTCTGGGCCCTGTGCTTTTTCTGGTCTTCATCAATGATCTCTCTGACTCTCTTGAAAATCCTCTCTATCTCTTTGCTGATGACTCCACACTCTGCCGCTCCATTCCTCATATCTCAGATCGGCAGTCTGCAGCCTCCTCACTCTCTGCAGACATGGACAAAATGACAGACTGGTCAAACAAGTGGAACATGTCTTTGAATCCTGACAAATCTCACACTCTTACTATGTCTCTCCGAAAAGACCGACTGGACAACCCTCCCATCTACTTTCTGAACAATCCTCTCCAAGAATTCCTGTCACTCAATCTTTTGGGTCTCACTATCTGCCATGATCTTTCCTGGAAAAACCACATTTCCAAGCTGGCCTCCAAAGCCAGTCGCCGACTGGGCATCCTCCGTCGTGTGAGGTCCTTCCTTGGCACAACTGAGCTCCTCACCACATACAAGGCTTTCATCCACAGCTCAATGGAATACTGTTCTCCCCTCTGGGCTGGTGCTCCTGCCTCACACCAGCTCGGCTTCACACTGTTGAAACCAAAGCTTTCAGAATCATTGGAATCTCCTGCGATGAAGCTAACTCCGAGAGCTTTTCACTCACTCACCGTAGGCAAGTAGGTTGTCTTTCTGTCTTCTACCGACTCCTCTCCGGCCTTGCTCCTCCAGCTCTCTCTGGGCTCTGTCCCCCAAATATTCCTACACGTCACACAAGATCTGCCAGTAACCCTCTTCTGGTGAAATTGCCAAAATCAAGACTCTCTGCTCACCTTCACTCCTTCATTCCTCTTTACTCCGGCTTCTGGAACAAACTCACTCACTCTCTTCAATCCCACTCCTCCCTCCAGGTCTTTAAAACAGCTGTTCACCACCATCTCGTATCTTCCCCCATCCAAAACCTTGATCTCTTCTACCCCCGTTAATTCACCCCAAATCCACTTTTGTTTTTGAAATTACCGACTTTTTTATTTCCTGGAAGTCCTTGCAGTGTCCATGTGTTTTATACTTTCCCACCACCCCTCCGCCCCCCTGCCTTCCCATGCCTCCTCCCCCCAAGCCCTCTCCCTCTCACTGATCTTCCG
Organism: Myxine glutinosa; assembly: GCF_964187855.1. Classification (NCBI taxonomy): domain Eukaryota; kingdom Metazoa; phylum Chordata; class Myxini; order Myxiniformes; family Myxinidae; genus Myxine; species Myxine glutinosa. Next base: position 54,361,976 of record NC_136271.1, on the reverse strand, counting down.
TTGTCCCTGTTCTCTGCTGTTGTACTTGTGTGCTTCCCTCTGTTTCACCATCCTGTCTCCCGCTCCCTTTTTTGTATGTTTTGTGTGGCCGTTTTTTTTTTTTGTGATTGATGTTAACTTTTACACGAGCCTCGATCTTGTAGACAAGAAAAAAAACAAAAAAAAACATTAATAGCAGGGTCCCACGGTATAATTTTCTGAGTAAGGGTTAGTAGGGGAAAACTATTACAGATTGTATGGGTTGGTTGCAGGTTGTAGACTTTAATGGGTGCTCTGAAGGATTTCATTGAAGGTTAACACAACACATATGAATGATGTGATGGAGAAATTATTCTTTCATTACGTGGATGAGCAATCTATCAAGAGTATAATGAGGATGTATTGCATGGGTGGACATTGTATAAACCTGTTTCTTTTGGGATTTTTTTGACGTGAAGAAATTGGCAAAGGTTCAAGTGCAACATGTTGTGGAAGTTTTTCATCGAAAGAAATGCCTTATTTAAATTCAATTGTTTGAATATCCGAAACCATATTCACGTGAACACATTTGCAGATAGTGATGGTGTTTCTAACACAGAGGATAACGATTATACATGATCGAGCAAAACAGTCACAGCGCAGTGATTCAAATCCACTTTTGATCTGTCTGCAGCAAAGACATGGTATTATCACTAATCTGGTGGCAATGGTGGTTACCTATTCATTTATTATAGTTGTACCTTTATTTTTCATAGTACTATATGTGAAAGAACGATGCTTATTTAAGCAAAGTAATACAAATCATGAATCCAAATGACATCAGTGCCCATCTTTAATATACAGTGGGTATCAAAAAAAAGGTAATCCGAATTCAAGGGGTTAATATGCAAAGGTTATTTCGTTTAACAATTTACATGTGGTTTACCAATTATGAGGAGATCCTCAGCTTTCCATTGATGCCTTTCATGCATCATTGGTGTCACACATGACCGAGTACATGTTCATTGAAAATGACAAGTTTAAATCGCATTTTTACAGGTTTGGCTAATATATATATGTGCGGTGTCTGTCTTGTGGTGTCTTGTGTTGTCTTGTCACTGAACTACTCCCTCAAACTTTTGTGAAATCTTACCACACTTCTGGTATGCACATATCTCTCCCGTCGGTATGTCCTAAGGGTATTTTTTTGAAAAAAATTTATATTTTATTTTTTTGGGGGGGGGAATTTATTTTTTTTTCAACTTAAGTTTTCAACTTCAATTGTTTATCGATTGTGATATCACGTATATTACAAATACATTTGTGCAAAATAAGGTTTGAATTATGATTGGTGTAAACCATGACAAAACAGCAACTCAGGTACAGTCATTTATCTATATATCTGCACATCTGGCAGTGTCTGTGTTGTCACTTAAGCATAAGTCACATTTGCTCTACGGCTAGGATACGGCGGCCGTACCCCCCCTAAATTGACAGAAACGTGCGGTGGCCGCAGAGTTTCTGAGGTGGCCTCAGGGTGGCCCTAGGGCGTATGGCTATCTTTTACAGGCCGTAGGGGTCGCCGTGGAATTATAGCGCGGAGTTATAACTTTTTTCATTTCTAGGTTGGCCGTAGCAATTCGACAAGCCGTAGCCATGACGACTGGTATATATACCCACTCGTTACCGTCCGTCTGGCCGCACGTTCGCCTTAGGGCCCCCCTGCGGTCGCCTTGCGGGCACCTTGAGGCTACCTTGCGTCTGCCTTGAAAATGATATGGCCGCCGCAGGGACGCCCTAAGGTCACCGTGCGACATCAAATCAAAGACCGTACGGCACCCCTACGTTTTCGGTCTCCACAATTTCTAAATACCCCGTGCGGCGACCCGAAAAATAAAAACATATGTGACTGCTACATTGTGTGACCGTGGAAATACTGCGGCCGCCCTATAATTGCTAGTGGCCGTAGATTTTTTAGACCCTACGGCCGCTGAGCCAAATGTGACTGAAGCATTAACGACTCCCTCAAACCTTTGTTTATGTGGTTGTGAAGTGTTTTTAATTACGTGGTGGTGAGGTGTTTTTTAATTATGTGGTGGTGAGGTGTTTTGAATTAGTTGGTGATGAGGTGTTTTGAATTACGTGGTGGTGAGGTGTTTTTTTAATTATGTGGTGGTGAGGTGTTTTCAATTTCGTGGCTGTGAGGTGTTTTCAATTTGGTGGTGGTGAGGTGTTTTTAATTTCGTGTTTCGTGGCTGTGAGGTGTTTTGAATTTCGTGGCTGTGAGGCGTTTTTAATTTCGTGGTGGTGAGGTGTTTTTAATTTCGTGATGGTGAGGTGTTTTCAATTTCGTGGTGGTGAGGTGTTTTTATTACGTGTTTTATGGCTGTGAGGTGTTTTTAATTTCGCGGCTGTGAGGTGTTTTTAATTTCGTGGTGGTGAGGTGTTTTCAATTTCGTGGTGGTGAGGTGTTTTTAATTTCGTGGCTGTGAGGTGTTTTTAATTTCGTGGTGGTGAGGTGTTTTCAATTTCGTGGTGGTGAGGTGTTTTTAATTTCGTGGCTGTGAGGTGTTTTTAATTTCGTGGTGGTGAGGTGTTTTCAATTTCGTGGTGGTGAGGTGTTTTTAATTTCGCGGCTGTGAGGTGTTTTTAATTTCGTGGTGGTGAGGTGTTTTCAATTTCGTGGTGGTGAGGTGTTTTTAATTTCGTGGCTGTGAGGTGTTTTTAATTTCGTGGTGGTGAGGTGTTTTCAATTTCGTGGTGGTGAGGTGTTTTTAATTTCGCGGCTGTGAGGTGTTTTTAATTTCGTGGTGGTGAGGTGTTTTTAATTTCGTGATGGTGAGGTGTTTTCAATTTCGTGGTGGTGAGGTGTTTTTAATTTCGCGGCTGTGAGGTGTTTTCAATTTCGTGGTGGTGAGGTGTTTTTATGACGTGTTTTATGGCTGTGAGGTGTTTTAAACTACTTGGTGGTGAGGTGTTTTAAATTATGCGTGGTGAAGTGTAATCGTCCCAAACTTCCAGTCCGCACCTACCCTAGGGTGGTCCAAAAATGCAAAAAAAATCCCTTTTTATCTGGATTTTGATGCTCTATTGGATTATTGTTAGAAATGGTCTAAATCATTCACCCAAAAAATATTTTGCATCTGAGTCATCTATAAACTCATACACACATCACACATACATCACACTAACTCCAAGATGCTATGCTTTTTATGTCATTATATGCATACACATCAACATAGGTCTAGAACTTGAAATGCCATGTCCTATCCAATTGTTCGTATATCTTTTATCAAGATATTTATGGTAATGGTTCAGATGAGATAATTTACTTGATGCCTGTGCCACATTTTAGTAACATTATGTGAAATCTGTAATAAATACATTTGTGTCACATGATTTTAACTTTTGTCCATATTTGCCGAAAATAGCCAAATTTGGTGAAAAACGCCATATTTCAATTGAAGTGTGTATGAGTTTCTAGATGGAATTGAGCGAAAATATTTGGTGGGTGAATGTTTTAGACCATTTCTAACAATAATCCAGTAGAGCATCAAAATCGGAGAGATCGATGTTTTTTGGACCACCCTAACCTACCCCTCCCCTATGTATGTGCTGAGGGGTTCTTTCTTGAAAAAAATCAAAAACATTCAACCTAAATCTTCAACCTAAAATGCCTATAAAAATGTAATATCACAAACACAACAAATACATTTGTGCAAAATAATTGTTTGTATTATGATTGGTGTAAATCATGACCACACAGCAACTCAGGTACAGTAATTATCCTCAGCTAAAATAAGCCCGTTCCTCAGTAACGACGCGTGGTGAGGCGAGCGCAGCGAGCCGAGCCAAGCTAGTATATATATACACACACACACACACACACACACACACACACTACATGGCCAAAAGTATGTGGATACCCGAACATCACACCCATATGTGCTAGTTGAACATCTCATTCCAAAATCATGGGCATTAATATGGAGTTGGTCCCCCCCCCCCTTTGCTGCTATAACAGTCGCCACTCTTCTGTGAAGGCTTTCCAATAGATGTTGGAACATTGCTGTGGGGATTTGCTTCCATTCAGCCACAAGGGCATTAGTGAGGTCGGGCACTTATGTTGGGGAATTAGGCCTGGCTTGCAGTCGGTGTTCCAATTCATCCCATTGGTGTTCGATGGGGCTAAGGTTAGGGCTCTGTGCAGGCCAGCCAAGTTCTTCCACACCGATCTCGACAAACCATTTCTGTATGGACTTCGTTTTGTCCATGGGGGCAATGTCATGCTGAAACAGGAAGGGCCTTCCCCAAACTATTGCCACAAAGTTGGAAGCGCACAGTCATCTACAATGTCATTGTATGCTGTCGTGTTAAGATATCCTTCACTGGAACCAAGAGGCCTAGCCCGAACCATGAGAAACAGCCCCAGACCATTATTCATCCTCCACCTAACTTTACAGTTGGCACTATGCATTCGGACAGGGAGCGTTCTCCTGGCATCCCCCAAACCCAGATTCTTCCGTCAGGCTGCCACATGGTGAAGCGTGATTCATCACTCCAGAGAACGTGTTTCCACTGCTCCAGAGTCCAATGGTGGCGAGCTTTACTCCACTGCAGCCGACGCTTGGCATTGCACATGGTGATGTTAGGCTTGTCTGCGGCTGCTCGGCCATGGAAACCCATTTCATGAGGCTCCCGGCGAACAGTTGTTGTGCTGACGTTGCTTCCAGAGGATGTTTGGAACTCAGTAGTGAATGTTGCAACCGAGGACAGACGATTTTTTACGCGCTACGTGCTTCATCCCTTGGCGGTCCCGTTCTGTGAGCTTGTGTGGCCTCCTGAGCTCCTAGACGTTTCGACTTCACAATAACAACAGTTACAGTTGACCGGGGCAGCTCTAGCAGGGCAGAAATTTGACGAGAACTGAATTGTTGGAAATGTGGGATCATATGACGGTGTCACATTGAAAGTCACTGAGCTCTTCAGTATGGCCCATTCTCCTGCCAATGTTTGTCAATGGAGATTGCTTGGCTGTGTGCTTGATTATATATACCTCTCAGCAATGGGTGTTGCTGAAACAGCCGAATACACTAATTATTGGATGTGTCCGCATACTTTTGGCCATGTAGTGTATATATGTTCCAGAAAACATATCACTTTGTGGGAAATTCTATTTTTGTTGCGTTTTATAGCACAAAAACATGACAGTATGGTCCAGCAAGGCCAAATATGGTTAGATTATATCAATTTTTTCCAAGTGTGCCATGTGTCCCAGAAGAAAGTATGACTTTGTAGAAATATCACAAGTTTAAATTTTCCACTGAACTTGGGCCAATGCTAGTTTTCTCAAATCCTGCTCTGGTTGACAAAATAGTTTTGTTCTGTGATGAACCTTGGTGGTGTAAATATAAACAGATAAAATTGGTTCCTTTTTCTTTAAATCTCCATTTGTTTGAAAATAGTATCTTTGTGCGAACAATCTCCAAATTGCTGAGTTAAAGTATCTCCCCCAAGTTTTGTTTGGATTATATTCGAATACCATTCTTTCTTGCCGCTGCTTCTGTTTTGGGTTTTAAAAAAACATTTTTGTGTTGAACTTGCAAATAACGACGAGTAAATTTGGAGAAGAGTTTGTGCTCCTCGGTCCTACCCTTCAGGTTTCTCTTGGTTTGCATTCACTTCTGGGAATCTCATTTCTCAATGGTGGGGATGGTGGTTCGTATGCAGCCTGTGTCTGCTTCGTTGCATCATTTTCTTGTGGTACAGCTGTGCCACTGATGCAGTGCCCCTTTTACCAGTCAGCTGTTACTCATTTTGCCGACCTCAGAGGGATGACAGGCGGAGTCAACCCACTTGGTGTTACTTCAACGGCACAAGAGGGGCTAAAACGTAAGACCCTAATATCTCAAGCCAGCCACCTTAACCGTTAAGCAACCACCAGGTTTGTTCCTACTTAATAAACCTTTTTTTACTTAATTACAGGAATTTGTAATTTGTTCAGGATGCGGGCGATAGCTCGCCTACTCTTCGCGAAGGACACCATGGGATCTTTAACGTCGACCAAGTAATGTCGACAGACGAGACATCCAGCGAAGCGTCCATCCGAGGGTCGGTGCACACATTCATGTCTATGACCCTGTATATGAAACACCATGGTGGAAGTTTATAGCTGGTTCACAATTCAAACCCATTATGAACAACTCAGAGGCAAATGTGAATACCTAAAAGTCCAATTATGATCATGAAACCTAATATTTTGGGTCTTTCGATTTTATACAGTTCAACTATCTGTCTCTTAACAAAGTGTATGAAATTGTGAAATTAAGACACAAATATATGTTAATGAGCTGATCAGTAAATGCTAATCCTGATATGACACAGATGATGACGTAGATTCCATCAATGGTTTCAGCAAAATTGCTTTCTTTTGCCATACACAGGTTTAACCTTTTAACTGACCAATCACCGACATTTTTTTTAAAAACTCAACTGGACTATGTCCAGCTGAGTTTTTGTCGACACCCAGTGTCCGTCGTCCGTCTGTCGTCTGTCTGTCGTCTGTAAACAATTCGACGTCTACGCTCTAAAAGTCACAAATGAATGAATGAATGATCGTTTTAAGGCCATTTTTCCTCGCTAGAGCGGGGTTTAGCCTTGGGGGCCCCATGACAATCATGGTTCCCTGTTTGAGGCAATGTTTTTATGGCCGGATGCCCTTCCTGACGCCATGGCCTAAAAGTCACAAATATTGATTAAATTTGATGAAACTTGTTATGCAGCATCTTTAAGACATAAACTAGTTTGGGATTGCATTTGGGCGTTGCACGCCCAACAATGGGCGCGGCAGGGCGGCCATGTTGAAAAATCAATTTGTGTCAATCTGGTACTTCCTAATGTAGCTCGAAGGCTGAAAGTGGGGATTTGATGAATGCATACTTAAACCCTGTTGAGCACATCTATTGAAATATTCAACATATCTTGATTCAATACCATTATTCATTAGTTGGTAGTTGGTAGTTGGAGCTAACTCAATATTTTCTAGTTTCCTGTTTAAACATGAGATACCTTCAACGTTACTGTACCTCTTTAGCACATATAAACTATATAGTTTGTGGTTCTCTTATGCATATTCTAACCATATTGATATAGAACAGTTGAGTTCAGGTTCCCTGGAACCTCTAGTTATACTTTTATATTAATTTACATGCTTACTTGTCAATCCTCATCCCAGAACTTGATTCTGGTCATTCCTTTATTAATTTTTTTAGTGTAACTTTTTCTTTATAGCTCAAAAAAGTAGATTCATGACGAACAAGGATTAATTTTTTTCAATGGCTGCAAAATTTAAAACTACTGTACATCCTACAATACATGGCACAGTTTTGAGAAACACCACGTATTTTGTAATTCAGTAATGGAATGCAACTTTATATCCAAATTGAGGACGATGGAACTCGTAAATGTGAAATATACCTTCCATAGTATCACATCACCAAGTCCGGCCAGGCAGGTTTTATAGCCCAAGCACATGCTAGTGAGTATTTCATTCTGCTTCAGTGTTGACAGCTGGAATGCATTCCTGGCCTCCTGGATTGCCTGTTTTTGTTTATTGCTCCTGATTTGCTCTCCTGTCTGTTTCCTTTTCTCTCTGCTTGTTGCTCTTTTCTTCTCATTTTATTCCAGCAGGTGCCTGTATTGCCAACAAAGGTGTCCGTGTGGTGTGGCTTGTGCCAACAGTGGGTTTAGCAAAATTATACTTTATTATTTAGTTATATACAAAAAAATTTTTCTAATTATTTATTAAAAACGTATTTGTGTGGTGTATTTTGTGTGGTGTTTATTAGCTGCTGTGTTTGTTTGGTTTATTGACGATGTAGATTTATGTTCAATCCAATATGGCTGCCGAACCACATAACCGATGATGTCATCTATCTATAATTCCAGTAATCTCTGTGTGTATGTGTGTCTGTGTGTCTGTGATCGCTGTTTCTCGACAACCACGGGTCCGATATACTTGAAACTTGCCAGGTATATTGCTGGGGACCCGAGGATGTGCCTTTTCAAGGTTTCATATTAATCGGACAAGTAGTTACCGAGCTATGGCGATTTAGCCGTTCGCCGTTCGCTTTGGCTTTGCGAATGGACCAAACCATTTCATGTAAATAGAGGGGGGGGGGTTCTGTGGTCGTTGCGAATGGACCAAACCATTTCATGTAAATAGAGGGGGGGGGGTTCTGTGGTCGTTACTGCCACGTGGTTTCAAAGTTTTTTTTTGTTGTTGTTGTTTGCACGCATGTTTTTTTGCACGCACGTACGGGCACCCACGTACGGGCACGTCCTAGTCAATTTAATTCTGCCATACAATTTTTGTGTAGATCATGCTCAAGAACCTTCAAACTGATCTGATCAAGCTTTCTACTCATGTAATTATGATGTCATAATGATGGCACCAATAACATCATGAACACGGTGTTTTGGTTTTTTCCAAGATGGCGCCCGTACCATGTGACGTATGACGTCATAATTATCATTACAAAATTACACAGGAGGAGGTGCTCCTCTGGTGAAAATTTCTTGGCAATCAGACCAACGGTTGCAGAGAAAAGCATACTCACATTCTGTGCGGACAAACAAACAAACAGACAGACAGACAGACAGACAAACGGAACCAAATGCAATACCCTCTCCTCTGGCGTAAAAAGCAAGGTAAAATGATCATTAATCATGCTAGATAAGTAGCCATGGCATTCACTCTATATAATCAAGAACAATAATAAAACCTAATACTTCATGCATGCATTGGCATAATGTCGGAGGCCCTGCACTAACTTTCATTTTCCTGTTTATGGAAGTTCAACGTCTGCAGCAAAATCGACCTGAGCATTTATTCACGAATGCCTAGCTCTACAGCAGCAACCAACATTTTGGCAAATTGCACATGCGGATCCGAAATTCGGAAAATTAATAACCCCCGAGTGCAACATTCAGGGGTAGAAACCCGAGAACACATGCCCGCCTTTGAAACAAGGGCGGCCTTTGCTCCAACCTGTGCAGGGAGTCAGCTGCAGATGGTTAATTAGGAACGGTCCCTTAAACCCGAGGCCGAGCCCAGCTTGTGCAGAATGTTTCACCGCACCTCAACTTGCGGAGCTACATCTTGAAAAATGCGGACTTGTAATGTTGCAATTACTGCTGGGGATTTTCTACTTTAGCACAACAGCTGCACCATGCCGGTGGACAGCTGGGGTAGATTCTCGACGTACGAACATGGGCAAGCGAATGCTTTTGTGGAAAAAAAAATAAAAAATTCTGATTTGTAATAATTCCTAACAACTTTTCCTTTATCCCCGTCAGCAAAACGTTGGTGTCGATGTTTTTGTGTACGATTTCGCCCAAGTTGTAAACACCTGTAAGTTACATACGATGCTTTCAGAAAGTATTCACACCCCTTGACTTTTTCAACATTTTGTTGTTACAGCATGAATTATAAATTGGATTGAATTGAGATTTTTTTTTTGTCACTGATGTGCACACAATTATGCTCCATAATGTCTAAGTGGAATTATTTTTTAGACATTTTTTACAAAATAATTTAAAGTGAAATTCAGAAATATCTAATTCACACAAGTATTCAACCCCCTGAGTCTATAGAGACTGTTGTCCATCCGGCAGATTCTCCTATCTTGGCCAAGGAACTCTGTAGTTCTGTCAGTGGTCATTGGGTTTTTCGTCAACTTCCTGTACAAGGTCCTTCTTGCCTGGTTGCTCAGTTTGGTTGGATGTTCAGCTCCAGAAAGAGTCTGGGTAGTTCCTTATTCTTTCCAGTTCCTAATGATGGAGCTCATTGTGCTCTTGGGAACTTTCAACATTCTAGAAATTGTTTTATACTCTTCCGCAGATGTATGCTTCCTTCCAATTATATCTCAGAGTTCTATGGACAGTTCCTTGGACTTCATGGTGGAGTTTCTGCTCTGACATTCACTGTCAACTGTAGAACCTTATACAGAAAGGTGTGTTTGAGTCGACATCATGTCCAATCCATGGAATTGGCCACAGGTGGACCACAATCAAGTTGAAGAGACATCTCAAGGATGATCAAAGGAAATTGGATGCAGCTGAACTCGATTTGGAGTGTCACAGCAAAGGGGTTGAATACTTATTGACTCGAGACATTTTAACTTTTCATTTTTACTATTTTATAAACATTTGTAAAAAAATAAATTCCACTTTGACATTATGGAGTGTTGTGTGTAGATCAGTAACAAAAAAAAACTCAATTAAGCCATTTTAAATTCAGGCCGTAAAACAACAAAATGTGAAAAAGTCAAGGGGTGTGAATACTTTCTGAGGGCACTGTAGTTACACATTGCAAAGCGTAATGAATTGTGCATCATGAAATGCCTTTCATATGATGTTTCAGTAATCGATTACGTTTATGTTTACGTTTACGTTAACCTTTACGTTTCGGTAATTTCGGTAATCATTGAAATGTCAAGTTTGTCAAAAATTGATAAACCTGATCAAATATTTACAAACTTGATGTTCTCTATTGATGGTTCATCAAATGGCAATCAGGATTGCCCGTGTTTGGCATTTGTTAAACCGTGCACAGGACAACTAGTTCACAAGTTATTATTTTCCTTACCCACTTTTCAGAATCACTTGTGAAGCAAAGCGGTCACATGCAATAATGAAGATCTAAGGCCAATATCTGATCGAGGTATGAGTAATGTTAACGAGTGGTTTGTGTGCTTTCCAAACAAGGTGCTCCAATCAATTGTGATTATCAAACGTATACACTTTTAGCCTTCCACTCTGGCTTTGAGACCCGTGCCTTGCCGCATTGTATTAACCCATGTGCTGAAATACCGTGGATCTAATAATCGTTCAGCAAATGATCTCGGAATTGCAATTTCGGCGCCAGTAGGTAATATGTTCACTGAAGCTTATAATGGAGATTCAATGGAGTGTGTGTGCTGTCTCTCGTTCCTGTAACAAGTCTGTTTCAGCACACCATTGAGCAAGTATTGCGTACCTCTACCGTGTGACGTCACTTGCATAACTGCAGTACTCTCCAGTAATCTTATATTTTCAATTATAATTATAAATGGGGGGATGTGGAGGCACAAACAACATGAAGATTTTTTGTCTTTTTCAATGATATTGTTGAAAAAAGACATCCGTCAACAGAGAGCGATTCAGCCTTGAACACTTTGCAGCGGATCCAGTCATTGATCTGAAACCTAAACCTCCAGCTTCCATTGCACAGAGCAACATGGTGGGAGGAGACCAATAGAAAACATTCCACCTCTTCACACATTTCCTTTTCACATGGAGGTGAAACAATTTTTGTCAAACATTGAGTAAAATACATCAACTTCCACGGCATCAAACATTTTATGTCTGCTTCACAGGTTTGTGAAGAATGCTAAATGGTATTCCTCAGCACATACAGACTTGGCATTTAATATGGAATATTTTTTTTGTGGGGGTGAACTTACTTTTCAAGATGATTTAGAACCAAAAGTTCATTGGAATTATGTTGAAATTATTCTAGATTTTGTTAATGTGACCTTTAAAAGAAACAAAAACCACATTTGACATTTAAAAACAAATAAATTGATCCTTGGAAGTGATGTAAACTGATATCGAACTCAATTCACGGGCAGTACTGTGTTAAACTTCTGTGCGTTTTCCAGAAGTATCTCTTTATTTTGCACATGAGCCAAAAATTATTTTAACAAAAACAAAAGTTAAATTACGACTGGGATTACAGAAAGTAAAATTACAGTTCAGTACTTCGTGTAACCCCCACGAGCATTCAGGAGAGCACATACACGTCGAGGCATGCTGTTCACGAGATTTGCCAAGGTTTGGACAGGAATCGCTTGCCATGCAGTTACAATAGCCTGCTGCAATTCACGCACAGAGGCAGGCTGCTGGTCCAAGTTGTCGATTTGACGCGTTAATTCTGCCCATAAGTTCTCGATCAGATTCATATCCGGGGACATGGCAGGCCACTCCATATGCTCTACACCATGGTCAGCAAGAAAGTGTTGGATCATGCGAGCACGATGAGGCCGTGCATTGTCATCTTGGAAGACAAAGTTTCCTCGAAAGGCGGCACGAACAAATGGAAGCAATTTTTCTTCCAGAATGGCCCTGTGCATGAACTGGTTCAGGTTTCCATTCAGAACAACCAGGTCAGTTTTGCCCCCTGCATGAAAAGCAGCCCAAACGGTGACCCCACCACCTCCAGCTTGGACTCTTGGCACTATACAATCTTCGTTGTAGGCTTCATGCACTTGTCTGTGCACTCGGACGCGGCCATCTTGACGATAGTCCAGAAATCTAGACTCGTCACTGAAGATCACGTGATTCCAGTGTCCTGGCTGCCATTGACGGTGCTCTCTGGCCCACTGCAATCGGCGCTGACCGTGTTGTCTGGTCAGACGTGGCTTTCTCAGGGGACGCCTGGCACGATAGCCTGCTTGAACCAGTCGTTGGTTGACTAGCCTTCTGGATACAGGCACATTTGTCAGTTGCTGCCACTCAGCCCTAAGCCAATTAGCTGACTTGGTATGGCCATTGCGGACTAACCGGTGCAGCTGGCGATCATCCCTCCTTGTGGTTCTGCGGAGACGTCCTGGCCTCGGTATTGGAGTAGGGACACCCCTCTGAGCATTCCGTTTCAGGATCTTTGACACCTGACCTGAGTGATGCCATACTGCCAGGCAATAGCACGCTGTTTCATGCCGGAATTTCGTAAAGCCACCACTAAATGACAAACAGCATTGTCGAGTTGACGGACCATCTCCAGGGGAAGCGGCAATAACTTTTGTAGATGTGCAGCAGTTGTTTTCCACTAATACAGAATGCAACAACCCTTATTTACCCGATTGTGAAGCCAATCGTCAAATGCACCTGTCCGTACATTTTGTCACGCCACCTGTGATATAATCCTGTTATTGACTTCTTGCTGCGAAAGACAATCAGTGACATGATTCTTTTAACAAAGAAATCACCAAAGCATAAAAAGAAACTCACCAGATTGATATACCGAGTTCAGAAAGTAAACCCAAGTCAAGAAAAAAAAAATCCATATTTAATGCCAAGTCTGTAATTGTCCATCCTTGTAGTTACATCCGCCACCAAATGTGGGATGGAGGTTATGTTTTCACCCCTGTCTGTCTGTCTGTTTGTTTGTGAAGAAAATATCTCAAGTTGTGGACGGATTCGGACGAAATTTGGCAGAGATGTAACGTATGTGACAAGAACGAAATTATTAGATTTTGGTGAAGATCTGGAAATCCGATCCGGCTAGTATAATTTTAAAACTGATTATTCACCATTGGGAGGGTGGATGGATTTGGATGAAATTTGGCAGAGACGTAGCGTATGTGACGAGGACGAAATGATTAGATTTTGGTGAAGATTCGGTTTCGGTTCCGGATACCAGAATTTTTAAATTGATTATTCACCATTGAGAGGTCGGGCCAAAAACTATGCATAGCACGATATCTCAAAAGGTTGTGGACAGATTTGAACGAAACTTGGTGGAGATGTGTGTGTGTGTGTGTGTGTGTGTGTGTGTGTGTGTGTGTGTGTGTGTGTGTGTGTGTGTGTGTGTGTGTGTGTGTGTGTGTGTGTGTGTGACGAGGACTAATCGATTCAATTTTGGTGAAGATCTGAATACGGATTCGGATATGAGAATTATTACCCTGCGCTCGCGAAGCAAAAATGCAGGGTTAAGCATTCGGGTCCGTACGTGCGTGTCTGCATTTTAAAAATTCATTTTCTCGGCAACTGTTGGTGCCATTGACATGAAATTTTCACCATAGAAGGGCCTCCTCCTGTAGAATATTTTAGTGAATATTATGACGTCACAGGTCACGTGGTACGGGTGCCATCTTGGAAAAAAAAAACTTTGCACCTCTATATCACAAAAACCGCCGCACAGAAATAATTGAGACCGGTCTCATTGCAAAGAACTCTCCATGCGGAATAACATATGTGAATGATGACGTCATAGGTGCCGCCGTTATGGCGTCATAATTCGCCAAGTAATTTTTTTAATCCGATCAGGATAAAATTTCTTGAGCATCTTGTCGATATAAATTGATGCAGAAATAAAATTATAATGACGTCGTAGGTCACGTGGTTCGGACGCCATATTGTTTTGAGTGAAAAACCACTAAAATCAAATTTTCTCCTAAATGACTGAACAGATCGAGGCCAAACTTTGCAGACAGAATCGCATACCCATGACAAACAAAAAGGTCAGCGAGAATGACGTCATGCGTCACATGGTTTCGCAGTTATGACGTTTTTATGCATAAACTTTTAAAACCAAGCTCCTCCCTCATTTGTGATCCTATTGAGGGTAACCTTTACAGATGTGTTCAGCATATCAGTCTGCTAAAATGTCCTTTTGAAATTTGCGATAGGTCGTGATAGGTCACTTGGTTTGGCAGATATAAATAATTAAATGAAAATATTAAAAAAATTATAACCCTTGAACCACTTCATTGATCGACGTTAAATTATCAGGATTAAATGATCGACTTTATATTATAGTAGAGGTAATGAAGTGTAACATGTGTGCAAAATTTCAGGATGATTGGATGTATGGTCTGGAAGCGAGAAGTTGTTATTGCGTGAAGAAGAAGAGTCGTCTAGAGAGAGCGTGGAATCAATTATTATCACACCGCAAATGACGAGCAGGCAAAGTACGGAGCGACCTCACGGGGTCATTTTGACCTCAAATAAAATTCGGATTTCAGATTTGCCAATCGCTGAGGTATATTAACATCAGGACTAAAACAGATTTGGCGAAATTCCGACGATTTTTGACGAAAATATAACATTTGTGTATGCATTTCAGTAAAGTAAAGTGTGTGCTGTGTCAGCATTTTAAAAATTGAAACGTGGCTCATTGTAAATAAATCCATATGGGGAATAGGTGTTGTTAACGATGACGTTATTGGTGCCATAATTACGACGTCATAATTTGACAGGGACAATGCTTAGTCTGATCAGTTTGAAATGTATTGAGCATGATCTATGCAACAATTATTTAGAGAACATAAATTTATGATGTCATCGCTCACGTGGTCTGGCAGCCATATTGGCTCAAAAAAAAAGAAACGTTCAAAAATAGAAGAGTTGGCTCACAACAAGTTGATTGCGCAGGGTAAGTATTCTATGAATACCATCTAGTTTAATTACCCTGCGCTCGCGAAGCGAAATTCAGGGTTAAGCATTCAGTTGCGTATGTGTGTCATGTGCCGTACGTGTCTGCATTTTAAAAATTCATTTTGTCGGCAACCGTTGGTCCGATTGACATGAAATTTTACCTTGGAAGCGCCTCCGCATGCATAATTTTTTTATTCATAATTATGACGTCATAGGTCACGTGGTACGGACGCCATCTTGGAAAAACGTTACACCTCTATATCTCCCAAACCGCTCAATGGAAAAAATTGAAACATAGCTCATTGTCAAGTACTCCCCATGGGGAATAAGATATGTTGATGATGATGTCATCGGTGCCTTAATTATGACGTCACAATTCGACAAGTACAACGCTTGATCTGATCAGTATGAATAAAACAAAAAATCCTCTGCAACTGTTAGAGCGATGGACACTAAATTTTCAGAATATGTGTGGCTCCTCCTGTAGAATATTTTAATGATAATTATAACGTCATAGATCACGTGGTACAGACGCCATCTTGGAAAAAATCGAAAAAACATTGCACCTCTATATCTCCAAAACTACTCCATGGGAAAAATAGAAACATGGTGCGTTGTCAAGTACTCCCCTTGGGGAATAAGATATGTTGATGATGATATTATCTGTGCCTTCGTTATGACGTCATAATTCGACAAGTACAACACGTATCCGATCATTGTGAATTTTTTTTCTCAGCAACCGTTGGTCTAATGGGCACGAAATTTTCACCATAGGGGCGCCTCCTCATGTACAATATTTTAATGATAATCATGACTTCATAGGTCATGTGGTACAGGCGCCAACATGGAAAAACCGAAAAATGTTGCACTTCTATTTCTCCAAAACCGCTGGGTGGAAAAAATTGAAACATGTCTCATTGTAAAGAATTCCATATGGGGAATAGGTGTTGTTAACGATGATGTCATTGGTGCCATAATTATTACGTCATAATTTGACAGGGACAACACTTAGTCTGATCAGTTTTAAATGTATTGAGCATGATCTATGCAAAAATTATATGAGAGCATATGAATTTATGATGTCATCGCTCACGTGGTCAGGCAGCCATATTGGATCAAAGAAAAAAATGTTCAAAAACAGAAGAGTTGGCTCACAACAAGTTGACTGCGCAGGGAAAGTATTCTATGAATACCATCCAGTTTTTTAATGTGATTCTTCACCATTGGGAGATAGCGCTAAAACCAACACATAGCAGAATCGCTCTAAAAGTTGTGGATGGATTTGGACGAAACTTGATGGACAGGTTGTGTGTGTAACAAGGACGAAACGATTAAATTTTGGTGAAGATCGGGATCCGGATCCGGCTCGTATATTTTTTTAAGTGATTCTTCACCATTGGGAGATAGGGACAAAAACGATATATAGCACGATATCTAAAAAGTGGTGGACTGATGATTTTGATTAAATATGATTCTGTATTGTGAATTTCTGGTTTACCCTGGGATACATATCGTAAACTGCTCACCTGGCGGAGGTATGCTCTCTACTGAGTGCCATTATCGTTTCATGAGTGCCGTCTTATGAGAAGTTATAAAGAGTAACAGACCTAGGTAATAAATCATTGTCTGCAATTGCTCAAGTCTCGCATCTCTCAAGGCACTCTTTCTTTCCTTTTTTGGCAAGTCCCTAAAGCTTTCAGTTTCTCACCAAGAGGTCAGCAGTGTTTTCCTCCACACATTGCACAGATGACCTTTTGCATATGGTGGAGGAACTTATTGACTGGTAAAGCCCTCAGGAACTTCTGTCCAACAAACCACCTGGTGTGATGGCACATGGCATTGGATATGACAATGTACACTCCCTGACCTGGCCACTTTAACTGCAGCTTTCACTGAACAGCCTCTCCACACAAAGCAAAAATATCCGACATTATTGTAACAATCTTGAACTTCCTAGCCACAGGTATAGTCTGGGCAACGGTAATTTATTACCTCCTGCCAAGGAGGGCATTGAATGGTTGACCACACTTAGAGTCCCTGAGACATCTAATGCTTCGATACCTTACATAAAAATGCCAAAGAAAGATATGAGCATCAAATTTAAAATTGCACAGTGAAAAAATGTACAGATTAAGCAGTGGTTTTGGAACAAGTGTGTGTGTGTGTGTGTGTGTGTGTGTTTATGTGTATGTATATATATATATATATATATATATATATATATATATATATATATATATATATATATATATATATATATGTATATATATTGTTACGTGCTCCTCCCCGACCCCCTGGTCACGGTGTACCTCCGAGCCCCGAGAGGAGTCACAGCAGAAAAATGTGTTATTCTGTGTGTCAAAGATCAATGGAGAAGCCACCCCAATTGTTACTCACAAACAAATATTGTATTGAGATCACACAAGAATAACGGTACAACAACAATAGTATTCAAAAGTACAATCAATATGTCCTATGATGGTACCATCAGTTTTGCAATACGTAACTCACTGTGCTCCAAGTGAGTGTAACAAGGACATTCCCCAATGTCTCTTATTCCCGGCTCCAAGACGAAGTTGATTCGCTCCAGCGATCGCTAGAACGATGTCCAAACGACCAGAATCCCGTGCGGATGGCCAGGGCAGTCACACAGCCGAAGCTGTACAAACGCGCCTTCAAGGCGACTGGGAATTCCAAAGGCACCCTACAGGCGACCGAGAGATCACACCCTCGGGTATGGACTATATGAGCAGTGGTTTCATATGAGAGGGAGTATCTTTTGTTATCGGGAATGATTTGTCTGGCGGTCAAGTTTCTGGTAACCCGATGTTTGTTGAAAAGCCTAGTACGGAAAATAACGCCACGCAGTTTCGCACCTTCAAAAATCCGTGTCACACACACGCACCAGATCGACGTCTGAATGTGGTGAGAATGGTCGAAAAGAAACGAAACCGCGAGCGTAGCACAAATCCTGCACGCGTCAAAATGGCCGATGACCCGGTCTCGTGGCGCACGGCACGGCGATGATTCTCTCCTGAATCGATCGCAAAACCTGACATGCAGGTTGACCGGTCACAGCGATGACAACTCCATCATAGGAATTCCTCTCCTGGAAACCCGAAAGTTCGCTCGTGACTCTGGCTCGCCAACATTCGCTTCAGAACCCAGACCAACTCGGCGTTCTTCCCCGACTCGTTCGCTCCGCCATTTTCTCTCTTCTTCTTCTTTGTCAACAATAATAATAATACATGGAACCAGAAATGTCTCAAGTGGATGAAAGCCACCACAACGGAAGTGATGAATCCATAACACTTCCCCCCTCAAGAAAGAAAGTTTGAACACAGCGAAAACTTTCTTTGCAGGCAAAACTCTAACAACAAACAAAAGTAAACTCACACCCAAATCATCAATTCCGGTGAGCAACGATAATCAATATTTCCCCAAAATAAAGCAACAAAACTTCAAACAACCTACAGATATCTCCAAAGCTAGTTCACTCTGGACAAAGCATCCGCAACGACATTGTCCCTGCCCTTTACATGCTCAATTTCCAAGTTGAACTCCTGCAAAGCCAAACTCCATCTCGTCAACCTCTAATTTTATTTTTCTTTTTTTTGAATGAAGGTTAAGGGGGTGTAATCAAAAATCCAAAGTCAAGCAAATCTATAACACTTTTTAGGGAGGCCGAGCTGAGAGCCAGGTTTAATGGTGGTTCGGTGGTGAGGCCTGGAAGTATTCACTACATGGACGCCTTTAGGAACGTGGTGTTCACGGTTAATCCATGCAGGAAAGTTCACTACATGGACGCCTTTAGGAACGTGGAGTTCACGGTTAATCCGTGTTGGAATCTTGGCTCGGCTGCTCCACAGCATTCAGTGCTTCAACTCTTCCTAACTTTCATAATAATCATGGTTGGAACGCTCGTCACTGTCGTCATGTGAATAGCGGTCTCCTTCTCCGCCAATACCCTGATAATCATCCCTTCGGGAGCTGCCATAACTCTGGGAGCCTCCATAGCAATATCGACTCCGGCCACCACCAAAACTACTACTCCCACCCCGGGAGCCATAGCCACCCCTGAAACTACCTCCACATTTTCCTCCTCTGTAGCCCCCTCGACGCCCATGGCCTGCCTTCTCTACTATTAAGGTCCGACCATCCAAATCCTTTCCATTCAAATCCTTTTCTGCCTCTTTGGCATCCTTTGTGTTTTCAAACGTGACAAAGCCAAACCCTCTTGACTTTTGCGTCTCCCTGTCTTTTATCAGCCGCATTTCCAAGAGTGGTCCATATTGGCCGAATACAGAGTTCAGAACAACTTCCCTGGTTTTGAAGTTCAGTCCACCCACAAAGAGCTTGCCAACATTGTCTCCATCCATGACTTGTGTGCGCTGACACTTAGTTTTTGGGTACTTGACAAGACGTGCCTGTGCAAAGCATGACGTCAGTACCTTCCTCTTCTCTTCAGAGTGCTTCCTACCCATAGCATGAGTCACGGTACAGGATGGAAAGATACCCGGAATCTCCTGCTCTAACTGCGTGGCGTTATTTTCCATACTAGGCTTTTCAACAAACATCGGGTTACCAGAAACTTGACCGCCGGCCAAATCATTCCCGATAACAAAAGATACTCCCTCTACATGAAAAGTGGCTTGTAAAACCTATGGTGACCGGTCCTGACACCAAATCAGACTGCAAATGGATGACATGAAGTGGAGCTTTAACATAACCAACAAGCCCCTGTAAACTAACACTAACACCATTTGCCGTCTTCTCTGACAATGGAAAAATGCCTTCAAGCATCAAAGATTGATGTGCTCCTGTGTCCCTCAATACCCTAACCGGTCTCTGGTTAGTCAAGTCTCCATCCAGTGACACAAACCCCTCTGAAATAAAAGGTTTGTAATCCACTTGAACAGTGTCGTTCTGAGATGCCGGAACTTTGGCATGGGAACCTCCACAAGACTCTGTCCTCCAAGGACGATTTCTCACATTTGCCAATGCATTCGGAGTTGTACTAGTCTGACTCCGCTCCTGATTTTTCCTTTCCAGGGCATAACATTGGAACATCAAATGTCCAGGTTTCTTGCAAAAAGCGCAAGTAGGCCCGGAGGAAAAACTCGTGGTCTGCCTTGAGCCCCCCGGAAGATAAGTCTGTCTTGGAACTGTAGACTTCTGATCCCCAAGAGTCGCGGCATCAGATCTGTCCTCATAGTCATCTCTAGGCCACCCCCATGAATCTTCGTTCTCTGCAACGGATGTACCATAACTCCCCTGACGAACTCTAGGCGGGAAGTTAGGTTTGTGGAACCCCATCCTGTGGGTCAAGGCATAGTCATCTGCCAAGGTGGCTGCCTCATACAACTCTGGTACCTTCTTTTCCTCCAGATGTACTTTAATGTCCTCGTGGACACACTGTTTGAATTCCTCCACCAAGATCAATTGTCGCAACAGTTTGAAGTCTTTCCCAACCCCTTTCGAATCACACCACCGATCAAACATGGTTTCCTTCATTCTGGCAAACTCCACATGGGTCTCACTCTTCGTCTTCCTGGCATTCCGGAATTTTTGCCGGTAAGCTTCAGGGACCAATTCATAGGCTATGAGAATGGTTTTCTTCACTATCTCATAATCTGTACATTTGTCAATCGGTAAAGCCGAAAAACTATCTTGAGCTTTACCCACCAAAACACTTTGCACTAACACAGTCGAGGACCCCACAGGCCATTTTAGCATTTGAGCCACTTTCCCAAAGTGTAAAAAAAAACTTGGCTACCTCTTTTTCATTGAAGGGTGGAACCAGCCTCACATGTTTACCAACATCCCAGGTGTTCTGACTAGTTGTCGAACTAGCCGGCATGGATGCTACCTCTCCCCGTTCTCTCATTAATTCCAATTCCTTGAGTTTAATTTCCCTCTGACACTCCATGTCACGTTCCTTTAACTCCCTTTCGGCTCTCCTCTCCTCTGCTCTTTCCTTTTCTCTTCTTTCTTCGAGTTCCCTTTCAGTTCTCCTTTCCTCTGCTCTTCTCTCCTCGACTTCTCTTGCAGCTCTCCTTTCCTCTGCTTTTTCCTCTGCTCTTCTCTCCTCGATTTGTCGTTCCTGTTCTGCTCTTTCCTTTTCTGCCTTCCTTTCCTCTGCTTTTAACCTTTCCTGGCTCTGCAGTTGCATCTCCAGTTTCCGGAGCTCCACATTTTCTTTTTCTTCGGGTAACCAATCCAAGGCTACCTCTGTCCATGTGCCCTGTCCCACCAGAGATTCTATCACCAATGTCTGCATCTCTGCTTTCTTCATATTAACTCGGACCTCCAAGTTAAAATGTCTGGCCAATATCAAGAGTACCGATTTTTTTAACTCTTGGAACTGTGCCTCATTAGGGGACGCCGCAAACTTCTCTGCGTCAAACACCATGGTGACTATCAGTTAACACCTGTTAACCTTCACACAAAAATTTCCAAATTAAAAAAAAAAATTGGAATGTTAGAAAAATAAAAATTTTGGGAATTTTGGGAATGTTAGGGAATTCTATCCCGGACGAATGTTATTAGGGAGTTGAATCCCGGACGAGCCCCCAATTTATGTTATGTGCTCCTCCCCGACCCCCTGGTCACGGTGTACCTCCGAGCCCCGAGAGGAGTCACGGCAGAAAAATGTGTTATTCTGTGGGTCAAAGATCAATGGAGAAGCCACCCCAATTGTTACTCACAAACAAATATTGTATTGAGATCACACAAGAATAACGGTACAACAACAATAGTATTAAAAAGTACAATCAATATGTCCTATGATGGTACCATCAGTTTTGCAATACATAACTCACTGTGCTCCAAGTGAGTGTAACAAGGACATTCCCCAATGTCTCTTATTCCTGGCTCCAAGACGAAGTTGATTCGCTCCAGCGATCGCTAGAACGATGTCCAAACGACCAGAATCCCGTTTGGATGGCCAGGGCAGTCACACAGCCGAAGCTGTACAAAGGCGCCCTCAAGGCGACTGGGAAATCCAAAGGCACCCTACAGGCGACCGAGAGATCACACCCTCGGGTATGGACGAATTAGCCTTCAAAAATCCACGCCACACACACGCCCCAGATCGACGTCTAAATGCGGTGAGAATGGTCGAAAAGAAATGAAACCGCAAGCGAAGCACAAATCCTGCGCGAGTCAAAATGTCCGACGACCCGGTCTCGTGGCGCACGGCACGGCGATGATTCTCTCCTGAATCGATCGCAAAACCTGACATGCAGGTTGACCGGTCACAGCGATGACAACTCCGTCGTAGGAATTCCTCTCCAGGAAACCCGAAAGTTCGCTAGTGACTCTGTCTCGCCAACATTCACTTCAGAACCCGGAGAAACTCGGCTTTCTTCCCCGACTCATTCGCTCCGCCATTTTCTCACTTCTTCTTCTTCGTCTTCTGGTTCCCGATCCGGTTTCATTTTTAAAACATTCCTTTTACCTTTTGAAAATAATAATTGCTATTTCCCTCAAACAACAATAATAATAATACATGGAACCAGAAATGTCTCAAGTGGATGAAAGCCACCACAACGGAAGTGACGAATCCATAACAATATATAACAATATATAACAATATATATATATATATATATATATATATATATATATATATATATATATATATATATATATATATATATATATATATATATATATATAACAATATATATATATATATATATATATATATATATATATATATATATATATATATATATATATATATATGTCGGGATCCTCTTCAACTCAAGAGGCACGTTTGAAGCAAGAGTGGTTTAATAAAAAAATCGAACAAAACACAATTGTGGAGCACGTCTCGGACCCCCAGAGCCTTGTCACACAAGGCAGTGAAAGTCCGAGCCGCACTAAAAACTCAGCAAAAGACAAGTTGTTATATAGATGGAATAACAGAAAAATCGCTGCGCTGAAGACAAAGCAAAAAGGTGGGCTCCATAAAACTCCCACAATGGTCCCATCCGGTGGTGGAGCCAAAGTTAAAAGCCAAGGCTGTGGGAGTAAGATATAGTGATGTTCCCCAAGCCCTGATCTATACAACCCGTGAGGCCAAGGGATGTGATCTCAAGGGAGTTCAATCGTGTTACACTTGGCAGTAAAACATATTGAGCCAGGCACATAAAAATCAAAGGATACATATTACATCATACTCTGCTCGAGGTTGAACAAGAATTAAATGGCAACTATTCCCATAACTTTCTCCCTTTGGAAAATGTTAAAAAACGTCTCCAAGGCTGGATCTGACCGAGCCGTGAAACAACATGTTTTGCAATTGAAGCTAGTTTTTTGCAGCAGCAAAAGAAAGACAATTATATATATATTTCTCAGGTGCCCTGGGTCACGTGGCTGGGCCCCCCATGCCCCCCCTGCCCGACATATATATATATATATACGCAAAAGATACATATATATATATATATATATATATATATATATATATATATATACATATATATATATATATATATATACTATATATATATATATATATATATATATATATATATATATATATATATATTTATGTTGGAGGCTTCAGGCACGGACTGTATACCCCTCATCGAGGCCGGTCCTTAAATAAAAGAGAAGAAAAGTGTATGATGAAAGGTGCATGGTGTTATGGATTCGTCACTTCCGTTGTTGTGGTTCTCATCCACTGTAAACATTTTTGGCTGCATGTACTATAATTGTTATCGTTTAGGTGAAATAGAGATAACTGTTTCAAAAGGTAAAAAAAAGTTAAGAGTTTTAAAAGAAACCGGAAACCGGACGAGGAAGAAGAAGAGGAGAAGAGGCGGAGCGAGTGAGGTCGGAGAAGGAGCAGAGCTGCGTTGAGGTTTTGAGCAAACGCTGGCGAATGATGGTCACGAGTGAACTTTGGGGTTTCCTGGGAAAGGGATTCCTGCGACAGAGTTGTTATCGCTGTGACAGATAAACCTCCTTGACAGGTTTTGCAGTTGATTCCGAAGAGAATCGTTGGAGTGCCGTTACGTCTCGAGAACGGACGATTGGCCATTTTGCCTCATGCCTCATTTTGCATCGCTCCAGGTTTCTCACCTCGCTCCAACCATTTCAACGCATCCAGCCATTAGCCTGGCTTGCATGTGTAACGTGGATCTTAAGTGGGAATTTGCGGTTCACCGTGTGGGGAGCCGTTGAACATCCATACCCGAAGGTGTGATTTCCCAGTCACCTCTTGAGGACACCTTTGCCCAGCTTTGGCAGTGTGACTGTCAACCGAGCGGGATTCTGGTCTCGATACAACATCGCTCTGACGATTACTGGAGCGTGGATCGACTTTGGCTTGAAGCCGGGACAGAG
Source organism: Myxine glutinosa (assembly GCF_964187855.1). Taxonomy (NCBI): domain Eukaryota; kingdom Metazoa; phylum Chordata; class Myxini; order Myxiniformes; family Myxinidae; genus Myxine; species Myxine glutinosa. The sequence continues at coordinate 54,337,463 of NC_136271.1, read as the reverse complement.
ACATTGGGAATGTTATTTTCGCTCACTTGGAGCACAGTGAGTGTTATATTGTACGAAACTGATGGTACCATCATAGGAATGATATATTGGTTGTACAATTGATTAATATTGTTATTGTACTGTTATTCTTGTGTGACCTCAATACAATACTTGTTTGTTGGTAACAATTGGTGTGGTTTCACCATAGTGTAGCAGCATAGCAAACCTGTTGTGCATTTTGTGATACAAGCACCAAATTTGGCACAAATGTACATTAATATGTTGCGAACATTTTCAGATATTGGGCCACTTGAAATTCCGTAATTTTTTTTTTCAAATTTTTTCAAATTTCGTAATTTCAAATTTTTCGGGTGACACCGTCACAATTTCGGTCTTCGAGGCCGGCCGATATAGTGGGGCGGCTTAGCCCAAATATTCAAAAGAATTGTGCATTTTGTGATACAAGCACCAAATTTGGCACAAATGTACATTAATATGTTGCGAACATTGTGTGGTCAGCAATGAAGACGAGAGTCTGAATTACATGTATGCAAAAGACCTTGTGAACCAGTGAAGCAAATACACGGGTAAGCATGAATTAAATCTAGGGCATGATATAATTTCCATGATGTTTACCTCTACACTCAATGGTGGAAGGAGGTAATGTTTTGATCCCAGCTTGTCTGTATGTCTGTTTGTCTGTTAGTCCACAAAATTCCAGACAAAGCTTGTAGTAGTGGTAGTTGTAGTGGTAGTGGTGATAACAGAAATTGTTATATAGAACTGAACTTATATTATTATTATATGCAGAAAATAACTTCATTTCTATATGCCCTGCAGTGGACAGGTTAATTGGTTTATGCACTGAAGGGGTCACCCTGGTGTGCACTGCTGTGTTCTGCCTCACTGAGTTGTTCAGGTATGATGTACTCAGCACAAGCTTCCGGTCGGCCCGGAGGTGGGGGTGCGGGGCCTGTCACGGAACGTCAAAACAAACGGCCTGCCGGGGCCGCCCAAAAGTCGGGTGTGAGGGGCGTGTCCACTAATGGAACGCCTCTCACTTCCCAGATCGAGGGCCACGTGGTCAGGAGAACCTCGTCCCTTCCGGTCACACTTTGCCTATCGGCCGGCCTCGAAGACCGAAATTGTGACGGTGTCACCCGAAAAATTTGAAATTACGAAATTTGAAAAAATTTGAAAAAAAAAATTACGGAATTTCAAGTGGCCCAATATCTGAAAATGTTCGCAACATATTAATGTACATTTGTGCCAAATTTGGTGCTTGTATCACAAAATGCACAATTCCTTTGAATATTTGGGCTAAGCCGCCCCACTACCATTGATCTTTGACACACAGAATAACATCTTTCTGCCGTGACTCCTCTCGAGGCTCGGAGGTACACCGTCATCGGGGTTTGGGGAGGAGCACGTAACAATGGTGTTACCTCATGAGAAAGAGAGATTAAAGCTAGCCCGGTAAATCTGGAGTTTGAGTGAGACAGAAAGTAAGACCAGAAAACCTGGCACGGAGAGTCTAAGATTGTTCCGGGCACCACTTTAAAGCTTTTAAGTCAGAACGGTAGTACCACCCTGGGAAAGTTGCTGTCTACAACCTACTACCTACAATATATATATATATATATTGTTACGGTTCGCGGTTAAGGATGTAATGTTTGCCGAGCGGAGGCACCACGACCTAACAGTTTCCCCGATTCACCCAAATGTTGGCCGTATCGCGCCACAGATATTCAATGTGGAAAACTCTAAAGCGACCGAATGTAAAGAGGAAGAAGAAGAAGACGTACTGAGGAATAACAGGTTTTATTAATTATTTTTACAAGCCAAAGCAAAGAGAGCAGTTGGTTATATACAGAAAATGGAAGGAGCAGACACACAGTGAAATCATTAGCTTACCTATTCAAGCTCAATTAATAAACCCCAGGACAACGTTAAAGACAGACGGACGATCACACTTACACGGGGAAATGCAGGCAGGAAGGAATGGCTTGGAGATGGGTGGCTTTTAGAGGCAAGGAAGGTTCAGCGGGTACTGGGCACGGTCGGGCCAGAAGGCACCGCCGTCAAGAAGCCGAGCTTTGGTCCCAAACTGCGCGGGCGAAGTTCCTTTCTCTGTACTGCTGCCTCGTGCGCTCCTTGCGTTGCTCCGGTCCACTTTTCCTGCAGCGCGGCACGTTTCACGGTGGCTCGGTCACACCTGCTCGTCTCCAGCGCATCTCCTGGACCCATCTCCGTAAAAGCTCATCTCTCCTCAGTTCATCTCCTTTGGGAGCGTCCCGCGGCGGGTTATATAGGCCCCGCCCTTCACCCTTTTCGAACCTTCCCCAAACGTTCTCTCTCCGCCCTCTCAAGCCAAACGCCTCGTTCTGGGTTGGATGAGCGGGGCCGACTTACTCCTCCCCTCTATGACGAGGTGGAGACCCGCCTTTCTTCTTCGGTGTTACCTCGTGCGTAATGGAGTCAAATCCAGAAAAGTGGACGGCAGCTGAAAATGCAGCAAAGTGCCTAAAGAGCCAATTGCAGCAAAGTGCAAACCTGGCACTTGGAAGCTGCCATGGGGCGTCGGAGGGCCTACTCTTATTTAATTCGGTGCAATGAAGAGTCAAACTAGTGGGAAACACATCCTTAGCCTACACAGAGAATAAGGGACTAACTATTTAAAAGGATATATCGTGTCCTGTGTGTAGGTTTATGGAATTAACTAAGAGGACGAGCTGCGACCATTCTTTACATTACGAGGGTCAGTTACACACAACAAAACCATACTTTTCACATTCGTTACACTTTCTCAAAATTGTTACACTTCTCAAATCCGTTACACTTCTGAAATCCGTTACAATATATATATATATATATTGTTGCGGATCTCAACGCTGGCCTTCTCCCCTTACCAAGGGGAGATTAGTCCCCTTGTCTTTGACTGACCGACGGGACCCGGGACCTATGACGTCCTTCCCGGACAGCACGAAATAGGGTCGTAGGACTAGAATCACTAATACCTAATTACTCGCGCAGCCCAGAAACGAGGAAATAAGCCCCGCACGAATCACGTGCTGATGGAAGACGCCGAGCGGTTTTGCGTTCAGGTGATCCGTGCCGTTATCAATTACTAGACCCTGATCCAAGCGGTTCTTATTCGTACCACGCTTACCCAATGGAGAAATCACAGAAGCGGTCGAATTGGGAAGAAAGGAAGAACAGAATTTATTCACACTATTTACAATGATGAGAAGAAGAAGACACAGTGCAGCCTTAATAACAGTCTTAACTTACTTCCCAGACAAACGGGCCCGTCTCACACACAGACACTCACACAGGGATTGCAGATGAAGGTCAGCACGTCCAGGGATGGATGGCACGTCCACGGATGGTCAGCTCTCTCCGGTCCCCAGCTCGTACTGTGAAGATGGATAGTAGAGACGGCAGGAGCTCTCCGCGTGTCGTTGGCGCACACGGGATAATACAGGGTGAATGGTAGGGTCTGGGCTCTGGCGGTTAATACTGGCAGCTATTGCCGTGTTCACTCACGTGACTGCGTACGTAATAGGCGAACGTAACAATGCGTACATAACAGTTCAATAGCCGCGAAGCACTAACACAATGAAGTGCTCTCAATGCGCTCCCAACCAGCCCTCTTCAATTCCTTCGAGCAAGTGCCTTTCCAACCAGTCCTCCGAGTCCTTTGACAAAGCGCAATTCTTTCGAGTCCTCGATAAAGTCCTCTCTCTCGTGCAAGTCCTCGTAAGTCCTGTTCAAGGGCTTTGTGCAGACTTTTATAGGCCCGCCCCGCGAACCCTCTAGCACTTGCTAGACGCGCCTTACCACGCCTTATCACGCCATGCCCTTCGAGCCCTGGTTGGCTGGTGGCCCTTACCGTCATCGCCTCTGACGCGCTGCTTGACGCCGCCCCACCCCGACCCCGCGCTCCTCCCTCTTCGGCCTAGCTCGTGTTACTTGACTAGTTTGAGCGAACAAACGGCAGCGAATGCTGCTGGCAGCCAAAGCTTAACAAACTGCTGCGGGTAGCCCAAAGCGTAACAAAATGAGGGATCAGCAAATTGGGGCGCGGGATCAATTATGCCCATAGGTGGAATTGAAGAATGAATGAATATGAATGATCGTTTTTAAGGCCATTTTTCCCCACTAGAGCGGGGTTTAGCCTTGCGGGCCCCATGACAATCATGGTTCCCTGTTTGAGGCAATGTTTTTATGGCCGGGTGCCCTTCCTGACGCCAACCCTTGGTCACGCTTTTACGATGAGGAGGGATACAGTGTACCTATTTTGAATCGGGGTAGACACCGTGATCATTCATCCCAGCAAGCTGGTACTCAATTGGCCGACCTCGGAAGGATGACAGGCTGAGTCAACCCCCCTGGCGTTAATTCAGCGATCGACCGGGATTCGAACCCAGGATCCTAGGATCCCAAGCTGGCACCCCAACCGCTAAGCCAACGCCAGGCTGTAGGTGGAATTTAAGGGTGGCGCAAAAATGAAGGGGACCTATACTCATGACTTAACACAACGCAGATGTTACGAGGGGAAATGGCCTATTCTTACACATGCTATGACATAACTAATACTCTACGTGGGCCTACGTGTTGCTCGTGGACTAACTATGGGGGGCAAACCTTTAGCCTTTAATGATGTCATATGTACAAATCTCAAAAGCGTAGCAATGTATATATATATATATATATATATATATATGTGTGTATATATATATATATATATATATATATATATATATATATATATATATATATATATATATATATATATATATATATCTCCAAAAGTCCCCATAGTCCCAAAACACTGAAAATAACCGAAAGACCCAATGGACCCCAAAGACCCAAAAATTTGGTAAGACCCAAAATACCCTAAGACGTAAAGGACTCAGAAGACCCAATAGACCCCAAAAGACCTGAAGACCCAAAATATCCTGTAGACAGTTTAAAACCCAAAAGACCATGAAGACCCAGAAATTCCCAAGGACCCAGAAGACCCCAATGATTCTGAAGACCCAAAATATCCTGAAGACCCAAAATACCCCTAAGCCCTAGAAAACCCCAAGTACTCTCAAGACCCAAAAGACCCAAAAGACTCTTAAATACCCAAAAGATCACAAAAACCCAAAAATACACTGAAGACCCCAAAGACCCCGAAGACCCAAAAGACTGAAAAGACCCCAAAGACCCCAAAGACCCAAAATACACCAAATACACTTAAAGATCCAAAAGACCACAAAGATGGTCTTTGCAAAAAGTATTTTTGACTATATACGAGTATATATATATTTGTATATATATTTATATATGAGTATATACTATATACGAGTAAAAGAAACGTATTTTTGACTCGAAGGTCTCAAACTCATTTTGCAAAAAATGTGCGTTTCCCATGAATCGTACACTTTTCAAAATCCAATCTCACCCCTCCCCTCCAAATCCTCCCCATCACCCATCCCTTTCAAATCTCCCCCCTTGCCCCTTCCCTCCCCTCCCTCCTAAACTCCCCCCACACCCCTCCCCTCCGAGACTCTCCCTCGCTCCTCCCCTCCTAGACTCCCCTCTCACCCCTCCTCCTCAAAGCATCCTCCCTGCTTCTTCCCCCTTCCAACTTTCACCTTCATCTCCCCCAACCTTCTGCCTCGCTCTTCCCCCTCCTCAAATAACACCTCACTGTGCCTCACCCAATCTCCATCAAACCTTTTGTCCGCCCCATTCTTCCCTTTCTCCAAGCTATTCTGAAATCTCTGAAATCTCTGACACACCTTCAACAGCTCTCCCTACCTCTTCCTCCTCTTCCACATCCTACCCTACTCCTCCCCCCCCCTGTTCTGGACCCGATGCTCCCCCTTCCTCTTCATTAACGGTATGGACCTCAAACATCCGGGGCCTTCGCTCAAACTTGACTGATCTCTCCATACAGGTTGCTTCTGACAAACCAGATGTGATCTGCTTAACAGAAAGTTTCCTCCTTCATGATGTCTCTGATGCCTTGGTATATCTCCCAGGTTACTCCCTCCTCCGGTATGATAGACCTGAGCCTCGTCCTGGAGGTGGGGTTGCTATCTTTATAAAAAAACTCTCTTCCTCACTCGCCCTCCACTGCCCTCTCTCCACCTCACCCCCAGGAATACCTTTGGCTACAGCTTCCCCTTCGCTCCCACCTTTTGTTCATATGTGTGTTGTACCGTCCACCAAACAGCGATGACTCCATCTACATCTCGCTGTCTGATAATATGGACCAACTTCTATCTACCCATCCCAAATTTCTCTTCCTCATATGTGGTGATTTCAATTGTCACCATGCCAGTTGGCTGGGTGTGGGTACCTCTCTCACCAGCCATGGCTCTTCAGCAAAGGACTTCTGCGACTCACTGGGATTGACACAATCTGTCAATTTCCCGACCCGGATCTCAGTCAACGGAGCATCTTCTCTTCTGGATTTGGTTATGACAAACTTCCCTGAAAATGTCTGCTGCTCTTCTTCTGCTCCAATCGGCTCATCTGATCATGTGCTTGTCAAAGTGGACATCTCTCTGACCATTCTCAGAGAGCCTCCTCAGCGTCGACAAGTCTGGCATTTCACTCAGGCCAACTGGCACGGTCTTCAAGCAGCCATCAATCATCTGGACTGGTCTCCCATCTCTACCGCCTCTGACATCAGCTCATCCTGGGAATTCTTTCAAAGTAAATTGCTCTCTCTCATGCACAGATTTATCCCATCTCGTCTTCAGTTGTCATACCCTTCCTCCTGTCCATGGTGCACGGAATCTTGTGGTGAGGCTGTTGCCCTGAAACAACTTGCTTTCGTCTCCTGTAAAGCAAATCCAATGGAAGGAAATCTCATTTCCTTTCACAAAGCCCGAAACAAGTGTGTGTCCACCCTCAGGAGAGCCAGGAAACAATATCTCACCGTTCTCAAGACCGAACTCTCTTATCTGTCTCCCTCTTCCAAATCCTGGTGGCGTCTGGTCAAATCTGTTTCTGGTGTTTGTTCCCCCTCCATCCCCTCCCTCACCTCAAACGGCTTAACGGCTGACTCCGCACGTGAAAAAGCTGAATGCCTCAACTCTGTGTTTGCCTCTAAATCTTGTGTCCCAAACCCATCCCTCTCTGTACCCACCGTACCCAGTCGTACCCAGCTGCTCCTGGACTCTGTGTCCTTTCCTCCTGACAAGGTGGAAAAGTTTCTGTCAACCCTCGACTCTGATTCTGCAACTGGTCCTGACGGCATCAGCCCACGGGTCCTAAAATCATGTGCTTCCGCTCTTTCACTCCCTCTTTCTGTTCTCTTCACCCTCTCTTTTGCTCAAGGTCATCTGCCAGCTGCTTGGAAATCAGCCAACATCACCGCTTTGCACAAGAAAGGTGCAAAAACAGATCCCAGCAACTACAGACCAATCAGCCTTCTCCCAATTATCAGCAAAGTCATGGAATCCATCATTGCTTCAGATATGAAATCTTTCCTCTTCTCCAATGGCTTGATCTCTGATCATCAATTTGGTTTCAGACCTGGTCACTCTACTCTGGACATGCTGCTTCTGCTTTCTCAACAATGGATGGAGGTCCTCAACGCCAAACAGGAAATTAGAGCCGTCTCCCTTGACATTTCACGTGCCTTCGATACGGTCTGGCACCCTGCTCTGCTCACCAAACTCTCCTCCTTTGGTATCCATGGAAATCTCCACGCATGGCTGGCGGACTTCCTCTCTGGTCGTAGTCAACGTGTGGCACTGAATGGGTTTCTCTCATCTCCTCTTCCTGTTCAGGCTGGAGTTCCCCAAGGTAGTGTTCTGGGCCCTGTGCTTTTTCTGGTCTTCATCAATGATCTCTCTGACTCTCTTGAAAATCCTCTCTATCTCTTTGCTGACGACTCTACTCTCTGTCGCTCCATTCCTCATCCCTCAGATTGGCAGTCTGCAGCCTCCTCACTCTCTGCAGACCTGGACAAAATCACAGACTGGGCAAACAAATGGAACATGTCTTTCAATCCTGATAAATCTCACTCTCTTACGATGTCTCTCCGAAAAGACCGACTGGAAAACCCTCCCATCCACTTTCTGAATAATCCTCTCCCAGAAGTTCTGTCACTCAAGCTTTTGGGTCTCACTATTTGCCATGATCTTTCCTGGGAAAACCACATTTCAAATCTGGCCTCCAAAGCCAGGCACCGACTGGGCATCCTCCGTCGTGCGAAGTCCTTCCTTGGCACACCTGAGCTCCTCACCACATACAAGGCTTTCATCTGCAGCTCTATGGAATACTGCTCTCCCCTCTGGTCTGGTGCTCCTACCTCACACCTAGCCCGTCTACACGCTGTTGAAACCAAAGCGTTCAGAATCATTGGAATCTCCCGCGATTAAGCTAACTCCAAGGGCCTTTCACTCACTCACCGCAGGCAGGTTGGTGGTCTTTCCGTCTTCTACCGACTCCTCTCTGGCCTTGCCCCCCCAGCCCTCTCTGGGCTCTGTCCCCCAAATATTCCTACAGGTCGCACAAGATCTGCCTGCAACCCTCTTCTGGTTAAACTGCCAAAATCAAGACTTTCTGCTCACCTTCACTCATTCATTCCTCTTTTCTCCCGCCTCTGGAACAAACTCCCTCACTCTCTTCAATCCCACTCCACCCTCCAGGTCTTTAAAACAGCTGTTCACCACCATCTCTTATCCTCCCCCATCCAAAACCGTGATCTTTTCTACCCCCGCTAATTTCGGTCCCCTTGTGTCTTATATTTCTCCCACCCCCCCCCCCCCCCTTCCCACGCCTCCTGCCCCCATGCCCTCTCCCTCCCACACTTCTCCCTGCTCTCAAATGTTGTGGTTGTGTGCTTCCCCTTCTCTCCCCATCTTGTCTTCCGCTCCCTCTTTTTGTATATTTTGTTTGTCTGGTTGATTTGTTTGTGAAATAAATGTTAGCTCTTTCACGAGCCTCGATTCAATATACAAAAAAAACAAAAAAAAAAAGATGCAAAATACCCTTAAATACCCAAAAGACCATGAACATCCAAAAGACCGTGAAGACCCCCAAAAAACCCAAAGACCCTTAAATATCCAAAATACCCAAAATACCCCAAAGACCCCAAATACCCTTAAATATCCAGAAAACCCAAATTACCCAAAATACCACAAGACACTTAAAGACCCAAAATACAACAAAAACCCAAAAGGCCCTGGAGATTCCCCAAAGACCCATAAAGACACTGAAGACCCAAAACACTGAAAAGACCCCAAGACCCTTAAAAACCCATAAAGACCCCGAAGACCCAAAACACTGAAAAGACCCTTAAAGACCCAAAATACCCCCAAAGACCCAAAATACCCCAAAGACCCTGAAGATCCAAAGATCCTTAAATACCCAGAAGACCCTGAAGACTAAAAATACCCCAAAGACACAGAAGACACTTAAATACCCCAAGGACACAAAATATCTCAAAGACCCTTAAAGACACAAAACACCAAAAATACCATGAAGACCCCAGAGACCCAAAATATCCCAAAGACCAAAAAAAATCTAAAAGACCCAGAAGACCAAAACGTTCCCGAAAACCCAAAATACATCAAAGACCCAAAACACCAAAGATACCACAAAGACCCCAGAGACCCAAAATATCCCAAAGACCATAAAAATAAATCGCAAAGACCTGGAAGACCAAAAAAGTTCCTGAAAACCCCAAATACCACAAATACCCTTAACCCCTAACTCTGCCAAAGCCACAGAACCAAACAATCCAAAACACCAAAAAGACTCCAAAGACACTTAAAGACCCGGAGGACACAGTGGAACCCAAACACCCAAAATACCGAGATGACTGAACAGACCTGAGGACCCCAAAGATGCAGAGGACCCAAAGGACTCATATGACCGAAAATACCTCGAAGACCCAAATTAACCAGAGGACCCAAAACGACCCTTAGGACTCTGAAGACCCAAAAGAAGAGTAAGTATGTCTCTTACATTGGAATTGTAGACGGTGGCTTGCAAACCGAGCCTTAAGGTCGGTGTATGGATGTGTTTTTAAATTTTTTTTATTACAATCAATACACGGCGTCAGGAGGTGAAATTCGCTGAACCTGACGTGCAAAGTGTGCAGAGTAAACTGAGTGTTCATTTACGTCTGTTGGATGTCAATCCAAAACACCATAAAGACCCTGAGGGCGCAGTGGACCCCAAAGACCCAAATTACCCCAAAGACCCAAAATTTCCCAAAGACCCAGATGACCAAAAAGACCCAAGGACCCCAAAGATCCAGAGGACCCAAATTACCCAAAAGACCCTGAGGACCCAAATGACCCAGAGGACACAAAATATCCCAAGGATGCAAACGAGCTTGAACACCCAAAAGTCCCAAATGAACCAGAGGACCAAAAAGACCCTGAAGACTCCAATGACCCAAAAGAAGAGTAAATATGTCTTTTACTTTGGAATTGTAGACAGTGTCTTGCAAACCGAGCCTCAAGGTCGGTGTATGAAGCATTTTTTTTTTTAAATCACAATAAATACAAGGCACAGGGAGGTGACATTCGCTGAACGTGACGTGCAAAGTGCGCAGAGTAAACCGAGTGTTTATTTACGTCTGGAGGATATCTAATAAATAAAGAAGATATGAGCACGCCTGACAATAGGCCCACGCTTCAGACGTTGGCACGCTCACGTGGCTGCATCGTCAAATAAACTGTTCCAACCCATCATTTTTGATGGGCTTTATACTAGCATAATTATATGTAGTATCTGTAATTTGGTGCTCCAACCTAATGAGCGAACGTCATGACGTCATCGACACGTATGTCCGCAGTGCCTGCCAAGCTCCGGAGGAGCCATCTGGCAGTGCGTCATTATGGAGGTTAAATTCAGATACTATCACAAGTGTATGCAAAACTCAGTTACCGACCTGATTTTGCCCTTGTTGGGGATTCATCAGGGCAACGCAGTGAGCCTTCCATACACTTTTGACTCTGAAAACCTTTCACTATGTTACATACAGTATATACATACATATAAAGTACATATATACATATATACATGCATTTGTACATTCCAATAATGACAGCAGCATCATGGCATTGGTAAAAATTTGGAGCACTTCAATAATTCCATTTGTACATTTGACTGCTTAATCACAAACCTACATATGTTACCCCAAAAAGACAATTGGAGATTGGCGTCCTTGTGGGGATTACCAGTTCATAAACAACGTGACTGTTCCAGACCTTCACCCCATTCCACACATCCGCTACACTCAATGGTGCTGCAAACAATCTTCAAGGTCAATCTTGTTCTTGTGTTCCATCAGATTCTTTTGGATCCAGATGACATCCCGAAGACAGCAGTCATCATGCCCTTCGGATTGTTCAAATTGCTTTGGATGCCATTTGGCCTACGCAATTCCACACAAACCTTTCGACGCTTTATCAACCAGGTGTTACAGGGATTAGACCTCCGCTATGTGTATATAGATGATATTCTAATCGCCAGCGCAACTGCAGAAGCACATCAGGAACATCTATGTCTCCTGTTCACCCATTTGCAGGAATTTGCCATCGTCACCAATCCCACAAAGTGCATATTCGGTGCTCCAGAGTTGAATTTCCTTGACCACTGTGTTAACCGCTCGGGCATCTGTCTGCTCGAGGAGAAGGTGCAGACTATTTGGAATTTCCTGTTACCTTCATTTCAACGCAATCTGCGAGAGTTGTTGGGCCTCATCGACTTTCACCAAAAACACAGCCACAATACTGCAGCCGCTGAAGAAGTTACTCACAACTGCTCAGCACCCTGAGGTGTTCCGATGGTCGGAGCCAATCTTGTCAGCCTTCCACACCATCAAAGATACGAGTCAAGATTAGTATCTTGTTTGAGGGAGCCTCACTCCTGATTCATCCAAAGCCATAGGCACCAACATGCCTGATGGTAGATGCATCCAAGGTCGAGGTGGGTGCAGCCCTTCACTAGTTCATCGGTGCCGACTGAAGTCCACCGGCCTTTTTCTCAAAAGCGCTGGAACCACCAGTGCACAAGTACAGCTTTTTTTTTTCTTTTTTTTTTTGTATACTGAATCGAGGCTCGTGAAAGAGCTAACATTTACTTCACAAACAAATCAACCAGACAAACAAAATATATAAAAAGAGGGAGTGGAAAACAAGATGGGGACAGAAGGGGAAGCACACAAACACAACATTTGAGAGCAGGGAGATGTGTGGAAAGGAGAGGGCTTGGGGGGAGGAGGCGTGGGAAGGGGGGGGGGGGGGAGGGAGAAGTATAAAACACAAGGACACCAAGGACTTCCAGGACAGAAGTTGGTATTTCAAAAAAGTGGAATTGGGGTGAAATTAGCGGGGATAGAAAAGATCAAGGTTTTGGATGGGGGAAGATAAGAGATGGTGGTGAACAGCTGTTTTAAAGACCTGGAGGGATAAGTGGGATTGAAGAGAGTGAGGGAGTTTGTTCCAGAGGCGGGAGAAAAGAGGAGTGAATGTGAGCAGAGAGTCTTGATTTTGGCAGTTTGACCATAAGAGGGTTGCAGGCAGATCTTGTGCGACCTTAGGAATATTTGCGGGACAGAGCCCAGAGAGAGCTGGGGGGGCAAGGCCAGAGAGGAGTTGGTAGAAGACGGAAAGACCACCAACCTGCCTGCGGTGAGTGAGTGAGAGGCCCTTGGAGTTCGCTTCATCGTGGGAGATTCCAATGATTCTGAATGCTTTAAGTTTCAACAGCGGGAAGACGAGCTAGGTGTGAGGCAGGAGCACCAGCCCAGAGGGGAGAGCAGTATTCCATTGAGCTGCGGATGAAAGCCTTGTATGTGGTGAGGAGCTCAGGTGTGCCAAGTGTTACGTGGTCCTCCCGGTAACTACCTGGTCTTGGTGACCCCCGGACCGTGGGAGGACCCCGCCAGAAAGATATCTGATTTATACGCGTTCGTAATGCAATCAATAGGAAAGACACAAACAATTCAGGTCAATAAGCAACCCCACACCAAGGATCCGGATCAATTAATAATATATTCTCAATCCATCAACAACAATCAACAATCCATCAGCAATATTACTAAGATGGCCATCTCATATATTTCCCCCCTTTCCCCACTCACGACCCCTCAATAGTCACTGTCCCTCACAATGTCTCTGGGCCCCTCCAGACCAAGGTGAAGGTCGACTTCTCCGCACACGGGCGGTTAAACGGACCCCTGGCTGACGTGCTCCAAACGTGCACGTCGCGTACCGGGAACAGCTGCTGCAGCGCACACCTCCTTGCAAAGCAAAGCGCGGCTCGCAAAGCGCGCGAGGCCCAAGGTGCGACCCGTACACGCCCTCGGAGGCGTCGAGGCAAACAGTGCCGGACGCTTGGTTCCTTCCAGGAAGCCACGGCAACCTGACACGTAACAGGCAATCACCCCGCGCAGGTAACTCCTCTCGCCAGACGGGGTTTTCAAACTCAGCATTCCCAACGCTAATCAATATCGACCCCGCTCGCGTCGGAGCTGGGCGAGGAGCAGAAGATGGCCGCTTTCTCGTGGACCTCGTCTCTTTTCTTCTCCTTCCGGTTCACTATCCCGTTTCCGGTCTCCTGTTATCCAGAGCCTCTCTAACCATTTAACCACAACAACCTTTAATAGAATAAACATTAATAAGCAAGGACATGAAAAGTAATTCACCTAAATCCGGGATCCGTAACACTCCCCCCCTTCAAGAAAGAAAGTTTGAACCCCGTGAAAACTTTCTGGGCCGGCCAACTTTGATAAACAAACTCGATACCCCAAATCATCAGTTCCCCCCGGGCACAATTATCGCATCTCAAAAATAAAGCAACAAACTTTCACCAAAACCCCCCAGAGATTCCAAGGTAATTCCCTCTAGACCAAGCGTCAACAACTTCTAGTTGCTCTTGGATGGAGGCCCAGCTGAGTACTCACTACATGGACGCCTTAAGGAATGTGGGGTTCACGGTTAGTCCGGGGAGGAAAGTTCATTACATGGACGCCTTTAAGAACGTGGAGTTCACGGTTAGTCCGTGCAGGAACGTTCCCTACCGGGACGCCTTTTAAGAACGTGGCGTTCATGGTTAGCCCGTGTAGGAGCCCAGGCTCAGCGGCTCCGCCGTATATAGAGTGCTTCAACTTCTCCGGACTCCTAACAGTTACGGTGGGACCCCTTGTCCCAGCAGTCACCTGACTGGCGGTCTCCTTCTCGGCCAGTCCTCTGCCAATCATTCTTTTGGGAGATGCCGTAACTCTGGGAGCCTCCATAGTAATATCGGCTGCTGCCAACACCAAAACTACCGCCAAGTGGTCCTCTTCTGTAGACCTCTCGACGCCTACGAAATGCCTTCCCTACTGTTATGGTCCGACCCTCCAAATCCTTACCATTCCAATTCTTCTCTGCCTCCCCGGTGTCTTTTGTGCTTGCAAACGTGACAAAGCCGAACCCTCTTGACCGTTGCGTTTCCCTGTCTTTTACCACCCGCACTTCCACCAGCGGCCCATATCTGTTGAAGACAGAGGTCAGAACTTCTTCCTCTGTGTTGAAGTTCAGTCCCCCTACAAATAACTTGGCACTTTTGTCGCCATCCCGAGCTGGGGTGGTGTTATTTCCCCTGCGGTGCTCTTTACCCACCCTCGGGTTACCATAAATTTGCCCCCCGGCCAAATCATTCCCGATAATCACAGATACTCCCTCTACAGGAAGCGTGGCTTGTAAACCGACGGTGACCGGTCCTGACACCAAATCGGATTCCAAATGGATAACATGAAGTGAAGTGGGGCACTAACACAGCCACCGATCCCTTGTAACCGAACCCTATCACCAGTTGCGGTACTCTTTGACAATGGCAAAATGCCTTCCAGCATTAAGGATTGAGGGCTCCTGTGTCCCTCAATACCCTAACAGGTCTTGGGTTATGCAACCTTCACATACACGGATTATTCTTACGAGTCCTTACGGATCGCCAACTCGTAGTCAATCACAAGCATCCGTAAATAACTCGCTGGTATCCGTAGATAACTCGTCACAACTCGCAACAACTTTTGACATGTCAAAAATCATCTTCCGTTATTTACGGATGCTTGCGATTGACTACGAGTTGGCGATCCGTAAGGAGTCGTAAGAATAATCCGTGTATGTGAAGGCACCCTTAGTCAAGTCTCCCTCGAGTGAGACCAACCCCTCATAAATAAATGGTTGGTAACTCTTCTGTGGGCAATTTCTTATGCTTGCCATCGCATTCGGAGTTGTAATAGTCGGACTCCGCTCTGGGTTTTCCCTTTTCATGAGGTAACAACTGGACATCAAGTGTCCAGGTTTCTTGCAAAAAGCGCAAGTAGGTCCGTAGGAAAAACTCGTGGTCTGCCTCGGGCCCCCCGAAAAATAAGTTTGTCCTGGGCCCGTCGCCCTCTGATTTCGAACAGTTCGGGTATCAGCGTTGTCCCCATAATCATCTCGAGGCCGCCGCCATGTATTGTTGTTCTCCGCATCTGCTGTTCCACAACTCCCCTGCGGAAATCTAGGCGAGGAGTTAGGTTCGTGGACCCCTATCGGTGTGTTAAGGCATAATCATCTGCCATAGTGGCTGCGTCCCACAACTTCGGTACTTTCTTTTCCTGCAGGTACACTTTGATGTCCTCGTGGACACACTGTTTGAATTCCTCCACCAGGATCAAGTCACGCAATGCTTCGAAGTCGTTCCCGACTCCTTTTGACTCACACCACCGATCAAACATGTTTTCTTTCACTCTGGCAAACTCCACATGGGTCTCACTCTCCCTCTTCCTGGCATTCCTGAATTTTTGCCGGTAAGCTTCAGGAACCAACTCATAGGCTTTGAGGATGTGCTTCTTCAATACCTCATAATCTGCACATTGGTCCATTGGTAGCGCCGAATAAATCTCTTGAGCTTTACCCACCAGCACACTTTGTACTAGTATGGTCCAGGCCTCCTCCGGCCAGTTTAACTGTCGAGCCACTTTCTCAAAGTGTGGAAAAAATTGAGTGACTTCCTTTTCACTGAAGGGTGGAACCAGCCTCACATGTCTGCCCACAATCCAGGTGTTCTGGCTAGGTGTCGGCCCAGTCAGCAAGGGTGGTACCTCTCCCCGTTCTCTCATTAACTCCAGCTCCTTGAATTTAATTTCTTGCTGAAGCGCCATGTCACGTTCCTTTAATTCCCTTTCGGCTTTTCTCTCCTCTGCTTCGAGTTCCCTTGCAGCTCTCCTCTCCTCTGCTTTTCTCCCTTCTAACCTTTCCTGGAGTTCTCGTTCCACTCTCCTTTCCTCTGCTTGTTTCTCTTCTCTCCTCTCTTCTGCTTTCCTTTCCTCTTCTGATCTTTCCTTTTCTGCTTTCCTTTCTTCTTCTGCTCTTTCCTTTTCTGCTTTCCTTTCTTCTTCTGCTCTTTCATTTTCTGCTTTCCTTTCCTCTGTTTTCATCCTTTCTAACCTTTCCTGGAGTTCTCGTTCCACTCTCCTTTCTTCTGCTTTGATCCGTTCCTGGCTCCGTAATTGCAACTCCAGTTTCCGGAGCTCAACGTCTTCTGGTTCTTCGGGTAGCCACTCCCAGGCTAACTCGTCCCATGTTCCTAATCCCACCATAGATTGTATCACCGCGGTCTGCAACTCTGCCTTCCTCAAATTAGTTCGGACCTCCAAGTTAAAATGTTTGGCCAATTTCAAGAGGTCCGATTTTAGTAACGCTCGGAACTGTGCCTCACTCGGGGTTACCACAAAGTTCTGTGCCACAAACGCCATGGTGCCTATCGTTAACACCTGTTACCCTTCACCCAAGACTTTACCACAATTTCCCAAAAATTTACCAATTAATAATTAATTAATTAATTTTAATTAATAACAATATTATTTTATTATTTATACAATTTTATATCCCGGAATTCAATTGGACGAGCCCCAAATTCTGTTACGTGGTCCTCCCGGTAACTACCTGGTCTTGGTGACCCCCGGACCGTGGGAGGACCCCGCCAGAAAGATATCTGATTTATACGCGTTCGTAATGTAATCAATAGGAAAGTCACAAACAATTCAGGTCAATAAGCAACCCCACACCAAGGATCCGGATCAATTAATAGTATATTCTCAATCCATCAACAACAATCAACAATCCATCAGCAATATTACTAAGATGGCCATCTCATATATTTCCCCCCTTTCCCCACTCATGACCCCTCAATAGTCACTGTCCCTCACAATGTCTCTGGGCCCCTCCAGACCAAGGTGAAGGTCGACTTCTCCGCACACGGGCGGTTAAACGGACCCCTGGCTGACGTGCTCCAAACGTGCACATCGCGTACCGGGAACAGCTGCTGCAGCGCACACCTTCTTGCAAAGCAAAGCGGGCAAAGCAAAGCGCGGCTCGCAAAGCGCGCGAGGCCCAAGGTGCGACCCATACACGCCCTTGGAGGCGTCGAGGCGAACAGTGCCGGACGCTTGGTTCCTTCCAGGAAGCCACGGCAACCTGACACGTAACAGGCAAACACCCCGCGCAGGTAACTCCTCTTGCCAGACGGGCATTTCAAACTCAGCGTTCCCAACGCTAATCAATATCGACCCCGCTCGCGTCGGAGCTGGGCGAGGAGCAGAAGATGGCCGCTTTCTCCCGGACCTCGTCTCTTTTCTTCTCCTTCCAGTTCACTATCCCGTTTCCGGTCTCCTGTTGTCCGGAGCCTCTCTCACCATTTAACCACAACAACCTTTAATAGAATAAACATTAATAAGCAAGGACATGAACAGTAATTCACCTAAATCCGGGATCCGTAACACAAGGAAGGACTTCGCACGACGGAGGATGCCCAGTCGGTGACTGGCTTTGGAGGCCAGATTTGAAATGTGGTTTTCCCAGGAAAGATCATGGCAGATAGTGAGACCCAAAAGCTTGAGTGACAGAACTTCTTGGAGAGGATTATTCAGAAAGTGGATGGGAGGGTTGTCCAGTCGGTCTTTTCGGAGAGACATCGTAAGAGTGTGAGATTTGTCAGGATTGAAAGACATGTTCCACTTGTTTGCCCAGTCTGTGATTTTGTCCAGGTCTGCAGAGAGTGAGGAGGCTGCAGACTGCCGATCTGATGGATGAAGAATGGAGCGACGGTTATGGGTAATGCATATGGGTATGGGTAATGCAGGTTATGGGTAATGCAGCGCACCTTCTGTCATGAATTACTTGCTATATACCTCGTCATTAAGCACTTTTGCCACTTCTTAGAGGCCAGACAATTATCTGTCCTGACTGACCACAAACCTTTAATTTTCGCTCTGTCCACCCATTGACTCTCACTCTCCACGCACATTTTGCCAACTAAGTTATATCTCACAATTCACCAACGACATCCGGAACATCATTGGAATCGTGAACTCTGCGGCCAATTCTCTCTAACACGTCGACGTATTGGCCTTGTCTTTAACTAGCACACTCGCCATCGATTTTAATGCACTTGCAGCAGCACAACGAGAGGACACAGAGGTCTACTGTCAACAGTCTGCAGTATGTTAGCTTACATTGTGCAAGGAACAAATCCAAGGGACACACACTATTCTCGTGTGTGATACATCAATGGGACAACCATGCCGTTTCATACCTGCGGCAGGCATTCCGTTGTACAGTCTTCATCACTTTTCACTCACTCACACACCTGGGTATTCGAGCAACCAAGTGACTAAAATCACCACCTCAATGCTGACAGCCATGGCCATGCCTCAACGCTGACGTATGCTGTTGGGCCAAGCAATGTCTTCAATGCCAACGATCAAGGATCCAACATCATACTGTCACCCCACTTGGTAGCTTTTCAACACCAGATAGGTGTTTCTACAGGGTCCATGTAGATCTTGTCAGTCCCCTACCTCCATCAAACGCGCACCGCTATTTACTGACTTGTGTTGACCGCTTCACCCGTTGGCCAGATGCTACACCAATAGTTGATCTATGCACCTACCATCGCCAGGGTCGTTGTCAACACCTGGATCGCATGTTTTGGTATGCCATGAACCATCACTACAAATCGTGTTATCCAGTTTGAATCGGCTACATTTCACGAGCTGACTCAACTCCTTGGTACCGACCATGTGTGATCCACCACTTACCATCCAGCAGTGAATGGTATGGTGGAGCATTTCCACCGTAAATTCAAGTCTTCCCTGAAAGTGCATGACAACTCCGTGCACTGGACGGATGTTGTTCCTATAGTTCTGCTTGGTATGCGTGCTACTCTAAAAAACGGCCTTGGATGCTCCATTGCAGAGCTAGTGTACGGTGCAGTGAGTGCTTCGTCTCCCAGGAGAATAATTCTCAGCATCTGATGACGCCTTGCCCAACTCCACTTACTCTGCCGATTACTCTGCCAAAGCCAAATGCCTCAACTCTGCGTTTGCCTAAAAATTTTGTGGGCCAAACCCATCGCTCTCTGTACCCACCTTACACAGTCGAACCCAGCTGCTCCTGGACTCTGTGTCCTTCTCTTCTGACAAGGTGGAGAAGTTTCTGTCAAACCTCGACTCTGATTCTGCAACTGCACCAGACAGCATCAGATCACGGGTCCTTAAATCCTGCTCTGCCACTCTATCACACCCTCTCTCTATTCTCTTCACCCTCTGTTTTGTTCAAGGTCATCTGCCATCTGCTTGGAAATCAGCCAACATTACCGCTTTACACAAAAAAGGTGCAAAAACAGATCCTTCCAACTACAGATCAATCAGCCTGCTCCCAATCATCAGCAGGGTAATGGAATCCATCATCGCTTCTGACATCAAATCCTTCCTCTTCTCCAATGGCTTGATCTCGGATCATCAATTTGGATTCAGACCAGGTCACTCTACTCTGGACATGCTGCTTCTGCTGTCTCAACAATGGATGTAGGTCCTCAATGCCAAACAGGAAACCAGAGCTGTCTCCCTTGACATATCTCGTGCCTTCAATACGGCCTTGCGCTGTCTGTGCTCTGTCCCCCAAATATTCCTGTGGGACACACAAGATCTGCCAGCAACCCGCTTCTGGTGAAATTGCAAAAATCAAGACTCTCTGCTCACCTTCACTTTTTCATTCCTCTTTTCTCCCGCCTCTGGAACAAACTCCTACACTCTCTTCAATCCCCCTCCTCCCTCCAGGTCTTTAAAACAGTTGCCTACCACCATCTCTTATCTTCTCCCACCCAAAACCTTGATATTTTCTACCCCCGTTAAAACGCCCCAAATACACCTCTTTCAATCCCCAACTTTTGTCCTGAAATTCCTAGTAGTGTTCATTTGCTTTATACCATGTACCCCTTCCCCATCCCTCCTCCCCCTCCCATCCCCCGCCCCCAGCCCTACCCTTCCACAGATCTACCGACGTCCCTGTTCCCTACTGTTGTTGAGCTTGTGTGCTTCCCTCTCTCTCCCCCTCTTGTCTCCTGCTCCCTTCATTGTGTGGTTTATGTGTCTGTGCATGTTTTCATGTTTAATGTGTTAGCTCTTACACGAGCCTCGATTCTGTATCCAAAAAAATAAATAAAACCCCACCAGGAATTTTCTACGTTCACCCACATTATTATTTGGGCATGGCACTACTATGCGTATACCCTGAAAGTTCTACAATGCTCCGAGGAGATCTTCATACTCAATATTAACAGTGGTCGTGATACAGTCTCCATCGACTGCTTAAAGCCAGCTTTTCTTGGTGCATCAGTAGAGCCGACGCTCTCACTGACCAACGGATCAACGGTCAACCTCTACTAAAATAATACCCTTACAGTTATTATATGGCTCGCTCTGGGCACCTTGTGCACTTCCCTGCATGATATTTATGAGAGTACATTTTGCCTGTTACCATCATTTCTCTTTGCTGTGACTTTTATGTTGACATGGAAATCAATATTTTGTATTCTACAATATTGGTTCACGAGTTATCAAACAGAGTGACCACTATATTCGTCATGGGTGTGTGTCTGTCTGTCTGTGTGTCTGTCTATCCGCAGCATAACTACCCGATGATATCATCCGATCTTGATGAAGCTCGGGTGGGAGGTTGATATCATGATCTAGTTGTGTCCTGCCTAGAGTGGGTGGAGCGACGCCCGAAAAAGATGTCTTTTTAGGGGGTAATCGAGTTCCAGCTACATCTTCTCCGAGGGATTTGGTGGAATCTGACAGGGGTTTTGGTATTTGGTTAGGCCAATGTCATGTGTCTAGCCCCACGGAGCTCGATTTTTCATTTTCGCCCCAAGGTCAAGGTCACAGGGTCACGAAATTTAGAAAAGTCGATTTTTGATGGTTTTATTACATTGTTCGCTTCCTGATAGGGTGAAATGTCGTACATGATCTTATATTATCACATACATCATGAAATACAAGTTTTCCAACAAATTTCAGAATCTTTGACCTTTGACCTTTGAAGGTCACAAAGGTTAAATTTTCAAAGTAGTCGGAATCTAACCGAATTTTCGGTATTGTGTAGCTAACTAACCTCCTAACTGATTATACATTATATTCTATCAATTTTTTTTTATTTTTTATTTTTTTTGTATACTGAATCGAGGCTCGTGAAAGAGCTAACATTTATTTCACAAACAAATCAACCAGACAAACAAAATATACAAAAAGAGGGAGCGGAAGACAAGATGGGGAGAGAAGGGGAAGCACACAACCACAACATTTGAGAGCAGGGAGAAGTGTGGGAGGGAGAGGGCTTGGGGGCAGGAGGCGTGGGAAGGGGAGGGGGGGGGGGGTAACCTTCGTTTTGACATTTCCGGGCCAGCACCACACACAATTACATACAGCTGGCTCTTAAAGGCCTGCACACGCAACGCATTGGGGCCCTGGGTAAATAGGCATGCATGTACACCACATGTCGGGGGCCTACACCTGCCACGTGGGCCCCCGACCCCCCAGTCCGGGCCTGTTTCGGTTATAGTCCGTCCTTTGTCATTGAATACCGCTTGCTCGTGAACCATCGTCGTCTCCTGACTTTTGCATTTTTGTATATTTTGTTTGAACCTTCCCTTCGATTAACACACTAGGAGGGGGATTAACGGACTGTAGCGGCATCATTTTGCCTTTGATTTTATAGTATGTAAATATGCTTGAGCTCTGGTTTATCGGGGGATTTTCTGTACGGTGTTTTCCTGGAAGACGAGTGGGTTGGATGGTTGCGGTTGAATAAATTAATTGACTCGGAAACTGAATGTCTCAGATGTCTTATCTTCTTCGCTAAACCTCTCGGCCATCTTGGTGTGTGTGTGTGTGTGTGTGTGTATGTGTGTGTGTGTGTGTGCGTGAGTGAGTGATTGCTATATATCCTCTATGAGTGTATAGGCAGACTCATTGAGTTTGATTACAACAATTGCTGCATGATCAATGAACGCCTGCCACATGCCATATGAACACATTGTCTTTTGCATTGCTATAGTACAGCTAGAGATGTACAATTTTCACTTGGGAATATAATATTTAAATAACCGATTCTCCAGTTATGGTCATATACATGGCAGACCCGAGTGGGAGGGGGGCCTGAGATTTGGCAGACCCGAGTGGGAGGGGGGCCTGAGATTTAGTGGACCCGAGTGGGAGGGGGCCCTGAAATTTGGTGGACCCGAGTGGGAGGGGGGCCTGAGATTTAGTGGACCCGAGTGGGAGGGGGGGCCTGAGATTTGGTGGACCCAAGTTGGAGGGGGGCTTGAGATTTTGGCAGACCCGAGTGGGAAGGGAGCCTGAGATTTGGCACACCCGATTGGAAGGGGAGCCTGAGAAAGATGAGGACGGGTGGCACGCACGCATGCACGTGCGTGCGCGCGTGCGTGCACACACACACACACACACACACACACACACACACACACACACACACACACACGTCCAAATACACAATTATGGTTTATACACATATGGCTTTGATTTGATTTTGCTTTGGCATGTTTTGTTTTGTTTTGTGTGACATCATATGCTGTGATTTGCATGCAAACATATTATTTTTATGCATTATATACACATATACATATTTTGCACATGTTGTATTGTATACACATGTTATGCGTGACATGTTGTAGATCGGTATGTTGTGTACACGCATGTTGTGCGTGACAATTTGCACATATCTTGTGCGCACACACATGCATATATGTGCACACACTCATACACACACACACACACACACACACACACACACACACACACACACACACACACACACACACACGAAGTTGGTTACATCAAGACCTGGCAGGGCTCCTTCTGTTCCACCTTCTGAAACCCACATTTGGAGATAACAACCAACGACCCACACACATATACGCACTCGCACACGAGCTGAAGGATGCTCAAGAAGGGTAAAAACAATTAATTTTTAAACTGTATTCTATTTGCATGAGACCTGCTCATTAGCTAATTATAGGACACAATGTGTCTTCAACAGGCAAGAAAAAGTGAGGCTGCTGTGATGTGATTCACAGGTTTCTTTTTAGACAGTCAACATTATAAAAAAGTTTTTAAAAATTGATCGGTGTGAAAATTTGCATGAAGTGGTTGGTGTAAGAAGAGGCAGATTGATCGCAAAATATGAAGGTATACGATGAAAACATTATTTTCTTGGGATGAAGAAAAACATATTTGCTTGAATCCAATTAAAGATACAATTATTCTCGTAGATAAATTGAAATTCATCTTAAATTTGTCAATTTTTATTTCTCTGTCCTGTTTTGTTCTTTTTCTCAACAAATTCGTTGATGGAAATGCCAGTTTATTTTAATTTTTAAGTGGAGGAAAATCAACATTTTGGATTGCACTTTCAATTATTCATATAGCTACATCAGAAGTGTGGGCAGAATTACGAGGCGTTATCCATGAAATCACAAGCAATGTATGCTTGCTTTTTAGCCGCGTCGCAGACGCTGCTCATAGAGTGCCCTCTGCTGTTGTTGTTGTTGTTGTTGTTCTTCTTCTTCTTCTTGTTCTTCTTCTTCTTCTTCTTCTTGCAGAGAAGACAAAACCTCGAAGCTCCACCCATTCTGGGAACCATAGCTCCACCCATTTTGGGAGAGGCTTCATATAAACAAATATCCACCATTTTATTTACTCGCATAGCTTTGAGGCCTGTTTTGTAGGCCCGTGGTGTCTTCCTCTCTCACACAGTTTTATTTCAAATCAAATTCGATATATCATTTCATTTTTCACAGTCGCTAACATAGTTTTAGACTCGGTTGAAAAAAAACGGAAAGAAAATCCGATGAAAGTTGCCCTTTATAGAACGAAATGAATTCTCAAAGGCCTGTAACTTCAAGTCCATTGAGATATATTTTTTTTTAAATCGCGGCATGCTCAGTCATACACCGCCCAAAATAACAGACGGGAAAATGCCGAGATATATATATATATATTTTAAATCGCGGCATGCTCAGTCATACACCGCCCGAAATAACAGACGGGAAAATGCCGAGATATATTAAAAATTCGTCGCCACACGGGAAATTGCCGGGATATATTTTCACTTTGCACAAAAATAACATCAAGTAATCGAATCAATAGGAATGTCCTGTGCCTATAACATCGACGTTATAGGCACAGCTGCATCTAGGCATTGTGTAACATCGACACGGCTTTTGTTTTAATTAAAGCTTTTTGTACTTGTTTATCCTCAAGTCTTGGGAATGCTGGCCTTTGCTTGATGATGTCATTGTCGAATGGGATTCAAAGAATATCTGTTTTGGTTGGTCTTTAACTCCAACCCTCACCATGACCTCAACCGAAAAGCAAACCACCTATCCTCATCTGTACCGATATATGCTGCAAAGCCTTGCAAAGGTTTTCACATCCTCCTTATGGATTGCTCACAGCAGCATACTATAAGGCTCTGCAAAATAAATATCAGCTTATCGTTCCAAAAATAATCTCGCAGTAATCCCACTCCTGAAACCAGCTTTTGTGTTCCTTTGCTGTTCAAGATTGTGAACAGTCAGTGTATAATCTTGGCATATGGCAACGCTGAAAGCCAACCAAGTATCGCCAATCTGTTTTAACAAAGACAGGTTGTGACACAACGGGTCATGGAGAGCTTTCCTGCTTGCATTTTCTGCATACGTACAGCATTTGTCGGGGCCGAAGGGACGGGGCATCTGCTTGTTAGCTCTAGAATCGCAGTTTTAAATCACAGCTTTGCTCTATATGGGCTCCTGCTTCATCCCCTATTGCCCCTTTAACCACCTTAATGGCATAACAGCTGGCCAGTCTCCAGTAAAATGATCACAGCCTGGAGACCGTTTTTGACTATCCAGGCAAAGGCGAAGACACACGTGGGCCAACAAAGCTTTCTTCGCTGTGCGTATATATCCAATAACAACATAACTTAGTGATGAAAGTTGGAGAAGACAAGATTGTATAATGCCTTCATAAACAGCTGTTCAATGAAAGCACATCGGATGGTTTTGCGAAACGTGTCAAACTCATGTTTGCTGCATTGGAGTCTGTTTCTCATTTGACTGATTTCTCTGTCGGTCTGCTTGTAGATCTGGATTATGAAGCACACATTGTAATGCGTGTGGACACCAACGTAAAAATTGAGCTGTTATGATTCTTTAGTTAACTCGTTTGGAAAAACATATAGGGCGTAAACTTAGTGAGAAATACATGGTCCGTGTTGGAATGTCAGATCCACTTATCACACATTGAAGATTGCATGATGTACTGCACAATCACTTGTAAATGATGTGCATGACAAAGGGGCTTAAGAGTATAATTTGTTATTCCAGATTGGGGGCTGTTAACATATTTCAGATTTTGTTTTACAGTAGTGAGGCTCAGAGAAGAGCAAGGCAGATAAGGCAGTGGGCCAAGGGTCAAGGGAATAAACAAACAAGATAAGAAGCAAGGGAGGAAGGGAGGAAACACTGAAACTAGCAAGAAAGATGGTTGGGTTAGGAAAGGTTAATGGGGGTCATAAAAATCATGGGACAGAATTGGGGATGAAAAGAGGTGGCAGTGGACTGCTTTCTTAAAGAACTGTAGAGAAGATTGAGACAGAATAACCTCTTGAAGGTGGATCAATAGATGGGAGAAGCAAGGAATAAACTAGAAAGCATCCCAAAATGCAAAGCCCATCCGCATCCGCTTTGTACTCAAAATAAACTTTATATGAAAACAACATCAAAATAAATATATATATATATATATGTACATTTTATTCATTTATGTTTTCAATATTCTCATAATAAAGGTTTGTTGAAGATTTCATGACAAAAGGTCAGATATGGACGCAATGGTAAAAAGACCCACTGAAGCTCAATGGTAAATGAACTAAGAAAGACGGCACCTATTACAAAATCGGTCATCTTGCTTTCTGAATCCTTCGAAGTAGACATTATGGGTAACCTCAATTTGATACGAGTCAAAAAGATCCATCTCTATTTTCAAGTGGAGAGAGGGTGAAAGAGGAGGAGGGGTTGAGGTTAGAGAGGAGGAGGATTGAGGTTAGACAGAGGAGGAGTGAGTGGAGATTGGATGGGTGAGATCAGAGGGGAGGGTGAGGTGAGAGGGCCAGTGAGGTTAGAGTGGAGAGTATTGAGGAGGAGGGAGAGTGGTGGGGGAAAAGGATGGAAGAGGGGAGGTGAGAAGGGGATAGTGGTGGGAGGTAGAGCCGAGGGGGAAGGGAGGGGAGTGAGGGGAGAGAGGGTGAAAGGGTGAAAGGAGGTTAGAGTGGAGAGAGAGGGTGAAAGAGGAGGAGGTTAGAGATGAGGAGGATTGAGGTTAGAGAGGAGGAGGATTGAGGTAAGACAGAGGAGGGGTGAGTGGAGATTGGATGGGTGAGATAACAAGGGAGGGTGAGGTGAGAGGGCCAGTGAGATTAGAGTGGAGAGTATTGAGGGGTGGAAGAGTGGTGGAGGCAAAGGATGGAAGAGGAGAGGTGAGAAGGGGATATTGGTGGGAGGTAGAGCCGAGGGGGGAGGGAGGGGCTTGGTAGGCAGAGAGGAGAGTGCAGGGGACAAGTGAGAGAGTAGGGAAGGAGAATGTATTCAGTCGTGTGCAGTTGAAGGACTGAAGTAGTCGTCTGTAATAACAATTTTCTTATTCAAACTTTAAGGTTATCAAAAAAATAACAAACTGAAGAATCCCTGAACACGGTTTTACCATTTTCCCTTTTACCATGTAATTGTGGAGCAAAAAAAATCAACGCATAAAGTATATGCAAAATAACCTGCGCTTCCATCTCATCGTGTGATGTTACAATAATTTCGAGAGCTTTTGATTCCACAGAATCCAGGGGAGACAGATGTGATGCTGAGATGCCATCCCGCAGAGGAGAGCAGGACTCCATTGAGTGACGGACAAAGGCTTTGTTGACTGTAAGTAGCTCTGATTTTCCAAGAAAATACTTTGTTCGATGGAGGACACCGAGTCCTCGGTCAGCTTTCCTATCTGCTCAGTCCAAAAAGGGCTTTGCTGGTGGTGAGGCCTACAAGTTTAAGGGACTGAATGTCTTCCAGTGGATGACCAAGGAAACAAGATAGGTGAGTTTGTTTGACAATCACTACTAGTTATCAGGCCAGTGTCTAATCCTTTCCAGATCAGCAGAGAGAGATGCAACTGGTATCTAGCTACATAGCAGCGGGACGGGATACCATACAGCACAATGTGGAGTCGTCTACGAAAAGGAAGAGATGGTTTTCTGGAGTACCGGAGAGGTCATTGATATCGATTAGGAACAAGACTGGCCCCACAACACTGCCTTGGGAATCTCCTCCACTGGAAGAGGGCGTGGGGAGAGGGTTCCATTGATAGCAACACGTTGATTGTGTGAGTGGAGGAAGTCAGAAATCCAGAAACAAGGGTTGCCTTCTCTGTCACAGGCTTGACAGCAGAAGCAATGATGGATTGCATGACGTTGCTTGTAAATGGAAGCAAGACGATTGTTCTGTAGTTAGAAGGGTCTGTTTTTGCACCATTATTGTGGATGGGAGTGATGTTTGCTGACTTTCATACAGAAGGGTTTTATGCAGAAAATACAGACTGAATTGGGTCCCAGCAAAAAAGGCCCAGCAGGATTTGAGAACATGGGCACTGACGTCATCTAGGCCTTTGTAGTAGGGTGGCTTAGCATCAATTTTGTCGATTATCGTTACAGGGTGGATAAAAGCGTCATTTTTGGTACAGAGCTTCCTTGTGGCCTAACTTTCGATTTTAGAAGGGGTGCCACCTGAACGGGGTCATGGATCCGGGTCAGGGGGGCCAGGGGCACTAACCCCCTCCCATGTAGCTGTAATACGGGTTTTATGCCTTTCTCACATTGTCTATTAACACCATTTTGGGTTCATAACCTAAGTTACACACAACATTTCATTTTAGAATGTGATGGCCCTTGTAACAGGGGCTAAAGGTCAGGTGAGGGGCCAGGGGGAGCCCCCCCCCCCCCCCACTTCTCAATGTCAAAAATATGGGCTTTGTTCGCAGTTATTAGAGATTTATTTCTGAGTTAACATGTGTTGTTGTTTTCGTTTCATGATGGGTGCACTTGGATTAGGTCTGTCGTTTGTTGCCCACACAAAATCAGCGACACTTTGTTG
Organism: Myxine glutinosa; assembly: GCF_964187855.1. Lineage (NCBI taxonomy): Eukaryota > Metazoa > Chordata > Myxini > Myxiniformes > Myxinidae > Myxine > Myxine glutinosa. The sequence continues at coordinate 54,308,948 of NC_136271.1, read as the reverse complement.
CAACATTAATTCTCCAAGTTATCTTTCTGTTTGTGTCAGGTAAAATTTCAACGTAGCATAAAATACAGACATCTGAATTTTTTAAATGTTGAATCATGATGATGATGTTGAATCATTTGATGTTTGATGTTGATGCCCTTTGATGTTGAATCCATCCATTTCAATTTTGTGCTTACAGCTTCGACGTATCACCATGGATTTCAACTGGAGCCGCTGCATCATTTGTCAGAAAGACAAGGATGAACCGTTAAAGTGTCCCATGAAGTCCTTAGATAAAGGCGTTGATGGAGCAGATGCCTATAAATCATTTTTGTTAATTGTGGAAGCATTTCGAGCCATTGATGCTCTTTCTACCGAGCTCTACTTTGGTGAAGAAACTGCTGACAGTTTTGCTTCACATGCTGCTTCTTGGCACAAGTCCTGTCATTTGAAATTCAGTAACTCTAAGATTGAAAGGGCCAGAAAAAGAAAAATGAAAGATTCCAGTGATGCTGTAAGCAAGAAACCTATAAAGCGCCGATCATTTGATGTTGAGAAATGCATCTTCTGTGAAAAGGGAAAAGAGGAAGATGCCCGACATGAAGTTAGCACCCTAGAAGCAGACAACAATATCAGGGAAATGATAACCGAACTGAATGACACAAAACTCATGACTAGAATAGTTGGAGGTGATCTCATAGCACTTGAAGCAAAGTATCATCTACGGTGTCTAGTGAGCTTAAGAAACCGGTACCGTTCTCACATGAGGGCATCTCAAACGCTGGATAATGATGATGCTGATTCCTTCTTGAAGGCAGCCCACCTAACTCGAACTCGACATGCTCATCAAGTCACACTTTTGACTTTGCATAATTTGCAGGATGAGGCATTCAAGTTCAGCCCTGGTCCAAAAGACGAAGACTCATGGGGAGTGTGGAGAGAAAAAATGCTGAAGAAGAGCCCAACTTTCATGTACTGGGAACAGATCATAAAGTACGAAACGCTCATCCTCATCTTCATCAGGGCTCAAAGAGAGAAAAACGTTCCATTGTATGTGAAAGTCCTGGAAGAACTAACTCCTCTATTCTTTGCTTTTGATCATGTGAACTATGCCAGATGGATGCCTGTCCACATCAGGGATATGAAGTCTTTGCCAGACACAATCAGGGATGAGTATGAGCATGCTGGTCGCTGGGTTCTCTCCAAAACTTCCAACAAGTTTTCTTCAATCCCCTTCGATCAGGCACATGAGCAAGAAAACAGGATCGTTAAAGGTGCGGGTGGTGCAATTGGACTCTTGGGAAAATCCTGCTGCTTTGAGACGATGGATGTTTTCTGGACCAGAGCTGGCTAGAATGCTTAAGGAGTTTGAGGAAGGATACCTACCAGAAGGTGACACAGAGGACTCGGAAGAATCTCAGCACCATGAACAAGGTCTTTCTGCCCAAAAGATGTTCCATAAACAGGTCAACAACCTGACTGCCACCATCAATCACATGGGTAACCCTTTCCTGGATGACTTTTGTGATCTTGTAACTCTTGATACTCGCAAGTGCGCAGATGCCTCCGTTGTTAACACTGTGCGCACATGGGAGGAAACAGGAAAGAAACAGTTCCAAGACTTTGTCAAGAAAGTGTTTGATGAGCAGACCCAGTCTATTCATGATCCAATCAAGAGGAATTCGCTAGCACTCTTCAGGAAAGTTCAATACAAGATAATGCAGAAGAAGGAGAAGAAGATCAAAGTGCTTCAGAATAATGTAGCTCTCTTTGGCCAACTATACATCGCCATGCAGAACCGTGAGAGTGACTTGGATGAATTCTTTGCACATGAAGATACAGTCATTTCCTCCTTCTCTGTCAGATTTTGGTAAACTTTATCTGCCAGGTACCAAGTCAGATATGTTGCAATGTCTTGAGCAGCCAGAGCAACGAGAGCCACCTTCAACATTTTGTTGCAAGATTATGGATGGAGCCGTTATCGTCAATTGTCTACCTGTGATTGGTGTCAGCACCTTTGACAATTATGCAGATGAAGACTTTTTCCATACCTAGAGAAGCAGCTGCAACATACAAAGAGGTTAGACCTGGTATGGGACACATACATCGAAGGCAGTTTGAAAGAGAGTACATGGGAAAAGAGGGGAGCTGGTGTGCGCAGAAAGGTGTCTGGCCAAACTAAATTATCACGCAACTGGATGGAATTTCTTCGTGATCCAGTCAACAAGAAGGAGCTGTTTGCCTTTCTTACAGCCAAGATCGAAAGATTCAACTGGCCACAGGGCAAAAATATCAATGTCACTTCAGAGGAAAGTGTGTCATCTTCAGGATCAGACAACATGGAAAAATGTAATCACGAGGAAGCCGACACCAGGATCGTTGTCCACATTGTCCATGCTCTTCAACAAGGAGCAAAGCAAGTGTTAGTGCGAACAGTAGATACAGATTTTGTAGTAATCATTATAGGCCAATTCCATGAGCTCCTCAAGACCCAACAGTCGACTGATATCTGGGTGGCCTTTGGAATGGGAAGGAAATACAGATACTACCACATCAATTCAATCTGCCAGAGTCTTGGGACATCGAAATCACAATCCCTGCCTGTGTTTCATTCATTCTCTGGATGTGACACAACATCAGCATTCCGTGGCAAGGGCAAAAAGTTAGCCTGGCGGGCTTGGCAGGCGTATGATGATGCTACAGAGGCATTCACCTACCTAGCAAAGCATCCTTTCCAAAAGCTGCATGTTGGCTCTGAGATATTCCAAATCTTGGAGAGACTGACTGTAATCCTATATGACAAATCCAGTCCACTGAGTTCTGTCAATGAGACGAGGAGAAAACTCTTCTGCCACGAGAATCGAACAATGGAGAACCTGCCCCCAACACAGGATGCACTGCTGCAGCATGTAAGAAGGGCAATATATCAGGCAGGAATCTGGACAACAAGTACTCAGTCTCTGCAAGTGATTCCATCTCCAGAAGACTATGGCTGGACCAAGGAATCAGGATCCTGGGTGCCGGTGTGGATGACAGTTTCAGAGGTCTCCAGAGCATGCCGAGAACTGATCAAATGTTCCTGCAGAGGAAACTGTTCTACCTGCAAATGTAGCAATGCAAATCTGGATTGCTCTCCACTCTGCAAGTGCAGCTGTAGGAAATAGACTATGAACTACTGCATGGCAAGATACATCTGTCTCATTTCTGCTTTTTTTTTTGCTAGAAAATTGGGGGGGGGGCTGCAGCCCCCAGCACCCTCCCCCCGGTTCCAGGGCCCATGCTGAAGATCTCGCATGTGCTTTATTTCAAAAATAGGAATATCTAAAATCAAAAGTTGGGACACAAGATGAGCTCTGCCAAAATGTGCCTCATAATTATCACAAGCAAAGAAAAATAATATTATGGTGTGGGGGGGGGGGCTCCCCACCCCAATCGCCCGACCATTTGCCCCTGTTCTCAGGAACTTCTCATTCTAAAATGAAATGGAGTGCTTAAAAATGTTATGTACCAATTTTTTTTGCTCATAGACAATATAAGATTGGTGTAAAACCCGTATTTCAGCAATATGGGAGGGGGGTAGTGCCCCCGGCCCCCCTGACCCGGATCCATGACCCCGTTCAGGTGGCACCCCTTCTAAAATCAAAAGTTAGGCTAAAAGGAAGCACTGTACCAAAAATGGCGCTTTTATCCAACCTGTAACGATATATCCACTAAGCCACCTAACTATTTACAATGACTGGAGATAAGTTGTTCTAGCTTCTCTGGTGTGAAGGACACAGAGTTCAGTATACAGCGATTGCCTCGGGTTGTGATGGGAACTGAAGGAATAGGGTCGGTGCATGACATCTGGAGACAAAGACGGGGTTTAGACATTCGCTCTTTTCTTCTGCAGAATCTGCAATAACACCATTTTCATTGCAACCATGTTGGCAACTACTCAGTATTTTGAAATGCATCATTTCAAAGCCTGTGGGAAGGCCTTGTGAGGAAGTAAACCCATTATATCTAACTAGAGAGTTCATAAAACACGTTACCCCACTCAATGCTCATAATTCAATTCGAAATAAAATAAAGTTTTTAAAGGTGGATAAAGAAAATTCCAGAAGATTAGTGCCGTTGATGCAGTCGCATACACCACCTTGGTTAATATGTCCAAGTACGACAAAACTGGAGCTTCTTGGACGTGATAAGAAGGCAATTTGTGGTCTACAGTGTTTCAAGTATATAATTAAATTGAAATAAAATAAAGATTGTAAAGGTCATCTAAAAGCTTTATTGTGTAAGTTTACCGCCATTGATGCAGTGGCGATTGCACCATCTTATAGTATAGTCAATATAGCGCCAAAATACCCCTACCCCCAAAAAATTGCAAAAAAGCGTTTTATGGTTATTTCTTGTACTTTAAGGCATAGTGAACAACATATTAAAAGTTGGACAGAAATGGAGCACGGGAAAGTAAAAATTTCTGACATTAAAAAATGGCCCAAATCTGCCCCCGTTTTGTTTCCATGGGATGGGCATGATAGCTGCCATCACACCAGGGAAGTAAGCTAGTCAAATCATTTCGAGACAGAAAATTGCTGACTTGAAGCTTGTCGAATTGACAAAGATTGATATTATAGATTACCGCTATGCAAAGCAGATCAAACGCAATGTTGAATTTCAGCCCCTTCCCTTCTCGTCTGCCTGTGACCGCACACTCGCACAGTTGACATCTTCTGGGAAATGTCCTTTCGCTTCAACAAGAGCATGCCTAGTTGGCAAGGCATGATGCATTTACTACACAAGGAGTGTGAGCATCCAGGGAAGTCGTCCGTAAAGTTTCTCCCAATGATTGACATGAATCCAGGGGCCAAAACCTGTATACTCTCAGTGTCCACCCTAGATTACCTATGCAAACTTGCGTCAAAATACAACATGCCAACTATTATTACCTTCGACCAACCGCTGTTTTGGAAGGCTTCTGAGATAGTGAATGCTGTTCCAGATGATAGCCCAATCAGGAATGTGGTGTTACTGCTTGGGAGCTTCCATACTTTCATGAATTTGTTGGGAGCAATCGGAACTTTGATGGATGGCAGTGGACTTAAGGAGATCTTGGATACGGTGTATGGTGAAAATGCCATTGTACACATGATGAGCAGAAAAGCAGTGCAGCGAGCATTTCGTGGGCACCTGCTGGTGGATCAGTGTCTTAGATGTCACATTGTGGCTAAAATAATGGAGGATGACCCTGGTTTTCAGGACCAGGTGAAGGAACTCGAGAAACTTCACACGCTGATGGAGACTGGTGAAAATGACTTGGAGTCATTGTTGCAATCAGATTGCATTTGCCAGATTGACAAAGCTTTGACACTCAAAAGAAATGAACTGGCAGGGACCTCCAAAACCAGTGCACTGTGGATCAACTACCAGCGCATGGTAGGAATTGCTCGGGCACTTGTTGCAGCTGATCGAATGGGGTCATGGGAGATGCATCTCTGTGCCATCTCAGCTTGCTTGCCGTTATTTGCAGCCGCTGGCCATCCCAATTATCTGAAGTCAGCTCGTCTCTATCTCCAGAAGATGCACACATTGGATGATGAAAATCCTGATGTTCATCAGAAGTTCCAGTCTGGCTTCCATGTAATCAGGCGCAGCAGCCAATACTGGGCTGGCCTTGGCTCTGATCTTGTGATAGAACAGACACTAATGCGCTCACTAAAAAGCCAAGAGGGCCTGACGTGAGGAAGTGGGATGTCAGAGCACCAGAGAGCAATTTGGACTATGTCTTCCACAGTGTCATCTTCTTACAACCTTGCCATGCAAGAACTGACCGCAAATAGTTACACAACTGGTGAACAACATAAGGAGTTGTCCACTTCCAGAGTGAGCAGAGATGAGGCTGACCTTGTTAAGGTTGCAGCCAAACTGGACAGCTTCACGCCGTTTTCGGATGATAAATCATTGCGTCATATCATCACAGGGGTTACTGCAAATGAGATTGTCAATGTACATGACCTATTCACAATAGGAAATGACATAGACAAGAATATGGATAGTCACTCCGTTTTCTCGTATTCGCACAAAAGGAGTTCGAAAGTCAAGACACTTGCATCCGGCAGTGCAGTCAAAGTAGCCGAGGATCGTACCATAGATCCAGTGTTGTTATTCCAGAGGTTCCTAGTTGTGTCACAGACAGGTGATCTCCAGATAGACGAAGTGATGAACTATGAACTCAGTCCATACCCGATGTCTTTGTTCGAAGCAAAGAACATCTTACGTCAGCCGGATAAGCCACAATTGGCGGAAGCGATAAGGAACTATGCTTCACCCAAATCGGACAATGCTGTCACACAGACGGTCCCAGGGACAGATCAGTATGTTCTAGATGGGGGATCGCTTTTTCACCACTTAAAATGGATGGAGGGGTGCACCTACAGTTCAATTGCAGATGACTACGCCTCATTCACAGTCAAACACTATGCCAAAGCCACTGTAGTGTTTGATGGTTATGGAGCTGGGCCAAGCAGAAAAGACTGTGCTCATCAGCGTAGAAGTAGAAATAAGAATGCGAACAAGGTGAACATTACAGGGGCGACAACATTGTTTGGAAAAAAGGAGGATTTCTTGTCAAATGAAGCAAACAAGCAGGCAATTATCCAGCTCATCATGGAACGATTGCGACAGAGGAGCTCCGAGGTGATCCAAGCTGAAGGAGATGCCGATGTTGAGATCGCAAAAGCAGCCGTCACAAAGTCTGCTTTCAAGTCTACCACACTCGTTGGAGAAGACACCGATCTCCTCCTACTGTTGTTCTACTACGCTGAGACAACAAACTGCACTGAACTCTATTTCCGCTCGGACAAGGTAAAATCAAATGTCTATAATATCAAGGTCCTTAAGAAGATACTTGGAGAAGCAGTCTGTAGTGATCTATTGTTCATTCATGCATTCACCGGATGCGACTCAACGTCCAGAGTATTTGGGATCGGAAAGAAATCGGGGTTCCAAAGAATCATCAAGAAAGAAAAGGAAATGAAAGACTCTTCGAAAGTGTTCTGCTCACCAAAGCAAAGTCAGGATGCTGTGGAAACCAGTGGCTGCAGGGCAATGGTGGCACTGTTCAATGCAAATCAGAATGACTCCCTGGCATCTATCAGGTACAATATGCTCTGCAAGAAAGTTGCGAGAGCTAAGGCTTTTGTCATGCCTGAAAGACTGCCCCCAACATCCTCAGCAAGTAAATTTCACTCCCTGCGGGCGTATTACCAGGTTATGGAGTGGATTGGCCGCAGTGATGAAATGGAGCCGTCCGAATGGGGATGGAGGGTAGAAGGGGGAAAACTCATTCCAGTGATGACAGACAAAAGCCCTGCTCCAGATGTACTTCTTCAGATGATTCACTGCAACTGTTCAGGAGGGTGCAAAACCCTAAGGTGTACCTGCAGAAAGCATGGGCTCGAATGCACCAGTGCATGTGGGCATTGCCAAGATGGCAATTGTGACAATATGACAAATGAACCAGTGACAGAAGAGGATGATGAACAAGACGGCATCTGAGAAGCCGTAATGTTGGATATTACACATTATGACATCGGTAGTGAGTAATACGAGAGTGTTCCCTTGATTAGGTCACTGATGACGTAATAGATGACGTCGTGACATCATTGCAAATGCGACATTCATTCCAGAAAGTACTGTTATTTGAAAAACATTGGTGAAAAGAACATTTGTTCAAACATCAGATTTGCAATTTGAATTTTTTTATGGACTACTGCAACAACACCTCCCGTCTGGACTACTGCAACAGCCTCCTCTATGGTTCACCCTCAATAATCACCAATAAACTCCAATACATTCAGAACTCCGCTGCCCGTCTACTCACCCATTCCCGGACCCGTGACCACATCACCCCCGTCCTTTACAAGCTTCACTGGCTCCCCATCTCCCAGAGAATCCATTAGAAAATCCTCCTCTTGACCTACAAAGCCCTCCATAACCTGGCCCCATCCTACCTGGCTGACCTCCTCTCCAGACACACTCCCACCCGCAACCTCCGCTCTGCTGGTATCAACCTCCTGACCCCCCCCCCCCCCCATCCAGACCAAATTCAGATCCTGGGGGGACAGGGCCTTCTCCATCGCTGCTCCCACCCTCTGGAACTCACTACCTCACACCATCAGAGACTCCTCCTCACTCACCACATTCAAAACATCACTCAAGACCCACCTGTTCAACACTGCATTCAACATTCAACCCACAGCATTTAACCCCTGACTATCACTTCTCGTTCTCCCTCCTTTTGCTTTAAATATTTCCCTATTGATTCTTGTCTTTTTGCAATTGTTGTTTTCATGTATTGTTATGCATTATGTTTTCCACTCTGTCAAAGCGCCTTTGGGCTTCTGGAAAAGCGCTATACAAAATAAATGAATTATTATTATTATTATTATTATGACGTCATAGGTCACGTGGTACAGGCGCTATCTTGGAAAAAGATTACACCTCTATATTTCCCAAACCGCTCAATGGAAAAAAATGGAAACATGGCTCATTGTCAAGTACTCACCATGGGGAATAAGATATTGCTATGGTTTTGAGATTTGTACAGTGAGCTTAATAAAGGTTAAAGGTTTCCCCCCCCCATAGATAGCCACACGAGCAACATGTAGCCTCAATTGTAGTATAGTTATTTCTTAGTATGTGTAAGAATCGGCCCCTTCCAGTGTTAGTTCTGCGTTGGGTAAAGACAGGAGAATAGGTCCTACTTCTGCAAACAATTCTACCTCTGTAGGCGCAATCCATTTTTCTACCCATTGGTTGTTCATTAGTCGAGTTAACATGACGTAGGCCTAAGAAGGTGGGGGCGGCGTTGAGGTCGAAGCGGCAGAGGCGATGACGGTAAGCATGAGCCGCCAATCAGAGCTCAGGGGTGGTGGCATCAGAGGGCGTGGTGAGAAAAGTCTGTTGAGTTCCAGAAGGTTCGCGGGGCAGGCCTATATAACCCGCTGCACAAAGCCCTCGAAAGGACTTGCAGAGAGGGAGAGGACTGAAGCGGAAGACTTGCAGAGAGGGAGAGGATTTGCAGAGGAGAGGGAGGACTTGCGTCACAGAGCTTGCGATAAGGGGTCTTGATGAGAGAACTCGCATTATACCGCTTGATGAACTTGACCATCGCATAAGAACGCGCGCGCTAACCAACACCAAGGATTGAGGAAGAAGAGTTGGTCGCTAGATATACGCGGGCGCAGCCAGGCGCGTTTATAACGAACTTGCGCATTTCAGCCAAGCGAGTGAACGAGGCTGAGTCACCGCCCTTTGCCGTAAAAGCCGTCCCGCCCTTTGCCGTAAAAGTCCTCTCTACCGTTCGCCTCGTTATTATCTCCGTGGTTCGAAGGACACGCTGCGAGTCCCTGCCTTCGCATACCACCATCTTCGCGGACGTGCCGGGGACCGTGGAGAGCTGGACGAGAACCATCCTTGGACGCGCTGGGGAACACCTGCCCATCTGTAATACCCAGTGTGAGTGTGAGACGAGCCTGTTGTCTCTGGGATAATTAAGACTGTATAATGATTTCTCCGTGTCTCTTCGTCCTGGACTGTATATACGTGTAATTAAACCTATCTGTTCTTCCTTTCTTCTTGATTGGATCGTCTTTCTGGTTTCATCATTGACTAAGCATGGCACGAATAAGATCGCTCCAATCGGGTTCCACTAGTTAAGACTGCGCGGATCACGTGTACGCAAACCGCTCGGCATACCAACATCACACGTGGTTCGTGCGAGGCTTGTTTCCTCGTTTCCGTGGTGGCACGAGTACTTAGGTACTAGCGAGAATTTGGTCCCGGAATCCTATTTCGCGCTCGCCCGGAAAGGACGTAATAAGTCTCGGTTCCGCCAGGCTAGTAAAGACAAGGGGATTAATCCCCCCTTGATAAAGGGAGAAGGCCGGCGAGAGAACCGCAACAATATGTTGATGACGATGCCATCGTTGCCTTAATTATGACGTCATAATTCGACAAGTACAACACCCGAACTGATCAGTATGAAAAAAAAATCTTCTGCAACTGTTAGTCCGATTGGCATGAAATTTTCAGAATAGGAGCGGCGACTCCTGTGGAATTTTTAAAATGATTATTAAGACGTCATAAGTCACGTGGTACAGGCGCCATCTTGGAAAAATCGAAAAAAGGTTTCACCTCTATATCTCTGAAACCGCTCCATGGGGAAAAAAACTGAAACATGGCTCATTGTTAAGTACTCCGCTTGGGGAATAAGATATTTTTAATGATGATGTCATCGATACTTTAATTATGACGTCATAATTCAACAAGTACAACGCTTGATTCAATCAGTATGAATTTTTTTCTCTGCAATTCTTGGTCCGATTTACACTCAATTTTCACCATAGGAGGGCCTCCTGTAGAATATTTCAATGATTATTATGACATCATAGGTCACGTGGTACAAGCGCCATCTTGGAAAAACTTCACACCTCTATATCTTTGAAACCACTCCATGCAAAAAATTGAGACCTGGATCGTTGGAACCGACTCCCCATGGGGAATAAGTTCTGTTAATGATGATGTCATCGGTGCCTTTGTTATGATGTCATAATTCGACAAATACAACACTTATCCATACGATCATTATTTTTAAAATTTCAGCAACTGTTGGTCTGATGGACACGAAATTTTCACCAAAGGAGTGCCTCTTCCTTTAGAATATTTTAATGATAACCATGACGTCATAGGTCATGTGTTACATGCGCCATCTTGGAAAAACCGAAAAATGTTGCACCTCTGTATCTCCAAAACCGCGCTATGGAAAAAATTGAAACGTGGCTCATTTTAAATAACTCCGTATGTGGAATAGGTGTTGTTAACGATGATGTCATTGGTGCCATAATTATGACGTCATAATTCGACAGGGACAACGCTTCGTCTGATCAGTTTGAAATTTATTGAGCATGATCTATGCAACAATTATTTAGAGAATATAAATTTATGATGTCATCGCTCACGTGGTCTGGCAGCCATATTGCATCAAAAAAATGTTGAAAAACAGAAGAGTTGGCTCACACGAAGTTGACTGCGCAGGGTAAATATTCTATGAATACCATCGAGTTGCAAGAGTACTTAATCACTTTGAGGAATTTGATAAAACCATATTCTGGAAATCAGTTGATTTCGATTCATATTTTCTGCCTCGGTTTCCAGGAGTCAGATACTGCCAATAATCACTGCAGCCCTCAAATTCCTTTTGGAAAATTATAAAATAACTTGTAATTATGTGAATGTTGCAGAATTAAGGATGATTAAAGGAAGCATAAACTGCTTATGAGGCTTTTTGTCTTGTTATGAATCCTCCTAATGTGGTTTTGATGGCACAGCCTCTTGAAAGAGTAACTTCAGCCGACCTGCTGTGCGGAGCAAATCTGTGGGCCTTGGCAGAGAGGATGCAATGCAAACCCTGCACTTTGGCAAAAACATTAACCATGTTTCGCAAAACTTTGCGGCCATGCTGCAACTGAGTTAAACTTTCGTCATTTTTTGGTGTATAAAAGCATGACCGTGTGGCATGCATGATGGGGTGCAATGGTGTAGCCGTGCGCCAACCAGCATTGTGAATACGGCATCCATCTTTTTTCCACTATCATGAACCTCAATCCAACTAAGACGTGTCCAAAATGCAATGCCTGGAGCCATGCAAGAGTTATACACCTCCTTACTCCATCGTGCTGTTGTAATGCTTTGAACATAAAGTCATGTGACTCGCATGAACCTTTTTTTTTTTTTACTCTGTTTGCCTGTCTGGCAGTCAAATTAAATTGAAATCATCCCAAACAGGGAATTTACTGTTTTTAAGGATGTTTTAAAGGACACAAACAACAGGGGAGAATAACTAGTGTAACGTGTTCGATAAGGTGGTGTAATTAGGTCAATGGCGGTAAACGTTCCCAATTAATTTCTTTATACGACCTTTAAAATATTTATTTTATTACTCAATGGTGAAGAATCACTTAAAAATTAAACAATTCTCCTATCCGAATCCATATTCAGATATTCACCAAAATCGAATCGATTCTTCCTTGTCCCACACACAACTTCTCCACAAAGTTTCGTTCAAATCCGTCCACAACTTTTTGAGATATCCTGTTCACAAACAAACGGACAAACAGACAGACAGAGGTGATAACATAACCTCCATACACATCTGGTGGCGGAGGTAAAAAGTTGTGGGCGAGTTATGACTAAACTAGGTGGACGAGTTGGTTAGGTGAGCCGATTCTATTTTGGTTCAGGTCCGAATCCAGATCCGGCCTATCAGTGGGATACAAAACATAAACTGTTCAGCCTGGCGGAGGGAATGCGCTCGACCGAGTGCCGTTCTTGTTACGCTCGCCTGAGGAGAGGGTATTGCATTTGAGTCCGTTTGTTACATGCTGGAATAGATTCTGGCAAGTATGTTGGTTGGTTGGTTTGTCTGTCTGTTTGGGCGCAGTACGACGTCTACATCGTTGCACATAGAATCGCCTTACTTTACACACATATTTGCCCTTGCCCTGGAATAGACTGTGCCCAATTTTTAACTCTCTCAGCCCAAGGTCAAGCTCAAGGTCACCCAAAACGTGAAATCGTGACCGCAGCGTAAAGCCGGGGCGAGGCGGAGTGATACAGCGGAAGGATTGGACGGTTTAAACGAAGCCGCGATGAGGCGGATTTTCATTGGGACCTTCATCCTGATTTTGTTACCTCCGCCACCAAAGGTGGATGGAGGTTATGTTTTCAACCCTGTCTGTTTGTCCGTTTGTTACTTGCCAGAATAGATTCCGGCAAGTATGTTGGTTGGTTGGTTACTTGCCAGAATATAATCCGGCAAGTATGTTGGTTGGTTGGTTGGTTTGTTACTTGCCGGAATAGATTCGCCGGAATAGATTTTGGGTGGTGAGGGGGCTTGAAGCCAGATTTTAATCTTACAGCCGCCATGTTGGTGCTCGCCGTCACTGAGATGCTAAGCGAAAGACACCTCAGAGCTGTCACATTCACAATCGCGTTGTCGTATGTACTCCCGATACGTGTTTCCTTCATTGTGAAAACTACCAAGTCAACAGTTAAAAGGATTTTGAGCTGATAGGTGTTACGGCCTTGGCAAGATCGATGGAGACATTAATCTGTTAGCTTATACACTGCCCAAATAGCTATGTGGAATTCTCTCATGTAGGGAATAAACCCACGTCGTTTGAACTTTGGCAGAGGTCATTATTTACTTTTAATGATGTTTATATATGATGGCCTCCAAAGGTGTTTAAAAAAAATAAATTTTTTATCATGTTTATATACGAATCAAAAAAAAGATAATTGGTTTTGGGTCATCCTTTCCACATATCTCGTGGGATTGTGAGTTGGAGAGATGACCATGATGGCAGGGAGTGGGTTGGCATTCTCTCAAGCAGGGATTCAACCCATGTCCTTATGTATTATTATTTTGATCCAAAACGGCCGATAAAAAAGTCATTCCGGCAAGTCCTCGGTCGCTGACCGATTTTTCATCTGTTTGTCTGTCTGTTTGTGCGCAGCAACATCTACATCGTTGCACACAGCATCGCCATACTTTACACACATATATGCCATGCCCTGGAATAGACTGTGCCCAATTTTTAACTCTCTAGGCCCAACGCCTCCATTATGACGTCATAATTCGACAAGTACAAAACTTCATCCAATCAAGATGCAATTTCTTGAGTGTCATGTCGGCATAAACTGGTGGAGAAAAAAATATAATGATGACGCCATCGGTTACGTGGTTCGGCCGCCATCTTGGAAAAAACGAAAAACTTTGCGCCTCTATATCTCCGAAAGTGCTGAATATAAAAATTGAGACATGGCTCATTGTAAAGAACTCTCCATGGGGAATAAAAGATGTTAATGATGATGTCATAGGTGCCTCCATTGTGACGTCATAATTCGACAAGTACAAAACTTCATCCGATCAAGATGAAATTTATTGAGCATAATCTAGGAATAAATTAGTTTAGAAAACAAATAATGATGACGTCATCAGTCACGTGGTTCGGCCGCCATCTTGGAAAAACCGAAAAATTTTGCACCTCTATATCTCCGAAAGTGCTGAATAGAAAAAATTGAGACATTGCTCATTGTAAAGAACTCTCCTTTAGGAATAAAATATGTATCTCCTCTGTATCTCCAAAACCGCGCTATGGAAAAAATTGAAACGTGGCTCATTGTAAATAACTCCGTATGTGGAATAGGTGTTGTTAATGATGATGTCATAGGTGTCTCCATTATGACGCCACAATTCGACAAGTACAAAACTTCATCCGATCAAGATGAAATTTCTTGAGCATAATCTAGGAATAAATTAGTTTCGAAAACAAATAATGATGACATCATCGGTCACGTGGTTCGGGCAAGAATAGAAGATAAGTAGAACATTTCTTAAAAAGAAGATAATCGGTTTTGGGTCGTCCTTTTCACATATCTCGTGGGATTGTGCGTTGGAGAGACGACCGTGATGGCGGGGAGTGGTTGGAAAATCAAAAAAAAGTAAAATTCCGGCAAGTCCTCGGTCTCTGACCGATTTTTCATTTAATTGTCTGTCTGTCTGTTTGTTTGTCCTCACAGAATAAATATGATTTTCTCTGCAACCGTTGGTCCGATTGACAGGAAATTTTCACCATAAGTGCAACTCCACCTGCAGAATTTTTTTAATGATAATTTTGACGTCATCGGTCACGTGGTTCGGCCGCTATCTTGGAAAAACCGAAAAACTTTGCACCTCTATATCTCTGAAAGCTCTGAATAAAAAAAATTGAGTCATGGCTCATTGTAAAGAACTCTCCATGGGGAATAAAATATGTTAATGATGATGTCTTTGGTGCCTCCATTATGACGTCATGATTCCACATGTACAAATCTTCATCCGATCAAGATGAAATTTATTGAGCGTCATGTAGGCATAAATTGGTGGAGAGAAAAAATGATGATGTCATCGGTCACGTGGTTCAGCTGCCATATTTGTTTCAACACAAAAGCCTTAAAAACCACTGAAAACACATCCTGGCGAGAGTCTGCAATCTCTGATTGCTCTTTCTTGTTACTCCCGCCAGGGAGTAATAGACGGGTCAATATACAACCAGAACAGCCGTACCCCAAAAAAATTGCAAATTTTAGTTTTATTGCATTTCCTTATATTTTAAGACTTACTTAGGAACATATCAAAAGTTGGACAGAAATGGACCATGGGAAAGTAAAAAATTTTGACATGATAAAAATGTCACAAAACCATGCACGATTCACTACGTCGAAAACGTCTTTGGTTTTTTATTTTTGTTTCTTTTTGTTTATATAAATTAATTTGTTCCACTGAGACCAGCTGCAAAGGCAACATTTTATAACACTTGTTTCGTGTCTTTAACAATGTTTACATCTGCTACCTGACACATGTCTTTAACAATATGACCTCCCAGCATGTAGGCTAATGACCTAATTCCTCACTGGTAGTTGTGCAGCTTGACTGAGTAACAACTCCACATGAATGAGTTAATTACACCTAATTAGGACTCAATTGGACAACGTTGTATGGTAAACATTGGAGATACAATACAATACAACGAAGGAGATACAGTACAATACAACCAAGGCCAAGGCAGTAGCAAAAAGACAGGTAGGCCTATGCATACAATTGCCCCATATATTCTACATGTATTTTGTACTCCTACAACTGTAGTGTATGATGGCATTTATTTTCCAGGTTCTAGAGTTGTGGGGATGCATATTTATTTAATAGGAATGGGACCAGTTGATTGGGGGAAGGGGGGGGGGGGGGGGGTTCTATCAGTATGTTTTTCTTCTGGACTATACATATCTTTTCCTGGTGCACCTTGTGACTAAGCAACAGAGCCCTTGTATATAATTCATTTCAGATGCAGAAAGCAATGGGATGACCACTATGCAGATTATTCCATAGTATGTTTCCTCCTAATATATATCTTACATATCATAGGAATAAACTTGCAAAGGACTCGAAAACCAGTGCACTTTGGATCAACTACCAGCGTATGTTGGGAATTGCAAGGGCACTTGTGGCAGCTGATCGGACGGGGTCCTGGGAGATGCATCTCCAAGCCATATCAGCTTGCTTGCCGATATTTGCAGCTGCTGGCCATCCCAATTACCTGAAGTCAGCTCGACTCTATCTCGAGAAGATGCTTGCGTTAGAGGATGACAACCCTGAGGTTCATCAGAAGTTCCAATCTGGTTATCATGTAATCCGGCGCAGTGACCAATACTGGGCTGGCCTAGGCTCTGATCTTGTGATAGAACAGACATTAATGCGCTCACTGAAAAGCCAAGGGGGGCTGACTCGAGGAAGTGGGATGTCAGAGCACCAGAGAGCAGTTTGGACTCTGTCTTCAACCATATCGTCCTCCTACAACCTTGCTATGCAAGAACTGACCTCGAGTAGCTACTCAACAAGTGAACAACATAAGGAGTTGACAACATCCAGGGTGAGTCGAGATGAAGCTGATCGTGGCAAAGTTGCCGAAAAACTGGACAGCTTCACACCATTTTCTGATGACAAGTCATTGCGCAATATCATCACAGGGGTTACTGCAAATGAGGATGTCAATGTTCATGACCTATTCAAAGTAGGTAGTGACATTGTCAAGAAGATGGATGATCACCCAGCTTACTCCTATTCACACAAAAGGAGTTCTAAAGCCAAGACACTTGCATTCAGCAGGGCAGTCAAAGTTGCTGAGGACCGCACAATAGATCCAGCGTTACTATTCCAGAGGTTCTTAGTGGTGTCACAGACGGGAGATCTCCAGATAGGTGAAGTGATGAAATATGAACTCTGCCCATACCCAATGTCTCTTTTTGAGGCAAAAAACATCCTGCGCCAGCCAGATAAACCACAGTTGGCGGAGGCAATAAGGAATTATGCTACAACCAAATCTGACAATGCTGTCAACCAGACAGTTCCAGGAACAGATCACTATGTTCTTGACGGGGGATCACTTATTCACCGCTTAAAGTGGACAGAGGGATTCACCTACAGTTCCATTGCAGATGAATATGCCTCATTTACAGTACGACACTATGGCAAAGCTACTGTTGTGTTTGATGGTTATGAGGCTGGGCCAAGCACAAAGGACTGTTCTCATCAACGTCGGAATAGAAACAAGAATGCCACCAAGGTTAACATTACGGAGTCAACAAAATTTGTTGGGAAAAAGGAGGACTTTCTGTCGAATGAGTCAAACAAGCAGGCAATGATACTGTTGATTATAGAGGTGTTGCACAAGGAAGGCTGTGAGGTGATCCAAGCAGAGGGAGATGCTGATGTTGAGATTGCAAAAGCGGCCGTCGCAAATGCGGCTTCCAGATCTACAACCCTCATTGGAGAAGATACAGATCTCCTTCTCCTCCTGCTCTTCTATATGGTGGAGACAAACTGCATTGAACTCTATTTCCGTTCTGACAAGGCAAAATCAAATGTCTACAATATCAAAGTCCTTCAGCAGATACTTGGAAATGCAGCCTGCAGAGATATATTGTTCCTTCATGCATTAACTGGCTGTGACGCAACGTCTCGTGTCTTTGGGATTGGAAAGAAGTCAGGGTTTCAAAGAATCATCAAGAAAGAAAAGGAACTGATAGACAGCTCAAAGGTGTTCTGTAAACCACAGCAGAGTCAGGATGTTATTGAAACTGCAGGCTGCAGAGCAATGGTGGCATTGTTTAAAGCAAATCAGAACGACTCATTGGCATCGATCAGATACAACATTCTCTGCAAAAAGGTTGCAAGGGCTAAGGCATTTGTCACTCCTGAAAGACTGCCACCCACATCCGCTGCCTGCAAGTTTCATTCTCTGTGGACCTATTACCAGGTAATGGAATGGATGGGCCTTTGTTGTGGAATGGAGCCAACGGAGTGGGGATGGAAGGTAGAAGGAGGAAAACTTGTTCCAGTGATGACAGACAAAAGCCCTGCTCCAGACATACTACTTCAGATGATTCACTGCAACTGTTCAGGGGGGTGCAAAACACTAAGGTGTTCATGTAGGAAGCATGGATTAGAGTGCACCAGTGCATGTGGACATTGCCAGGACAGCAACTGTGACAATATGAGTGTTGAACCAGACATAGAGGAGGAGGAGGAGGACGATGAAACTGGAATCTAAGACTAGAAGGCATATGGTACTTCCACATGTGTCAAAATTGTCCAATTTTTTATATGTTGCTTTCCATGTCATAGACTGGCAGAAACAATCAAAGAACATATATTTGTGCAAATATTTACTTTAAATTGCGAATGGTCTCAGGATTAGCACTGCATAAACTACCAGCAACGATCATAATACAAATATTGGTGCAAAATTAACTTTAAATTGTTAGTGGTCTGATGATTATCAGTCAATTTTTTTACGTTTTATCTGCCGGCAGCCATCTTGTTTTCTGACGTCACTGAGGGACTTTCCCATGCGTCAAAATTGTCCAACTTTTAATATGTTGTCTTCCACTTCATTAACTACTAGAAATAAGCATAAAACAAAAATTTGCAATTTTTTTGGGGTCAGGCAGTATATTGACCCGTCTATAATGCATTCGATCATGTCCGTCCATCTGTGTGTGTGTGTGTGTGTGTTCGTGTGTTTGTGAACAAGATATCTGGAAAAGTTCTGAACGGATTTGGATGAAAGTTGGTGGGATGATTGCCCTTGGGATAAGGAAGAATTGATTCGTTTTTGGTGAAGCTCAGGATATTATTCCGGATCCAGGAATTTATTTTGGGAATTTTTTACCATTGGAAGATAGGGCTCATTTTTTTTAAACATTATCTTCTATATATTCTATATTTAACATTGTGATATGAAAATAGTTTTCATATTTGTTGTAAATGTAGTTTAAACTCGTGGTTGTGCGTTAGAGGGGTGTATTGTTTAGCAGCATCGTCTTCAATGTTCATTTTTTTTTCTTCTAATAAAGACATATTCTGTCATTTTAAAACGACCAAAGTGTGTATTAGGTTTTCCCGTTTCATAAAATGTATCGTTTGATACGTATAATGCTTTAAAACTGTTTCTTTTTTTTTTTAACCTCAGAAGAGATATCAACATTTACCTCAGCGAATATCAATCGCAGAGTCAGTATTTGATGAACTTATAAAGACTTAGGTGAGTTACAAGTGTGACAAACATGTGCACGGGATTCTTCCCAGAAGAATGAGTGGTCGCATTAGCTTGTACGACTTAAAATGAGCGAGTTTTGTTTTCACGTTAGGGCCAGTTTTACATGTTGTATCCCTAAGGAATGAAACGAACGTTTTTCATGACTTACAATTTTATTGGAAGTCACAAGTGCCTCAAAATACACTCACTTATATAGAATTGAACGCTGAATCCGAAAATGTAGCTGAAATTGCCTTGTTTTTTTAAACATTATCTTCTATACGGTATATTCTATATATATAGGCTAATATATCTGTGCAGTGTCTGTCTTGTGTTGTCACTGAACTACTCCCTCAAACTTTTGTGAAATCGTACTATTCCAACTTGACCCACGGCGGGAGTATGTGCTCTACTGAGTGGCGTTCTAGTTAAAATATGTTATATATCGCTTTTCACCCGATCTCTCAATGGTGAAGAATCACTTCCGAAATTAAATAATTATCGTATCCGAATCCATATTCATATCTTTATCAAAATTTAATCATTCTGTCCTTGTCACATACCCAACCTTTCCGGAATATTTTGTTCGAAACCGTCCACAACTTTTTGAGATATCTTGTTCCTCCATCCACCTTCGGTGGACACGTTTGAAAACATAACCTCCATCCACCTTCGGTGGCGGAGGTAATAAGAAGTTAGAAACGTTGGTGAAATCTAAACGCTGTGATGAAATGGAAGTTGCACAGCTGAAGGAAGAAAATAGTATTCACTGCAATCTCAAGCATAAAGGGACCATCTTGAACAGGCAGTTCTCTTTAGTGTTTACTGATGCCAGACCGTTACCCCCATTCACCGCAATCAGGATTTTACCGTTGCACTCATTGGTGCGCTACAATCTTCTCGAAGGTTGACCTTGTTTGTGCCTACCATCAGCTTCCTGTGGATCCAGGTGACATCCCAAAACAGCAGTCATCACACCTTTCGACCTGTTCAAATTTCTTTGGATGCCATTCGGCCTTCGCAATGCCGCACAAATCATTCAACGTTTCGTGATCAGGTGGTCCGGGGATTAAACTTCCGCTATGTGTATAGAGATGATATTCTAATCGCAAGCGCAACTGCAAAAGAACATCAGGAACACCCATGTCTGCTGTTCACCCATTTGCAGGAATTTGGCATCATGACCAATCCCACAAAGTGAATATTCAGTGTTCCAGAGTTGAATTTCCTTGGCCACAGTGTTAACCGCTCAGGCATCCGTCCACTCAAGGAGAAGGTGCAGATTATTTGTGATTTCCCATTACTTTCATATCAATGCAAACTGCGAGAGTTTTTGGGCCTCATCAACTTTCACCATTGATTTATTCCAAACACAGCCACAATATTGCAGCCACTGAATGGGTTTCTCACAACTCCCCTTGAAGTCTACGATGGTCAGAGTTCCGATGGCAACTGTTCCTTGAAGTGTTCCAACTGGTAAGCACCTTGAAGTGTTCAGAACCTTGTCAGCCTCTATGTCTATCTGGCATCAACGCTGATGTATGGCATTGGGCGAAGCAATGTCTTCAATGCCAACACTCCGGGATCCAACATCATACTGTCACTCCACTTTGTAACTTTTAAACACGATATGGGCGTTTCAACACTGTTTCTGTGGATCTTGTCAGTCCAATACCAGCATCAAACAGGCGCTGCTATTTACTGACTTGTGCTGACCACTTCACCTGTTGGCCGTAGGCGACACCGATAGCTGACCTATGCGCCTACCATCACCAGGCCTTTGTCGACATCTGGATCTACATGTTTTGGTGTTCCATAAACCATCAACCTTCACGACGGATGGTGGTATCCAGTTTGAATCGCCTCTATTTCACAAGCTGAGAACTCCTTGGTACCAACCGTGTGCGAACAACCGCTTCCCATCCAGTAGCGAATGGTTTGGTGGAGTGTTTCCACCATCAACTCAAGTCTTCCCTGAAAGCGCATGTTAACTCCACGCATTGGACGGATGCCGCACCTATATATGGTCCTGCTTGGTACATGAGCTGCTCTAAAAGACAACGATCGCTGCCCCACTGCCGAGCTGTGTTCTGTGAAATGTTTCATCTCACAGGATAATTTTTCTCAGCGTCTGATGACATCTTGTCCGACACCAACAACTATGCCAACCATCTTCATGTGGCTATGCAGGGCCCTTGGGCATACCCACATGTGCGCTTTTATCATGCCCAGTTTTTATTCCCAGGAAATTTTCTACGTGCACCCACGTATTTGTGCAGCGTGACGCTGTCCAGAAACCTTTGCAGCAACCATATGACGGACCTTACGGAGTAAGCCATTTGCCTAGTTGCCAACAGGGAAGAGGGTTGTGTCAAAGAGAGGTGGGAGTCTCGTGAGGGTCTGGGAGGGGCTATCCTCCCCCCCCCCCCTTCACAGGTAGGAAAGGTTTGTGGTCCAATTTGAACTGTGGATCGATACTTCCATTGTGTAAAATTAATGAAGTTGCTAATATGAACCTCGGAGTGGTGCTTTGATTGTGTAAGATGAAACAAGGTGCCGATATCAACCCAGGATCGGTACTTTAAAGGACTAATTTGGACTTTTGGTTATTACACCTGACCCTTGTCCACCTATCTGTCTGTATTCCTAATTACTGCAGGTCATGCAGATTATCCAGGCAACCCACAGCAGAAAGTTTTGCATTCAATTGTGGACCCCCAGAGGCAAGGTTTGGCGGAATGCCTAAAATTTACTGCAAAATTTATGCTGTCATTTCTTGCTTTAATGGTGCATTTTTGGGATAATACCTGTAAAGTTAAAGATTTATCGAGATCAGATATCCTAATTCTACGTTTTAGAAATTTGAGTTAGTTTGCCTTTAACGATAATGTTCCATTCTTATGTGATTTATTATTATTATTATTGCCACAGAATAGTGAAATGTGCCTTCCATTTAGTGTGCAGAGTGCACCCTCTGGTGGTTGGGCTCATAAGATAAGGTTGTGTAGTCACATTTTTAGGTTGTGTACTCGCCTTTTAAGACGATGATGAAATGGATGATAATGAAATGAAAAAGTGGATGGGCAGCAGTCATGGATGACCTCGACATTGATGTGATCGTAGATGGCTGATGCGACAGATGTGGGAGCTGCAGTTGCACCCACAGTCGAATGATGCCATCTCACATTCAAAATTCTGAACTCCTTGTGAACACATCTATAGAGTGGCCACAAAGTCCCTCTGCATACAGTTAGAATTTAGTTAGAATTTATCTGTATGCTCCCCTCCATTCTCCACACAAATTTGAATTTTTCTCCATGTTCTTCTGGACATCTTCTTCCATGTTGAGGGTTGGAGGTCATAAAAGCAGCCCCTGACGGCTGTTTTGAGGTCTTCAACAGTTGTTAGGCGGAGATGAGAAATTTCCTCTTTCACACTGCTCCAAGGCAAATTAATGCCAGGGGGGTTGACTCAGCCTGTCATCCTTCCGAGGTCGGCAAATTGAGTACCAGTTCACTGGTAATTCCCTGTGTGTTGCAAGAGGCGACTAACAGGGTTGGTGGCAGGAAGGGCATCCGGCCATAAAACATTGCTTCAAAAAGGGGACCAAGGTGCCCAAAAAAGGCCAACCCCTGCTCTGCAGGGAAAAATGGCCTCTAAAGGTGGTTCTTTCTTCTTCTTCTACACTGCTCCAAAGCGAGTTGTCGCATGTTGTTAAGTCCAGACTTCGAGGAGGCCACACTATCTCAGATCCACGTCCAATCCATTGTCCACTGAATTTGTCATCGAGATATTCTCTAACTGCGGGAGCATAATGTGTTAGGGTGCACCATCTTGTTGCAGGATATATGTTGCCTCGAGACCTCTCTCACACAGTTGTGGAACAACCACGTCTGAAGCATGTTCAAATAAGCAGTGTGATTGACACTTGTATCAAAAAATATGGCCCTATCAAGTGATCTTCTGAAATTGCTGCCCATATCATGACATGAGGAGGATGCTGTTCAATGTCCTCATTAAAATGAGGATTTACTTTGCACCAAAAATAAACATTCCTGGATCGATTACTGAGACAAATAACACACTCATCCGAAAAAAATACGCTTCGTCTTGATTTAATGGTGGCAAATCGCTGCAGAAGAGCCTTGCTCTAAATAAAGTCAAAATAATGGTACTCCCTGTTGAAAAAGCCTTCTTCTCCCATGCCCACATTGTGTCGTGTGTAGGAGCTGGCTGATCGAAACTCTGCGAAAATCTTGTCCTTATGTCTTCAAAACTTGCTCCTTCTCGTGCGCAGTCGTGAACCCAAACACAAGTAATCAGTCTCTCTTCTATCATGTACTCACTGGTGTCCGTCATGCTGAAGCCGTACCTGTAAAACAAATAAAACAAACAAGAAGACGTCATGCGGAGCACGATACTTGCAAATTCCGCCCCCCAACCCCAAGAAAAAAAATTCCATTGATACAGCAAATTGTCCATTTCATCAAGCTTAAAATTGACAATCTTGATCAAAGCTCGGGTCAAAGGGAAGAAAAGTGACGATTTTTCAGATGAAAAATTATGATTTTGTAAGGTTGACCTTGAGTTGACCTTTGACCTTTTGACCTCAAAAATAGTTAGTTTTCCTATTTAGTGACTCAATGTGCAAATGCTGTTCAATTTCAAGTCAATCAAATGAAAATTGGTGATTTTAGAAATTCGGCCTATGTTGGCCTTTTGGCCTATGTTGACCTCAAAATTACTTGGTGGTTGAATTCAGTGACCAGATATGCAAGTTCTCTTCAGATTTCAAGTCAATCGGATGAAAATTGAGGATTTTAGAAATTTGGCCTATGTTGACCTTATGGCCTACGTTGACCTCAAATATACTTGGTGGTTGAATTCAGTGACCAGATATGCAAGTCCTCTTCAAATTTCAAGTCAATCGGATGAAAAATGAGGATTTTAGAAATTTGGCAAAGTTGGTGACCTTTGGCCTATGTTGACCTTTTGAACTTTTGACCCCAAAAACAAGAGGCTTTTCAATTGGGACGACCTATACGACTTGGTGAAGTTTCGTGACGATCGGTTTAGAATTGTGACCTGTAGACCGGTGACAAACAAACAAACAAACAGACAAACAGACAAACAAACAGACAGACAAACAGACAGACAGACAGACAGACAGAACCACAAACGCAACCGACCAATATACTTGAAAAATCTTCGATTTTCTAAGTAATAAGTAACAGAGGACACACTATTATGCATAGGGACTTTGTGGCCACTCTGTAGTATGATCATTAGTGGTTTATTCCGAGGTGTTTACACTCATTCCACACTTTTTCATGCTGGTCTTCCAAACATACTTGAATTGTTATTTTGTCCTCCGGCTTTTCTCTGCTTTAGTTGCTAGTAGTATGGGACACTTTTTGGCAGTCTCGAGTCTGGCGTACGACACAGATGATCACAGCTGTTTTTTTAATTTTATTGCTGTGGAAGTCAGTCTTCCAATCAAATACGGAGAATGGAGCAGATAAAGCGTTTATGGACACTCTAGTGATTTTATATGGTTTTGGTGGTTAACCAAGTCTCAAACAACCATAAGCTGCATAGGCAGATTTTATACATTTATATTGAGGCCAAAATGATGGAAAGTCTCAGTAAAAATTAATAAAAGTAACTGCATTTTTTTTTCAGCAAAATGCGCAAAAATGGCACGGTCGCCTGCGTATTGCAGTTCTCGGCTATTGTGGTAAGAAAGACTTTAGTTTTTGATTGAAGATGTCTCAAATTAAACAATTTACCATCCACTCGATATTGTATTTCGATATCATACATGATCGATTTCAGCAGAGACTCGAGGAAGAAACCAGCCATTAAAATAAAAAACAAGGTAGGTGCTAACAAACATTCCTGCTTAACGCAGGTCTTGATGGGTGAGGACTCCGATTGGTTTCCACAATGTAAAACGTTTCCTTCCATATTCAGTATTGTCATGAAATTATTTGAGGACGGCTATGTATTTTGAGGAGCAACCAACACGTTGAGCTATCCTCCACAAGGAATTTTGGTTAATGGAGCCAAAAACTTTTACCAAGTCAATAAAAACGATGTACAAATCTTCATGGTGTTCTCTGCTTTTCTCTTGTATTTGTCGGGCTATAAAAGAATGGATCAGCTGTTCCACGATTAGGTATAAGGCCACACTTGGATTCCGGTAGGGATTCTTCCACAAATGGGATACATCTGTTGGCGACATAGTAACTTAGTAAAATATGACATAGTAACTTTCCTGCCATCGACAAGATTGATATACCACGATAATTTGCGCAATTTGAATTTCTCCTTTATTATTGAAGATGGTTGTGATCAATGCATCATTCAAATCTTGTGGAAAAGTCTCTTGATCCCATGTTTTAAAAAATAGGTGGTGTAATTGATGAGAAAGCAGATATCTTCTGCATTTATAGATTTCACTTGGAATTCCATCGGATCTGAGTGATGTGTGATTTCGTAATTGCTGAATTGCCTTCAATGCCTCAATAAAGCTTATAGGTATACTAGTGGGGGTATGCTTGCACATTGTGTAAGCAATAATAAACTGTGCTTTGTACTTAGGTACAGTACATACTAAATAGAAGCTTTATGTTATAGACAAGTATCACTGACCTGCTGCTAGTTATCAATTTAGGTTTTATTTATTTATTTATCTTATGTATGTGCATTTACAGTTTTTACGTAAATTTTCATTGAGATTTTTATTTCACAGTTTACATTTATAGAAATTACAATTTTCAAATTTTTGATATTGATTGAGGTTTTTATTTTATTATTTTTATTTTACAGACGTGTTTGTGGTTTTTTTTATATTAATTTACATTTACGGGCACTTTTCTTTTTTTCATTTATGACATTATTGGCATGTTTATTTCACAGTTCACAATTATAGAAATTACAATTTTCAAAAGCTAGATATCGATTGAGGTTTTTTTTTTAACAGACGCTTTTAGAGTTATTTAGGTAAATTTTCATTTACAGACATTTTTTCATTTTTTCATTTATGGACATTATTGTCATGTTCATTTCACAGTTTTCAGCTGTAGAAATTACTATTTTAAAATGCAAGATATTGAGTGAGGTTTTTTTATGTGTGCGTTTACGATGTTTTAAGTACATTTTCATGTACGGACGATTTTTCTTTTTTTCATTTTTGGACATTATTGTCATGTTTATTTCACATTTTACAACTACGGAAGTTACAATTTTCAAATGTTTGATATTGATTGAGGTTTTTATTTTATTTTTTCTTTTACGGACCTGTTTATGGTTTTTTACGTAAATTTACATTTACGAGCGCTTTTTCTTTTTTCATTTATGGACATTATTGCCATGTTTATTTCACAGTTTACTTTACAATTATAGAAATTCCAATTTTCAAATGCTAGATATCGATTGAAGTTATTTTTTTTAACAGACGCTTTTACAGTTATTTAGGTGAATTTTCAGTTGCGTCTTTTTATTTATTTCCCATTTCTGGACATTATTCTCATTAGACAGTGGGCCAAGCCTCGAAAATCTGTCTAGTTTTTGACTTTCGTGACCCACCTCTGGTATCTACCTGAAATTTTGCAAAGATTTAGATAAAAATCACTGAGAAAGAATTCACAGCTCGTCAATGCAAAAAGTTGCACATTAATTAGTTATGCTAATTGGCAAAATCTATAGCGCCATCTTGTGTCCATTATTATATAGTGTACAACTGAATGTACAACTGTGTACAACTGAATGGGAATTCTAAATATAAAGTATGTAGTCTATGTAGAGATGGGGAAACCATCCAGGAGTTTGGGTGATCGAGGTCCTGCACCCTCTCACACACACCAACACCTACACCTACACCTACACACACACACACACACACACACACACACACACACACACACACACACACACACACACACACACACACACACACACACACACACAGTATATATATACACACACACACACACACACACACACACACACACACACAACACAAGGAAATGATGAAAAAAATTTTTTAAACCAGAAGATGGCCATTCTAATTTTAATATCAAACTGAATGATATATATATTTTTTAATTCTTCATGAACTGAAATTAATTATCAAACTAGTTATCCAAGCTCTTATTAAAATGAATTGGATTGTTATAAAAAATAACATTTATGAAAAAATTAACTTATTAAAAATCTTATTAAATTGGTTCACGAGTTATCAAGTGACCACTATATTCGTCATGGGTGTGTGTCTGTCTGTGTGTCTGTGTGTCTGTCTGTCCGCAGCATAACAACCCGATGATCATCTGATCTTGATGAAACTTGGGTGGGAGGTTGATATCTTGATCTAGTTGTGTCCTGCCTAGAGTGGGCGTATTGCGCCCATTGTGGGCGGAGCCACACCCGAAAAAGATGTCTTTTTAGGGGGTAATCGAGTTCAAGCTACATCTTCTCCGAGGGGTTTGGTGGAATCTGACAGGGGTTTCGGTATTTGGTTAGGTCAATGTCATGTGTCTAGCCGCACGGAGCTCGATTTTTCATTTTCGCCCCAAAGTCAAGGTGAAAAGGTCACAAAATTTAGAAAAGTCGATTTTTGATGGTTTAATTACATTGTTCGCTTCCTGATAGGGTGAAATGTCGTACATGATCTTATATTATCACATACATCATGAAATCTAAGTTTTCCAACAAATTTCAGAATCTTCGTCCTTTGACCTTTGAAGGTCACAAAGGTCAAAGTTTCAAAGTTGTCGGAATCGAACCGAATTTTCGATATTGTGTAGCTAACTAACCTCATAACTGATTATACAATGTTTTCTATCTCATTTCAAGGTCAGTAACCTTCGGTTTGACATTTCCGGGCCTGGCCTGTCCAGGCCTGTTTTGGTTATAGTCCGTCCTTTGTCATTGAATACCGATCGCTCTTGAACCATCGTCGTCTCCTGACTTGTCTTATTTAAAATTAATAAATAATGGAATCACTCTGCTGTGCGTATTGACGACATGCATGAAGCAAAACCCCGAAGAACTAACATCAGAATCTTTGCCTTCCATGGCTGCATCTGACTACATGTAAGTCGCCATGACAGCTGCGCCAGCACAGTATGTACAGTCTGAAATGAAGCGCGCGATTGGCTGATTAGCGCTCACGGCCACTCGTGGCCTATGTTACATGTGCTGTGATTGGACAATATTTATTAAAAAGATCGTCAACATTTTGGGTGTTTTTTCAACATTTTGAAAATTTGTGCAAGTTTTGTGCTTGACGAGTTTCAGATATTAATTCTGTAATATTTTTACACAACATATTATAAATGCAGGTAGATATGCGAGGTGGGTCACGAAAGTAAACAAAACAGGGGCTCGGCCCACGGTCTACATGTTCATTTTACAGTTATAGAAATTACAATTTTCAAACGCTAGATATCGATTGAGGTTTTTTTTTTTAACAGACGCTTTTACAGTTATTTATGTGAATTTTCATTTACGGACATTTTCTTTTTTTCATTTACAGACATTATTCTCATGTTCATTTCACAGTTTACAGTTATAGAAATTACAATTTTCAAATGCAAGATATTGATTGAGGTTTTTTTTATGTGTGTGTTTACGGTGTTTTAGGTAAATTTTCATGCACGGACGATTTTTCTTTTTTCATTTATGGACATTATTGTCATGTTTATTTCACCTTTTACATTTACAGAAATTCCAATTTTCAAATGTTAGATATCGATTGAGGTTTTTGTTTTTAACAGACACTTTTACAGTTACTAACATAAATTTTCATTTACGGACGCTTTTTCTTTTTTTTAATTACGGACATTATTCTCATGTTCATTTCACAGTTTACAGTTATAGAAATTACAATTTTCAAATGCGAGATATCGATTGAGGTTTTTTTAATTTTATTTTTGTTTTTTTTTACATATGCGGTTATGGTTGTTTTTTTTACATACATTTTAATTTGCAGGTGCTTTCCGGTGGTTCTGCCATTTTCCCCGGTGTGCCAGCTTCAATGTCCATCGGCACGCCAAATTTCAGATTTCTATGAAACCCATAAGGTACCGAACATTAATATCAGTCTGTCAGTGAGTGGTGAGAAAGAGCTTTATATATTAGATGAAGTTCTGATTTTGTAAGTTACTGGGGTGTTTCATCAATTACCTCATTATTGCCGATGGTAACTCGATTGAGGAGCTTGGAGAAATTGTCTTTCCATCTGTTGAGGATACCGTCGTGTTCTGTTAGAAGGCATTTGTTTGAACATGTTAGATGATGGTCCAGAGATAGTAGCTTTGATGGCGATGAAGAAATTAAACATGTCGTGACTATGTGCACACTGTTGAATCTCTTCGGCTTTCTTTGTTTACCATTTATTCTTGATGTCACAAATTTGCCATTGGACTTCTTAATGGAGATCAAAGCATCATTTTATTTTGAACTCGGAACTAATATTATTATGCCAGTCTCAGAATGTGACACATTTACGTCATATTAGCTGATTTATAAAGGGCATTGTCATTTTCATCAAACCAATCTTGATTTTTCTTATTCATGAAACCAATGGATTCTTCACAATCCTCAAAAATATTACTTTTTAATGCCTGCCAATGTTCTTGCACTGATCCAGATGTATTTGGGTTATTGCAAAGTTTATCTCCAATATCAGCTTCTAAAAGTAGAAAATGTTTTTTCTTTTTACGTTTTTCAGTACTTTTTTATTGATGCCTTTGGTTTTAGTCCGTTTAGGGCCAATTTGCATCCGAAATTTGGATCTTATCAAAAGGTGATCCGTCCACCAGTCATCCACGCCTCGCGTGGCCCTGCTTATGAAAACGCGTTGACAGTCTCGGGCTCTGCCGATTAAATAGGCAATGAGATGCCAAAGTTTTGAACGAGAGTGCATACAATATGTCTTATTTTGTCTCAATAATGTGTTGGTAATGATAAGTCCATGTTCCACACATTTACTAAAAGGAAGCAAACCAATGTCATTTCCTTTTCCCACTATTTATTTGCCAATTCCACTGCTCCACAGGGCATTCTTTTCCAACCTTGGCATTTAAATCACCTAAAAGAATGATTTTATCATCAGTGGGTACATTTGTGAAAACTGCACGAAGAGATGCATAGAAGGCCTCCTTTACATCATCATCAGAGTTAAGTGTTGAGATATAAGCGCTGATGAGGAAAGCGTAGTGCAAATTCCTTGGGGGGGAAGACGTAAGGTCATCAGTCTTTCGCTGATTCCGACAGGAAGCTCACTTAATTTGCTCATCAAAGGTTTTCATTTTGCTTAACCTTCTCCATGGATTTTGGATTCTGATGCAGGTTTACCTTTCAAAAAGAAAGAATGTCCTTGTCCGTGCTCAGTTAAGTTCATCGCCCTCAGAGTATCTGGTTTCATTTAAGGTTGCAATATGTCTATGTCACATCTCACTAGTTCTTCAGCTCTGAGTGCAATTCCTTCTTCTCTTCAAGTTGTTATTGTCCATCAGTGTATGTACGTTCCATGTAGCAACAGTTATATTTTCTGATGTCTTTGTTTTTCGACTGCTTGGAAGGGGACCCTATATATAATTTAGAGAGCATTTTCTAGCCTCCTCCCCATGCATGATGAGCATAGTGAGTCCTATAAAGGGCTGCTCAGTCGTGCAGGTGGCTGCCAAATTGTGCTGTTGCCTCGATTCCCAGCACATGGCAACCATCCAGCCTGCACCGCATGCGTGCAGAGTCGTGACTAAAGGCTCCGGGCGATCACCCTTGCCCCCCTCCCTCCCATCCCCCCACCGTTGTCATCACTTGTCTGTCACAGCAGGACTTTGAGGAAGATGGAAAAAGAAAGAGGATGTGGATGAAGATGAAATGGTTGGATTAAGGCTGCACATGAAATGTTTTTTCTGGTGATGAGGTAGCTGTGCACTCTCAAACAACTCCAACCCTTGGCCGGACAGATTATGAATCCAATGACATGGAGATCCACAACAACCAGATAATCCACCTGATTGCAGTGGACTGCGAACAATCTGTTTTGTTGGATTTTGCATTAAATGCATGTCCACCGTGCTTTGCCTTCTTCTGTCGACTCAGTCCCTGAGAGTTTTCACTCTTTGTCCGCTTTATTAGCCATTGGGGACATTGTACTATTTAATCAATAGCTTTGGGCTACTTTACACACACACACACACACACACACACACACACACACACACACACACACACACACACACACACACACACACACACACACACAATAACAAAGTCCAAAGAAACAGGAAAGGTGACAAATCGACTGTACATGGATGACTTGACGTTCTCTGCACCGAACGACGGAAAATTGGCAGAACAGCTGAAATTAATGAAGCGTTTCTCTAACGACATTCAAATTGAATTTGGCCTGAATAAGTATGCGAAGAGCACATTGGTACAAGGTAAACCAACAAAAACAGACAACATATAAATCAACAAGGTACAAAAATACAGCAGCTAGAAAATGAAGCATTCAACAAATATCACCAAATATGTTAAAAACAAATGTGGCAAAAATTACCAAAGATAAGTTGAACGAGGCTGGTCCAAAAAACATATCTCTCCCCAAAAAACAAAATCAAAGCCATAAACTGGTGGTTCTTAAACTAGGAGGAGGTGGGGGGGGGGGGGGGGGGTGGAGGGCACGAGAAGATTTCAGGGGAGGAGTGAAGGATCTCTCGAAAATGTTGGTATGAGGGGCTTATGATGCAAAGAGCACACACATACACCACCAGTCAAAAGTTTTTGAACACCTCAATTTTTCCAGTTTTTATTTAAATTTAAGCAATTCAAGTCCAGTGCATAACCTGAAATGGTACAAAGGTAAGCAGTAAACTGCTCGGGGTCAAAAAAAAAGTTTAGGTTAGCAAAAACGGGAAAATACTGTAAATTGCACAGTTATATTGTAAAAAAAAAAGGCCTTCTTCAGGGAACAAGTAATGGGTTAACAACTTACAGCTGTTCTGCAGCGATGAAAGTAAATTAAGCCATGAAAGTTGATGCAAACAATTCCTACAGGTGTCCCAACCTCTGCTGATTCCTTGATTACAAAACCCCTGTCTGTATAAAAGCAGTATTGGGACAGAGTGTTATTACACCCTCTGAAGCATTATTTGGACAATATTGCACTGCAGGAAGTAGTATATTGCTGTCATAATGGTGAGAAAAAGGCAATTAACAAAGGAAGACACACAGACCATTATAACCCTTAAAAGTGTAGGTCTTTCCTTTAGAGAAATTGCAAAGAAAGCCAAGGTGTCAGTGAGTACAGTTTCCTACACCATCAAAAGGCACTTGGAAACTGGAGGAAACTCTGACAGGAAGAGGTCTGGCAGACCAAAATCCACAACAGAATCAGAAGACAAGTTTCTGAGAGTCAACAGCTTGCGTGATAGGCGGCTCACAGGACAACAGCTTCAAGCACAGCTTAACACTGGTCGTAGTAAGCAAGTCTCAGTTTCAACTGTGATGACAAGACTTCAAGCTGCAGGTTTGACAGGTCGAGTGGCAGTAAGAAAGCCATTGCTAAGATGGCAAAATAAGAAAAAGAGGCTTGACTGCGCCATGAAGCACCGCCAGTAGACTACTGAAGACTTGAAGAAGGTCTTATGGACCGATGAATCAAAATTTGAAATCTTTGGTTCATCACGCAGGATTTTTGTACGCCATCGAGTAGGCGAAAGGATGGTTCCTCAGTGTGTGACACCAACTGTCAAACATGGAGGAGGATGCGGGATGGTCTGGGGCTCTTTTGCTAAATGTTGGCGACTTGCACAGTGTGACTGGCACCCTGAACCAAAAGGGCTACCACAGCATTTTGCATCACCATGCAATACCCTCTGGTATATGTCTAGTTGGTCAGGGGTTCATCCTACAGCAAGATAATGACCCTAAACACACCTCCAGGCTATGTGAAAACTACCTTCGAGGAAAAGAACAAGACGGTAGGCTTCAAATCATGGAATGGCCAGCACAGTCTCCAGACTTAAACACCATCGAGCTGGTTTGGGATGAACTGGACAGAAGGGTGAAAGCAAAGCAACCTACAAGTGCAACACATTTGTGGGAACTTCTGAAACAGTGTTGGGAAGAACTTCCCGAACAATATTTGATTTCCATTGTAAAAAGAATGCCACGAGTGTGTTCGGCGGTTATATCTGCAAAATTTGGCTACTTTGCAGAGTCAAAAATTAAAAATAAATTTTGTTAAACAAAATGATTCTAAGATTTCTTTTTATCTCCAATTATTTATTTGTTCTATGCTAAATTTCAGAGTACATTGAGACATTAAATGGCGTAAATTTCAATAAAAACTGGAAAAATTGAGGTGTTCTAAAACTTTTGACCGGTAGTGTATACAACTGTATATGTGTATATATGAATATATGAATATATATATATATATATATATATATATATATATATATATATATATATATATATATATATATATATATATATTCATATACACACACTACCGGTCAAAAGTTTTAGAACACCTCAAGTTTTAGAACACCATCCAGAGAAGGTATCTTTAACATACCTAGCAAAAAAATAAATTCTAACAGGGGTTTGAGTAGAAGATGTCACACAAGAAACCAGAACAGCAACATATACAGCTCCAACAATTGAATAAAAGACAACAGAAAATATATAATGAAATATCAAGAGATATACACCAACAACTGGGAGAACCACAAATAAAGATATAAAAAATAGTTGGACACATTGAGCATCGGCAAAGAAGGCTCTTTGGAATGGCTATGAAGTGGTCAGCTGAACTGGGATGGAGAACAAATCACAACTGCCCAAGATCAAGAACACCACACCAATGGCTTTAAGAAAATGGCAGGACTGAGTCAATCGAACAAGTTTAGGTTCTGCAAGGTAGAAACAAAGCATGAGAAAGCGAGATGTAAAAATCTCATGTCAAAACAGCTGTACACACAAAGGCACAGCAAGGTTTTGTAGAGTAATCCACTGGCACATCTGCAAAAATGTTAACATCCCATTTTAAGAAAACTAATGGAAACATGACCCAAAAGGAAACACTGAAAACAAGGTGCTCACTTGTGACCTCATGATCCCATCAAGCATGAACATAGAAAACAAAGCATTGTGATTGGACATAGTACTGAGGAACAAAAAAGAAAAGATGGCCTTATTAATGTCAGTATCCAGCGATTTTGGCTGAAACAACACATAAAATCAAGACGATCACCAAACACCAAGATCTCAAAAATGAAGTGAAGATCCTGGAAGCTGAAGAACACTGAAATTGAACCAGTGATTTATTGGAGCAATGGAAATGATAAAAAATAACCTTGCAGAGATCTTTAAAAACATTTCCAAGGTAGCTGCCGTAACATGTGACCGATGACGTCACAATTATCATTAAACATAGGGGCAATAACCCCTGCGCTCACCTGATAGAATAAACAGTATACTGCACC
Organism: Myxine glutinosa; assembly: GCF_964187855.1. Taxonomy (NCBI): domain Eukaryota; kingdom Metazoa; phylum Chordata; class Myxini; order Myxiniformes; family Myxinidae; genus Myxine; species Myxine glutinosa. The sequence goes on along the minus strand of NC_136271.1, from coordinate 54,274,282 downwards.
GACTAAAGAAATTTAAACCAATTTTAATGCTTGCTAGAAGACAGGGCAGCATGTAGAATCATACTAACATAATCATAAGACTTCAAACAAACAAACAATAAAAAAATACCTATTTTGGGGGGCAAGTCACCCCCCCCCCCCCCACCCTCCTCCCCCCCCCCCCCCCACCCCCCATCACCCGTGTACCTCCTCAGACCGCAATTTTTCCAATGCCTTGAACAAACATTGGTATATCACGAATGATGAAGGTTGTGGTGAAGTTTCATCGAAATTGTGTGTGTACGTTCTGAGAAAAAAAGCAAATACCTATTTTGGGGCCCAAGCACCCCAAAATCGTCCATCACCTTAGACCCCGATTTGGCTGTCTTTGTTGTTGGCTGTCTTTCCGATCAATCATCCTTTGTATCTTCACCTCGATGAGATTGACACATTGAATAAGTGGTGTGGGGACTTTCGTCTTACTCTGAATGTGTGTAAAACAAAAGAGATGATTTCGGACTTTCAGAAAGGTCACAATCATGAGCCTGTAACCATAAATGGTGATAAGGTGGAAATTGTTAGCAAATTGAAATACCTGGGCACCATTATTGATAACAAGTTAACTTTTGATGGAAATACTGATGCTGTGTACAAGAAATCAATAAAAAGATTGTATCTTCTCAGGAAGTTGAATTAATTTGGTGTAAGCTCACGTGTGATGCGGATGTTGACCAATTCCTTACTGATCAGTGTTTTGTCATTTAATTTGATTTCCTGGTACAGTTATCTTAATGTGCAGAATAAGTCACGATTGAGAAAGGTCATTACACTGGCATTTAAAGCTGTAGGTGGGCCTTCAACCAGTCTGGAGTCTCTATACTTGCGGGCACTGAAAAGGAAGACGGTGCAGGTGTGTACTGATGAAAGTCATTTCTTGAATGGACTTTTTGAAAAACTACCATCAGGGAGACGCTTTTGTGTAAGGAGGTTGAAGAAGAATATTTTCAAAGAAGTCATTTGTATCATGTGCAATTTAAATGCTAAATTCAAATTCCTAGCCATTTTGCTGTTTAGTCCATCTACCATATTTTGTATTTATTTCATATTTTATATCTTTATATTTCGTTTTCTTATTCCCTTTGTGTTTTATGTTTTAATGATGGTCAACTTAGGATGTCACCAAATAATAATTTCCCTGAATATGGGACAATAAAGATTTATTATTATTATTTTTTAAATGCCAGGAACAAACTTTGGTACCACAAGGGTGATTAAGGTTGTGGTTAAGTTTCATCAGAATTGCATGTGTAGTTTCTGAGAAAAAAAGCAAATACCTACAGTCACGTGAAAAAGTAAGTACACCCCATGTAAAGTTTTGACTTTTTCAACATATTTCAACATACAGCTATTTGATCTTCATTTCAACAATATTGAAAGATAAAGGTGATATAATATAACAAATATCATGAAACATTTACATTTTGTAGTCCATTGTATAATTTAAATAAACATAAATGCAAATTTCGCATGTGGAAAAAGTAAGTACACCCCTACATTTATCACTACTTGAAATACCTAAAATGAGAATCAGGTGCACCAGCTCAGGTGCAAATGATTAGAACATCGTTGGAGAGGATGTTGGAGGAACCTGTCTCATTTAAACCTGACATTTAGTTTGGTTTGCTCTTTGTTGTTGAAGTGTGCGGCATCACCATGCCGAGATCAAAAGAGCTCTCTGAGGCCTTCAGAAAGAGGGTTATAGATGCCTACGAGTCTGGGAAGGGATTTAAAAAGATCTCCAAACAATTTGAAATCAATCATTGACTGTCCGGAAGATCATCTACAAGTGGAGAAGATTCCAAACAACTGCCAACCTGTTCAGGCCAGTCCGCCCCAGCAAGTTCAGCCCGAGAGCAGACCGCAAGATGCTGAAAGAAGTCCCTAATAACCCCCAGAATGTCATCACGGGACCTGCAGGTAGCTCTTGCCACTGTTGATGTCAAAGTGCACGAGTCTACCATTAGAAAGAGGCTGCACAAATTTGATCTACATGGGAGGTGTGCCAGGAGAAAACCTTTGCTGTCCAGAAAGAACATCAGGGCAAGACTAAAGTTTGCCAATGAACACCTGGGTAAAGAGCAGCACTTCTGGAACAATGTGCTCTGGACAGATGAGTCAAAGGTAGAGCTATTTGGCCACAGTACCAGAAGACATGTTTGGCGAAAACCAAAGACAGCATTTGACCACAATAACCTGATACCAACTGTAAAGCATGGTGGTGGAAATATTATGGTTTGGGGCAGCTTTGCTGCATCAGGGCCTGGGCAGCTCACCATCATAGAATCCACTCTGAATTCTTCATTGTAGCAGAGGGTGCTTGAGGATAATGTGAGGCCATCTGTCGGAAAGTTGAAGCTCAACCGAAGGTGGACAGAAGAAGGAAATGGGTTTTTCCACAGAAGGAAATGGCATCTCTGTTAATTTTTTGTTGAATAAATTATTGCAAAGTTAAGTTTTCATTGTTTTTTGTTCAATTAGATCACCTTTATCTGTAGATACTGTTTAAATGAAGATCAAATATTGATATGTCCAAATATGTTAAAAAGATTTTAAAAAACATTTCATGGGGTGTACTTACTTTTTCCACATGTGAAATTTGCATTTATGTTTATTTAAATTATACAATGGACTACAAAATGTAAATGTTTCATGATATTTGTTATGTTATATCACCTTTATCTATCAACATTGTTGAAATGAAGATCAAATAGCTGTATGTTGAAATATGTTGAAAAAGTCAAAACTTTACATGGAGTGTGCTTACTTTTTCATGTGACTGTATTTTTGGGGGGCAAGCCCGCCCTGTAGATCCCCAAATGGGGCATATTTTTTTTAATGCCGTGAAGAAATGTTGGTACCACACGGGTGATTAAGGTTGTGGTTAAGTTTCATCAGAATTGCATGTGTAGTTTCTGAGAAGAAAGCAAACACCTATTTTGGGGGACAACCCCCCCAAACATCCTCAAAGGGGCAGATTTTTTTAATGCCGTGAACAATCTTCTGTATATCACAGGTGATGAAGTTTGTGATAAAGTTTCATCGAAATAGTGTGTGTAGTTTCAGAGGAAATATCAAATTCCTATTTTGTGGTGTCAAACCTGGAGCCACTTTGACCCCCGGTAAACCCCCTTAGACCTCGATTTTGTTTAATGCTGTGAACAAACTTTAGTCACAACACAACAAATATAATTTGTGCAAAATTTGGTCGCAATCCCATTAGTGATTTCGGAGAAGAAGTTTCAAGTGTTTACGGACGAATGGACGGACGGACTGAAGCACTGACGCACTGACGCACTGACTGACGGACTGACGGATGGACAACGCGCCATCGCATAAGTTCCGCTGAACTTCATTCGATGTGAGCTAATCATCCCTAGAAATATTATGACAAACAAACTGCATTTGGAAGCTGTCTAGGACTCAGTGATGATCCTGAAACGAACCCTCAGAACAAAACTTTGAGAACAAGAAACCTTCACATCCTGGTCCATGAAACATGATCATGATCCCTTACTGAAATGGAGTTGGATACTTCGAGAGCTGGGAGGACTCCGTTCCACATTTTGAAACCCGCATATTGAGATAACAACCAGACACACCTTTTGCAGGTGTACTCTTTGCCATTAGGTGCCGCTGTTTCCCACAAATATATTGCTGCAATTGGGCTCATCTTACAGGTAGACAAAATAACAAAATATATTTTACTTTCTCTGCTGGATCACAACTTTATGTATTATTTTGAAATACAATAACATTTTTTATCAGGGTCGGGGGTTTCCTCATGAAGGATGTTGTCATTTTCTTGAGTTCATAGAGCGACAACGTATACGTTTTGTTTTTAAAACACTCGTTGCCTGAAGAAATGTTGTTTGCAAATTACGAATATAATTCAAATCGAAATTCTTGAGCCGCATATGAGTGTCTTGTGTTCAATGAATATCGAGCCGATGATATTTTATTGCAGGATTGTTAAAAGTTTTCGAAAAAGAATTGTGTTTGGGTGATGGTTCTTCATTTTGACAAAGTAGTGTTCTTCACAAGTGTTGTATACACAACGTAATGTGCTTCCACCTTGTATGTCAATGACAAATAGGCAATCTAACATATTTGGGGTATAAAAGCCATTCAAACATTTGATGTCAAAGGAAGGACAATCTTTCAATATCAGTTGTTGTATATCCCTGGACAGTTCTCAAAAATGCCCATGGCACGGTGACAGCCGATCGATCTCCCAGGAGCGACCCTGAGATCCCCCACATCCAGGATGGTGTACCTTCACCTTCACAAAGTCAGGGCCACGACAGAATTAGAGAGAGAGAGAGAGAGAGAGAGAGAGAGAGAGAGAGAGAGAGAGAGAGAGAGAGAGAGAGAGAAAGAAAGAAAGAAAGAAAGAAAGAAAGAGAAAGAAAAAGAAAAACACAGAGATAGAGAGAGATACAGAGCAAAAAAAAAAAAAGACAGAGAAAAGAGGGAAAGTGCCGGTCCATGGGGACCAATCAGCACTCTGGCCATGACCGCACTGCCCTGACGAATACAAGCAGTAGGGAAGAATGGGGGAAGATTTGGCTTCCAACCTGCGTTGGGTGGTACAACCACCATGGTTTTTTTTTTTTTTTTTTGTATACTGAATCGAGGCTCGTGAAAGAGCTAAAGCAACAGCAAAGTTGCTTAATATCAGTAGAATTAAGTTGTGCAGCTATCCTATTTCCATGTCATTACAAGACCTGTGTAGGCAACATTTGAACCACAGAATCGGGATGTTCCACGTTGTCTAGAACAAGGCGATCACCCGAATAAAGGATCAATAGTTACGTCATAACCACTTCCATGAAACCATGCGACTTTGCTGACTGTGAAACAAGTTTGACTGCCATTTCAATTAGCTCTGCATGATCAGGATAGAACAGGATGGCCTGGTCATTCATCCAAGCCTTCACACGATCAATAGGACATTGAAACACAGCCGGTGTCACAGAGAATTAAATATAAACACACTGCTGATTATTTTTAAACTTCACGGAAATCTGCCAGAAAAGTATTAATTGTTCATCCACTGAAAGAGGTTGGCTGACAGGACAGCTCAGATGTAGTGTCCTCGCCTTGAAGCTGTTTCATCAGGGTTCCATTTCCAGCCCAGCTGTAAATTGTCATCAGAGCCAGGGCATTAAATCAAAGAGTACCTTCTTTGGAGAGGGCCAATAAGCCAGCTCTCCTGTCTGGTGGACTCGCCGGTGGATGTAAACAGTATTTTTCAAAAAAATAGGCCATTGCATGCCAGTCGGTACTCTGGGCAAATTCTAAATTTGTGTTTTGTTCTACTTTGCAGTGACAAATTAATCCTGGTCAAATGTGAAATCACTCACCTCTGAGATCACTGGCCCTGAGAGCAATTTTCACAGAGTAAGGTCAGACTAAGTGTGGTGCCAGTTGCATTGTTGAATACTCATCCTTCAAAGGAAAGATTAGGTCTGCGACTTAACCATTGCACATTATAGATACTAGTGAGATACCCGTGCTATGCACGGGTGGGAGGCCAGGAGCAAACAGGCAATGCAGATACGGCGAATGCTAAAGCAGGAAACCAATAAATTCCACATTCCTGTAGCACCTTCAGTCGCACATCAGACATGGACAGCAAGTTCGTGAAGGACTTCCATGAAAATGTACCCGTTCGCAAACAAACAGATACGTTCACGTATAGAAACATCGATCGTGGGACAGTGGCAAATCTGCATATGGCGATCCGTGAAGTTCACGTTCAGAAAGTAGAAACCATCACGGCATGTCGTCATTCACTTGAACTCGATATCTCTTTTTTCATTCCAAACAACATAACTCCAATCACAAATTAATCACAAAATAAATTTTTAACAACATTGTTAATGTTTCCTTCATTGTAAAAACTACCAAGTCAACAGCTAAAAGGATTTTGAGCCGATAGGTGTTACGGCCTCGGCAAGATCGATGGAGGCAGCGATCTGTTAGCTTATACACGGCCCCAATAGCTATGTGGAATTCTCTCATGTCGAGATTAAACCCACATCGTTTGAACTTTGGCCAAGGTCATTATTTACTTTTAATGATGTTTTTATACGAATCAAAAAGAAGATAATTGGTCCGCATATCTCATGGGATTGTGAGTTGGAGTGATGGCGGGGAGGGGGTTGGCATTCTCTCAAGCAGGGATTCAACCCATGTCCGTATAAAAGGTCTTTGTCCGAGGTCACCGAGTCCGATTGGTGCAGCCGATCGGTGAAGCTGTGCAGCGATCGGTGCAGCCGTTTGTGCGGCACCCGGGAAAATAACGTTATGCGGGAGTCCAAACCTGAAAATGCTGGAGGCCAAAGATGAAATTGGAAAAGCAATATAGCCTATTTTACTCCAGGAGATCCCAGGATTAGGCCGAGAAAAATATATTTCCGGTCTTTGTTCAGCACACGCATCGATTTTGACACTGCGCATGAACAATTTTTTTTTTTTAAATTTCCAACGGTACCTATAACATCGCTTGCCTGTTGTTGCCGGCCCGGCGCGCTATCTCGGGATATACGGGTCTCTGAGGGTCGCCATTGGTATGGACGTTCGTGCACTGTTCTCCCCTACAAAACTACGTTTAGTTTGTCCAAATCCAACCAGTCGTTCCAAAGATATGAGTAGTGTTGTGTGCCATGACGTCATGAATCCAATCGGCTGGATATTGTCATTTATTGAAACGAAGACGTTCTTTGTCGGGTTCGTGTGAAGCAACCAGAAGGCCTAGAGAGCTGCGGGTGGTCTCGTTAGTTAGGCCTGGATCCTATCTCGTTTGTCATGAAGTTGTAAGTGTCTGTGATAATTTTGTGGACTGGGAGAAGAGATTGTGGGAGACCATCGGCATAGATTCAAGCGCTTCCGCGTTAGCCGTTTAGCCCAGCTGCGCATGCGCTGATTTGAACCACACCATACAGCCCATCTGCGCATGCGCGACTTTGATACACATGCAGCGTCATCCCGTACATCAAGATTGGTCCAGGTGTGTAGTCATTTACGCATGTGCGGTTTTTTCAGCATTAAAATGCTTCGGCAATCGCCTGTTAGACCACTTGCGCATGCACAGTGTTGACGCGATCGACGCATTGGAATGTTTGACGGTACGGCGAGGTGATCTCGAGAACGAAATGGCAGTCTATAATATGCTTGAAGAACTCAATGATTTTCAGAATAAATACATTTTAAAATAACTTAAGCTTGTGTTCATTATTTACAAAAAGGCCTACCTGTCCCATTGGCTGTCTTTAATTTCTCTCTGGACGGCGCCACGGCAGATGAGGAGCACCGCAAGGCATGAGGACACAAAAAACAACACCTTTATTGGGATTGACTTTGGCCGCGATTCTGCGATATTCTCGCATAAAGTTGGAAAATATTGCATACAATTTTGGCCAGAGCAATAAAAAATCGCATAGAGCGTGTCAGTTGTCACGGTGTAGTTTTCAGGCAAAACAGTTTCAAATGGTGTACTTACTAATGCTTTTGTCAGGTCTGGAAGTTGTCAAAGACGAAGCTATTCTAAACTGTAAACAGACCGTAGCCATTTTAATTTCGCTTTCATGCTTCACGGTAGCCGTGACGATGTTTTGCGGCATTAAACGACGGCTTTTCGGCAACTACGTGTTCGCTGTCTGCAGCAGTTGCTGGGTTACGCTTTTTCCGAAAATGTTGCCGAAAAAGAGACCTCCGCAACCACAGCCTAATGGGCAAAGTATAAAACGATTCTTTATAGACCAGCAGTAGTTGTAACACTGAGGACAACCAGGATGATCCAGCTAATGACCGTGTGCAGGGCAAAAGCGGGACAGTGGCCAGGGCCGCCACAGTGCAGACAGCTACTTCCGGCAAAACTTTAATAACGTTTCAAGACAGCTGGGTCCTTAAATTCGGAGACTGGCTGAAATATGATGCCGATCAGAACAAAATGTATTGTTCGGTTTGTCGGTCGAAGACCTCAAGGGAAGGAAGAAGAACAAGGATCAGAGCAACAATGTTTAATGAAATTGATTACAAACACACAGTGTGGAGCAAGGCTCAAGAATGCACCGCCTGACACGCAGCGGGCAATTTCTCAAGACACTCGCTGCAAAATAAGCAAAAAGGCATTTCATATATAGCAAAATATCAGACAAGAGTCTGCGCTAAAGACAAAGCAAAACTGGACCGTAAAGACCCACCTACCATCGTCCCTTCCTGCAGAAGGCCAAACTTAGACAGAAAAGATGTAAGCATAGGATAGGGTGACCCTTTTTGGCCCTTTATCTAAACACATCAGACCCGAGCGCAGGCCGAAGGAAATGCTCTCATAATATCGTCAATGGTTTTCATGACACTAGGCATAATAGTAGATTAATGATTGAATACACATGCTGAATACATAACAATCAAAGGATATGTAATGTCTATATTTCTTTTCCAAGGTTGGTTACGTCCTTGATTTAGGAGACACACTGGAAACTACAAAGATATATAATTAATTATTCCCTTTGTGAAGAAGGCGTTTGGCAACATGTTTTCCCTGTACGTGGGTTGTGAGCATATTATCTACTGTCTGGCACATACATTCAAGGACTTGTTTACTGGGCTAAGGATCCACCCTGCACCTCGAGCCTCGAAACCACATTTTGTCCACCCGCCTCTGCCTGCAGCTGAGTTCAAATCAGTTTTCAGAAGCACGATATATAATTTCAGATGTTATGATCAATTGAGTCATGGGGTTTAAACCCTAATGGCTAACAGTTCCTCCCTTTGTCTTTACATGACAACTCCTTGGAAAGACACCGTATACCCCAGTGGTCAGCATCCCAATTAGTCACATGCCAGGCGCGACACAGCGTCACGCATGCTCAAAGAGAGATACCGGCCCTAACTGGCCGTCTAACATTCAACGCATAAATTGTTAGCCATAATTCGCGACGACGGCGCCTGGTTAGGAGATAGCTGCCGCCCGGCCGGATCCCGAATCCACCCTTGCCACGGCGTAGGTGCGACCCAGTTGCCAGCCAGATTTGGGGCCCTCCTTATGCAGGTGTGGTCCTCGCGAATCAGGGCAAACAATCGACGTCCAATGCCATCAAGCCTTGTACATGTGATTGCTCTGTGGAAGAAAAGGAGGCACATTCGTCATCACCAATATCCATCTCCTCATAATCACAAATCTCCATCTCCACATAGTCTGTATCAATGTCAGTATTCAAAGTGTTGGGTGTCTTAAGCTGAGACGATCCCAAAGTGGTTGTTACGGGTGGTGTAAGTGGTGGTGAAGGTGGTTCTCCCGGATATCCCGGATACATGTTTGCCATCCGCTCCTCACTGCTGGCATAATAGCAATAGCTCTTAAAAGAACCTACACTTTCTAAATCACAGGTTAAATCATCCCAACTAAAATCATAATCATTATCAGAATCCCAAGCATCAACAGGTTCATCGATTTCAAGCCAGGAATCATAGATCCCTAAAGCCACATCCTCTTGCCACGAAACGTCGAGGCCATCAACCCAATCGTGGGGGTCCGAGACGATAGAGTTGGCCGGTTCACCAATGGCCTTTGGATCCTTCCCATATAGTGAAAGTAACATCCCGTTGGTGGCAGTGGGTGGGGTCCATCCTGTGAAACATTTTCTCACACAAATCATGATTAGGGATTTCATTATAACTACGGTGAGTACGATTCCCACGATTATGGCCAGGCCTGTCAATAGCCATTTTACAATGACCCCTGTCCATCCTCTGAACCAGGCTGATATGCTGGACCATACATTATTGGCTTCTTCCCTTTCCTTTCGGCTATCCGTGAGATCCTGGGTCGCGGCCTTAAGCCGAATGATTGAGGCCTCTATTCCTTCCGAGTGATCGGGGATATATGTGCAGCATTTTCCATCGATTACCCCACATACTCCTCCCTTTTCTGCCAACAACATATCCAAAGCCACTCGATTCTGCATCACCATCGTTCGCATATGCACTAATTCGTCTTCCAATTGTAGTTCTGCGATTCGGGTTTCGTTTCCAATTCGTTCCATTACTAATGCGAGACTATCTATTCGCCAATCATTCATAGTCACTCCCGCTTGGGGAAAAAATGCTCCTAGTAGGACCTGCCACCAGCGTCCGTCCAGTCTTACTGTTCCATCCGGGTTCCAAAGAGAGAATCGTTTCTTCCTCTCGTGGGTAGGGGTGTACCCTGTTTCATTAAAATGATCTACCAAATTTACCTTGGGAAAAATGGATCCCAGATAACAAGTCCCTCCCCACTGTTCGGGTAGGTATGGATATGCCTTATTTCCGCAAATAAACATCACTCCATGGGGTGGGATAAGGGCCGAGGCCATGCATTTACTAATTTCAACGCGGGTGGCGCTTGGGGCTCCCCAAGATATGGTTAGCTTGGTTACGTTATGCTGGGCCTGGTCATCTATGGTTATTACAAGGGGGCCTCCCTTTTGTCTCCCTCTGGCGTCGGATGGCAGATTAGCGGATGGCAGGGTATGGGTGCATTCCGAGGTTCCCATCTGAACGTGTCCCTTTCCTATAAGACACACCCGTCCCTTTTGCTCTGTCACCCAGACTGGATCAGGTGGTTTGTCTAACAAAGCCTGCTTAATGGGTGGGGTATATCGAAACTCCCGGGAACACACTGCTGGGGATTTTGGGCCTATCAGTTCCAAGTTTGTGGTCAGACATGGGGTACGCAAGGGTCCTGAGCACATATCTCGTAGGGACAGGGGCAGCACTACCATTTCTATCCCTGTCGTACTGGTGTGAGGAAAATGCATACACACCCAACAACGTGATCGGTTCTGTACCTTCGCCATTGCACGGGTCACTGTCCAATACGTGTTTTCCTTTGGCTTTTTCTTGCTTTCGATCCGTGGGTGCGGAATTAATATGTGTGAGATGCATGGTGGCCTATAGGCGTAGGGGGAGCTCTGTGAGGTCATGAATTCACATTGTAGTAACAGAGTAGTGCCGCTGTTCAGTAATACATGCGTGGTTAAATTGTTCGAGTCCTTTCCCCATTTGTAACCTGCCCTGGCCATGTTTACTATTGGTGCGCCGCCTTGTCGTGGTGCTTGCTTTATACGACTGAGGGCAGCAAAACCTGTCTTCCTTCCCTGTGAGTCTGTGTACAACGCCCTCCACATTATCCGTGTCCATACGTCTTCCTTTACGTGGCAGCAGGGTATATTTATCCTCTGACCCCAGATAACTCTCTGCCGGTAGACCTTAACGGTTTGGTCGCCATATGCATATGTCTCCGTGTTCGCCCATGCCCTCATGTCCCCCCACTTGAGGCGTGACACGGCAGGTGCAGTGCTGGCAAAGCGGTATATTAAACTAAGTGTGATCGCCACCCCTAACAGGCGGTGGTGCAGCATCCTCGATCTGTGGTGGTGCGTTTGAGGTGTCTGTGTTTGTGGGTATGGCCAACTTACAATGTGTGGCATGTACCCAGGACGACTTGCCCTCACAAAACACCGCTGTTGGTGTGATCAGGAGAACTTGGTATGGCCCCGTCCACCTTGGTTCGAGCGCAGTCTTACGGGTGAAATGCTTCACCAGCACGTAATCTCCTGCCTCGAAGGTGTGGATAGGCTTGCTTGTTGGCTCCGGCAGGGCCTCCCGAACACGTTCATGTATGCTGCGCGCCACATGGGACAGACCTATGCAAAACTTTAAAAGCATGTCATCCATGATAGGTAATTCAAGTGCTGCCATATCCACTGGCGCCGATACCGGCAAACTCATGGGCCGACCCATTAATATCTCGTGCGGAGAGAGACCAGTGGTGCGCCCTGGAGTGGAGCGCACGCTCATTAACGCTAGCGGAAGGGCCTCCGGCCACTTGAGGCCTGTCTCGTCGCAAATCTTTGCCAACTTACCTTTCAGTGTGCCATTCGTTCGTTCTATAAGTCCCGCCGACTGGGGGTGGTAAACACAGTGGAACGACTGTATCACCCCCAAGGCCTTTAACACGGCTTTAATGACGTCCCCTGTGAAGTGCCCGCCCTGATCGGATGACACTTTCTGCGGGACGCCGAATCGACATATGAAGTGCCGCAAAAGGCACTTGGCCACCGTTATAGCGTCAGCCTTGACGCATGGGTAGGCCTCTACCCACTTGGTGAACATGTCCACCACTACCAATACATGCTTAAAGGACATACAAGGCGGTAAGTTGAAAAAATCGAACTGGATATGACAGAACGGCCCGACCGGAGCCGGGTGGCCCGCGTTGTGGCGGCGCCTGGGGGGAGCCCCCCTATTGTGCCGTTGACATATAGCGCACGAGCGACAGACCATGGTAACCACAGCCGAAAGGCCTGGTGCTGCCCAGGTGGAAGTGACCTGCCTCATCACCCCCCTATGGCACACATGGCCATTTTGATGCGCCATGCGTGCCAACCATGGCAATAAAGCTCGCGGTGCCACGGGTTTGTCGTTAATCGTCCACATTTGTCCTTCCGCGGGGCGCTGAGCTCCCAATTTAATCCAATCTTGATGTTCTACGTTTGAGGCCGCGGCTTGTAATTGTATTACATCGAACTCTGTAGGTGCGGATGTCGGAACGTCTGTCTGGGCGGTCGCTTTAGCGCCCTGTTTGCGCGTAACTACTGGCATATTATACCCAACCTGTTGGTTTGCCGCTTGTCCTGCTGCTTCGTCGGCTCGGGCGTTTCCACGGGCCACAGCGTCGTCTGTACGCTGGTGACCTCGGCATTTAACTACAGCTATTTCACGTGGAAGCATAATACTATGAAGCAGATTTCGCACTAAGTCCCCATTTTTAATGAGTGCTCCCGCTGAAGTGAGGAACCCTCTCATTTTCCATATGGCCCCTTTGTCGTGGACCACTCCGTGTGCGTATGCCGAGTCAGTATAAATTGTCACTGCCTTTTCCTCGCTGACTTCGCACGCTCTCGTGAGTGCGTACAGTTCAGCTTGTTGTGCTGACCAGGTGGGCGGGAGGCGGCCGCTTTCGACCGTCTCTGTATCCGAGCATACTGCGTACCCAGATAACAGGGATCCGTCCCATGCCCGTTTGGCTGAACCATCGACGTAATAGGTGTGATCGGCTTCCTGTAGCGGTGTGTCCTGTAAGTCAGGCCTTACCGTTGATATTAACTGGACCACGTCCGTACAAACGTGCGGGATTCCCTCCTCCTTTGTTGGCAAAAGTGTCGCTGGGTTAAGAACGGTGCACCGCATCACCGTCACGTTAGGTGCCATAATTAATGCCGTTTCGTATTGCATCAGTCGAGTGGCTGTGAGATGCTGTGTGTTTCGCTGTTGTAGTAGCGTATGAACGCAATGCAGTACCTGTAAAAGGACCGCATGTCCCATTACTATGTCGGCCGTCCGCTCAACTGCGTATCGGGCAGCCGCCACGGCTTGTAAGCACAGCGGAAAGCCTTGTTCTACCGCATCAAGCTTTTTGCTGAAATAGGCTACCGGACGTTCCTTATCTCCATGAGTCTGAGTTAACAGGGATTGCGCGAATCCCCCTACTGCATGGGTGAAAAGTGTGAAGGCCTTTTTATAGTCGGGAAGGCCCAAGGTTGGGGCCGTTACCAGGGCTCGTTTGAGCCCTTCGTAGCAGCGTATTCGATTGTCAGTCCAGTTCACCATCCGTGGCTGGTCGTTTTTCGTCGCCTCATACAGAGGTTTTGCTAGTAACGCATAGTCAATTATCCATGTACGACAGTACCCTGCCATTCCCAAAAATCGCAACACCTCCCTTTGTGTACGAGGCAACGGGGTTTCCATGATGGCCGTGACCCGGCTCGCGTTGAGCTCACGTCTCCCATGCGAAATCGCGTGTCCCAAGTATGTAACTATCTCCCGCACAAATTGCAATTTTTCCCGGCCTACTTTGTGGCCTTTCTCAGCTAGCGCATTTAACAGCGCTAGTGAATCCGTCTCGCAGGCTGCCTTGGATGGAGAGCAGATTAATAAGTCGTCGATGTACTGCAACAGCACCAAGCCGCCTTCCAACTGGACATCCGCGAGATCGCGGTGCAGCGCCCGTGAAAACAAGGTGGGGCTATCTGCGAAACCCTGCGGAAGCACTGTCCAGGTGAATTGGCTCCCCCTAAAGGTGAAAGCGAAGAGGTACTGGGACTCTGGAGCTATTGGCACTGAAAAGAAGGCGGAACACAAGTCTATGACTGTAAAATGTGAAGCCTCTGGCGGAATGGAAGTCATCAGAACTTCTGCATTTGGTACAACCGGATGAATACCCTGAATTATTTTGTTAATCTCCCGCAAATCCTGCACAAATCGCCACTTTCCTGTCATTGGTTTTGGCACTGGGAAAACGGGGGTGTTACATGGGCTGTTGGTTTCGATTATTATTCCCTGCTGCACGAGCGATTCTATCACCGGAAAAATGCCTGCGTCAGCCTCGTGCCGAAGTGGGTACTGCCGAATGTGTGGTAAAGGTAACCCTTCTTTAATTGGAATCACCAACGGGGGTGCATCCCTAATGCGCCCTACTTCATTCTCGTGTTGCGCCCATAGTGACGGGGTGACGGTGTCGAGCAACCCATCGGAGTCCCCTGGGGTCGTGGGGACCGCTCTAACCATGTGTGCCGCTTTGGGTGGTAGTTCCACCATCTCAAATCTAACTCGTCTGTCCTGAGGTGCCAAATTAATTATGAACCCTTCATTGTTGTCCAACACATGGACCGTTCGGTGTTCAACATTGTATCGACGCCTTACTGGCGTTTTCCGCAGTCGGTCCATCATCCATCCAATGCCCTCGGGTGGCCATCCTCTGGCGGTGCTAAGGGTAACATGCGCTACCATCCCCTCGGGGTACTTAGCCTTCGATCTCTGGCACGGCGACAAGGTTACCGTAATCCCAATTCCCTCTCGGCCAATCCATATGTGTGATAATTGAAGATCAGAGGTTTCCCCTAAAGCTGCCGCAACCATGTCTAAATAATAATCATCGCTCCCAGTCGCGTCATAACATGCGGTGCAGTGCGGCGGGTTGTATTTCAATTTTGTGGCTATGTGGTGTTCTTCTAGCCAATCACGAATTTCTTGCGTCTGCGCGCCAATCGTGTCGATCACATGGGTCCATGTTGCTAGAGCCCCTTCCTCCAATCGCCACCAATACACGGTGGGGCTGGCTCGCTGCAATGCCATCATTAACAAATCGCGGTTCGATTCTCCGACGTCGACGTATACACCTTCTTTGGTGCACGCAATGTTACAACCTAATCGACACAGCAAATCCCGTCCTAGTAAATTAGTTGGGGCAGTAGTGGTCATGAGAAATGCATGCTTAGCTTCTAGCGGTCCGAGCATTACTCGGGCCTCCTTTGATACGGGGAGAGCTTCTAATTTTCCCGAAACGCCCTGGATTTGGACGCTCTTGTGTGTGGGTTTCAAGGTAGGTAGTTGTCCCTTATTGATACAACTGCGAGTCGCACCAGTATCCACTAAGAATTCTAGTGGTTGTCCATTTACATCTAACGTCAAGGTCGGTTCCTCATCTGGGGTCATTGTTATCAATGGACATTCCTTTGGCGGCCCGCATTCGTCCCGTCAATAGGCGTTTCCATATGACGGCCCTTGCTGTCCCTGGGGCCCTCGTGGTCCCCTTGGACAATTTGGACAATCCCATCTCCAGTGGCCCATTTATCCACATTCAAAGCATGCCCCTCTCCCTGGGGGTCCCTGTCCTGGACCCCCCTGTTGGTTTTGTTGGTTTGGCCTTCGCCCCCCTTTGTAGGGAGGTGGGCGCCCTTGCCCTCCCCTCGGCATTTGTTGGCCTGGGGCACAAGGCCCGTATGGCATGCCCGAATTGGGGGTAACCCATGGGGTGGGGCCCATATTGGAGGGTCCCCATTGCGGTGCCCATCCTGGCATGGGTGTTTGTGGTGGCCAATAGGCCGGCGGGGGACCTAGCACAGAACATGGTGGAGCAGCCCATTGGGGTTGTTGGGGTTGTTGGGGTTGTCTCCACGTCTGATTCCCTGGCCCACTAGGCCCTTGTGGTCCCCGGGGTACTTGCATCACAGCTGCCTGCAGTGCCGGACCGAGTGTCTCGTCATCACTTGACCCACTCTCACTGTCACTTCCCATTATTTCTGCCCCCTTTTGTTTCTTCTTCTTGCTCCCCATTGTTCTTGTTGCTTGTTGCTGGGCCAATTTTTCCCTTACCAACATCTGCAACATTTCGTCTTTAATTTCCTGCTTTTCCTCCGAGGAGGAGCCCGGACATTGTTCAAGTTTTGTACATAATTCATTGGTCCCCATTCCTTTCCAACCGAAAAGGACGGCATGCACTTGTTTTTTTAATGCGGGCCGAAGCCCTTCTACTAGGTAATTGTTCACCAGGGAAGCGGGTAGGTCCTCGACTTGGATTAATCCTAACCCGCCCCATCGAGCTATTGCTTTTTCTATTCTCTCTCGGTAATCGCCGATTGATTCTCCTGCCTTTTGCTTTATGTTGCCAATTTTTCCCCAATCTGGTCCTCCAGGTGGCGCGAGCGCATTGCCAATGTTGGTCAGGAGATGATTTTTCAAAATGACCCAATCGTTTCCGGCCATGGGTGGCACCCGAGCCATGGGGTCATCTATTGGCCATAATGAAAGGGTTTTAGCCTTTGCCCATACCTTTGGTGGCAATATAGATGCTCCCAAATGACAAATATCTCTCCAATCCGGGGCATCCTCTGTAATCCAGTGACGGAGCAATATTACTATATCCAAAGGTTGGTCGATCAACATTTCCTGAACCCTCTTTTGCATGGCCGTTACATCAGATTCTTTCCAAGGCACACGTTCCCTTACTACCATGCCGTTTGCATCTATTCCCACGCATCGCATGGGGAACACTCCCTTTGTTTCTATCGCACGTTGCACTGGTGCCTGATACTCCACTAGTGAAGGGTATACTTTCTGACCTGGACCTATCGGGGGTGGAAACCCCGGGGTGTCTGTGCCGCTATCTCCATCGTCCTCGACTTGAGGGGCTGATGGTTGTGGGGTCTTTTGAACTCTAGGGGGTCTCCCATTTGTTTCCCCTATAGCGCCCTGGTGTCGGGTACATGCCTTAGATCCTGGGACTGGACCATGGGGGGGATAGGAAACAGGGATTTCATCTTCCTCATCCTGTTCCTTCTCATCGGAATTAATCCGGGCTACCATTAGCCTCTGGCTTGTCTGCGCTGCGAGCGCCTTCATCTGTTTATCCTGCTTCTTTCGACCCTGTTTGCGCTCATCCTGGTATTTGCCCAACTCTCCTCGCAAACTCGCTTGTCTGGAGGCTGCCTGTCTCTTCAAGGCCTCCACCTTCCACCAACTATAGACCTTCCATGAATCAGGTGGGAGTCTCTTCTTCTTCTTCTCTAGGGCATCTAAAGCCCCATATAGCACATCCAACCTGTCTATTGCAAATGACCCTTCCTCTGGCCAAGGCGTATTCAAACCCTTGGTCAATACAGCCCATGCCTTGCCCGGTTGCAAAGCAGCATACCCATAATCTCTTTTCATGTAAAACGCTGGAGTGTTCTTCAAAGGCTCTCCCTCCTTTCCTACCTTATTACCCATTCTTCCTACCTTCTTGGGTTAATCCCTCCTGGTAGTCCTAAGATCGGGTCGCCCCCCGATCTCTAGCCTTAAACGCAGTTCTCACGCCGGAGTAACTTAACACCTATTATCTATCACCCACATATGGGTCTACCTGCTTCCCACGCAGGAAACTTACCTGAGGGGTATCCCTCCTTATCTCGGGCGCCCTGTATAATCGATTCGTTACCCACTGCTGCTCTGGTTAAACTAAATATAGTTCGGAATACAAGCCAGGTAGTACAGCCGACAGAGGTCCACACATCCAAAGTAAGGCAGGAGGCTTTCAATTTCGATGTGCAAAAATGCTTACCCAAATTAGATGCCGGCAGGGCCCCCTTCCCGACCTGGAACGTGAGGAACCACCTCGTCTGCACACCTGGATGATCCCACTCCTGACACCAGGTTTGTCGGTCGAAGACCTCAAGGGAAGGAAGAAGAACAAGGATCAGAGCAACAATGTTTAATGAAATTGATTACAAACACACAGTGTGGAGCAAGGCTCAAGAATGCACCGCCTGACACGCAGCGGGCAATTTCTCAAGACACTCGCTGCAAAATAAGCAAAAAGGCATTTCATATATAGCAAAATATCAGACAAGAGTCTGCGCTAAAGACAAAGCAAAACTGGACCGTAAAGACCCACCTACCATCGTCCCTTCCTGCAGAAGGCCAAACTTAGACAGAAAAGATGTAAGCATAGGATAGGGTGACCCTTTTTGGCCCTTTATCTAAACACATCAGACCCGAGCGCAGGCCGAAGGAAATGCTCTCATAATATCGTCAATGGTTTTCATGACACTAGGCATAATAGTAGATTAATGATTGAATACACATGCTGAATACATAACAATCAAAGGATATGTAATGTCTATATTTCTTTTCCAAGGTTGGTTACGTCCTTGATTTAGGAGACACACTGGAAACTACAAAGATATATAATTAATTATTCCCTTTGTGAAGAAGGCGTTTGGCAACATGTTTTCCCTGTACGTGGGTTGTGAGCATATTATCTACTGTCTGGCACATACATTCAAGGACTTGTTTACTGGGCTAAGGATCCACCCTGCACCTCGAGCCTCGAAACCACATTTTGTACACCCGCCTCTGCCTGCAGCTGAATTCAAATCAGTTTTCAGAAGCACGATATATAATTTCAGATGTTATGATCAATTGAGTCATGGGGTTTAAACCCTAATGGCTAACAACTGTGTGGATCGGAGAAGTTAGTCAACAGTCTAAGTCAAGGTATAAATAATTTCAAAACGACTACAATAACCCGACATATATCATCATCTGATCACCATCGAACGATTGCAGCACCACTGGCGAGAATAAATCTTCAACTCACGGTTGAGGGGGCTAAATCAAAAGAAGAGGAAAGTATTTTGACGTGTCTGAAAGTGGTGTATTGATCAAATGTGCTAATTCATGGCAACTTATGTGTTAAACTTATCTGTGGCATGGTTTATCATTTACGCAATAACAGCCACAGGGAGTGAGATAGTCTATTTGAATACAGAAAGAAACATACAAGTCTTTGTTTTCTTGACAATGTTTATTTTTAATTAATACCCCGAGAATAATGAGATTTGACGAGCGCGAGTAAAATTTTATCTCACAACAATTTTGTATAATCCCATCGTGTTTGGAAAAAATGTCATTGTTTTGTACACAGGGAGATTTTCTCCCATTGCTAAAATCCTCCAGGATAATCCCTGCTCTATATGTGCAATCCATGCTTTTCAAAAAAGAAAAAAGAAAAAAAATACCGCATCGCCGCATCAATTCTGGAACTTTGGTCTGACCAGAGACCAGCAATATATTTTTTTGGCCTTACAGTATGTTGTCCTGATGAGGGGGGGGGGGGGGGGGGAATCTCTCGTCGGGACGGCACGGTGTTGAAGTTGTGGGGACTCACTCCGATGGAGGAGGGGTCCAATTGTATGACCATGCATTCTGGGCCTTCGGGTTGAGGTGCATGTGTATGCCAATGGGACAGTCTTGATAGACGATGTGCCTTGGCCATGAGGTCAAGTTTACATATCTTAGTGCAGTACAGTGCAGCACGTCCAAGGCTGTTTAAATGTTTGGTTTTTTTAACCTTTTTTATTATAAAAAAGGCAGGCCTCATGAAGCCCATAATAAGGGCGAAATCGAGATCGACATCTCCACCTTTGTCTATTTGTGACCACAGAGCTTTAATCTCAGTCTGCAAAGACTTGAGTACCACATGGATGCCTCCTAGTTACCCTGCGCTCGGGAAGCAAAAAGCTGGGTTAAGCATTCAGGTACGTACGTGTGCCGTGTGCCGTACGTGTGTTTGCCGTACGTGTCTGCATTTTAAAAAATCATTTTCTCGGCAACCGTTGTTCCGAGTGACACGAAATTTTACCATAGAAGCGCCTCCGTCTGTATAATTTTTTATTCATAATTATGACGTCATAGGTCACGTGGTACGGACGCCATCTTGGAAAAACGTTGCACCTCTGTATCTCCAAAACCGCTCAATGGAAAAAATTGAAACATGGCTCATTGTCAAGTACTCACCATGGGGAATAAGATATGTTGATGGTGATGTCACCGGTGCCTTAATTATGACGTCATAATTCGACAAGTACAACGCTTGTTCTGATCAGCATGAATAAAACAAAAATTCATCTGCAGCTGTTAGACCGATGGACACAAAATTTTCAGAATATGTGCGGATCCTCCTGTATAATTTTTTAATGATAATTATTACGTGTGAGGTCATGCGGTACAGAAATTGTGAAAAATAAAGATAATTATTACGTCATAGGTTACGTGGTACAGACGAAATCGAAAAAAATGGAAAATCGAAAAATGGAAAATCTTGGAAAAAATCGAAAAAAGTTGCACCTCTATATCTCCGAAACCGCTCCATGGAAAAAATTGAAACATTTCTCATTGTCAAGTATTGCCCTTGGGGAATAAGATATGTTAATGATCATATCGTCGGTGCCTTCGTTATGACATCATAATTCGACGAGTACAACACTTTTCCTATCATTGTGATTTTTTTTCTCAGCAACAGTTGTTGGTCTGATGGGCGCAAAATTTTCACCATAGGAGCGCCTCTTCATGTAGAATATTGTAATGATAATCATGATGTCATCGGTCATGTGGTACAGGCGCCATCTTGGAAAAACCGAAAAATGTTGCACCTCTATATCAGCAAAACCGCTGCATGGAAAAAATTGAAACATGTGTCATTGTAAAGAACTCCATATGGCACCATATGGTCATAATTATGGCACCAATGACGTCATCGTTAACAACGCCTATTCCCGTTGTTAACGATGACGTCATTAGTGCCATAATTATGACGTCATAATTCGACAGAGACAAACGCTCAGTCTGATCAGTTTGAAATGTATTGAGCATGATCTATGCAACAAGTATATTAGAGAATATAAAATTATGATGTCATCGCTCACGTGGTCTGGCAGCCATATTGTATCAAAGAAAAAAAATGTTCAAAAACAGAGGAGTTGGCTCGCAACAAGTTGACTGCACAGGGAAAGTATTCGATGAATACCATCGAGTTTGGAGGTGGTGTTTTGGGATAATTCATGTACATGACGTCAGTGTCATGTCATAAGGTGAGTGTGATTCCTTAGTTAATATATATACATATATATCTGTGCAGTGTCTGTGTTGTCTTGTCCTGTGTTGTCTTGTCACTGAACTACTCCCTCAAACTTTTGTGAAATCCTACCAAACTTCTGGTATGCACCTACCTCTTCCGTGTGTATGTCCTAAGAGTATTTCTTTTGAAAAATGTTGGTAAAAAAAAAAAATTATTTTAAATATTTTTTCAAACTTCAATCTTTGACTACAATTTTTTACTGAATTGTAATATCACTATATTACAAATACATTTGTGCAAAATAATTGTTTGTATTATGATTGGTGTAAACCATGACAAAACAGCAACTCAGGTACAGTCATTCATCTATATGTCGACATATCTGGGCCGTGTCTGTGTTGTCACTGAACTACTCCCTCGAACTTTTCTTTCCGTGGTACTGAGGTGTTCTTAATAATGTGGTGGTGAGGGCTCTTTTGAATTACGTGGTGGTGAGGTGTTTTGAATTATGTGGTGGTGAGCTGTTTTGAATTATGTGGTGGTGAGGTGTTTTGAATTACTTGGTGGTGAGGTGCTTTGAATTATGTGGTGGTGAGGTGTTTTGAATTATGTGGTGGTGAGGTATTTTGAATTATGTGGTGGTGAGATGTTTTTAATTACATGGTGGTGGGGTGAAATTGTCCCAAACTTCCAGTCTGCACCTACCCCTCCCGTATGTATGTGCTGAGGGGTTCTTTTTTGAATTATTTTTTTTCAACACTAAATCTTTAACCTAAACTGCTTATAATAATGACATATCACAAACACTATGAGAATTTTTTGCAAAATAATTGTTTGCATTATGATTGGTGTAAATCATGACAACACAGCAACTCAGGTACAGTCATTATCCTCAGCTAAAACAAGCCCGTTCCTCTGTAACGACGCGTGGTGAGGCGAGCGAAGCGAGCTGAGCCAAGCTATCATATATATATATATATATATATATATATATATATATATATATATATATATATATATATATATATATATATACTGTCATCCCTCGCTATATCGCGCTTCACTTTTCATGGCTTCGGTACATCGCGGGTTTTTCTCGCTAGTATATGTAAAATTATATATCGGATTTTTCATTATATCGCGGGATTCTGCGGCCTATAGGTATTTTTATTTTTTTAGATTTTTATTATTTTTGCGGTAAAATAAGCATTTTCTAGCCTAAAAAATTAATAATAATATAAATAAAAATATAACACATTAATTAAAACCTATATTAAAAGAATATTACAGTAAATCGAAATAAAATACGCATTATAAATGAGTAGACAAAGAATCGCGCGTATGGAAAACCAAGCTTGGGTTGCTTGCGCTAGTTTGCCCAGATGATTTCGTACGCGGCACACTATTGGCAGATGGATGAGACGCGACCAATCAGAGCACGCTGTTCAGTATCCTGCGGTGTTGTGTTTTTGTGCATTTTGTGTAAAATTGTGAAGTTGTTTCAAGCCCTACGATGACGGGT